>NC_060211.1:39050000-40260000 GCF_021130785.1 Homalodisca vitripennis | reverse complement strand
ACACACACACACACACACACACACACACACACAAAAATTGTATAAGTTATAATTATAGTTTATTAAATATACAAACTTTTATATATTTATACAAACCAATTTTCTTTGTGTAAATATACAACTAGGGTTTTCATGAAATCGATAAAGGTAGCCTATTTACAAATTACAAACCTTTGTTTAGAAGACTGAGCGTGCTTTGTAAGATCTTGCAAACTCTTCTAAAACAGCGGTGTGGTGGTTGTCAGATTGCCAAAAATTGGATTCGGAACTGAGCAGACTGCAGAGAATCCAACCAATTCAATTTCCGGAGTGGAGCTGGCTATGAAGGGACGACGTCGCAGCCTCGCGGGCCACCTCAGATGTTATCTGCTGTAATCGCGCTCGCTGGTGGACACGCGCTCTCGTGAACAAAGCCGCATAAACCAGCGGTAATAAAACAATATGGCAGCGAGGACAAAAAGGGAGTATTTAGAGTGTGATCGTGAGGCGTCTGACATGCATGGATAGCGATTTCATGGGAGGCTGCAGAACGGAACGGAGCGAGGTCCCCGGTGCAGCCAGATCGCTATTGTTCCGCGCTACGCGGCCCGCCATTGACGGACTCTGCAGGCGGCTCGAGTACACCGGTTAAGGACCATGAGTAATTTTGATCCTTTTGATGAATGGAAAAATACAGGATGTCAAAAAGAATTTGAATATAATAATTATCTTTGCAGCGTAGAGACAATTAACAATTAATTTTATTCTACTTTTCAACAGAGTGAATTATAATTGAAACCGGGTTTTTCCGAACATTTCCATGGTTCAGTGATAAAAACATCAGTAGTAGCACTACGTTTCGAGACCTGCAATCTGATCTCTTCTTCAATTAAATAACTAACCTAACACATAAATTACATATTAGGTTAAAATAAAAACGCAGTGTTACTGATTTGTTTTTGTATCACTGAACGATGGCAAATATCCGGAAAATCCTTTTTTTTCTTCAGTAATCTTTCCATCGTCAAAAACAAACTTCAAACAAAGAGTGAATTAACGAAATACATAATTTAAACGATGTTTTGTCAACGTAAAAACGTTTAATTCTTGTTCTATATCAAAACCAGGGGGTTTCAAGTTGGTTAATGTTTTCAACATTTTCTAGACTTTTTATGCTAGTAAAAAGCTCATCACCAGAGTAAAACGCATTTGACACTATGAGGTGTTTCAGATCAGCTTTGATTTTTTGCGTCATCGAGTTGTTTCATATGATCAGGGATGATTTAATATTTGTAAATCATGGAAGCAAGTATGATTTCAAATCACTTTTAAATAAATAGAGAATAATCGTTTGTATTCTTTGAAACGAAATCCCCATAAAAATTCGTCTATGAATAGTAATTTTTATCTATATTTTGAAATAGTTCTGTACCTGAATTTCAATTTTCAATATGAATATTTTTAATTTTCGGGCAGTTTCTTCACTTTTACGAAATGTTCAAAACATTGTTGAAGTTTCATTAATGTCATTTATGTAAAATAATGTATTTTAATTGATATTGGTAATTTATTTAAAGTTTGTTACTGACGATAAATAATTTTATAAGATAATAGCGTTTTAGACGACACTTAAATGTTACCAAAATAGACAAGTTTTGAGAAACCCTGAGAAACCTTAAAACATGAAGGTTAAACATAGGCTATCTTTATGTTGTAAGACGATCTGAATAGCTATCTCCTAAATATCTTAGAAATGAGATATTTAGGATCAGATCAACTTTCAAATCAATATTTTCAGCCATAATTACCATTCATAGCCAATTACTACGTAGATTTCCTGAGCTTTTGTTATAATTTTGTTCTAATATGACCGTGTTTCTATTATTTCCAAACGTCCGTCACGATCCTACAATCAATAAGTATTTTATTTTACTTTAATTTTTCTATAGTCTGCGTTGGCTGACATATATTACTAGATTAACAGTTGGTAATACACACCAAGATCAACCATACTTACCATTAAAATTAATTTAATATACTAAATAAAATTTCAAGTAAAAATACAATATTACAATATTATTATTGACAATATTACTAACATTCAAAATTTATGTAATACCTATTTCAGTTAAACATGGTCATAAAAAAGAAAAATGGGACTAATCCAGAACCTTACGGTATGCCACAATAAATCAAATATATTCTACAACGCAGATTTCCTTAGTATTTTATAAGTTTACGGACCGTATTTTAATTTCTACACTGAATACAATTTCGAGTGAAAAACTATACACATTCAAAATTAATATGATAGTAAATAATTTAAACATTAAAATTAATAAAAAAAGAAGAATTGAACTAATGCTGAACCTCACGGTATGCCACAGTAAATAAAATATGTTCTGCTACGTAGTTGTTCCTTAGTATTATAATTACAAGAACCTTATACTAATATTATTATCCGAAGCTGTCACAGCATATCCCAGATGCCAGAATCATTCACAAACCGAGGTAAACACACACACTCACTCACACACACACACACACACACACACACACACACACACACACACACACACACACACACACACACACACACACACACACACACACACACACACACACACACACACACACACACACACACACACACACACACACACACACACACACACACACACACACACACACACACACACACACACACACACACAAGCGAAGAAGCGCGCGCGAGCGGTGAGGTATAAACCATTGTCCACCGGCACTTAGCATGCAAGTTAATAGCAGCTCCCAGCCCTCAATTATAGACAGTGATTACCGGGCCGTTTGACAGAGGAACGGAAACGGCTTGGCCTAGGTCAGGACACTACCCGTTCAATGACCTAAACCGCCCTTCAAGATCACGCCGCGCCGCGCCGGCCGCGCCGTTCAGTCATTACCTCAACCACCTCAGGGAGAGCGAGATAGTCGGTTCAGGTTCGCAGCTGTCCCAAGGCTTCTAGGATCACGTGACGAAATTTTAAATGTTTGGCAATAATATGATTTAGAAGCTTCATGATTCATATTAATGTTTTTCAAAACCTACTAAGGAGAACGATTGAGTACTAATGGTAGTGATAATATGTTTGTATGCGTAAGCTGAAGTTATATTTAAGTAATATTACAACTGAAGCAGCAGAAATATACCACCGGTTTTGTATAAAAAGGTATCCATGAACCGCTATTACTCGCGGTTTCAAGCACTTCATAATTCAGTTTTTCATCTCTGGATGTACGAGAGGAAAACGTTTTGTTCTGAACAATGATAATATACTCTGTGAACAGTGGTTAGTATTTGCGTGCGAAGATAATTAATAGACTCACTCTGTTTAGTAATAACTAAAGCTACCTGCTGTCAATCATAGAAGTTTTTTGTTGTGGGAGAAAGCTGATACTCCACGCAATAGCTAGTAATTACTTGTGGTTAGATCTGAACATTTGGATTGACAAGGACCAATCCAACAGGAGATAGTCTTTCCAAGATATTTGGAGATTGCTTCCCAGATCAACCGAGCAAATATATTTTATCCAAAACCACTTAACTGAAACTTCTGCAGTATTTTATATAATAAAAAAATGATTTCTAAAGCTCGAATTATAATAACAATTACAAACCTCTCCATCTGTAGAAGTAAATTAGGGGAGAGTATAATATTTATATATAAAAGTAGAGGATCTCCGAAGGAATTCAAGTACCGCAAAATCAATTTGAAGATAATGGCTTTAAATTTTAGTTATATTGATAAGCTTTATTCGCAATGCTACCAATAAACGTGTATATTATATTATCTTTATCAAAAATGTGAGGTGAAAAGTTGTGAAGTAGATTAGAATAAACTCGCATGAGTTTTTATCTTGTAAATGAAACACACAAGCCATCATCGATCATATTTCGAGTGCCTCTGGGCTGGGCTGTAAATTAGTGAACTGGCTCGAAGAGAGGATGTGAATTGGACCCTCTCGGGGATTTCAGCCAAAATAAGGGTCTTGTATAGAAAATGTGTTTTCATCATCCCGCACAAATTCCAGCCGTTTTTATATTTAACTTTGTCCGTGAAATAATCTGACCAAGTTACTGAATCTGAATAATCAGCTGGTGCACAAGTAATTGAAGTGTATCCAGAGCGCTAACCTTTAACTTTATTTTAATACCACTAGTGAATTACAACACGTATTCCAATAATTAATTCAATTTTGCGAGGCCTTTCAGAATCAAGGATTCTGTCGTCAGGCAACTTCACAAATAAATAAATATTTACATTTTTCAAAACAATAACTACAAAAATAACATTGGTAAAGGATTTGGAAAAAATGGTTAGCCAGTAGAAATATTTCAATCTAATTAATACATTTTAAAATGCCTCGTCATTTCTGATAAAAATGTAAGATTATTGAAAAAAGTTACAAACACAACTCACTTTAATGCTTGGGAAGCATTTTACATACACATAAATAAAGAAAAACTTATTAATAATGAAAGCGGACCTATTAAAATTTCAAGTCTACTCTCATCATAATTCATAAGAAAATTAAAACTTAATGATGAAAAGTGCTAATTATTATCTTTATTACACGGGTCATTGAATGATGTGTTTTAAAGAATATAAATAATGCGGTAAGTTTTATGATACAATAATTATATCAGGAAGTTGGGAATATACTGTAATAGAAAGTTGAGAATAATTATAGCTTCGTTTACTCTTTATAATTACATTGAAATTTAACAATTTTCTTGTGCAAAACCACAGGTAAATGTGTATTTAAAACTTCAAGTATAAGAACATTTACAGATGTGTTTGAAGCTAATCAAACTATTTTGGAATCAGCAGTTGAAGGAATGTAACATATCCATACTTTTGATATTTAAATTAAAGCTACGGAAAATATATTTAGTTAATCCGTACGAATTTAATGTTTCTTTTTAGTATATGAAGGCGAAGCCTTCCTTCTTAATAGGCATATCTTAATGCATCCAAGATTTTCTTTGATGAAATAGTGCATACAAAAACTAAAACTTGAAGAGGTTCCGAGCAAATATTTTATTCGTTTTATTAATACAAAGGTGCATTAAACAGGTAGCAGTGCCTGCTCCAAGAATCTGTATAGGATAAGACACAAATAAACATTATTGAATACGAACATCGAGTTAAGTCTAGTTTAGGATACAACTTTCGACATCAAAGACACCTAGACTACAAAATCAAGTTTAATATGCATGACTTGAGATTAGAGCTCTCAATTCTTCCTCATGGATCACGACAGGAGGTGCCCTTACCCTTAACCTTACCCATCCTGCACTACTTAAACAGCACAAAGGCCTTTATACGACTAGGTGCAATTTGTAGTAAGAGAACATGTTTCAGAAAGGTACATATGCTATGGTAAGAAGGGTCGATGTGAATGTTAAGTTTAACTGCAATTTATTTATCTCTTAGCGCAGAGTCTGTAATCTAAAGTTGTCACAGACTTGGCTCGCGGAGTCTGGAATCATGTTCGTCTGAAGAATACAAAAAATGTTGGCGATGAAAAAGCTCAACATAACGTTTTACAACGTTTGAGATTAAAGATACATAGATTACAAAATCAAGTTTAATCTAGTTGAAGAGGGCAACTTCACTGTGCAAAGGTGGCAAGACTGACAGTGTCCTATGTCCTTATCATGGTACATACAGTATATCATGGTATATATGTAGGAGGCAACCTTAATACCGTACGTATTGTTAACTATACAACTGACTGGCTGAGCTTTAACAAAGCATATCATTTGAGAGGCTGGAAAAATGTCGACTGTTTGTCTGTCTGTCTGTCTGTCCGCACTACATCTAGAAAATTAACTGATCTACAGACTTGAAAGTTTGCATGAACCTTTTGCATTTCTGTAAAGGCAACATCTAGTTGGATGATGGTGATGATGCACGTCACTCCATAGGATTTTACTGGGTGTTACCAAATATTTTTGATTTGGTCTTACAGGTAAACAAGACGACAACGAGAAAATCGTATTTTCATGTGACATGTAACATTTTAACATGTGACATTGTAACAAATGTGACTATAAACTTAAAATTTTACATTATACC
Organism: Homalodisca vitripennis; assembly: GCF_021130785.1. Lineage (NCBI taxonomy): Eukaryota > Metazoa > Arthropoda > Insecta > Hemiptera > Cicadellidae > Homalodisca > Homalodisca vitripennis. Next base: position 40,253,902 of record NC_060211.1, on the reverse strand, counting down.
TCAGAGAGCCTTGATGAGCGACACGTATATTGGCTTATCTACTTTGAAGTAATATTTTCTTGGAACAGGGCCAAACCAAAGGACATTTAGATCCAAAAGTATTTTTAATTATGTGATTGACATATAACTTTGAGTACTAAAGGAAACATATTTTAATTATTCAAACACATTACAAAACTTCTTTATATACTTATGAAGACTAATATAATTATATATTTATTAATACTAATATAGTACTTATATACTTATATATTACTAAGTGCACATCAACAGCAATACTTTTCTCATTTTTGTTATGATAATACAAGAATTTTATTTTATAGTATTTTCCGATAATTAATCTAATCTGAATAAATTGGTCTTCTAGCATGCCTAGAGCTTAAAGAAAATACATTTACATTATGAGCTACAATATTTGAACAAAATTAATATTTGGATGTACTCTACTATTGTGTGTATAAATAGTTTATGAGGCCACTCCTGAAGCTATTTGTACATGCAATGGTACGAGTCAATATTGTGCTTCTCACTTCGCAATAGCATTACAAATTAATACAATTGAAACATTGCAACTTCAACAACAATTGAATGATTGGAACTTTTCCATAAATGTTCTCAATTAAGATATTTTTCTCATTTTGTCGTGTTCCGTTATTTTACACGTTTAATTTGGTATTACTTGTTTATCTGCCACTTAGATCTTTTGAATAGCATATTATGAATATTAGCCTGACCACACGTAATACACGTAAAATAAATTGAAAGTTAACTATAAGGAGAGTTTCTGATCATCGTGGAATTCTTTGCTTTCCTTCCTTGCACCTATTCTGTTCTTATCAGTTCATAGCATTTACACATATCCTGTTCCTTTATTTTGAGAGCTGTGCTGATACATGTGCAAGGATTCACTAGCTACCTCCTAGGAGTTGGCTGACACTGGCAGGAAGTTTCTGATTTGACAGCACACTGAATCAAAGCACTCCTTTGCGCTGCTTCCGGAGTGGTAGGATATTCTGGGCGGGTAAGGTTAAGGGTAGGTGTCGCCTCCTGTCGAGATCCAAGAGGAAGAATTTAGGCCTAGGGTAGCAAGATTAGGCTTTGAAGATTAGGGGACGAACCCCACCAACTCCAAGAGCTTTGTAAGCTTTTCGTTTGAACTACCTTACTGAGTTTAGCTCCAGTTCACCTTCCTCTTGGTGCAGAGTCTGTAATCTGCCGCTGTCATAGGCTTGACTCCTGGAATCCACGAAAAATCGGCGACGAAGAAGCTCAAAATGAACTTTTCGTATAGTTTCAACATCCGAGACTTCTAGACTACATAATATAGTGTAATCAAGGTGAAGAGGTATTTTCATTGTTTCATCAGGTGCACCATTGTACTCTTCACTTTGATTACGATTTATTGTGTAATCTATGTGTCTTTGATGTCAAAATATGCAAAAAGATTCTATTTTAGCGTTTTCCACGGAGACTTTTTTTGGATTTCTTCAGACAATCGTGATTCCAGATTCCTGGACCCAAGTCTGTGACAGCGTCAGATTCCAGACTCTACGCTAAGAGATAAGTAAATTCAACATAACATAACATTTAACAAGCCACTAAACTTGAATTTACCCTTTTCACCATAGCACGTGTACCTTTCTGAAACATGTTCTCTTTCTACAAGAAACTTAAAAATTGCACCTAGTCCTGAAGGGTCTTTGCGCTGCTTCCGGAGTGGTAGGATATTCTGGGCGGGTAAGGTTAAGGGTAGGTGTCGCCTCCTGTCGAGATCCAAGAGGAAGAATTTAGGCCTAGGGTAGCAAGATTAGGCTTTGAAGATTAGGGGACGAACACCACCAACTCCAAGAGTGATCTCGCACAGTACACTAGACCTATCGAATTACCTTTACAGCCCAGAATTTCACATTTTCTTTTAGTGATGTGCAGCCACGGATATCCATAAGGTTGCCCAGATTTAAGTGACACATCGGTTTTTGTTGTGCCGAGTGTGGGTTCAACTGGAAGGTATAAACAAGCCAGAAGTGAACCCTCGTGGCGATTTCTGAAACATACTCATAATATTAGTCATTGATTTGGAATTTCTACCTTTTCCTGGTGAGTCAAAATGAAAGACCTCGTTATACGTTTTCACAGTTCTTCGTATTTATTACAACAGTTTTGAGGAAAAAGAATTAAAATTCTTTTAATATTGTTCACGTTCAGAATTTTCTGTTGAAGCGCACACCGAGAATAACTCGTCAGATAAATATAATTCAGATATATTGATTATTTAATATGAGACATTGAAATTTAGTATTCATTATCTGGGACTAGTATTGATTATTCCACAGTGGGCACTATTTGTTGTGACAATTGAATGAGACGTATTGTTGCTCTAAGGCACTCGTATGCTTATTTAATGTTTACTGTACATTTACGCTGAAAGTTATATAGCTTGATTCAATAAAACGGCAATTAATACGTTGTTAAATAACCCATTTCAAATTTAATTTTGAATGACCCAGTACAACAATAAGTAGGTAATAGATAAAAATGAGAAGTGTTAAGGATTTATTATATATTGCCGAGGTGAGAAATATTGATATCCTAACAACCTAACTTTAGAGCTTTATACATACGAATTTTATATATATATATATATATATATATATATATTATTTTATCTATAAGCTTTATCTTGTTTACATCAGTTAATTAAAGTTAAAAAAATTTCTCTGACAGATATTTGCTCGTCTGTTTAACTGCAATTTGACATCCTATTCCTTCGTGATATCAATGATAGACTTTTTATACCTAGCATTGTAACTTTATTTTTAGATAATACATCGTTTATATACATACTTCTTATGAATATATTTCCTTTTTAGAACATAAAGTTTAATCATTCGTTGTTCCATGTGCAAATGTAACTAACGCTTCAATTTTAATTTAGGTACTTTATGAAAAACAATTCAATTGCATTTATTTCATCTCTTCAGATCTTTTACTTCATATGCTGTAAAATATGTATAATGATATTACACATTTTGAAATGTATGAATTTCTAATATCATCACAGACAATATATTTTCCCAAAGAAGTTATTTTATTAGTCTACATATATTAACTCTAAAACATAATTCATAAAATAAAATCGATTGGTGTTTTCCATTTGCTTTTACAATGGTACTCATGCAATATTCATGATTGCACTTAAATCAATTCAGCCTTAACAATAGAGGATAAACGAACGAACTCCATCTTTTCAACCAACCTTTGGACAACGCTTCGCTCTTGCTCAGACAAGTAATGGAAGATACAGCCACGATCTTCAAATCTGATTCTGGCTCAATTACAGATTCAAGAAAAAAGAAATACTTATACATGTTCTCACAATCTGAAATAAGATTGAAAGTCCAACAACTGCAATCGAAATCTGAAGCAATATTTGTCATTGCACTGTTCTCTTCTCAAGAAGGCAGTTCTCTTCAAAGTAAGATCTTGGATGGTTCTGTAGCGATCTCGGTATTAATTTACTAAGTTTGAAGATAAGTTTGTCAACTAATCCATAATACATGGAATAGTTAATTTATAGTTTTTAATAAATTATAAATAAAAAATACTTATTGTTTAGGATCCTTTCTATTAATTACTTCGATCCGCCTGTGTTGTGCATGCAAGTTTGTTGTAGTAACGGCATGTCACCCGTCGGCATGCATTTCTCCCCTCATAGGATAAAATATTCAGATACGTCGTTGATTCATGAACTCTCTTTAGGACTTCTAAATTACATTAGGCAAATGTCATCAATGTAACTGTTGAGTAATAATCTGATTAGTGATTATATTTTAAGCTAGACAGTATAACTTACTGCAAAGATCAAACAATAATAATATTGAACAACTTTAATTTTAAACAAAAAGGGGGCAGTATGGTTACTTGCAAAAATTTTCCAGAGTAAACTCAAACTTTTACTGTAAATGAAAATAAAGTCAATTTTGAACAAGATTTCCAGGCTGAACCCAGAATAAGTCATAGGTATTTTTTTAATATATTAAGAAAATAAAGGTATTTATTTTTTCTAAGGAGAGCTCTTTAAACTAAGGGCTACCCGAACTATTTGTACAATTTTACTCTTTGCATATGAAAAACAAATTTTTAAATCAATGTTAAAATTCTGACCTTATGAAGTTTTAAACTGTTTTTTGCCATAAAATAAAAGAATACTTTTATATTGAACATATCATGACGACTTTCATATTGAAGTTAAATATATCCTAAATATAAATTCCATAAAGATTTTGTGGCTGCATAGGTAATTGTTTTTATTTTATGAGGGAAACGGTAGCTTAAAACTTGAGTTTCGGAAAATCACTGTTAATGTTTTTACTACACAATATATTCTTCAAAATAATTATTAATTGTTCTGAGTTTAATTCCAAAAATTTGTTTTAATTGGGCTCCATTTAATTTTTCAGTAACATAAGTTTCTAAGTTTGGTCTGAAAAATGATCGCGAGTAATTCATCCGCTTATCTCTTTATTTCTTTATTGGTTTAGGAGTGATAAGTTTGCATTAGTAACTTCCTTCTGACCCAGAACGAATAAAACTCCGATAGTTTCCGCGGCGCGAGTATTTTGTAATTGGAAGCCAAGGTCAATAGTGATTTGGATTCATACATTTAATTATTCTATTAGAACCCAATTATTACTTTTCGCCTCTCTCCACTTTTAATTCATAACTAATAATTACACTAAAATGTACAGCTGTTAGGAAGTTTGGTGGTGTGGTCTTAACGGGTAGGATATTCCATACAAAAAGTTAAAGAAATATGGTACAAAAAGTAACTGGAATGGGTGGGTAGTAAAAGTATAATCGGTGGGCGGATAAGTGTGAATTTGTGAGCGGGGGCGAAATGGGATCTTGCACAGTTTTAGATTCTATCTTGGGCCGCCCCTGTTGTCAATATTGGTAATGAATGTAACACAAAATATAGGAGGAATTTTGAATTAACCGTGAGTGTGAGAATGAAATTATGAATTATTGTGCAACAAGTGAGGATCAAAAAGTTTTTAGTGTTAATATTTATTTTTCTATACTGAAATACTCATTTAATTATTGTGTTTTGCTAAATCACGTGCCTACCAATATAATTAGATCAACGTTGGTAGTGAATAGATAGAATCGAGAAAAAGTACGGTTGTAATGATTATAAAAGGTCCTTAATTTTTAAGGTATTAAAGGTGATATTAGGTTCTACTCACTCCTATCATATTGGAAGTGAAATACATGTATTACTTTTTTGCTCTTTGGTGTTTTCTCCCTAACTCCGCGGTCATATGATTAGAAACTGGACTAAAATCTCTAGTGATTGTATTGACGTTGGTGGTAATTCAAGAGTCTCACTGCATCACCCACCTTAGTACTATTCAACATTCTCCATTTTGCCATAATATATCACTAAATTATCAAGTGCCGTAGCATTCCTCTAGATAATAATGTATTGTAAAGTTTAAAGTATGGTATTATAAAACAGCGTGTACAAAATACAAATAAAACGCGTAAGCCTCCTTTGTATACAATTGATACAGTCCAGTTAATTAAGTCATTAAGCAATTACTAGAAGTATACATCTGTTTCATGCTAATTAAAGTCACTTGTGAATTATTGATTAATTTCTTATTTTAGCCTGGTCACCTTAAGAACTTACAAGTGGAATTGTTGGTTTCTTAAATAACCGTAGTTCAAGACCTAGAATTGCGTTAGTACACCATTATAGTACATTGACAATTCATTAATACTTATTGCGATTGAGCTGGATGTTACGTGATTCAAATAGATAATCTGGAATAACCTCTCAGAAGTATTGGTTAATAGGGTGGCTGCAAACCATTTTTTGTATTAACAAAATATGTGTTAGAATAAAAATAATTAAATGGAATGACAAATATGCATTTATATTGCCCCAACTCGAAACTACACTAATAAAATGTAAATGCTCCAACCAAGTACATAGCCGGCTACTATTTACTAATTGAATGTCATGCAGATATTCGAAAATGAAACAATACATTTCAACACGCTTTTCTATTAATGGTAGTCCACTACCTTACTGCAAAGGGATCGACTTTGAATTAACTCTATACTTAGGCAGTAGCTCACAGAAATATTCTCTTCGATCCATTCATGAAAAACTGCAATGCTTTAGCACTACAAATAAAACTTCTCTTGGTTAAACCCTATGATTCATTTTAACAGCTGCATATTCATGATGCAAGACTATGTTGCTAGACGAAAAGCTCAAAAGTCTCAGCATTATTTTTTTCGACTTTTTTTGTCCTCTTAGGACAAGAAGCTTATAAATATTGCACCTAATCCTATAAGGACCTTTGAGCTGCTTCCGGAGTGACAGGATAGTCTGGATAGGTAAAGTTGGGGGTAGAAGTTGCCTTCTATCGAGACCCACGAGGAAGAATTTACGGCACTAATCTCAAGCAATGTCCCCTCGAATGAAAGGGAGGCCAGCTCTGACCAGCCTCTCCAGTCAGAGCAGGCATGCACACCCTTACGTTGAGGCTAGCAAGAACCTCTGATACGGAAGAGACCTTACCATCTCCAACAGCCATCTCCTGCAGTAGAGTAGACCTATCGAATTAGCCTTGCACCCCAGAACCTCGACATTTGCGGTTAGCGAAAGTGTAACAATAGAGGTTTTATTTTTTTTACTAAATGACGATAACATATTGTTTGGTCTCAATTCGTTCTTTCCATGTAGTTTGGAAAAAAACGTTAAAATAGCAGTATTTACTAGTTTACAAGTTAAATTTGACAATAATACAAAAATATATGTTAACATAATATAAGAAATATTATTTTTTGTCCCACTCGTTTCTTGCGAGTAGATTTGTATATAAGTCTGCCAGGCACTCTGTATTGTCATATTTAACTAAAAAAACATTATTTTTCTAACATTAATTTTAGACTTTTAGGTTCAAGTAACTGCTTTTTTTGTAATTAAAACTTCTCAAAGACTATTGTAAAGAGTACCACTTTTAAATCGTGGCCTACTATTTAATCTACAATATTTAACTTAGACTAATGAGTAGTGAACAACTTTCATCATAAGGGTAACTACCCTCTTAAGCTTGATCATGAAGTACAAATTCCCCTTTTTTCTAGACTTGGTAGTTGGTAGTTACCCATGGCCTTTCATTTTCATTGACCATAATTTGGATACGAGTAAAAAGGTGTTTCTGTCTACAAACTCGTGTGATATTCACCCAGCCATCCGGCATCTGTGCTTCACGTTTCTAGGGGATAAACACAGAATTCTGATCAAACTCATTGTAATAACTGCCTATTATCCGGATATGAGGAAGTAATGTAATGTCACAATCAGTATCCACAAGATTATAAATCAGTTCACAATAATCTTACGTTTTGCGGAAAAAGAGTCACAGCAGACTTCAAGATAAGTTACATTAGGTTCTACTGTTTTGTAAAAATAATATAAAAGAGATATTGAACTGAAATTAAAAGAACCTTATCGAATGTATGGTGTGAATTTGTTTACTTTTCATGAAGCACTATTTCCTCGTGACTTCATAGTTGAAAGTTATCTATGAAATAAATGAAATAAAAAGTCCCTCATGTACATATGGAAAAATAATTATGGAAAACATACCACATATTCAGGAAATTTTAAAAATATTTCCTTACTAGATTGTAACTAATTACTCATTTTATAAATACGGACACTAAAGGTTAATTGAACTGAACAATGCAAAACAATTGCAAATTCTATTGGAAAGCATTTGACGCATGACTGCTTAGAGATTAAGATTAAGATACTATTTAGGAGAGAAGATATGATAAAGGTATTAGATACCCATTGTAATATAAATTAAATTTATTACATAAAAAATTAACAAATATACATCACATTGAGTACAGCTCTACACAACGTATGACGTCTACACAGAGCAGTCAACATCACAAAGCGGTTCCTAATAATACAGTCTAGGTTACTCAATTTAGGGTATGCACTGTAAGACACAAGGATGCTGGTGACGTGAAATGTTATCAAAGGACAACATTACTGAGTTGAGTACAGCTCTACACAACGTATGACGTCTACACAGAGCAGTCAACATCACAAAGCGGTTCCTAATAATACAGTATAAGGTTGCTCAATTAGGGTATACACTGTAAGACACAAGGATGCTGATGATGTGAGATATCTTTACCAAGGCAAACATTATTGAGTACAACTTTATACACACGTATGATGTATACATAGAGCAGTCAACATTACAAAGCGGTCCTAATAATACAGTATAAGTTACTCAATTAGGGTATACACTGTAAGACACAAGGATGCTGGTGACGTGAAATGTTACCAAAGGACAACATTACTGAGTTGAGTACAGCTCTACACAACGTATGACGTCTACATGGAGCAGTCAACATCACAAAGCGGTTCCTAATAATACAGTATAAGTTACTCAATTAGGGTATGCACTGTAAGACACAAGGATGCTGGTGACGTGAGATGTTACCAAAGGACAACATTACTGAGTTGAGTACCCAACTCTACACAACGTATGACTTCTACATGGAGGAGTCAACATCACAAAGCGGTTCCTAATAATATTGTATAAGTTACTTAATTAGGACATGCAGTGTAAGACACAAGGGTGCTGGTGGCGTGAAATGTTATCAAAGTACATTACGGAGTTGAGTACCCAACTCTATACAACGTGTGACGTCTACATATAGTAGTAAACGTCACAAAGCGGTTCCTAATAATATTGTATAAGTTACTTAATTAGGGTGTGCAGTGTGCACTGTAAGACACAAGGATGCTGGTGACGTGAGATGTTATCAAAGGACAACATTACTGAGTTGAGTACAGCTCTACACATCGTATGACGTCTACATAGAGCAGCCAACATCACAAAGCGGTTTCCTAATAATATTGTATAAGTTACTTAATTAGGGTATGCACTGTAAGACACAAGGATGCTGGTGACGTGAGATGTTATCAAAGGACAACATTACTGAGTTGAGTACAGCTCTACACAACGTATGACGTCTACATAAAGCAGCCAACATCACAAAGCGGTTCCTAATAATATTGTATAAGTTACTTAATTAGGATATGCACTGTAAGACACAAGGATGCTGGTGACGTGAAATGTTATCAAAGGACAACATTACTGAGTTGAGTACAGCTCTACACAACGTATGACGTCTACATATAGTAGTAAACGTCACAAAGCGGTTCCTAATAATATTGTATAAGTTACTTAATTAGGGTGTGCAGTGTGCACTGTAAGACACAAGGATGCTGGTGACGTGAGATGTTATCATAGGACAACATTACCGAATTGAGTACAGCTCTACACAACGTATGACGTCTATATAGAGCAGTCAACATTACAAAAGCGGTTCCTAATAATGCAGTCTAAGTTATCCAATTTAGGGTGTGCACTGTAAGACACAAGGATGTTGGTGACGTGAAATGTTATCAAAGGACATTAATGAGTTGAGTACAGCTCTACACAACGTATGACGTCTACATAGAACAGTCAACATTACAAAGCAAATCCTAATAATACAGTCTAAGTCACCCAATTTAGGGTGTGCACTGTAAGACACAAGGATGGTGGTGACGTGAAATGTTATCAAAGGACATTAATGAGTTGAGTACAGCTCTACACAACGTATGACGTCTACATAGAGCAGTCAACATTACAAAGCAAATCCTAATAATACAGTCTAAGTCACCCAATTTAGGGTGTGCACTGTAAGACACAAGGATGGTGGTGACGTGAAATGTTATCAAAGGACATTAATGAGTTGAGTACAGCTCTACACAACGTATGACGTCTACATAGAGCAGTCAACATTACAAAGTAAATCCTAATAATACAGTCTAAGTCACCCAATTTAGGGTGTGCACTGTAAGACACAAGGATGGTGGTGACGTGAAATGTTATCAAAGGACATTAATGAGTTGAGTACAGCTCTACACAACGTATGACATCTACTTAGAGCAGCCAACATCACAAAGCGGTTCCTAATAATACAGTATACGTTACTTAACTTTGGGTATGCACTGTAAGACACAAGGATACTGGTGACGTGAAATGTTATCAAAGGACGACATTACTGAGTTGAGTACAGCTCTACACAACGTATGACGTCTACATAGAGCAGTCAACATTACAAAGCAAATCCTAATAATACAGTCTAAGTTACCCAATTTAGGGTGTGCACTGTAAGACACAAGGATGCTGGTGACGTGAAATGTTATCAAAGGACAACATTAATGAGTTGAGTACAGCTCTACACAACGTATGACGTCTACATAGAGCAGTCAACATCACAAAGCGGTTCCTAATAATACAGTATAAGTTACTTAACTTAGGGTATGCACTGTAAGACACAAGGATACTGGTGACGTGAAATGTTATCAAAGGACGACATTACTGAGTTGAGTACAGCTCTACACAACGTATGACGTCTACATAGAGCAGTCAACATTACAAAGCAAATCCTAATAATACAGTCTAAGTCACCCAATTTAGGGTGTGCACTGTAAGACACAAGGATGGTGGTGACGTGAAATGTTATCAAAGGACATTAATGAGTTGAGTACAGCTCTACACAACGTATGACGTCTACATAGAGCAGTCAACATTACAAAGCAAATCCTAATAATACAGTCTAAGTCACCCAATTTAGGGTGTGCACTGTAAGACACAAGGATGGTGGTGACGTGAAATGTTATCAAAGGACATTAATGAGTTGAGTACAGCTCTACACAACGTATGACATCTACTTAGAGCAGCCAACATCACAAAGCGGTTCCTAATAATACAGTATAAGTTACTTAACTTAGGGTATGCACTGTAAGACACAAGGATGCTGGTGACGTGAAATGTTATCAAAGGACGACATTACTGAGTTGAGTACTCAACTCTACACAACGTATGACGTCTACATAGAGCAGTCAACATTACAAAGCAAATCCTAATAATACAGTCTAAGTTACCCAATTTAGGGTGTGCACTGTAAGACACAAGGATGGTGGTGACGTGAAATGTTATCAAAGGACATTAATGAGTTGAGTACAGCTCTACACAACGTATGACGTCTACATAGAGCAGTCAACATTACAAAGCGGTTCCTAATAATACAGTATAAGTTACTTAACTTAGGGTATGCACTGTAAGACACAAGGATGCTGGTGACGTGAAATGTTATCAAAGGACAACATTACTGAGTTGAGTACCCTCTACACAACGTATATGACTTCTACATGGAGGAGTCAACACCACAAAGCGGTTCCTAATAATATAGTATAAGTTACCTGACTTTGCATGCAAGATGGGTATCAACAAGTCTGGTGTATTATACAAGCTATCCTATGTTGTATAATACGTACCTCTGACTTCGTGCATAATACTGCAGTGTTTTACTATAATTTTTGTACTATTATTTATACTGTAAAAATAAGTGGGCTTTTAAATCCATAAATAAACTGCTACAACGGTGTGTCAAAGGGCTCGACAGAACATAAGTCCTTACTTAATTGACTGAAAGGCAACTTTACTTTCCTTTGACCTTTTGACTTCGTTCATACATACACACATGCAGCCATTCATTCTTACAGAGTGTAACTGAAGTCCTGATACGCCTGGATATATTACAAATGGATTGAGATATTGATGTACAATCTTCACGATACATATTAAAATACATTTTTGGATATTTTTGACGATAAAAAACTTTCCTCCCCCTTTTTAAGGGGTTGGCAAATTGTAAGTTGAATTTTCAAACTGCAACCCCTATCTTAAGTGACAAGTCCTTTTAAAGGTCGATAAAAATAAACACAATGGCACTAAGAAAAATCCCTACAATGTTTCTAGCAAAAGTTATGTGCAAACAACGCAGAAAATAATCTGTAGGGACAATACCAATGTACTGCGCATACAAACAAAATGCATATGTTATGTCTTTCAGTAAGTCTTTGAGGTGTCCAGCGTATCTCTATGCATAGTATCTAATGTTTCTGGTCTGGATAGTTTTGGTAAGAGCTATATTTTTCTATATGGGATTACAATGTAAGGGGTTATTTGCCCATACATTTTTCTAGGTACATCGTAAAGCGTAGAACCCGCCATGGGAATCTTCTTTACTTTCCAAAAGTTAGGCTGGAGTTGGGAAGAAGGAGCTTCTCTTATTTCGGCCCGAAATTGTACAACGACCTCCCACCAAACGTGAAACAATGTTCAATAGCTACATTTAAGAATAAGATGAGGCAAAATTTGCTTGATGTATAGATTTTCATTATTTATTTGTATTTAATTTTCATGTAAGCAGTTGTTCTGTATGTAACTGAGAAACGCTTGATGAAAATAAAGACAACATTATTATTATTATTAAAGATGTTTTATTCATTTCATTGTATTTCTATTGAATATACCTTATAAATGACATGTCACAAGACAGGTGCTGCAATTTAGTTACCCCCTCTACTCCTCCTTGCAAAGGAGGGAGGGGAGTTTGTTATCCTCCAAAAAATCCAAGAGTATTTTACTAAGTATGGTAAAGATTGTGTATCGATATCTCGATCCGTTTAGAGTATATGCAGGCACATCAGGACTTAATTTACACCCTGAATATACATTACATAGATACATTTAAACCATATCCATATATATGGTAACCACAATCGCACAGAATAGCTAAAGGCTAACATCTTCTTAAGAGCATCTTTGCTGCTGTTTGACAGTTTACACTAAAATCAGTAGACTTTTGTTCTGGGCCAAAAATAACCTATGTACTCAGTTTTAAGTCCTTAGAACTTTTTTTATTGCCATTTTTGGAATAGGCAGCATACAACTCGGTTTTCAGGACCTTTTCTATTGTTTGAGTAGTAAGATTTTAGATTTATTTCTCAAAATCAATGTTTTACAAAGTTAAGATTTTTTAAATATTTAAATTTAGTCACATGTCATTCAAAATTTTACTACCTTGAAGTACCTAATACCCTTATGGTTTGATATACGGATCAAGAGAATGTTTTAAAAGATTTTAAATGAAGTCTCTAGTTCAAATAAATGCGTTTTTTTGGAAAACTGAAGTTCAAGTTGCTTCTTGAAGCAAGTTTATTATTTAAAACTTCTAAGCTTTTAGATAGTTTTTATTTGTTAAATTCCAGGAAAGTTTTTGTAAATTTTATGTCTGTTAAAAGTTAGATACACAATTAGGAAAATTACTTAAAATACATTATAGATTTTTGAATGCAGTTGGAATTATTTTTAAAGTCTGTGTCAGTAATACTGCAGGTTCCAATACCGGCTATTGATTTCTTTGTTTTTATGGACTTTAACTAACAAAAGCTTGTTTCGATACCTGTCAAGGTTTATAACAATCAATGGGTTTTTTTTATCAGTCACGTTTAAGAAGTTTATCAGAGGAAATTTTAACGTAAACTGCATGTTGAATTTGCAATATAATAGAGATTGCTTTTTCAGTACGTTTTCCTCAAACATGTTGTGCAATTTCGACCTTCAATTTCCTAAGGTTGAGTCCTGAGTTGGCTGCACATCTGGGAATATAACATGCTTCGAAGGTGACCTGTTTCAAAAGAGTACGTCATTTGGAGTATTTTTTTTTTTGTTTTAGTTAGAGCTATATTTTTCTTGCTGTGGCGTAGAGAAACTGTAATCATATATAAACTGTAATTACATATATATATATATATATATATATATATATATATATATATATATATAGTAGTACAATAGTTTGAAGACTAATACTTGTTGTGTAAGAAATTACATTATTTGCTGCTGACATCAAACAGGCTTGGTCGATTTAAATTTTTTAACCAAAATACAGCATTTTTATGAGCTTCAATATTAGGTGTCACAAGGTAGTAGTTGCCATTTCAAAATGTTGACTTTGGGTACGGGGTGCATGGGGGTGAACACCCCCATTTTGAAACTATTGTTTTTGTCTTGTTTTCCCAATTAGTACTATACACTCCCGTTTACAACATTTCGATACTTGAGCTATGAGTTTTTTATTTGAAGTTTTCAAATGAACATCCTGTATACCTTATCATATGCATTCTTAAGTCGTTTCCATAAGTTATGCTACTTCAAATAACTTCTTTCATTTGAAATATTGTTATATTAATCTAAGAATTCCTAAAGATAAAAATCTTAATCATAAAAGTTTCAACTCCAGTCTACTTACAGGCCGTTAAGGCCCATGTAGGCTCTTTTCCCATGTTTTTTAACTATACAGAAATTAGGTAGCAAATTAATTGAATCATAAATGCTGTTTTCACTAGGTACATATGTATTGTTTTTTTAATTTTTAGTTTCTCTGTTTATTTTTATATACGGATTTATTTTCCTTGAGATAAATATTATTACGGTTATTTAATATTATTTAGCGTTAAATTACTATTACTATTTAGAATTTTATTACTTGAATATTATTGTACATTGTATTGCCAGTAACTGGATATCAACTGTTGATATCCAATTTATACGTTTGCTTTCTTTTTCAATATGAAATGTTTACTTCTCTTTTTCAGTAATTTTTGGAAATTATTGTGATTTTTATTTGATTTCAAATAATATTTTATACAATTGATATAAAGATCTAATTTCTTCTTAAATTCTGAAGAGCCGGTAGTACTGAAATGACCTTGAATTTTCTCCCATAAGAACAATGTTAAATCTCAAGAATTTTATGCCGTTATTTTCATCATAGCACTATGGGAAATGTCTATTATCGAAACACTTATTAATAAATCCCAACATTTTTCAATTGTTTTTGAAAAGTTTATACAATACTTTTTTATTATGTAAATAATGGAGTACAAAAATGTTGGCCACCTTTTGGTTGCATATTAATCATATCTTTACAAAAAGACGTTTTCCATAACTATAGGAATAAAAATAACGGCACAAACGTTTAGAGGATTTCACATTGTTCTAATAGAACTAAACTAACTTTTATTGCCTATGTTGTTCAAGTTAGAGCTTACATAAGACTGTGTATATTGATTGTGATTTGTCATCTTGATTGCTAAGTATTTGATTTGTTGAATTACTTTTGTAAAAATTGTGGAACCGTTGGAAATAAATAAATAAACAGCGACGTCACTACAGTCGCTTCTTAACATAGAAAATTCAAAATATTGTGTTATGATTGCAGTATTCTTTGATATTTTTGTTTGTTATAAATCAATTTAAGACCATATAGCGTACTTAATTTACTGATGACGGTATCCAGCATACATTTTAAAGTTATCTATAGAAAATGTGGCTCTTTTAATAAAAATATGTACACTGTTTTTTTTTTTTTAAGTTTCAAGTCTGTTGTGATACGAAAATCTGTTATAACTGTTATTCAACAACTATCGTGTTACAAAACGATCGTAAGAGCCCAAAAATACACAAAAGTTCAGAAAACACTAGCATTTCAAGAAAATAAAAAGCTATTCTTAGAATGAAATTTACTGAGTGTAATAAAATAAATTTAAATAAGTAATTGCTAGTAATGTCCGTTGTTGCATACAAACCAATAGTTTTGACCTTTATTAGTTACTTAAGTAATCACCCAAAAAAGGTTAAACTAAAAACCATAGATGGCTATGGTTTGTGGAGCCTTAATAATAAAGGAAAATGTTAAATAAAATAACACCACTCTAGGAAAACTAAACAAAATTCAAACTAGAGGTAAAATTTAAAATCAACTACGTGACTATGGTTTTGATACATCCGTTGAGAGATTAAAATATATTTTTTCTTGTCGGTAAAAATATGGCTACTTTTAAGAAAAGCAAAATATAACATAAAATAGTAAAACCATCATATTTTCAACGGAACTTGCTCATACAAAGCTATTGCTGTTTAAAAGTTTTCATTAAAATCAGTAGGGTTTTGCCCTGGACCAAAAGGAACCAATGCACTCAGTTTCTGTAAACTGTTATTCTATATCATTCATCTATTGATAAAAAAGTAAAGCAGTGTCGTGAACTAATAAAAAATCCACTGGAGGCTTTACCAGTTAAACGAACATGTATTACATCAAAGTTCAAGTGTTTAAGAGAACGTTATTAAATACCATAAACTCAACCAACATGGTATTAGAATATCCTTGGTTCATAGCATCAAATGAACACGATAACTGTTGTAATTTTACAAATACCCCAATTTCGCTTGGTTCAAAGGCAGTACTTGCACAAAGCTTGGAAGAGTTCATTAGTCAGCCCTTTACATTGGCGGTCATTTATATTGGAGCAGAATTCATAATTCACCTAATTCCCAAAAATAGATCCAAATCGATATTCTTACATTATTTACATTCAATTCCTTAAATAACTTTCTTGAATTGAGCCGGAAAGGATATTATGTATGGGATAAAACACTGTTATAAAGATTTTTTATATAAAGAGATTGCTCCAAAATTAATCTTGAAATAGAGATGAATTAGTTACCATTTTATATTATTATAATCGTAAAAAAGTTCGAAACCCAGCTCAGTATGTCTATATCTATATAAACATCAATGTGACGGTAGATGGTTTGTTAGGACAATGTAGTAATATAAAATAACGGTAATGAGCATTCTATAATAATAGAAGGTTTTGTCATCATTCGGGTTTCGACTAGGTTAAAAGATTACACACACGATAAAAAATACAATTCATTTATTGGAACTTGCAATATAACATGTGTTAAGCTCGCGGAACAAGTGCAATTAAAGGTCGTAAATATGCGTAATTGTTTAACGACAGAGGTTAGTCTACGTTCGGTTACTAATTAACTGATTGCGCCGCTTAATTACTATCACGCTGTTAATTACGGAACGTTGTCTGTTTATTCGTGTCTGGTGCAATCACCTAACACACACACACACGAATGTATATGTTATTAACTACTCCATCCCATGATATACAGCATACGTTTATGTAATGAAACGATATTAAAAATACGAGTATAGTAAATCAGGTAAATAAGCATCTACTCTACATCGTCTTAGTACTCTTTTAATTACATATTGTGTTTTTATATATTTACCAATACCATAAGAACAATATATACAATTTGATAACGAATCGATTTACACAAAATACCTGTAAAAAAATCAAATCCATGAAGATGTGTTTTAATACTTTTAAATTAGGTGTATTTTCAAAGTAAAAAATTTGTACCAATACAGATTCTTTTGAGTTCTTTTGTTTCATAATGCTTCAAAAATTATAAGCAATGTTATTACAGAAGATATTTTTTGTTCGTTGTTGAAATCCATGTTCATTCTAGAAATGGTGAACTAAAATCTCCTACGAAATGAAGCACACAAGAAGTCGGTGGAATTAATTTCTCTCCTCAGAAAGACAAAACGCGAGCATCTGGTCCATTTTCTTTCTTATAGAACACAGTACACTAAGAATCGATAACATTTCCTTTTCTCAGGAGCATGGAACACGAGGAGTTGGTGTCAATGTCTTTCTTCAGGAGCACAATACAGTAGGAATCGCTAGCATTTCCTTTCCTCAAAAGGATGGAACACGAGGAGTTGGTGGCATTTTCTTTCTTCAGGAGCACAATACAGTAGGAATCGGTAGCATTTCCTTTCCTCAAAAGGATGGAACACGAGGAGTTGGTGGCATTTTCTTTCTTCAGGAGCACAATACAGTAGGAATCGCTAGCATTTCCTTCCCTCAAAAGGATGGAACACGAGGAATTGGTGTCAATGTCTTTCTTCAGGAGCACAATACAGTATGAATCGGTACCATTTCCTTTCCTCAAAAGGATGGAACACGAGGAGTTGGTGGCATTTTCTTTCTTCAGAAGCACAATACAGTAGAAATCGGTAGTATTTCCTTTCCTCAAAAGGATGGAACACGAGGAGTTGATGGCATTTTCTTTCTTCAGGAGCACAATACAATAGGAATCGGTAGCATTTCCTTTCCTCAATAGGATGGAACACGAGGAGTTGGTGTCAATGTCTTTCTTCAGGAGCACAATACAGTAGGAATCGGTAGCATTTCCTTTCCTCAAAAGGATGGAACACGAGGAGTTGGTGTCAATGTCTTTCTTCAGGAGCACAATACAGTAGGGATCGGTAGCGTTTCCTTTCCTCAAAAGGATGGAACACGAGGAGTTGGTGTCAATGTCTTTCTTCAGGAGCACAATACAGTAGGGATCGGTAGCGTTTCCTTTCCTCAAAAGGATGGAACACGAGGAGTTGGTGTCAATGTCATTCTTCCGGAGCACAATATAGTAGGGATCGGTAGCGTTTCCTTTCCTCAAAAGGATGGAACACGAGGAGTTGGTGTCAATTTCTTTCTTCAGGAGCACAATACAGTAGGGATCGGTAGCGTTTCCTTTCCTCAAAAGGATGGAACACGAGGAGTTGGTGGCACTTTCTTTCTTCAGGAGCACAATACAGTAGGAGTCGGTAGCATTTCCTTTCCTCAAAAGGATGGAACACGAGGAGTTGGTGTCAATGTCATTCTTCCGGAGCACAATATAGTAGGGATCGGTAGCGTTTCCTTTCCTCAAAAGGATGGAACACGAGGAGTTGGTGTCAATTTCTTTCTTCAGGAGCACAATACAGTAGGGATCGGTAGCGTTTCCTTTCCTCAAAAGGATGGAACACGAGGAGTTGGTGGCACTTTCTTTCTTCAGGAGCACAATACAGTAGGAGTCGGTAGCATTTCCTTTCCTCAAAAGGATGGAACACGAGGAGTTGGTGTCAATGTCTTCCTTCAGGAGCACAATAGGAACCGGTAGAATTTCCTTTCCTCAAAAGGATGGAACACGAGGAGTTGGTGGCATTTTCTTTCTTCAGGACCGCGGTACTCTACGTATCGATAGAATTTCCTTTTATCGAAAAAAGAAAACGGGAAATTATTGCATTTTCTACCTTCAGCAGCACAGTACAGTAGGCCAGCTTGGCCAAAGGCATCCTTTACCATGGTGAGATTAAAACACGACACATTATTATATTTTAAATGATTACAATACTGGCAGTATTTTCATTTTTACATTCTAAATACTAAATAAATACTGGGTGCTTCAAAAAAATGTATACACACTTTGAACTATCGTAGTTTTCCTGCTCTACAAGGCTAATGTTATATTTCTTCGCCAGGTGGCAGCATAATCGTCCCTTTATGTTATATTGTTAGTTGGAATTTGTAATATCAACATGGCGGACGTACGTTTGAGTTTTGAAGAACGTAAGCAGGTTATTAAGTGGTACTGGAAGTTTGAGAATGTAAATGAAGTTTAAAGACAGTGGAGAAGGGAATATGATACAGAACCACCTTCAAGATTAACAATTACACGCATACGAGACAAATTCGAAGTTAATGGAACAGTGTGTGATGTGCATAAAGGTCATTCAGGTCGACCTCGAACAGCTACAAGTGATGAGTCTTCAACAGCAGTCTTGGAACTGTTTCAACGCTCTCCTAACAAATCTAGCAAGTGGTAGCAGCGTGCTACGCATTCTGAAGAGAGGCAAGTATCGTGTTTACATTCCAAGGCTGGTGTAACAGCTAAGTGACGACGATCCAGATCAAAGGTTGCAATTTTGTGAATGGATTCAGGAGATGGTGATACGTGAACCGGTATTTATGGGTAGCATCATTTGGTCGGATGAAGCCCAATTCAAACTTAATGGAACTGTCAATAGGCACAATTGTGTTTACTGGGCTGAAAACAATCCTCACATTATAATTGAAACAGCTGTAAATTTGCCTGGTGTGAATGTGTGGTGCGGTTTGTTTCAAGGGGACTCATTGGACCTTTTCGATTTGAAGGTACTGTAACTGGTATTAATTACCTAAAAATGCTTGCTGATTCCATATTTCCTGCCATTCGTGCATTATACGGTAATTATAATTTTTATTTTCAACAAAATGGTGCCCCGCCGCACTATCACAGGGATGTACGAGCTTACCTGGATCAAAATTTGCAGGATAGGACGCAGGGGGCCAATCGAGTTTCCAGCACGCTCTCCAGACCTTACACCACTGGATTTCTTCTTATGGGGCACAGTAAAAGATGAGGTGTACAAACGTAAACTACGTAATCTAGACATTCTTTGGAATGAGATTCAAGCTGTGTGTAGAGAAATCTCATTGGACGTTTTGATACGATGTACAGAATCAGTGGTGACTCGTACTCGGAATTGTGTTGATGCTGCAGGTCACCAATTTGAACAGTATTAACATTTGTTATTTACGTTTCATTTAAATTGGACTTTAAGCTTTCTAATTTACTGAAATTTTACTTTGTAGAACGGTAAATAAATTTTCTATGGAAGTTCAAAGTGTGTATACATTTTTTTGAAGCACCCAGTATTTATTTTGTACATGAAAAGGATTTGAATTTAAATTTTACAACATAATTAACTAAGCTTCACGAAAGTGAGGTCTCTTATAAAAATGATTTTTCTCCTCAGAGGAACCAAAAAATTCAAAAATCTGTTGGATTAACAGATGTGAGGGATCAATAATAGTATGTTGGGTTTTGTCAACTGAACTTAAACAATAATTATGTTAGTTAATTAATCTCCTATTTTCTTGTTCACACAATAATAAGCTGTTTAACAAAGCTTATAACAGCAAAGCTAAGATAAATAATATTATCTGTCTCATATTAGTATTGTCATCTGGTGTCAAAATGCAATATTTCTATCAGTATGACCTAGTTGTTAAGATTTTACGTGAGTTATTTTATAACTAACACGTAAGTTTTCTGGTTTAAATCCCAACAAAACACTGCAAAAACTATTTCGGCCTCACTGTGGAGACTATTTTTAGTCAAAATATGTTAAACAAACGGAACTGCTAATAATGCACATCCGTCTGTTAGCACAGGTGAGTGGGAGGGGGCGAAGCTTTATCGTGATTGGCTGAAGCTCAACCAACCAATGTCCAATTTGACTTCAGTAACATTATGGGATCTTCATCACGAGTTACCAGCTTTATTACAATTTGACGCTATTTTCTCTGTTGAAGATTTTCCATCTTGTTTATTCCTAAAATTTTTATCGTTCTTGGATAATATTAAGGCTTATTTGAGATTTTCATCAACCGGAAAAACTTTGACGTTACTCATAGTAACATCGTTATTGCATTGGCGAAAGTAACTTCTGGGTGGAAATGATAATAAATCAGAATTTTACGTTTAAAAATTAAACGACGTAAAAGATGTAACTTTATTACTTACTTGTCAAAACCCTTGTTCCTTTTTATGCTAGTAACGAAGAAGTGCTCAAAATCTTGTTTGGAATCCTAATGTAGAAACGAATGTGTGGAAAGCAATGCATTCAAAACAATGTTTATCCTTATAGTGACTATGGGTACATGAATGTTTATGTTCTAAATATGAGACAACCTGAGATGTTCTGTAGAATGTTACCGTGGCGAGACAACGAAGGCTCCAGGCTACAATTAGTGACACACGCTCGCACACTCAGCAGCACTCTACAAATGAGAGGCACTCACTAGAATCATTTTGGGTTATAATGGACATTTTGTTGTTAACATTTACACCAGTAAATGCTTTGAAAACACAGCATTCGTGCTGGAACTTGTGATGTATTTATAATTAATAACCAGATCTTATTAAAAAGTCGAGAGTCAATTTGAACTGTACCTGGTTTTTCATGAAATCAATAGAGGGAAGTTTTTCGAAGAATTAAATCGATCATCAGTCGTGCTAAGTTTCGCAGAGGTTAAAATTGGAGGGTATCAAAAGGGTTAAAAATAAAAAAACAATAGTTTTTCTCACATTATGTTTGCCTATCCTAATGTACTTAAAGTTGACCTTCATATACATAAATGATAGTTGTAACATCGTCAGGCAACCAGATAAAGAGACTGTAAGTCGTGGTTTTATATGCCTGTATATGGTTAGCTGGTGTGTAGTATCTTTTATACATTTATGACGATTGGTTTTATGTGTAATGCTAAAACATATGATCTGTTGAAAAAAAATGTTTCATTTTTTAACCTTTTTGATATTCTCTCATTGCTACCTTAAACAAAACTAATACGACCAATTTCTTTTTTAGGGAGAATATTGCTATCCATATTAAGGAAAACCAGGCTGTTTTTTTTTTTTTTTTTTTTTTTTTTTTTTTTTTTTTTTTTTTTTTTTTTTTTTTTTTAAATTCAAATTTACTCTCGGCTCCTGTACAAATACCTAAAACCTATTGAGTTACTAACTTCCTGCCATATACCTGTACTTTATTTTTTAATGTAAAGCTTATTTGTGTGTTTATAATTTTATTGAGTTCTTTGTTGAGTTTTAGTAGTTTTCATTTTGAAGTGTTCTTACTATTATCCATATATGAATCCTCAACATAAAATGGCTATTATTTTGTGTAAAGACGATATGAAAGATTTTATAATATAACACAAGTGTTTAATTTTGCTTTTGGCGTTCTTTCATTCTCAGGGTCATAAGTTGAATCTCATTTTAAAATACTACATTACAAAAAATATTCAAAACAAATAGAAATTATTGATATATCATCAGCTAAAATCTAGAAAGGAGAAAATATAGATCTTTTACCGTGCCTAATTTAAGTTTCCAGAATTTTACACCGACAAGTTTGAACTTTATATTCAACTTAATGTAACTTTATCTCCGATGTAAGCTCGTCTTTGTAAAAAGCCATACGTACAACGTTATTTTAAAATGTTTTCCTTATTGCACACAGTTAAAACGGGTAATAAACGATAAAAGGAGAAATTTTATGATTTTTCTTTCAGTCTGTCCTTACGCAGACCTGTCAAAACCTCTGAACTGACAATAATGTTTGTCTGTACACGCATACCTTTAAAGTGGTCGTGCTCGCTTAGATGTGACGGATTTCATTGAAAAAATGCCGTTAGAATTTAAATAAAAACTTAAAAATATTTGGTAGCATGTAAGTGTTTAATAACTATACTGTTGTTTTATTTTCAAAAATTGTAAAAAGGTTGCATTTTGTTAAAATTTAACCAAATAACACAATTGTTTTGTGCTTTTCTGTTATTTGTCATAAACTATGTGTCTGTAGCTTTACTAGTTCTTTATTTATCTAAAATTGTGGCTAGTTCCTAAGCTACAAATGACTTGATCTGTATGATATTATGAAATTATGAGTAATATCAGCCACAGACAATTGTGACGCCCTTGTCTGAACACCCTGTATATTTATATTTCACAGAAAAGGCGTAAAAATGTCCATAAAAAGGCCGAGATCGTGAGACAACAAGATAATACAATGTTCAATATATTACATAAACTATTAAAGCGGTATCTATAAGAACTAATGTTATATTATTCTTTTTAGATTTATTAGAGGCCAGGCAACTATTTCTCATTTTCTTCGTGGAATTTACCAAGATATTTAATTTTAATGGACTGATTAATATGCATCAAAATACTCTATTTATTTTAAATTCAATTATTTTTTTAATTATAAATAAAGTACTGAATTGCTATACATGCGTATATAATTTATGTGAGCCGACCTTTGATCTTTGCGGCTATGGTGAGCATTCAAATGAACGAACTCCTTTCTTGGTATTCAGTTATAACTAAGTGTTTAGTAAATGTCCCAGTCGTTAAAGCTAATTTATTTCTAGATTTTTTATTGAACTTACTTATTATTATTAATTATTATTTATATTTATTATTTATTATTATTATATATTATTATTATTATTACTTATTATTGAACTTATTAACTTTCTTATTGAACTCTTAGAAGATACGATGTACACATTCAAGAGGTCCTCTTTAGCTCTTAACTGGAGTAAATAGTGTACAATAATAATAACCTCTGCGAAAAGTTAACACTTCATCTTACTCGTTTTCCATTCTTTTTATAGAAAGAATTATGTTATATTAACTCTACTGTAACCTTTAAAATTTAACTTTAAATCACAAAAAAAAACTTAAATATAATTCTGATTTACTTATGTTACATTAATAACATAATTATTATTGTATTTTTATTAATTCATATTTACTAATTAAGAAATTATAACATTATACGTTCGTGCATGGTAATTATTGCGTTAGTTAATACGTAATTAAACAATTACTTGTAAGAGTTCAAAAATGTCTACGGAGTCATATAGTAAAGAATATTTAATAACATGTGGGACATTACAAATTTCTAAATTATAGGGTAGCATATAATTCAACAAATTAGATTTAATTCACCCATACAAAATTGTATGAATAAATAATATAACATTGTTACAGAATTCATATTGTAATATATAATTGTATGAACTTGATTTTGATTCATCCAGGACAGTAGTATGAATAAATCATCTAAATATTTAACTTTGTAAAGTTTTGTGGTTAGAAATGATTAATATTAGAATTTTAATTTTAGGAGCTAATTCAACTTTAGATCAATAAATTATATTTTGTACAGTTGTAACATATGATAGTGCACGTTTAAAAAAACAGATTTAAATATGTCACAAATAGTGTTCATTTATTGAAATAACAATAAATTTACTCTATTACGTCTATTACAATACGTTATATAAAACATGTATCGTAAAAATGTCTTTAAACAATTTCAAAGTGTATTGCTTCCACACCTTTATCGACTTTTCTTTTCCTTTTCTTTAATCTCTCAAACTCTGCAGGTATGCGTAAAACAGATGTGATCTGGCACTTTCTAAATACATACTGAATGCTATACATCTCATCTGTGTACTATTTCCTCTAAATCTTGTATGTACACCTCTTCTATTTCAAGTGTAATGTTTTGAGATTGCAGGATTAAATTTCTTATTTTAAGTTCATCTAACATATCTGCCCACTTTTTTCAACAAGGAACACACAAAATGTATACCATAAAAGGGTCTGACGACTTCGAGGGAAAAATTAGAAATCTCACAAACACAGATACTAGAGTGCAGGGACTAGCCACGGATGCAGTCTGGTATCAATGTCTCACAAAAGGTATCTACGAAAATTTTGTGAAACCTATATGGATCTAGGGATTTCGTATACAAAATGCTCTGAAATGAAAAATTACAAACGTTGTTGTTAAGCTCAGCAAGTAATTAAATTATAAATACTATTTCTATATAGACTACAATAATGTAGTCTTGTATCCATGTCTCAAAAAAAGTATCTACGAAAATCTTGTGAAACCCATAGCGATTTAGGGATTTCGTACCTCAAATGCTCTAGTTAAACTCGGCTATTAATTGGAAATTCTATTTCTATATACGTTCACTACACTGATGTAGTCAAATCAAACGTTTTAAATTTTGCTTTGCGCGATGTAGGCAACCATTGTGGATCTGCCGTCTTGTTAGCTGATTCCACACTGGAAGAAGTCCTCTCTTCAACATTCCTAGGAATACACCTTGATGGAGGGTTGACTTGGAATGAACACATCAATCATGTTTGCGCAAAAATTTCCTTAGGCATTTATGTCTTGAGATCCTTAGCAAAATACTGCCCAAGTAAGGTACTGATAACGGCGTATTATGGCTTAATTTACCCCCATTTGTCTTACGGAGTGGTCCTGTGGGGAGCGTGCGCAAGCTCTCAGTTTCAGAGATCATTCAAACTCCAAAAAAAAAGCTATTCGAATAATTGCAAAAATAAAATTCAGAGAGTCGTGCAGGCAAGCTTTTAAGGAATTACAGCTGTTAACTCTCCCGTGTCTGTACATTTTAGAAACCACTTTGTTTTGTATGTATAAGTGTGCCTTAACCAGAGGCCGGGACATACATACGCATGAGACACGAGGTAGAGAATTACTACGAACTGCAAGCCACAGAACAGTGGTTTTTTGAACACCTGCCCTCACAGGCAGTTGTTAATTTTATTAACAGACTGCCAAATTCAATAAAAAAATTCTCTAACGCCCAAAGCGTTCAAAAGGCGCCTTAAACACCTCTTGGTGTCACAATCATTTTATAATGCAGGGGAGTTTTTAGCATTTAACTGGGAGACCGCCCAATTACGCGACTGATTCTGCTGTTTAAAGTGGGATATATTGGCGAAGGATGAAAGGTGCATAAGTGTAAAATTGTATGTGTGAATGAGAATTTTGTGGCATGAATGTAAGAAATTTTAGATTAAAATTAGTGACGTTTACTATACATTGTAATATTGTCGCTGCAATAAAGCTGATTTGATTTGAGTCAAGTATCCGTGTCTCACAAAAGGTATCTACGAAAATCGAATGAAACCTATGCGAATTTAGGTATTTCGCACCAAAAATTCTCTGAAATGAAAAATTGCAATCGTTTTCGTTTACCTTTCGTTTAAAAGATATAGCCTACTATTTATGTCTCACAAAAGGTATCTACGAAAATCTGATGAAACCTCGTATATGAATTTAGTTATTTCGCACCAAAAATTCTCTGATATGAAACATTACAATCGTTTTCGTTTAGTTCGGCTAGTAATTGGAAAATAATATTCCTCTTTGTCCTACACGGATGGAGTCTAGTATCCATATCTCACAAAACGTATTTACGAAATTCTTGTGAAACCATTAGGTATTTAGTAACAAAAATGCTCTGAAAGGAAAAATTACAATCGTTTTCTTTAAACTCGGCTAGTGATTGAAAATTATATTTCATTATAAACTACACGGATGTAGTCTAGTATCCGTGTCTCACAAAAGGTATCTACGAAAATATTGTGAATCCCAAAGGGATTTAGAGATTTCGTACCCAAAATCTCTAAAACAAAAGTTACAAACCGTTTCATAAAACTCGGCAAGTAAATCTCCCTCCTGCCACTGTTACCTGTGAGAACATACCGCGGGTCATGAATGGCCCAGACCCTCGTGCCATACCGCCCGACCAGTGGACTGTAGAGCGCGGGGCTTTGAAGTCCCATAATGAGCGGCAACCGGAGAAAGCCCAATAAATTTAAGTACGCGAGCCGCCTTGCCTCGTGATATGGGAACCGAACCATCACATTGGGGGATCGATCAAGGCTCGTTCGCCGGTGAAACCCGATCGTGACTCCTTATAGACGCAAACGAGACGTCAAATAGTCTATTGGAGAGGATGTGTTTCTCTCTTCTATCGTTGGTGGTATTTAATAAATCATGTTTACATGCCAGTACCAAGGATCAATAATGGTATGATAAGAAGATATGTGAACATGTGGTACGCAACATTAATACGTAGAACGGCACAGGAGAACGACGTGTCCTGCCTACCTAATCAAATTTGGCAGATTAATTTGATCAATATGAGGCTGGACGTCATGCATTACGTCGCTTTAATAAGAGATTTACCAATTTTCCTCAATTATTAATGTACTATAAAAAAAGCCAATTTGCATTATACCGGGTGTCCCAAAAGTTCCACCCCCCCCCTCTAACTTTTGAACGGAAATAAACAAACCAATATCCTTTGGGGGGTAGTTATATAATGACAAATGATGATTTTTGCGCTACATGAGAACTTAGCCCCTCAACCCAAAATGGGGGTGGAGGGTGAAGTCAAAATTTTTTAAATGCAAACCCGCATCAAAGAAGTAAGTTTTTGCCAAGAAGTAAATGGGGGCCATTTTGAGCATTTACTTTGAGCTTAAAAAAGGTTGAGGTAAGATTTAAACATTAAGTTTAATTTAGCACTACTTAGTATTAAGAATAAGTCTGAACAGATGAGTTAAGAAAAATAGTGTTTTTTAGCGTAACTTTTCAATAAAACTTTGACAAGCCATTGTTTCGTACTGGATTGTGATAGAGACCTCTAGTCTGTGGCATTGTTCTTCTTTTATACATAACTTTAAAATGAAGGGGGTTTGCAATGTTTCAATCTTACCTCAACCTTTTTTAAGCTCAAAGTAAATGCTCACAATGGCCCCCATTTATTTCTTGGCAAAAACTTACTTCTTTGATGCGGGTTTACATTTAAAAATTTTGACTTGAACCCCCAAGCCCGCATTTTGGGTTGAGGGGCTAAGTTCTCATGTAGCGCAAAAATCATCATTTGTTATTATATAACTACCCCGCAAAGGATATTGGTTTGTTTAATTCCGTTCAAAAGTTAGAGGGGGGGGGGAGACTTTTGGGACACCCGGTATAAAAACACAATCTGGAGCCAATGAAGAAATCTTTTAAAAAAATCGATACTCATCAACTCTAGTTTTAGCGGAGGGCAAAATTGGAGGTCATTGAATGGGTTAAAAATATAAACCAATAATATTTATAAGATTGAATTTTTCCAACTTTATTAAATTAAAATTGACCATTTACACATAAAGAATCACAATAACAAAAGTAGTTAAAGGGACTTACATGGGGGTTTGCAAGTCAGTTGTGGGGGTTTGTATTTAAACATTTTGACTTGAACCCCGACCCCCCCATTTAGGGTTGAGGGGCTAAGTTCTCATGTAGCACAAAAATCACTATTTGTCATTATATAACTACCCCGCAAAGGATATTGGTTTGTTTAATTCCGTTCAAAAGTTAGAAGGGGGGGGTGGGACTTTTGGAACACCCGGTATAAAAACACAATCTGGAGCCAATGAAGAAATCTTTAAAAAAATCGATACTCATCAATTCTAGTTTTAGCGGAGGGCAAAATTGGAGGTAATTGAATGGGTTAAAAATATAAAACAATAATATTTATAAGATCGAGTTTTTCCAACTTAATTCAATTAAAATTTACCATTTACACATAAAGAATCACAATCACAAAACTAGTTAAAGGGACTGGATTGCAATTGTATAGGTCAATTTGTTATCAAGATATCGTGATGACAGACAGGCTGGAATAAATCTTTTAACGCTGAGAGTGATAGGCTTCGTTAACGCTCAGCCAATTAGATAATATTCTAAATCACATTTGTTAACAGATCTTTTACAAATTTGTTTTAATTAGGTTATTTTAATGATTTTCTCTGTAGTCAATACAGCTTGGTTTATTTTGTTACTAATAATAAGAATATCTTACTTTACTATACTGATATAAGAGGAGGAAACGCATTACGCTGAAGTAGTAAAGTCATTTTAAGTAACATACAATTCCTCCCTGAATTCAAAAGATATTACTTACAATTTGTACTATAATAATTATTATTTTAGTTTACTTAATTGTAGAGGAATATCTGTAAAGAACTCGTACCGTTATTAGAAGAGCAGTCGCATCTGGTGTGCAAAAAGTTGTTTCTCGTGTTTGCTTAAAGTTATATAACTAATGTACCTGTGATTTAACAATCATAGTGTTGTTAATTTTCATGGCACCTCAAAAGGTGTACCTAAAAGACAGCTAAACAAAAATACTTTTTGAACATCCTAGTGGTCCTAATACATCTTTTAACTACTACACAGTTTATGAGATAAGTCGTAATCGGTGTGCAATAGTTAATAAAACATGTTGATGTTATATGTTAACTAAATATGATAGTTAAAACGTTTATTCGTACATAGCTTGTTCAATTGCTATCAAAATAATATCAATACTTATCCATTGAATTTCTTGACCAGCAACATTACCGTTAGTTTCTGCACTACTATAGGAGTTTTAATTTACTTTTGAACACGTTACAAGCTGGTAGATACTTATTTTTGTACAAAATATACTCAATTATAAGTTTAATAATTTACTATGTGATTTGTAGTGCACGATAAGACTACAATTTGTGCAGCACCTATCAAGACACAAATCTTAGTAGTTTTATGGTTCTCTAATTTGGTTCATAAATGTACGCAACTGTTCCATATTCTGGCCAGGTCTCGTGCACAAGCTGCGTGCACAGTCGGAATAAAATAAGAAACAATGAGCGAGCAGTTGGAGGTACTGTGGCTAATTGATGGGAAGCAGGGAGAGCGGTGGCTCAGAATCGTAATCACATAATCATAGAGGGCCCTGAGTTATGGCAGATCAAGACGTCAAACGGCGCAACTGCACCAGTGATACTCACCGCAATTAGATGGCCAATGTTGAATTTATGTAGTGTAAAGATAGTGCCTACTGATAGAGAGGTATGCGCTAACACACGGCTGCCTGCCGCGCTCTCGCCGGAGATGAATTTATTGAGCAGGACTACCCCAAGGGTTTGCACTCGGACTCTTTCTTTTTCTCCAATACAATAATGTAAGTTCTACTTTAATTTATGGCGACGTCATCCAGACAGCGCAAATATAACTTCTGTAGCCGTACGTTAGATGGAAATAAAGACCTACCTGCACTGCGCTGTAATACAATAAATTAATGTTTATAAATTTACGTATAATTTACCGAACTACTGATCGGTACTATCTTGACGCGGTTGGCAGGGGCGTTACTGTCAGCCCGTTCAACTACTAACTCCTTTTACGAAGTTTCCTAACACCTTTTTGTTTTTAGACTTAACTATTTCTTTAGGATTATGTGCTAAAAATACCACAATCTCAAATATAAATGTAATGGTGGCCAACTAATGGGAAATATTCTGTTAGTTAGTATCATGTCTAACAAATAGAGTACGTACAAAACAACTTTTACAGCTATGAATAAATAACCCTTTTGTAAATTACAACTGGAATCCTAAATTGGATTCATACATTAAAAATAAAAAATTTATTATTTGATCCAGAAACAAACTTCCCAATACTAAAATAACAATTCAAAGTTTTAAACTACTTAAATTACATTTGAAACAATTTTACTTCAAGTGCTTATTATACTGTTAATAAAATTATAAACCGTATTCATGCATTGTAATTTAGAGTATACTGACGTTTTTACTTACGGCAATAGACACATCTATACCACAAAAGAGACCTGCATGGTTTATCCAGTAGCCACCCAGTGTAATCCCGATAAATTGGTGTTCTCATTGTCTCGGCAGATAAACAATTTTAAATTTGATCGTTAAAAGTTTGAGCATTGAGTCTAAAAAGATTTAAAATTGGGTAAACTTTTAATTTTGAGCTTACAATTATTGTTTTCAACGAAAAATCGAAAAACACCATACCAAGTATGCTGTCTAATTACTAACATAATACTAATGGTATTCTGCTTACATTTGAGGCAGACAATGGTAAGTGTGTTGACTCTTCAGGTTCCGAACATTGCATTATAATTAGAAGAAAGGCGCACTGTGTTTACTGTGGCATCTCCTTTGTTTACAACAATTCTGTGAAATATGAAAACAGATGGTTCCTCAGTGAGAGCGAGGAGGCATCGGTGACGGTGGGGGCGTGCTCTGTGACAAGCCCTAGCAGGCCATTGCCGACCGACAATCCACGATAGGCCAGTGACTGGGAACTAATCACAGAGCGGGTAATTGTCCATCTCCAGACGAGACCGGGGTCACTCGTGTGCAATATGGTGCAGCCGTGCACCTAGTACCGTGCACCGCCCACGAGCATTGACCAGTCGGCACGTTGACAAGCCCTAGCAGGCCATTGTGACCGACAATCCCCGATAGATAGGCCAGTGACTGGGAACTAATCACAGAGCGGGTAATTGTCCATCTCCAGACGAAGACCGGGGTCACTCGTGTGCAATATGGTGCAGCCGTGCACCTAGTACCGTGCATCGCCCAAGAGCATTGACCAGTTGGCACGTTGACAAGCCCTAGCAGGCGATTGTGACCGACAATCCCCGATAGATAGGCCAGTGACTGGGAACTAATCACAGAGCGGGTAATTGTCCATCTCCAGACGAGACCGGGGTCACTCGTGTGCAATATGGTGCAGCCGTGCACCTAGTACCGTGCATCGCCCACGAGCATTGACCAGTCGGCACGTTGACAAGCCCTAGCAGGCGATTGTGACCGACAATCCCCGATAGATAGGCCAGTGACTGGGAACTAATCACAGAGCGGGTAATTGTCCATCTCCAGACGAGACCGGGGTCACTCGTGTGCAATATGGTGCAGCCGTGCACCTAGTACCGTGCATCGCCCAAGAGCATTGACCAGTCGGCACGTTGACAAGCCCTAGCAGGCGATTGTGACCGACAATCCCCGATAGATAGGCCAGTGACTGGGAACTAATCACAGAGCGGGTAATTGTCCATCTCCAGACGAGACCGGGGTCACGCAACCGAGGCACGACGTCAGTCACTCGTGTGCAATATGGTGCAGCCGTGCACCTAGTAACGTGCATCGCCCAAGAGCATTGACCAGTCGGCACTTTGACAAGCCCTAGCAGGCCATTGTGACCGACAATCCCCGATAGATAGGCCAGTGACTGGGAACTAATCACAGAGCGGGTAATTGTCCATCTCCAGACGAGACCGGGGTCACGCAACCGAGGCACGACGTCAGTCACTCGTGTGCAATATGGTGCAGCCGTGCACCGAGTACCGTGCATCGCCCAAGAGCATTGACCAGTCGGCACGCTGCGCGCTGCACCTCCACTTGTAGTAAATCGGTTATAGACCACTTTAAGCGTGAAGATTAGTGCTGAATGGGCAATTTTTAATGGTGATTACCCGCGTACATCTTTACACTGACAGCATTACCGGCACACACTCGCTTTAGTCAAACTATTTTATGCTTTGTGCCCAAGACAACGGAATGCTCGCAAAAAATTTGTTTTTGTTCTATATGTGAGGATAATGCAATATCCATAATGCGATTTATGAAATTGAAAGACTAAAAAACCCATCATAAACAGTTCCATCAAACGTCACAGTTGTAGTAAAATCACTATTACTATAAAAACCTGAAACAGTTTTTTTGTTATTTTGTTTCCTTAGGATGATGAGCTGAAAAACATGTCGTAACTTAGTCCTATTAGGACCTTTCGAAATGACAGTATATTCAGGATGGGTAAAGCTGGGGGTAGGGTCCACATCCTGTCGAGATACATAAGTAAGGATTGCAGACACATCCCTTGTGGCCCCTTTGATAATGTAATAGACTATAAGAAGATATAGCACAAAATGCTAAAATATTTTGCCACTTGAAACGTTTATATATTACAGATAATTATAACACATGTTATAATGTATTGGGCAAACTCTGGAAATAATAAGAAAATAGCCCTGTTAAATTAAATTCATAAAAATGAGGTCATTACTAGATGATTAAAATTTTTTACAATTGTAAAAAAGGATTTAGTATGGTAGTGCTATAACTATATAGCAAGCTTTACCGAATAAAATGTCTGCCATATAATTTAACAATAGATGCAACTCCTTTTTCAAAGTCAAATCTAAACTTATGTAAGTAGGTCCTTTTTTTGTTCCTTTGCGTCCTTTTTGTGTCCTTAGGACAAGATGCTTAGAAAATTGCGCCTAGTCCTATAAGGACCTTTGCGCTGCTTCCTGAGAGGAATTTTTTGATGGGTAATACGCTCCCAAGTAGGGGCGTCTCCTGTCGAGATTTATGAAGAAAAGTTTCGGGTACTAATCATGTCCTCTAGGAAGAAGGAGAATCCATCTCCGAACCAGCCTCTCCAGTCAAAGCAGGCAGAGGGTGGCACACCCTTATGTCTAGGCTGGTAAAACACCTTTGACTGTTAGGGAATAAAGCCCACCAACTCCAACAGTCATCTCGCGTAGTAGACTAGACCTATCGAATTCCTCTTGCGCCCCAAAATCTCGACATTTGGTGTTAGTGATGTGCCGCTCCTGGACATCTATAATAAGGTTGTACAGATTTAAGTGACACATAGGTTTTTGCTGTACCCACAGTGGGTTCAACTGTAAGGTATAAACCAGCCAGAAGTGAACCCTCCTGGGAAGAAGTAGCTTCTTACGAACATTAAAATATTTGCCTTTGTCGTGCATATTCGGGACTAATTTGGTGTTTTCGGAATTCTACCACATAAAATATTTTAATCCTTAACTAACGAAAATGAATATAAAATAAAAGACATAAATACGAAGAAAAGATGGAATGTTAAGGTCATAGAATAAACGTGTTTATGAGAGTGTTACGACTTACAGCTACCCAGGGAGTGAGGGTGGATCACACAGAGCGAATAAAGGATAATAACAGCTCGGATAAAAACAATGCCACTAATGGAGAGCTATCATGCAAGTTATATCTGCTCGTGGCAGATAAAACAACGTGAGGTTGTTGAAAATTTCAAAAGTGAATTCTCTACGCATATAGATTTACATTGAATTTTTAGTAAGAGTCTGACGTTATGCAACTACTTCACAGTTTATGTTTGAATATAAATGCTAGTTCACAATGTTTATAAGCAACTAAATTACTGGATTTCCATGGAATATTTCATGATTTTCAGCAAATTCGTAATTGCTAATTAATAGCCTACTCTCATATTTTGAACTATACAAAGTTGATAACCTTTCTTGTACTTATTTTCTACCATCACATCATTTAGATAATTAAAAATTAAACCACTGCTCAAATACAAGTTGATAATTATCAGATTATGATAATTTTGGACTGTGAGGGTTACATTATTTATATTATTCTTCTCCTTATTAGATCTCAAAATTCATATAGTTATACCCTAGAAGTCTCATGAAGCCGACCGACGTGTATAATGTAGCGGAGCCGGGCGCCTAGAGGCGATTAGTCGATATTAGGAAAAAATGAAAAATGAATATTGCAGCGGATATAATATAGACTAATTGGACTGTTGTAAGACACGCAATGCGTCAGGGCCGCGCGCGCATTCTACAACAATACTGCTACAGTCAAACTGTGCGCTGGTAAATTTATATTCATGATAATTTTAAAACACGTGAATCTGGAAAGACAAACAATATTATTCTTCAATTCTAAATTATTGTTAAATTTAGTTTCTTGGTTGGAACAAAATAAGACATTTAACCTAGAATAATAAAGTAAAGCACCAATCCAACGATTGGAAACATCAGCTATGTTTTGAACACACTTTTGAAAATTTTCTCAACCTATTTATTCCCAATTGAAAATCTCGATTGAGTTTGGTAAGTATAGCTCCAGATATGCCATTTTGTAGCAATGTCCTCTTGACATGGTGACATTACTTTTTATGCTTTGAATAATTTAGTTGAATCCAGTGTTAACTAAAGCAAAAGTGATAACATAACGATTGATTGATAGTAGTTTACATAAGAAATTAATTTTAAAATTATTCTAGTAATTTAATCTCCACGGGGGCATCAGCCTGTGCGTAGTTCATCAGTCTACACAATGCACGATTCTTCTCGAAATATCAATGACATCGTTTCGTGAAATGTTGTCACTCAACGCACCAGTAGTTTATTGAATGTGTACTCGTATTTGCTATTATTTTATCTAGGGATGTATGAGATATTTTGATTAAATGCCAATTGAAATGTATATAGATTAGAATAAAATTTAATGTAAGTTTTTATAACGAGCATAAAGTATATAAATCTCATTTGGGATATGCATGAAACCGGTTTTGAAACCGTCGTGACAGTTTTATGAGTACGTAATTTCAATACTATAGGGTATTCTGTAGTGCATGTTGTTAAAAATGATGCGATCATTTAAAAATTGTGAATAACGTACGGTTGTGTCAGTCTACACTAGAGTTGCACTCAAAATCTTACGTTGCTTTAACTGTAAAAGACATTAAGTACGAGAATGGTGTGTAAATAACAAAGGAGGTTTTTCCCGAAATATCAATGACATCCTTTCGTGGAATGTTGTCACTTCAAAGGCACCAGTAAAAAAATACTATGGTTATTTAAAATGTAGTAATTTAATCAGTTTATTAAATATGTATTCATACTTATTATTATTATTATTTTATGAAGGGGTGTATGAAATATTTTGATTAAATACCATGTTCAATGTATATAGATAAGAACAAAATTTAATATAATTTTTTATAAGCATAAAGTATATCGATCTCATTTTGGATAAGCATGCAACCGGTTTTGAAACTGTTTTAAGAGTTTTATAACTACGTAATGTAAATGCTCGCTATACTGTACTCTGAAATGCATGTTGTTAAAAATGATATGGTAGTTTAAAATGGCGAATGGCACACGGTTATTGAAGAAAACAATTATAGCTTTGTATTTCAAATTACTCTCTCTTTCTATGAGGTTAAGTGTTATAGAAGACTTAACAATCCTTATTAATAAAGTCCTCACTTCCAACTACAGAGAAAGCATGGCAACAAACACTCCAGGGGCGAGGAGGTTGGAGGTTGCCACTGAACATTGGTTGCCTCTATTGATATCCAACGGCATCGTGCCAACAGGGCTGTCAGAACGGAAGATGAGTGCTCTGACGGACTACGACAATTTCGTAATGTATGAGACGAGTATGAGTGTGAGGAGCACACGCGTGGTCTCCCACGCTCGTCTGAAGTTAGAAATACATCTAATTTAGTCATGAAAGCTTATTTGTGTGAATGTCGAGTTTAGCTCCAGCTAGCTGATTCAGTGCATTTAAACCTAAAAAAAAAAAAAATTACTTTATCCATCCACCAGAGCATACGTGGTTGTTTTGTTCTCTTACGTTAAAAGTTCGTTTTTAAAGGAATGAAGTACTTTAAGTACTGTAAAAAGTAAGGAAATCATGTTCAAAGTTTTATCTCCTAACCTCTTCAAACTTGATATATAATATGTAATAAATTCAGTGCCACTCGTTTACTTTTTTTTCCGGGTGCCGTTTACAAAGCCTACTAGTCCAGGAATACAGTATCTATATTTTTTCACGGAGATTACACATTTTAAAAAATTATTCAAACACATTAAAGATAAACTGTGTAGTTTCGGCTTGCCATTGTATCTACTGTTGACTGATAGTAGGTGTGTAAGGTTGTAATGGCCAGTTTTTGTACATTTAGTGGTACAGATAAATACTTAAAGAACCACGGTTAACCAAACTGAGTATACGAGTATATGTTAATCATTTCGTCATCTTAATAAAGTGCTTGTGGAATTTCTTATTTCCTGTTCTACAAGCTTAAAACCAATACTTTAAAGTAGGGTTTCCCGGATTGAAACAAGCAACTTTATGATGAAAGTCAAAAATTGGTTTTGAATGATAGCCTCTTAAAGGGTTTATACTTAATGTAAATACAATTTACAAAATGTTTCCCTGTGTTCCGAATTAAAGAAAAACGCGCATTCCTGGTAACATATGACACTGCATTGTAAGGTCTAATTAGAAGTGAATTGTCAAGAAGCACGAAGCACGGCACACCTCCCATTGCGCAGTCAGTACGTCGCGTCGCGTTGCGGTCGGTGACAGAAGAGCGCATGCGCCATACACTGCACGCGCCGATCAGCTATCAACCTCCGCGCATGCGCCGTGCAATACGTCTGTAATGATGCGCGTGACGACCCGCTAAGGTGTCCCTGCTCCATAACCGCCTATCTTCCATCTCTGCCCCCCCCCCCCCGCTCATACGGTGTGCGCCAAATTAATTGCGACCTGCAACGCTCTTTCACGGCCGAGCGGGTACTAATGCATGGTGCATCAAGTGCAAGGAGGACACTAATGGAGCGCCCGTTTTGGCAGAGGTCGTTTACTTGATATAAAAATGCTGTCTGGGTCAATTAGCTATTAGGTAGTAGGACTATGAAGAAGTCATATTCTTCTTTTTTGGTTATATAGAAAACACTTACCCACCGCTTCGCACGCAATTCCCTATACGAAAAGAGACATTGTGGGCATATTCCTTTTAAATGACCTTCTAAAATTTTTGAGAAGATAGTTACTGAAAGATGTCCAATCTCCTGATACATTCTAGCTTCAAATCAAATCAATTTTTTATTGCCAGGACATTATCACATGTATAGCAATAGTCAAGACTAAATATCTAAAATTTAAAACTTTCATATCGCCTCAAACCACATTCAAACATACACATTTTCAGCCACTCCACATTCATCCAGCAAATATTCCCATTTCCAGCGCCGGTAGTCAGTTTGCTAATTGTGCCGTCACCCAGTCGAATGCCATAAACTCGTCAGCACTATAAAATACTTGCGACACTAAAAAGCGTCTTAAACGAGTTTTTTAACACCTTAGGCGTTGGGGAATTTCTTAACTGATCTGGCAACTTGTTGATGAACCGAATACCTGCCTGGGAGGGCAAGTTTAAGTTTCAAGTTTAAAGAGCAGTGTTTTGAGGCCGCGAAGTCGGAGAGTGAGTTTTTATAGGAAAACAATTAGAATTTCTCTCAAATATTCTATGATTTGAGAGTTGCAACGATTCTAGTAACAATTGAACTATTTTAGGCCATTCATTGTAGAGTGATACTAAATTCGAAGTCCTTAGTTTTTCAGCAAACACACTTATGATGTTATAAATTAGTTACAACACTGTTTCACTTTATGACCTCAAACTCACATTGGAAATATATCAGGAGATTGGATATCTACCACTTAAGAATGTCATTAAAAGGAATATGCCCACAATGACTATGTTTTTCAATAGGAAATTTCGTGGAAATCTGCGAGTAACTGATAACATTATATGTTTTACTCGCATTTTGAGATCTAATATATATGGCTTAACGTTTCTAGTACTTAGTACCATAATGACTGTAAATTTCATACCACACACATTGTACCCTATAGCAACATAATAAATCAATTTACATTGAACGATGGACATTCTGAGCATAAGCAGAATTGCCAGAGAAGTACTACTAGTTACTAGTTAGTGTGGGAAGAAGTATAAAAATGTAAAAAAGTATAGATTGCTGATAATTTGGGATTTTTTATTTTATTGTTGCAACAAGTTCATTCTCCTGCTTGGAGACGTCGTGTTTTCTTCTCGTCCGTATCTGGACTTGTTGGACCCCTTATAGCAGTTTTAATGGTTCTCAAAGCTTTGTTGACAATTCGTTGGTTGATGGAGCGATTTTAATTTTTTTATGTTCAACTCTTGATCATCAGCACCACATCAATATCGTCAGGCATGTCACTAACATGACTTGGATCGTGCTTTACGACAGCTGTGAAGATCTGTAATGTTTATCTGGTCGGAAGCGTAATATAAATCAGTTACTATATATTTATTCCTGGGATGTAGTAAACGCATTAGTCAGTGTGTCACATTGCCATTTTCATGTTTTGATGGATTCAGGAGTACCGCATGGTGTTAGAGGTATCGTTACGAGGCTCTATAACCCATGAGTGGAGATAGCGGGTTTATTATGGTGTAAGGTAAAGCAAACCATTGTCCTCGATTTTACTTTGACTCGTTGTAGGGTTTGTGGGTTGATGCAACGTAGCGGGTGGATCTGCAATTTCTTGATGGTATTCATTTGTTTCCTGAGTCGATGTGGTGCCTTCAGAAAATTATGGATTATTTAGTGCACGTGGGTCAAAACAGAGGCCCTCAGTTCGGCCACCTGCAGTGATTTGGTTTAGTCAGCAAAGTTACAAACACAAGATAATTACAGCTTCTAATTTCCCTTATCTTAATGTGGACATCAAGGCAAGGTTAGGCCCGAAATGTAGGTGGAAACACGTTTTTGTGTTTTGATCAGATACAGCATTATTTTAAATCCCCAAATTCCCTGAAATGATGGTCTCATTTCTTACTCCCTGTCTTTAACACAGATTTATTCCAGACAAAGTTAAAGACATTTTATCGCTCTGAGAATGTTTCTGACTCTGGTTTGTATAATATCTGATATCATGTTCGGCAGGGATATATTCACGTACGTTCAAACATGTTTTTGACACAGGAATAAGAGGATAGACTCCACCCCTAGTAGTGTTGTATTTCTTGTATACTAGTTAACTAAAATAAAATCTACTTCATATACTACTTGTTTTAGAATTATAAGTAAAAAGAAAATTACTGCTTATAATAAATCATAAAAGATTTAACACTCACTAATTACACAGTATTTTATACTAATTACTATTATTAAAAATGGATACCTTAGACATAAATCATATACAGTTAAAAGAACTATTTCCTTAAGGTAAATATTGTTTTAGAGAGTTTCAATTTAAGTACAGTTCAACTCTAATTTAAGCTTCTGGCTATTATTTATTTATTTATTTATTCAACGGTCAACACCTTCAACAACAGTAATTACAATAAAGTATATGTACAATAGAATGACAAAAATTTAACAAGCGATTGTAACAAGCAATGATAGTATAAATAAATATAAATCGTTTATAGTATAAATAACATGCAAAGATAACCAAAATTACACACAAACCTAATAATAATAAATTAAGTGGAAGTCCATGCTAAACATCAGGCCATGCAAATATTTACGACAATATTGGAATAGATATAACTATTGGCATTCATATAAAAGGAAAAGATCAACAGGTTTTTTAATGAGTGATTAAAACAGCAACAATTACAAACCGTTAAATATCAGAACCCCCTCACCATAATCAACATTCCAAGCTGACAGAATCGACAACAAAAATAAAACATTGTACTTATAACATTGTGCTTTAAAAAGTCCGTCTGATTCGGCGTTTTTTCATTAGCAAACTACACAACAATTTTGTTTTTGTAACGGAAATGTAAAAACGGTAATTTCATATTATCTCAGTGGCACGCACACACACACACACTCCCTTCCACCACTCCTACTGCCTGTAGGTATCTCTGACTCAGCGCTCAGTTTAGTTAGACCGACCTACCTGAGAGGCAGTGAAGAAATAATGGTTCCTACTAATACAAGCAACATTAGTTAGTAAAACTTAAAATTTAAATGGAAACCAACAGTCTTAAAAGTTTTAGTAAACTGAAATCAGGTATTGCTTAATATTTATAAATCCACCAACGTCAGCACTAATTTAACGTCAAGAGCTAAAAAGATGTAAAAGAACTTATTCGACGAGGTTTTGTTGATCTTCGTAGAGACTTTGATAGTGAATATACTTATGAGAGAAAATTTACATATTTTACCACGAAAGCAACGTGAATATATTAAGAATAGTTCTCAAAGTTTACGCAGCCTGAGTTCATCTACTCAAGTTTCAGCGAATGTTGTTTAAGTAAAAGTTAAAGCAAACTAGAAAGCATTACTTGCAC
The DNA here is from genome assembly GCF_021130785.1 of Homalodisca vitripennis. NCBI lineage: Eukaryota > Metazoa > Arthropoda > Insecta > Hemiptera > Cicadellidae > Homalodisca > Homalodisca vitripennis. Next base: position 40,212,955 of record NC_060211.1, on the reverse strand, counting down.
TCCACTTCTGTAGATGACTACATTAATAGCAATACGTAATTTATTTAGTCCTTCCTATGTATTTTGTTCATATGTAAATTGTTCTCTACACATGATTGTACTGAGTTGACGCAAACCAATGCATTGTAATATGTTATATGGAATAAAGGATGTTTTGATTTGATTTGATTTGACTTTGTTTGAAGAGTGATACTTCCTAACCTACAGATTTAAATGTCTTATATCAATAGTGATATTATTTTAGGACTGATCGGAAAATAATTCCTCATGTTTAAATTAAACGAAATAAATTTGCTCTCGTATTAATTGGACATTATTTACAGAAATAACGAGTCAACGCGAACAACGTGTCTGTCCATCTGAGAAGTAAAATATTTGGATCTAATTATGAACTCAACTCTTGGATGGGGTGACGCTGCCGTGGAAACCTGTAAAAGTATGTTTACTTCAGTACACTCGCTCAAGAGGATGCAGAACTTCTTGCCAGAACGCGTAAAACTTTTACTTGAAAAAAACACTAATTTTTCATCACTTTACACATTGTAACTCTGTAATCAATGATATGACTGTGGATCCGGCTAAAAAATTGCAAAGATGCCAAAATTACTGTTTACGTTTTGTATTTGATCTAAGACGTGACAAGCATGTAACGCATATTTATGTTCAAAATTCTATTTAACATAGGCCGATTTAAGATTATTCAAACTTTGAAATTGGAATATTCTACCCTTAAATCAGGAAAGCCATGATGTCTGGCTGACCAATTGAAATGTATCTCTGAAATAAGCACAAAACAGACAAGAATGTTCATTATCGTATCAAGGCTACGTACTCGCATTTCTAGCCACCGAACCTCAACTTAAAATAAATCATTTGTCGTCACTGCTTCCCGAGAGAGGAATTTCATTCCTATACATATTAAGTCAGTTGCGAGTCAAAACCGGTTTGCAGCTTTACTGAAAACTCAATTGTTAGAAAAGATGTCAGCAATGTATTAACTGGGGTAGGGCTTGGTGGACGAATGGTGTGTCAATAAATGTGTGTATTAATGAGTTATTCCTATTACAATTTTAAATAGAGCTTTATTTCATAATTTTGTTTTCCCCTCAAATGTTGTAATAGTTTTACTTGACTCAAGAAATGTTATTATTATATTAGAGCTATTTATTAGACAGGGCCTAACAGCGATTATACGACCTTTTATACAGTAATTTAAACAAATTAATTTGTCATTTTTCATATTTTCAGTGGTTTAAGGGGACTGTCAGCGAACGGAAGGGAAGATTTATCTGATCTTCCAAACAAATGTACAGGTCCTTGCCGTTTAACATATTTTGACATTTGCTATACAAATGTATATTGTCTCTGCAATAAATAATTGACTATTGACAAGTATTGACTCGACAAAATCGAACATAAAAGAAAACTGTATGACCCCGTGGTATGCAGAAAATATACATTTACATCCCCCAGTAGGCAAAGAGACATTTTGTCATCCTACTAAGTAATGGAGTAAAATGAAGCTCAGACACATTCCATATTTGGATCTGACAACTCATTCTTGTACTTGTAGAAGTTTCATAGAAAATTTTATGTACAAAGATGAAATGGTTTTTTTTGACATCTTGCCACGTGATACCTTACATTTACAATGTTACTTTCTTTTAGAGAGTGTTTACATAGTAAAGGTTCCGGTGAGCTAGGGAGGGTATTGAAACGCCATAATGCATCGAAATCTAACCTCATCATCATCGACGTCATTTACATTCTATTCTATTAATAATTCTTTTACTCCACGAACAAAAGTCACTATTAAAATCTCATATGGTTGTACTCAGTTTGTTTACACATTAATTATTGAATCTGCAGTTTTCTTCTTGCCATCACGGTTACCCATAAGATCAATGTAAAAATATTTGCAAACGATCTTCCTCGTCGAACTCAAGCATGTTAACAATATTTAAATGAAGCTTCGTGCCAAATTTCAAATCTATAGATGAGTTCGTTTTCGAAATATAGTGCGGATAGACAAACAGATAGAAATGAAACTTTTCCAGACTCTCGAGTGATAGGCTTCGCTTACGCTCAGCCAATAACTACATTTATCGTGGAATTACTAACGCTGGTACACACATGTTAGAATGATATGCTAGAAATTGTTAAATTTCTTTAGAATTTTACAAACTTATTATTCAAATTTACTAAAAGTCACAAAGTTTTTCCATCCCCGTGAGTGATATTAGATTAAATCACTGTTTTCATTCTTCAACATAACTAACATCAAGAATATTTTATAATGTTTGTATAGCAAGTAATGAAATAAAAACTTATAATTATATTCCTGGAGACTGAGGCTACATATCAAGCTAGAGGAATACCAAGTAAGACTGCGGGGTTGTGGTGAGTCCCCGCGGGACGTGGGTCGTCCTGGCGCTACTCCCTCAGGAAACCACAGTGTCTCTACAAGATTCGTGCCCTAAACTATTGAGTTGCATAGTGCTAGCCAGTGCTGGCCAGATTCCACTTCCGCTTCACCATCCTGTTTCTTTTTTATTTATATATATATATATACAGGGTGTCCCAGAACTATCTACCAATATTTTCAGGTACTATTCCCGGACCAAAAAATAATAAAAAAAATACAATAAAATATTCGAAAACTCAATAGTTACCCTAATGATATTTTGTAATTTTAACTCAAATATTTTTTTATTTTAGAACGTTTGTAAAAGTTGAAATTTAGTACATAACTTTATAACATACAGGCCCAATTACAATAACAATAATAGTTTTGTACAAGCTTTGTTTTCAAAATGGCAGCTTCTTAATACCTTTAAGCGTTACATCTTAAATTATCACATACAATAAAAAAGTCACTGTTATTACATTTTACTTAGACAATTTCATTGAAAATCGGTTGAGAAATAAGTGAGACCATTCTATTTTAAAAATCCATGAACTAAACAATATCAATATCATTATGTGACAGCGCTGTTTGTGGGTCACACCAATCAGCTGTTTCAATTTTAGGACTCTAATCAGTTGATTATAACATTACATTGTTGAACTGTGGTCATTACATCATTATCTATTGTGGGATTCAGGTTTCGTTGATTGAATACAAGAAATTTAAATGATTTTATGTCCATAACAGCCAAAAAGGTATCGGTTTTGGGTCTTTTCAATAAAACTGCAATTCATACCTTGGTAATTTGACATTCGAGTAAGACTAAATCTTTTCAATTCAAAAAATCGGAATTGATCTCGTTATGGAGCTTTATAAAAAGGCCATATATGGGCCAAAAAAGGCCATAATTTTGGGCATGTGTAATATGTTATAAATATACTATTTGTATATACACAATACAGGCTGTTCACAAAAGGGTATCACAAACTATTGTGAGTACATCATTCCAAAGAAAAAATGTCGTATGGATAGATATAGGTAGATTAATGTGACGTTTTGCTGCTAGCCGCTATTTTGTTATTTTGTATATAAAAATAATACCCCTAGTACTAGTAAAATCTCAAATATCAACCCTTGCAAAAAAGTATTAATAAATAGTAGAAAACTGAAGAAAATAGTGGTGTGGTTTTCTTTAATTTTACAAAAAAGGTGGTTGTTGAAAATTAACAATAAATAAAGTCAAATAACAAAAAAACCAATATAGTTATAAAAAATATGCATGATACCAATTATTTTGAAATTTTTGTAGCAATTCTGACGGTACTTTTCTCAACAAAATCGGTCAACGCATAATCGAGTACGACCACTTTAAAGGTATGCTTGCACCAGCCGGGAGCAACAAAGATTTTGTCAGTTGAAAGGTATTAGCTGTTTTGCATCAGCAAAAGAAATCCAAAATGTTAATTATTTTGAAATTTGTATAACAATTCTAACGATACTTGTTCAACGAAATCTGCCAACTCTTAAGCGAGCATGACCACATTAATGGCACGCTTGCACAAGCCGGGATCTATAAATAGCTGATGCCTCTCAACTGTGAATTATCTTCAAAGACCATTCCTTAAAAAAATATCTCAACAGAAACCTCGATGCAGAAGCATTCATTTAAGCGAGGACTGACAAAAATTGCAATACTTCGGTTTAGAGAAACGTCACTAAAAACTTGCGTAAGTTATTGGTCGGGGTCTTACAGCAATTTGCTAAAATCACCGGTGAACCCCGATGGACGACGGCCGCGCGCTGCAACTGCACCAGTTTTTGCCTTTCACTGAACGGCAGCGTGGCGAAGTGACTGGACGTCACGTACTTGTAAAAAATGGGTAAACAAGGGAAGGGACCTCCTTTGGTTTTTGTCCCCATTGCATTGTTTCGAGCGATAGAGCCTCGAGTAGCGGGTCCGCTAACGCAACGCAACCGTCTCGGCGGCGGTGGAAAACGTTCAGCAATTTTCAATTCATAGAGTATTGCACTATGTCAAGTTCAATACATGCATTTTTATAAATGTCGTAAAATTTCAGTTATCAATAACTTTTGATTTATAATACTCCTGTATTTTCTATTTAATCAATATCCACTTATTTATTTCAAAAGTTGCTAGTTTTTAATAACATACAAATTCATTTTAAAGTGTAATCACGAATCAATGTTTCGAACTTTTCATTCCATGAGGCCTTTTTACAGCAAGGCCTTCTTCAGATACATCACAAAAGTAAAACCTTGCTGTCAAAAGACCTCATGGAATAAAAAGTTCGAAACAATGGTTGTTGTGATTTTGTAATATAGTGATTAAGGTAAAACCAATGTAAGTTCCATCTTCAACATCTTTTAAAAGTGGGTAAAAGTGCAGATCCTTATTAAATTTATAGTTTATATAAAAGCCTTAAAACAGTTTTTAAGTGACTTTTTCTTTTGGCGGAGTATGACAGCTAAGAGGACCTTAATAACCTTAATAACCGGAGTATGACCTTAATTTTTGGGACGGAGAAAAAATTTAGTTCTCGTCACGGAACGTCACGCATATTCATGTTTTCCACAAGCTTTCAAAGTAGAATTACAGCTTTACCGAAACACAAACAAACCGTTATATAAACATCCGATTTGAACTAACATGCAATTTAAAGCATGTTATACTAAAAACTACCAACAATCAAAAACCAGGCAATGAGAATGGTGTCTAGCCTATGTGACAGAAAGCTGTTACGGAACATAAATATTATTATCTGGATTCACATGTAGTAAATATTTGTTAACTTCTTTTTCAGTTAATAACTGTAATGGAGGAAAAACGAAGACAATTATGACGGACGCTCTGAAAACAGCGAATCAGAATTTGTAATTTACAAAAGACAGAAAACAGATGTAAGGGTAAATAAAAATACTACTGGTGAAGTGAAGCAAGCAAGGCAAAAGAATTGGCTGAATTACGTTCAAAAGAACCTTTAAGAGAACGTTTGCAAAGATATAGAGACAATAAACGAGCAGATCGTTTAAACTATGTTGATATTCCTGAAGCATTATAAAAAGAATTGACTTAATTATGTAAAATGAGATATTCATAAAGGGTACGTTTTCAAGATATATATTCACAGCCCGTTCTAAGAAGCAGTCACTTCTGTCGGTCAGTCCCGCCTTGCTTTTTTTGTTTACAGTATATTTCAAAAGAGAAGATTTGACCAGATGGTAAAGAATTCAAGTATCGTAATGACTGTTTTACAATCAACTGTTACACAAATCAAAATTTGTACAAGTGCTAGAAATGGAAGATTACGAGTACATTGCTGTTACCTACTCAGTATGAACTAGCTGAAATTCAAAATATTTGTACAAACGAATCTAGAAGGAGAAGGAAGTATTCCGTAAATAACGATCCTAGTATACCAAAATTCTAAGTGAAACCTGAGTTATTTCCTTTCATAATACTATATACAAAACATTAAAAAAAAACATTGAAATAAAAATATTAATCAGATAACAGTCTCTGATTGTGGCCTGCCAATGTTCCATAGAGTTTTCGTTATGTCGGTCCACAGCGGTAATAAGTGCTGCACAACAATATATGCATTTAACCGGTTATGGTTATAAATGTCGGACAATTAATAAAGACGAACCAGAGTTTTTGTAGTGTAAGTTTTATTGTAAATATGATCATTACTGTAAAGAGGAAATAACCATTTCTATATTTTTATACGGTTGTAAAACACTGAAATTATTTCTTTACTACTTCCTTTTCCGAAAAGCCTCTTTGTTATAAATCTTATAAACTATACATATCTCAAATATAATATTGAAAAACATGTTATTGTTTATTTTTTGACCTTGAAATCGAATTGATGGACTATGTTTAGAAGTATAATTCCATGTATGTCTTGTCAGTTAGCCTTGCTTATTTTCCTAGAATCTGACTGATTGTCATTGTCTTATAGATTTATCAAGCCACTTTATTTTCTGGACAGAAAGCCGATACAGTCGTGTCGAAGAGTCGTACAGGACGTAACGTTAGTTCTACCAACCAATCGCTCAAAATAACAACCGTAAGTGTTAATATATGGCATGATAAAATGGTATATGATTATAGTCAGTTTGTTTACAAATTTGTTTCTTCTACTTGACTTAATTTTATAAACTATACACTCCTCAATCATAAAAATTTAAAGTATTTTAAATTTTTATATTTTTAGTTTGAGCTCGAGCAAATGAAGAATATTTAGAGGTATAATTCTACGTATATCTTGGATATTATTTACAAGTAATATTCTAATTATATCTTGAATATTATGTAGAGGTATAAATCCACGTATATCTTAGGCAATATTTAAAAGTATAATTCCATGTATATCTTGGACAATAGTTATAGGTATAATGCCACGTATAGTTTCGATAATATTTAGAAGTATAACTCCACGTATATCTTGGATAATATTTAGAGGTGTAATACCACGTATATCTTGGATAATATGAAGAGATATAATTCCAGGTATATCTTGGATAATATTTAGAGGTATAATGCCACGTATATCTTGGATAATATGAAGAGATATACTTCCACGTATATCTTAGATAATATTTAGAGGTAAATGCCACGTATATCTTGGATAATATGAAGAGATATACTTCCACGTATATCTTGGATAATATTTAGAGGTATAATGCCACGTATATCTTGGATAATATGAAGAGATATACTTCCACGTATATCTTGGATAATATTTAGAGGTATAATGCCACGTATATCTTGGATAATATGAAGAGATATACTTCCACGTATATCTTGGATAATATTTAGAGGTATAATGCCACGTATATCTTGGATAATATGAAGAGATATACTTCCACGTATATCTTGGATAATATTTAGAGGTAAATGCCACGTATATCTTGGATAATATGAAGAGGTATACTTCCACGTATATCTTGGATAATATTTAGAAGTATAATGCCACGTATATCTTGGATAATATGACGAGATATACTTCCACGTATATCTTGGATAATATTTAGAGGTATAATGCCACGTATATCTTGGATAATATGAAGAGATATACATTCCACTTATATCTTGGATAATATTTAGAGGTATAATGCCACGTATATCTTGGATAATATTTAGAGGTATACTTCCATGTATTTCTTGTTAATGTCCCTAACCAGTTAGCCTTGTTTATTTTCCTAGAATCTGACCAATTTTAATTATCTGATAGATTCATAAATTCAACTGTGTCAAGACAATAAGGCGATACATTCCTGCCGTGGGGCCCAACGGGACGTAACATAACTTCTATCAACCAATCCCACAAATTAACCACCATATGCATTACTATGTCACTTGATAAAATGCATGATTGTAATCACTTTGTCACTGAAAAAACTTTACTTGTGATTGTCTCGTTACCATCATGGTTACCCATAAGATCAATGTAAAGTGTTCAGAATTTTATATTTATCTTGAATTTGATCTGTTGATACCAAAACCAATAGCATTCTTCATTGGGTTGGCCCAATTCCTCTTAGGAGGAATGCATTACAAAGTTTCAAGCCTCTAGGACCTTTCTATCAAATTATCACATGGACGGACGGACAGACAGGCAGACAGAAAGACAATGATTTTTTCCGGACATTTGCCATCGTTCAGTGAAACAAATAATCAGTCACACTACGTTTCGAGATCTGCAATCTGATCTCTTCTTCAGGTAAAGACTATCATCTATCTTTAGTTATCATCAGTAAAGACTCTTCTATCTTTTACCTGAAGAAGAGATCAGATTGCAGATCTCGAAACGTAGTGTTACTGATTATTTGTTTCACTGAACGATTGCAAATGTCCGGAAAAATCCTGTTTCCTTCACAATCCTTCATCGTCAAAAATAAATTTCAAATAAAGAAAGACAATGATTTTAATGAAGACCTCTTGGGTCATTAGTGGTGCATTTTGAGTCTACAGCATCTGTTGGTCAGATTTTGTACACTTTTGTAACGCACCGTCAACAGGTTTGCTCACAATGAACTCCAGCTACTCGTACAACAGCTGGGTGTTGAGATGAGACAACCGGTAATGAGGGGTTCATCTCGCACACGGCTGCTGCCATTAACATGTTTATGTAACTATCAGATGCGGAGGAAATTGGAACCATTTCGGCCTTCCTCTGACACTTCCGCTGGGACGTTACGCAGCAAATAGTGTTCCCTTGACCGAAGAATGAGTATCGTAGACTCTTAGACCTGTTGCGGTCTATTGTAAATTACACTTATAGTCTTCGTTACATCGATAAATTCAAAATTGTGCTGAGTCACGCATTATAAAAGTGTATTTTCATAATAGTTTTCTTAACTGTTCTTTAGGAGGTTTTAACTGTTTCTGTGATTTTAGCATAGTATATCATCACAACTCCACATAGTCTTACAGTCTTGTATTTCAGACTTAGCTGAAGGTGAATGAGAGAGCTAACAATATTTCAAGTCAAATAAAACAGTTTACGTCACTGATGTACATGGCTTGACAAACGTTAGGGGTCTAAAACTTGTTTTGATCATAAAGTAATTGAATCAACATTTTCATCTACAAAATTTAATACCAAGGAACTCAAGTTTAGCGTACCCCATGTCATACCAGCGAGTTAAAAGTTTCGTACAGATTGTGATTTCTAGTATTCACACAGTTTAGGTGTGAAATAATGCAAATCACCTCCAGAATTGAAAATAAAGAATTTACCGAAACAAATTTACAATTTTGTTTGTCATAATGAATATTATTTCACATTTTGAAAAAATACTTTTTCGTTGAAATTTAATTAAAACATTTTTAAGTTAATCAAATATACTTGGAATGTCACTTGGATCTTTGGAATACATTTCAATTTACTATAAAAGTTATTCTTTAAGCCATGCATTTACCATTAATAGTTTTTATTTTCTTTTTTATAATCGAAAAAATATAGTTGTTTCATAACAATTTTTATTATGAAACATGGAAATGCTTTCCATTAAGAGTTGTTTTTTTATTATACAAATAATATAAACCTAACACGTTAAGCTAACTAAAGAATACTAAAAATATTAGTACTTTGAAATCAGACACTTTATTAAGACAATTATGGATACTAAACGTAATAGTTATTTTTTATAAATAAGTACATATTTTACCATAAAATAAATATATTTTCATGTAGCCTTTTTCTCCATATGCTATAATATTATATATTCAATATTTCCGATATACTTCCCTGATTCGGTTTGCACCCCCAATCTTCATTCCTTATATACACCCATGGGAACATCTTAAAATTTAAGAGCTGAATAAGTTTGCTATACATTTATTAAATTGGAGTACTTGATTCCACAAGGATTAAGTTTGAAGATATAAAAATGCACTCTTATTTTTTAAGAATAATTATTAGCTCTAAATACAACAATTTTGGTGAATATATAGTAGTAATGTATATATATAAATGTTTACAGGATTATCTATATTTAAAATTAAACATAAAAACGTACTTTTTATGTCTGTTCTGAAAATGTGATTGTGATAAAGCTGAACTTTCACCAGATACTAAGTATTCGCCTATACGGACGAAAACATAATCGCCTACAAAGCATCCTTCAAAGTAAAAAAAAACGTATAATCAGATTGTTCTAAATACAAAATTGAATTAATGTAGTTTTTTACGATACTGAATTATTGTTCATCCAAACTTAAAAATGAACAAGACCAAGTTAATTTTATGTTATCTATTTTATAATCATATTTAGTCTTATATAACCGTTATATCTGCTTGCTGATTGAAGCGTTAAAAGATTCATTTATATAGAAACCAACGGTTTTAGGAATTCGTCAGGATTTGATATGAATTAAGATACTACTTTTGAAATTCCTGAGGATATTTTCTCCCTGTCCTGCTGTGGGTGGATGTGGGGATAATGACAAACCAGCAGAGGATCCAGGCTCTGGTTACGACGAGGAAGTGTTTACTCGGCCTCAGGTTGTGATGGCTACAAGCGGACCATTGTCTCATACAGAGGGTGATTTATGTCCCGACCATTACCACTGTTTATGGCTCAATTGTTTACATTGTGGCTCGCCATTGCTCGGTATTACCCATGATTGACAGCGAGTTATAGCCATCGGCCACTCGAGAATGGAAGTGCCATGGGAACCCTGAGTTATAGGTGAACAGTGCTCTTGGCAAATTGTCCGATCTCGGTTTCTTGGCGACTCAGGAAGCATTTGGAAACTAGTATATAGGCTAATACGAAAAGATTACTGATCCGTTCTTTTATTAATATCGTGATAACATTTGATGTTGACACAAACTTTACGATATAATTTCCATAAGTTCCATAAGTCCATAAGTTTAAATTTCATTTATTGATGAGTTACTGGGTTCTAGTATATTTCCTTGAGTATTGTGATTTACTATTACTTATAGGGGTAGGAAGTAAACTTCACTACATACTGAAATAGTTATGAGTGTTGAGTTCTATATATATATATATATATATATATATATATATATATATATATATATATATGTTTACATGTTATAGTTTTATATTCATTTTTTATTTAAAACTTCCTGAAGACGGGGGTATTAAATCCCCCGAAATATAGAAGTGAAAAATAGTTTTTTTGTTTTCTTCTATTCAACACAGTGATTAGTATACAGTATGGTAAAAAAGTCCCGGAACGGTTTAATATATTATTTACCAATATAGATAAAGTAATGAGACTTGGTATAAATCACTCTAACTGAAATGGCGGCGTTTTAAAGTTATTCGTCATTTATCCAAATAAGTCATTCTCTTACATTAAGATAACATTAATTTAATAATTAGAATTGAAAATTTAGTACTTACAGTTATAGAAAGTGTTCAAAATGTTGTCCAAGATTCTCTTGGCAATAGCCCAATCTGTGGTAGAAGCCTTCAATAACTTTTTGAATCATCTCAGGAGGTTATTTGATGAGTTTCCTCTGTTATGCGGTGAATTAGTTCTTCTGTGTTGGCAGGCTTAGTTAAAAAACCCCTTTGTTTTTAAATAACCCCACAAAAATAAATCAAGAGGATTTAGATCAGGTGATCTAGGTGGCCACTATATTGCTCCCCTACGTCCTATCCAACGATTGCGAAACTCTCTGTCAAGCAGCGCTCGTACTTGTAAAGCATAATGAGGTGGTGCACCATCCTGTTGAAACCATACTGTGTTATAACTTCGACCCAACACAGCACGTAAAGCCGGTATAATGGTTTCTCTCACGTCAATTCATAATGTCACCCCATTCAAATTTCCATTGATTATGAAAGGTTCAACAATATGATTGCCAACAATCCAAGCCCACACGTTAACTTTTTCAGGTTTCTGGGTATGGCCTTTCCCTCATCCAGTGAGGATTGTCGTCGCTCCAATAACGACAGTTATGCCTACTTTACATCGCCATGAAGTGTAAAGGTAGCTTAGTCTGAAAATACAACTTTTTGCTAAGAAATTTCGATCTTGTACATATCTTATTCATCATTATCTCACAAAATTCCACTCTTCTGTCAAAATCGTCTTCCGAAAGCTCCTGGACCAATCTGACCTTATACGGATAATAGTGGTTTTGTTTTAAAACGTTTAACACTGAAACATGGCTTATTCCGTGATTAGTTGCTGCAGTTCTTGTTGATGTGTGTGGCTCTTCGATGAAACTTTGTAATACTTCTATGGATGTATTTTCGTCAGTAGCAGATAAAGGTCTACCACTTCTTGGACGGTCTTTAACATTACCGGTATCTAGAAATCGTTGGACTGTTCTACAGACGGTAGACTTTGATATTGGTGGCCGGTCCGGAAATGTGTCATTAAATAAATGCACAACTTCGTCATATGATCGTACACGGTCACCATACCCCCCTCATCATAAGCAGGTTTATTCTCTCAGTCTCAGTCAGAGACATCCCTATCACAAGATTCACAACTAGTCCCTGTTAACAATTAAATTAAACCCAATCTACACTTTACAAATCTTAACTTAAGATCGACTTTGTAACAGCTCATGAGGAAAATTAAGTTTCCTGTCTAAACGCATTCTACCCTCAGAATGATAAGAATACACAGTTAATGACCCTGCAGTTGGACTTTCAACAGGAATGTCAAAAACAACTTTCACTGAATAGAAAAGATGTAAACACTAATGAGTTTTCAAGACCAATACACTATCCCGGAAATCCCATTGTTGCAATGAATGTTGCCAACACAGAAGAACTAATTCATCGCATCACAGATAAATGACGAAATAACTTTAAAACGCCGCCATTTCAGTTAGAGTGAACCTTTCGAGGTCCGGTTTGCGGCAATGTTCTACTAACTAAGACCTTTAATTTGATATAAAACTCGACCTATGCTGCTATTTAAGAATTTTGTCTGACTCCTCTTGGGCCGTCCCCCATAAGGCTAATACCATAGACATGTATGGCTAATATTGATATACCAAGTCTCATTACTTTATCTATATTGGTAAAAAATATATATTAAGCCGTTCCGGGACTTTTTTACCATACTATATATATATATATATATATATTATATATATATATTACTACATATATTTCATAATACATAAAACCCCTCTTGCACTTTTATGTATTCAGTATCCTCTTGTCCTATCGTTTAGTAAAAAAATAGATCTTCTCTACGTTTAGATATACAGAGTGTGAATTACGTACGTCCTGATACTTCGGGATATATTCTAAATGCATTAAGTTTATATATTAAAATAGTTTTTTTTGGACTTTTTTAAGGATAAAAATACTCCCCCCCTTTCAAAGGGGGAGAAAATGGAGGTACATTTGAGGATACTGATGGGATCTATGAGGGATGTTTGGTGGCCTTGTTGAGTCGTTTTGAAGTAAGCAGAATATGAATTTTGATAGACTTGCCAAGTTCGAGCCCAGGTTTTATTAAATATGTGTTCTCAAAAGTAAAAGTGATGATTCGACCATGAGTGACAATAGTTTTCTAACATGTTTCTGTGTACAGCGGTATCTATTACTTTCTTGTCCTGTAATAATTCGTACTTAATCTACTGGAATATACGAGAATTTGAGCTATTTCCGGGAATTCTGCAGTATCTTTACATTTGGAGTAAAACATTGATTTGATTGGACTTTCGGAATACGAAGTTATTGAAGTTAAAATCCAATTATAACATACAATTTTACATTAACACCTTTAGATGTGTAGAAGTGATAATTAAGAGTATTATAAAAAGTAACACTTATTATTTTAAACAATAATTATAAAGCAATGACAGTTAAATACATTATGTAATCAACAACACCACAAAGGATTTAGCTTCAAAACTACAATAACTGATAGAACTGCGTCTGTAGCGGTATCTATTACTTTCTTGTCCTCTAAGTATTCGTACTTAATATAATATAATCTACAGAAAAATACGAGAATTTGAGCTATAACTCGGAATTCTGCAGTATTTCTATTATTTTTTTTCCTTTTGAGTAAAACATTGATGGGACTTTTGGAATTTTAAGTGATTGGAGTTGAAATTCAATAATAACATACACTTTTACATTTGCACCTTTAGAGGTGTAGAAGTGATAAATAAGAGTATTATAACAATTGAATACTTATAATTAGTAACTCCTTATGTGGATTAAGTAATTTCAACACGTGAAAGTGATCATGCCTTATCTTCAAAACAACAATTGATAGAACTATTGACCTGTTACCCACTCTGTTATCCAGTCACTCATTTATTTTTTGCTAGTCAGACAATCTCGGCCGACGACTGACGAGACAACGAGTCTGCGGAAATGTGGAAGCGTCCGGGTCAGCTCAAGCCGGCGCGGGCGCGTCTGTGGTCGCGGATCCCCAGTAATGACAAGTGCAGTAGCAGTGGCGCTGGTAAAGGATGGTTTCATTTGGCGGAGATTGCTCTGTGGCACGACGATTGCGACCCGTTACTCATCTGGGAGACAGCGCAGGCGCAGATTGGAGTCAAAGGTCTGATTATCAAAGGTAATTGAGGCGTAATAACCGCATGCGTACCGCGGCTGCGTTGGCGCCTCGGAATCTGCGCCTTGCCAGCGCAGGCGCGGTAGCAGAGGCCTAATGAAACCGGCCAATCACCGGCGAGGACCGGGCCTCCGCCGATTGATCACGTGGGCCCGGTAACGAGGTTGCCTCCACCACTCTCGTTGAAACGACTCGACAGGATTTCCTGTTGTTTGGGGAATTGCAACGGGCCCGTTTCGAGATAAGCTGTAATTGTTTGGTATCATCCGTAATGACAATAATCAATTGATTGGACAAGAAAGCAAAGTAATGAGTTTCCAATCACAAAAACCTTACGTTCTAATTAATTTTTATTTGTTTTATTACTGTTAAAGTAATTTATTTTACTCGTTGTTATAGTAGTGTGCGTTCTGTATAACATACGACAATGTACGTAAAGACGTTTCATGGTGTCATGCGAAACCAGTTGCTTGCAAAAACCAACCTTAATTATACCATGAAGATTGTATAAGAAAGTATTGTTATTTTATGACCGATAAAGTCTTCATTTTACCCCTTAGTATTGTAATTTTCTCAAAAATCGAATGGTGAAATTTAGTGATATTATATTTTAATCCCTAACTAGTACAAAAGTAGTGCATATGAGTATAAGCGTTATTAAAAATACATTTATTTTACCACACGGCTTATTTTACCAGACGTATCTTCTTAATTTCTTCCATTTGCTATGTTTAGTCGTTTTTAATTGTATTTTTCCCTTAAAGAATTTATTAAATTTAAATTTTTATTTGATTATCCGAACACCAAGTTACAGCTAAAATCGATTATAACCTTTAAAAAATACTATAAGTTTTCTAATTGCATTTGATATATTTTTAATATTTATATTTCTAGCTTAACGTATAATCTAACGATTACTAAAATGTTTAATGATCAATCGTAATTCAGGGCGAAATTGAATTTAGATGGGTGATCTAATATTCAGTATGCAAATTTAAGACATAAATATCTCAAGTTACTCGAATATTTTAATTTTTAATTTTAAGATTTATTAAATCAATAAATTGCGAGTTTCAATTTTAAAAGAAAATTATCAAAGTTTAAACCTTAATTATGTATTTATTTGTCTTTTAGAAGATCATGCAGTGCTTAAACCTGTTGCTCCTTGACATTTTGGTTGCGTCGTCTATAAAAATTACTCAAATTCTTCATCGCCCTATATTTTTAATTTTGGCATAATTGCAAAATATTTTCAATATTTAAGTTTAAGTCATCACCATAAATAAGGTTATTGCTGTACTAGGAGATTAAACGGGATTACAACTCTAAGCAACAGATTTAGCAGCATAGCGCTATCAACGAATTACCGCACATGCCTAATATTACCTAACAAAAATTCTGTCACACAACCCTCACATGGATACTAGGTATATATTATTTTCTCTTGTCACGTCAAAGTTGTGAATAAATAAACATTTTATAAAGGCACTAGCACTGTTGACGAAATTTTTACCATTCATATACAAATGCAATGGAACAAATTTCAAATACATTTAGCTATGACTAGCAATTAACTGCAGCTTAGCATGTAATTTCGAAAGCTTTGCACCTGCATGAGCGCTTCTAGTTCAAGTAAATTATATTTCCGATGAAAATGTTGACTTTACCTTCTTCCCACGACCAAGAAAATACGTACAAAAGTGTATATTTATGGTCATTTTAATTAATCCAGTCAATATTTTTTTGTTCCAAAGCTGATTGTGTTTTGTTTCCCGATCAAGAAAATATATAACACAGATCAGAGACGCCTACTTCTGTCAAAAGAGACCTAAGACGGGTTTCAGTCTGTAAATTTATAGTAAACGTTTTTCTAATGTTTTAGAACATTTAGAGCTGGAATAATTCCATTCTTCATTAGATTAAAAGAATAGTCCAGCGAAATTTCATATAGCATGGTTCCTGCCGACTGTTTAAAAGTTTTCGAGATAAATTCTGACCTTCTTATGTTTTATATCTTCTAAGGTAGATCAGTACTTAAATAACCTACCTAAAATCTAAAACTGTGTTGAAAACTATGGTTACTTAATAGAAAATGTATTCACTATATAAATGTAAACAAATTGGAACTAATAAACAATGTTTACACAGAACAGTTGACTACATTGAACAGGCTCATTCAATAAATATTACACAAATTTATAAACCAAGATGGGGTTTTTGGTTACTTTAAAGATCATTGGGACGTAGCCCTGGGGAATTTTCGATATAGGAATAAGCCTATATTCATCCCAGGAACTGTAAGAATGTCCGTGTAAATTTCAGTACAATCGGTTGAGTAGTTTACGCGTCGAAACAAAACAAAAAACAAACAAAGTCACTTTTACATTTATAATATTATTAGGATGTTATGAGTAAAAATCAATCCAATCCACTATAATTTATATTTTCTAGAACTGTGTGGTAATGTAACAACACTCGCAATGTACAGAAAAAAATAAAGATCATGACATATTTTGGAACTATTTATTTGTCATTTTTATAAAGTGTACGTAAAAAGCAAAGGATTACAAAATAATCTATAATTTTTTGCGTCCTATCGGACCTTTTAACATATGGTTCATCTGTGTACAAGAGGCATCATAATTAGTCCTAGTCATTTCTTTTACACTGCTTACTATTAAAATAAATGGGCTCTTGCCTTGAGGTCCTATTCATACGCTTTTGGAAATAAGGCAACCTGCTTCAGTTTATAACATACCAAATTTTAAGGTTAACCTATTACTAGTACGCGTTTTTATTCCTCTATAAATGAACTCGAGAACCTTGTGTAATTATAAACATCATATATAATAGTCCAGATTGTTCTTATGACTGACAGGATTTTCCCATGTCTTAACGTATGAATAAAATGAAGTCCAAAAACAAGTACAATTAACAGAAAACCTGTTGAACCAACCGTGACAGTAAAGAGTAAACATCACCATTATCTACTAAAAGAAACTACACGTCCTTGCCTAAAGTAAAGAAAAAAGTGCCGCCTTTCAGACCTCTGTCTTTACAGAAATCGCTCCGTAGCCACCACTACCGACATCAAAAACACACGTTGTGGAGTCTAAATCATCATAATTCGTTTCTTACTCTGTGATACCAATAACAACAACAACAAAAACAAGTCAAAAACCATCACTCCAAAAAGCGTAAGCTGAACGGTTCAGAGAACCACCATGGAGCACAGGGCTTCTCCCGCAGGCGAACTATTTTATAACTGTTATAAAGACGAAATTACGATCAAATTTTAAAAGCAACGTATTTATAGGTATGAAAGAAAATAGGCCTTTAAAAGATTTATATCTCACACAGTACTTTAATAGATCTAAACAAAATGGCTTAGATGCCACAGTAACTTCAATTCTTTTGGCAGAACGCTTTTTTGTTATGTCCTTGAAATATAATTCCAATAGATTTACAATCTCTATTTCTAAGTCTTTGCTTTTAGGAACATTATGTATACAATATCGGCCTATTGCAATTAACCTTATAGCAGGACTTAAAAAACCTTTTGTAATTCCCTTTTTTTATATCTCAAACTGTTTTTGAGCTATCAATTACATTTAAATCCCATAAGAATTCATGAATCGCTAGTAACGGGAGAGTGAATATATGCTGAAGTAAGTTAAAACTCGCTTCAAAACTTTTCTTATAAATATCTCATCAAAGTTCAATGTGCAGCGTAGTACGCAATTTAATTCCAATATGGCGACTACTAAACGTAAAAAATTAACAACTCAATTTAAGAATTTAGAGTAAACATAAAAAGAGTTCTGGACTGCTAGTGACATTTCCTTAAGTTTTTGTAACAAATTATTTTTCTGTGTCTCATACGATTTTCGAGATATTGATTACACATAAATCTCGTAAGAAACCGATTGTTGATATTCCTACTGTCACAAGATCTTCCTACTCCAACCGTGTGCCGGAAGGAGTAATTATTCCTAATTTCCAATTTTTACTAACAGGAATATTAGAAGTCTATACTCATTCCCTAATGTATGGTTACATACAAAAAATAAAACCGGTAAAAAATTCCGGTGAAATTTCACCATTTATTTCATACACATTCGTTCAGACAGTCATTTTTTCTGCATGACTGTCTGTATGTCGCAGGACATATCGAGCATGAATGAGTTATGGATTGGAAACTTTGCATGCAACGTCATCGAAGCATGATACTCGAAACGTGGTGTGGTGTACTCCTACATCCTTATAATATTATAAACGCTAGAGTGCCTTTGTTTTTTTGTTTTTTATTTACACGTAAACTACTCAACCGATTATACTGAAAGTGTACATAGACATTCTTACGGTTCCTGGGTAGAATATAGGCCTATTCTTATTTCGAAAATCTCTCTTGGTTACGCTCCACTAGTTTTAAAATAATGAAAAATCCCATCTTAGTCTTTAAAGTTGTAAAATATTATTTGAATGAGCCTGCCAGATGTAATCAAATGTTCTGTGTAAACAGTGTATTATAACAGCGCGACAGTATAATTTAATTTAACAACTATTCTTATTATAATTTCATAATCGAAATGTAACAGACACTAAACTCCTGTTCTCAGTCCTAAGACGTATGTATATTTTCTTCATCGTGAGAACAAGGAAAACTCAACTAAGGCACTGGAAATATCTTAGAACAAAAGAAGATTGCAAGAGACGTAAGTACACCCTTTTTGAGAGAAATCATTTTCTAAGATCGCGATATCTATATACTTTCTTGGTTAGGATATATATATATATATATACTATACTAATATATATAGTATAGATATATATATATATATATACATACATATATATACATATAAACATACATACATACTATATTATATATATATATTTTTTATATATATATATACACATACATTTATATAAAGGATATAATTTATGATATTGTAAAAAATATTCACATTTTTATATTTAGGCCTAATTAAAAATTGCCTAAATATCCTACTTTTCCTGTACTTAGGGAACTTATCTTAAAGGGTTATTAATTCAACAAAAAATAGTTTCTAAACCTGAAACCAATTAGACAACCTTAAACAGTTGTCTCTCTTTATAGCATACTTCTTTTATAGCGCCCTTCTGTTAAGTGCTTTCTTGTTCATTAACCACATTCCAACCTGTATTAGATAACGCTCCCATTTCTCATATACCACCATTAAGTTTATTGCGTCTTCCATAGACAGCACATAAATCACCTCTATTCTCTTTTGCATATTGATGTTAAAGTCACATTACTAAACCATTAGTTTTAGATTGTAGAATTTAAAAAAAATTTAGCCATTTTATGTATTTAATATTTTTTTATAGTTGGATATTCTCTAAACGCCTGCCAAAATAAATTATGTTCTTTCAGTATTGGAACCTTATAAGCACTGTATTCTAACTATTTATCTTATTTACCCTTCTCTATTGTACATGTATGGACATAATTAGACACCTCATAGTAATTCGAATTTTGAGTCCAACTTCTTTTCAAATCTAATGGTGTCAGACGGACACCTTGGATATCACTTCTGTAGACATAAAAACATCGGCGACGAAGAAACTCATAACGAACTCTTTACAACGTTTTGACATCAGAGACCTAGACTAAAGATCAAGTATAGTTTAGATGAAGATTTGTTGTTATTACCACATCAGGTGCACAATTGAGTGCACTATGATGTTTATACATCTGTGTTTTTGGAGCTGAACTAGAATTACTATATTTTGACCTGACAACGTCTTAAATTAGCTTGCGGCTCGGAGTCACTCATGAAAAATTGTAACGCCCGGTAACGTTACGATGCCCGTCCAGTGGGTCCGCCGCACGGGATCCGCACGGGATAAAGCAGATAACTGTGGGTCCGCCGCACGGGATAAAGCAGATAACTATGTTTATTCGTGAAAATGTGGAGTGCTTAGATTCGTCATTTACAACAACTACAACAATAAAGGTAAATAATTGTACACTGATATTTCATTATCGTAAACTATGATTGATTGATTAATTGTTAGATTGACACAAAAGTTGAGAAACTGAGTTTATAGGTTATGTCATACTATTGACAAATGTTGATAGTGTTAAGTAAATTATTAGTTTAAATCACTCTGCAATCAATCGTAATTCAGTCGATTGAGAAGAAACAGCGCGTATTGCTAGTCAAACATTTAAAATAACAAATTATAACCTCTAACCTGTCATAACAGTGCGACCAAACAAACGAACTAAACCGACCAATCACCACGCGCGGAGTTAGAATTTAACTGTGTTTAGCAAGAATTTCAAATTCCAATTTTAGTAAATGTTTTATTCAACTTTACCATTTACAATAACAAATTTTAATTAATTTCAAATTATGTACAATGTTTTAGTACACAAAATATATTTCTATAGTTAAAATTTGTGCAATACTTATTTTCATTCAATTCCTTGTTCCTATTGTGCAATTTAATAATATTCATATCAATAAATATTCTACCGAGAAAAAGACATTGTCACGTAAAATCTTCGCCCGTAAAACCGACTTTACAGGCAACCATAATTTTTTATAGCTTAACTCTGTTAGGATGATTTTAAATTACTTAAAAAAATATTTGTTGTTTTGACTTATTTTTGTGTAACTCGTGTATGTCTTATTATTTTCAGAATAGATATTTTCAAAAGATCTAGAACTGAGTGACTTGCTGGAATTGATGATTATAAAGTTATTTGTGTATTGATTGAGCAAAATCGATCCTAAGAAATCACTGTCAGGATGTAAATGTTTGTTTCAGCCATACATGGAGTTAGACTCTTCGTGACGTAGTGAGATCAATATCCATATGATAACAAGCTTAGGAACCGGTCACCCAAGTGTCACCTTTTTGAAATATAAAATAGATTAGTCACTTACTAAAATTCAGCCCACAATGGTTGCACTCTTCAATTGGGATATTTGAGAGGCTGTGAATCAGTCACCTTCAGTCTTCCTAATTTTAAGTAGAGCATAAAAATGACCTAAATTTACTTTTGCGCTTGCTTCCGAAGTAAAGGATTTACAGGATGCGTAAGTAAAACAAGTAAAATTTGATATTAGTTTTAAGTATAACCATGATAACAACGATAAAATATATGGAGAGAAATATACCGCTGTAGAACTCAACTTCGCATAAACCTTCATTTCTACATAGACAAGAATGAGTCCTATGATGGTGTATGTCCAACCTTGGGATTAGGCTGAACTTCATTGAAGCCTTTAACTCAGTAGGCCGGCACTATTTTTATTTTGTCTGCCTGAGTGATGCTGGATTTAAACATTTATTTTGGCATGATTTGTCTGTCTGCCTTCTTCTACGCAGGAAATAACAGTTTTGCACTACTTCAGCGAATCATTTTATGCGAAATATGGTGTGACATGCCTTGTTTTAATGACCTAATATATTTAAGGATAAGGATATAAGTAATACAACCTCTAATCCTTCAATTCTTTGTGTACTGCACTGGTTAGCCCCTGCTCACATCATGCCATAAACTGGCATGTAAACATTTCTTTTGTGTATGATTGTCTATCTATCTGTCTGTTTCAGTAATGAAGTGAGCTTTGCATGCAACCTGAGCGAAGCCTGTTACGCGACACGTGGTGTGGTACCCCTCCCATGTATATCAAAGCTCGACCAAACGCTGGAATTGGACAGGAAGAGTAATTTAGGACGGTTTCCTCGAATCGTATTACTGAATAAATTTTCACTGTCAACTTTTTTCACGTCAGATGTGTCCCACTGCGTTGCTCAATTTGTGGTAAGAGAAAAATGACCAAACGTCATTAATGTGGTTTGTGGGTTTGAGCAACTTTCCTCTCCAGCATGGCCTTGGTAACGGGGATTCTGTGGTCGGCACCGTCTACGACCGGCTAAAATGCTTTTTAAGACTTCCTCGGTCTGGTTAATTCTTCGTTGGTGACCCGTAGCAGTCGTGTCAAGGCTATAATGTTGACCGTTGGAATTATATAGTGGTCACCGTAATGCCCAATTCAGGTGATGTCCTGTGTGGAGAAGAAAGGAAGTCCCTGTGCAATTTATCTAACGTAAATACTGTTGTCCAAATAATCGGTTCCTTATCAAATAATTTGAGAAGTATTTTTGAGATATTTACTGGGAACTACCAATTGATCTACAATTCCTTCTAAACTGTTTTTACCGTGATATTGCTGTTAGGACTTGTCCTTTTTTCTGTTTCAAAATATTAAAAAATATACCTATAATAAACTGAAAGAGTGGCGTAGTGAAGAATCAATAAAACATACCGATAAAATTATTGCACAGGACAGACCGATGAGTAATGTCCTTTTGATTTCAAAATAAAAACAGGTCTTATGGTGGACCAAGAGGAATCTGCTTACGAAGTTGCAAGCCTCTGAGGCCTGTGTATCAAGAGAGAGATTTCTCACAGAATGACAGACTTAAACACACACCCCCCCCCCCACCGAATGTTTTTAAAACCAATAATGAAATGTTTACCCAGTAGTTTGTTTTAAGATAGAACACAATTATTAGGTCTTAAAGCTCAAAAACTTCCCGGAGGAAGACTCCGGAGCCCCTATTTTTGTAGGGTATTTTAACAAAAAAACCACCCAGTGTGTCAGCCTCCCCCCCCCCCAGAAATAATGTTACAAACGCCACTGATCACACGTGGATGTAACCCTCAATTGAGAAGCATCGGGTACTCTCATATTAATAGGGAGACATTTTCAAGCACTCATAAGGTCAAATTAATATGGATATGTTATAGATTTTAAACAGGCGACTCTAAAACACATATACATATAGCTTACACAGTGGGGAAATCTGAATTGAAGAGACTTTGCACAATACGTCATTGTTTAAACCGTCTTCCTTTCTGTCACACTTGTAATAGCGGTGTATTGAAAACAACACACATAATAGTCAGTATATCACTCATAATACGGCATCTTCGTATTCTGCTCATAACGCAGCTATGGTGGGAAGGGCTGGTTCAATGTGAACGTTGAGTTTTACATTTCGTTCCTTTTAGTGCTTCGTCTGGAACCTGACGAAGTTCTCTAAAGTCGAAACGATGTAAAGCGTCAATTTTGAGCTTCTTCGTCGCCGACTTTTTTGGGTCTATTCAGACGAACATGACTCCAAATTCCAGGAGTCAAGTATGTGGCAGCGTCAGAATCCAGACGCTGCACTAAGAGGAAGGTAAACTGGAGCTGACCTGAGTATTCACAATTTCATATTGTTAACGATAATTTTCGAACAGTGAAACAAACACTTCCAATGATATTATTAGTATTACAATTATTTCATAACATCCAAACTGAGTAGGGTACGATAAGCGGACCCGGTTTTTTTATATCGAAGGATGTAATCATCGATACCTAATATTCGCATCTCAAATCCTAGACTAACAATCGATATAAAAGTATCTATAGTCCTCAATAACAATCATATGTTTTAAATTAAAATATGAATTTAATATTTAAAATGATCAAACAAATTATTATAACCAAAATATGAAAACTGAAGACAACCATATTTGGTCCTCTAACAGTTGTTTCTCGCACAAAAAATTTCACATAATGATTTTTTTCGGTACGAGTCCAACATGTTGAAGCCACGAAAAACATGTCTTGTCATCTTTCAAAGCAATGTCGTGTAGTTTTCTAAAATTGACTGCCATTTTTAATAATCAAATGTTACTTATGTAAAATTAAAAATATTATCTTACGTGTATTGTTTGAAAGTGTTTACAGCTGTTGATATAGATTTAAGTTAATAATTGTTCAAAACAATTAATCATTGTCAATTGATTATATCGATGGTTATGACTGTCACATCGTTTGCCAATTTCGATATAAAAAACCGGGTCTGCTTATCGTACCCTACCCTCCAAACTTTTAACGTATTATTATTTAAGACAAGTTATGTTAAAATATTAAATTTCTACGTTATAACATAAAACTTCTTAGCATACCGAGTTTGACGAAGGTCAAAAATAGCACATTCACTTCTATAAAATTGTCACCTATACCCCTAAATAGTTATTTAACCATAAACCTACTTTACCGATATAGTACAGGCTGTTTCAGAATGGTATACATTAACGTACAATAACGTACAATTTGTACACTATGACAGTTTCCTACTACATACTTTAGTCATTTCCGTTGCCGCTGTGGGGAATTATGAAACAAAGTAATTAAAATTTTTTTCCTTGATTTATCAGTTTGTTGCAGGATAAATACATTTAAACTTTTGAGTAACTTTGACCTTGAAATTTGGAAAACAAGAATTAAGTTTTAGGTGATAATATTAATATACCAGTATATAACTGTGGGTTCTCAATATTAAATATTAATTTTAAAGAAAGAAAATCCTTGACTCTTCATTTTAACACTGTGTTTACTTTATCAGAAACAATGTGTTGATACATACTTGTTTATACATGCAGTTTTTAAGCAGGAATGTGATTTTGAATTAGTACTTGTTTTACCGAGATCCCCCTGCAAATATGCGAATGCACACAGACACACACATCAGTACAATTGGTCGAGCTCAATGTAGACCGGCGCGCGGCGTAGGCCCCTAGTGTTTTCTCTTGTAGTTTTGGTGTCCATTCTATTAATTAACCTATCTTATATAGAGCAGGCTTGCCTAGTGTGCGTTTGGAACTATCGATGTCTGTTTAAAATTTCCGAAAGTAACCTTTATGGAGGATTAAAGTGACTCATCTAATTCCCCCAAAATATACCAATTAAGGCAACATAAAATTATAATAATGACTTATTGGTTTAGGTTTGTCAGATTACTTCCTTGGAAAAGCTCCTATCTTAAACTTAATTTCTATAAATACTATAATTACAAAGCAACAAAAAAACATACATTTAATAGTCTGTGCAATAAATTAATAAAACATTATGAGAATCTGAGCTAATGCACTAAACATAAGCCTACAAAATGATTTTCCTGCACATACTTGTATACTTACTTTTCATACCACTCTAAAACTTTATTTCACCAAAAACTGCCCATTCTAGGAAATGGAGTTTCAAAAATTATTATTATTATAAACATTGATTAATTGAGTAAAACATTGATTGATGAGTAAGTTATAATTCCATGAAGTTCATGGTAAAGGCTACTATAGAACTTTGGAGTGAAGTAGGAAATAATTTCGTATACCTATTTCCGGCCTTGTTTTAGGAAAATTGAAGTGGTTAACGTAAACCTCTGTTCTTAAAAGGTAGTTTTTGGTTCCACACTCGGTTAGACACTTGCATTAGCATCAGACTAGCAGAATTATATAATTATATAAATACAAAATCTAATTTCTTTAGGTAAAAATGAAAGATAAGTTTCGAAAATATAGTGTTTTCTGAATTTCCTCTCTTGAGATACTGTCGTCATGTAGGAAAGTAGTCATAAAAAAATTGAAGTTTGCACAAATTGTAATTTTGCTTCTTTCAGCAATAGATGTAAAGCTTTGTAGGAAGCAAATGTTACATAATCAGTAAAGGTAATCAAATGTTAAGCACAATCCAAAGAATTTTACCAGTTTCGATTACTAAAGCAAAATGCACTTCGTTCTTAGGTACAGAATTCTCGTCTTTCTAATGGATACTATGATACTATGTTTTTCAATATGAAAAGTGCTGGGCCTCTTTTACATTTAATTTGACCCCATATTTTAACTATC
The DNA here is from genome assembly GCF_021130785.1 of Homalodisca vitripennis. Lineage (NCBI taxonomy): Eukaryota > Metazoa > Arthropoda > Insecta > Hemiptera > Cicadellidae > Homalodisca > Homalodisca vitripennis. Next base: position 40,186,741 of record NC_060211.1, on the reverse strand, counting down.
ACCCTGTACGAGTATACTCTTAAAATCCTGATCGACTTTTGTGATAGCCAGTTCGAGGGATCTTGGACTTATAAACATATACATGTATATACTTGGCTGATCAGAACTAGACAGGCCTGTAAAGTTAAGTAAAATTGGACTTAAGCAATAGCTTTGAGGAACTTCCTATATTTTAAGGAATGAGGATTATGTGTTAAACACAGAGTCTTACATTTTATGAAGATGGAACTTGCTATAATTTTTAAACCTCTCCCTAAAGCCGAAATAACCAGGCTTTATTAAGAGCAAATCATAACTCATTAAATGAAATAATTGGAAGTAATGCAGCGTTAAGGATCCTGTGATATTACTCATGCAGCATTACAAATGTTAAGAAAATTGAATGAGAGGTGCTAGTGCTATGATTTTGCTGGAAATTTAACTCAAAATTTGGAAGTATACTTTATTTTTGAGCATCAATAACTTGAGCTATTGCAACTTTCACAAAAATCATTGATGAGTCTGGCAAGGATAAAACGGGCCTGGACAGATTTGCAAGGGATTTTCAACCACAATCGAGTACTCAACCAATTCAACTATATCCAATAAATGAGCTATCTTCATCTTAAATTAATGTCAAGATGTGTTAGTGTAAAATCGCGTTTTATGTGACTTTGGGATCCTATTGTTATCATACAATCGTAGGAGGTTTCCTGAATGACGCAGTTGGAAAGTCCTAACTCTTCGATCTGAAAGACTTTGAATACCAACTGCAAATGGTACAATCTCCAGTGTTACTTAAATAATGAATATAAATTGATGGAAAAGAAATGGAATTGATTTGAACTAAATCATAAAATACCAAGATGTTGCAGTCTAAGTACACAATATACGTGGGTGTGGCGTTGCGCTAAGATACTTCATTAATGGCACTTTCGTAGAGTTCTCACAGTTGATAATATCCTATCAAAGTATTCTTAATTCCTAGAGAAGAAGGAAGAGAACAAGGGGTGAAACCGGAGCAAAAATTGACATTAAAGTAAAGTACGCGGCCAGTAAATATGAAAGCGGCTACCGACAGCGAGCTGGGGAGCGCGGCGCGAACCGCCGGGCGAGATGCCGAGAAGCCGCTAAGTACGGGCTATTTGCTAAAGGCGGCTCTACTAATAACGGGCGGTCCACTTTATTAAATCATCGAGCCAACGGTGAAGGCCCGTGGCGCGGTTTAATAACCGACACCGGAATAATTGGACCGGCGCCCACAAATAACTATCATTGGCCGATTGCAATATAATATGATCGATAAACAATAAAATAGTTGTGTAAATTGTGGGCTCCCACGATCTGCGGAACACGATGATCAGATAAGCGAGGCTAATTCCGGGCATGCCTGACCGCTCGCAGACCATAGAGCTCCCAGGTCGCGGTCGTGGTCATAGTCGTGGTCGTAGTCGTGGTCCCGCTCACGTTCACGCACCGACACGCACCGCCGACACACGGCCGGTAAGGCAGGAATGAGTTGTGATCATGAAGCCTCGAGTCCAATGATGTAAATGATTGCAAACGTCTCGTGCTAAGGACTGGAGTCCTGCTAGACCATGCCGAGTCGCAAGATGTAAATTTTGCAATAGTGAAGAGATTTTAGTGACGAAATTGATTCCAGCAGCGAAGAGATTTTAGTTGGATTGTCAGCTTAACCAAAAAAGGTAATAGCTAACCTTAGTTCTTGCCTTTTTGCTCTGCGTAAGATTGCTCAGTAAATTTTAAATGCGTTGGTTGGCCGCTGAGTGCAGACCTATTGTGACCTGTATTCAGTTTTTAGTTTTATTAAGTGTATGTTTCAGAGATGTGTGCATGGAGTTGACACGAAATATTCATGACTTATGTGTGTCACAAAGCTCAGGTATGTTTTGTTTATTTTAACCTAGATTACAATTATGTATTAGATTAGTTGTTAACCTGAGGAAGAGATCAGATTGCAGATCCCGAAACGTAGTGTTACTGATTGTTTTGTATCACTGAACAATGGTAAATGTCTGGAAAAAATCCTGTTTCCTTCACAATCCTTCCACTGTCAAAAACAAACTTCAAACAAAGATTTGCTCAGTATACCAACTCGGTTGTTCTTTTGACTCTATTACGGCTGTTTCCGTCCCCAGTTGGTGTATGCTGTTCATATTTGGTGCCATAGCAGTACCAGACAAGTTATATCTTCCGTCTTCAGAAGAAAGCTCTTCGAACGGGTTTCGGACTGAATAGAAGACAGTCTTGGAAATCAATGTTTCGTGAAGATAATATACTTACATTTATATGATTAAAATGTAAGTAATGATAAAAAAAAATAATTGGGGTTTCTTCTGTCGACCTACTTCGCCCTCTTCGTAAGATTGCAATTCCACAAAAAAAAACATTTCTATACATATTTTTTTACAACTGCATTACCATGTTTAATCCTCTTTCAGCTTACTTGAAGGTTGAGTTGACTTTAAAAACATTCCAGAAGTAATTAAAGATATTCCTCGTTAAAGCCTTTTTACTGTGTCCATGAACTTCACATTCATTAGAGATAGTTTTTGCTATATTTTAAATGTTAATTTAAGTTATAATAATTTATAGTAATTATGTTTTATTTTCTTCATTATTATAGTGTGATGTTATGTGAAATGACTGTAAATTTCATTTGAATGTATTCTCATTATAAGTAGAGCCACTTATAGAGTTATTAGTTATTAGTATTATCCAATTCCTGTTTATGGCAATGTTATGTTCCTGGTTCTGGATTTAGTATTATACTGTCTCAAAGTAAAATACGACAAACTCCAATGTCTTTATGAGGAAATTGCAATCTCCAGAGGGAAAATTTAATATATTTATTTCTTTACCACTGAATGATAACCTGTCGACTGAAGGCGCCGCTCTTAAATTTATTCAAAAACAATTAAGAGGAGCGCTGTAAAGCCATTAATCTTACTTTACGATAAAAGTTTGCCTTTTTATACAAACAGGTACGTACATTTGTATCCATATGTTTCTTTCACTAAATGATTCAAACCATCAAAATTGAAAGAGGGGCAAATCAGAGAAAGATGAAAATTAATAATTTCATCAACGTTCTTCAGCATTGACATGCTTGAAACAAATCTTATTTGCAATGATCTAATGTACTTGTATCCTCAAATATTTACCCACAACGCGTTCTGGCTAATTCAAATTATCCACAGCGCGTTGCGGAGAGTCTATTTCGAACAGTCGTAAAAATGTCTGATTCGTTGTTGGTAATTATGTTTGCTCAGTTTCTGAAACCATCCGCGATTTCGGCCAGTAAGTAAAATGAAGTACATGCCCACAACGCTTTGTATACAGTACATAGGATTATTATGTTATGGAATAGTCTAAATAACATGGTCTGTTATGGATTATGGTAAGATTGTTTAAGCAAACACCCGCTGTCGTCATGTACTCCGAATCAATAAGACGAAAAGAAACATATAAGTTGCAGTCTTGAACGCCTATAGTATGATACTATACTATACTATATGATTATGACAGCTTGGATGCCGATAACCTGGTGCTAAACGGCGCATACGATAAATGATTGAACGCTGGTAGTCTGCGCGCCAAACAGCAAGTACGATGACAGATTGAAATCTGTTAGTATGGACGCCAGATAAAGAATACGCTAATATATTACGGTTCAGGTATGGATACCGCATTTAGTACGTGGGATGCCTGGATAGATGATATAGACGCAAGACTTCATGTACGATGACGCCTGAACACTAGAGAGCGTGTACGCTGGCAGTTCTGCACGTTAGTTAGCGGGACTTTACTAACCTGGCCTCAGACTATACGTAGTCTACTAGGCCATCAGTAGACCAAACACGAAATATTGTATATTTTTTGGTATTCTGGAATTTATTTTTTGTTTTTATTTAATAATGTTTTGAAAAATTAAAAAAATGAAAACACCCACCTTCATGTTACAAACAGAATTATTTGCCTTTTACTTCATCTAATTGAGCAACTGTCCACAACGTGTTGTGGGTATTTAGACTTACCCAGAACATGTTGTGGGTGAATATTTCGGGCAGCAATGTGTGAATTCGGATATTGAAATAACAAATAATTATTTAAGCCTCGTTAACACTGTTAATAGAGTAGATTTGTTGATGAAAAATATGTATACATTAACGATAAAAAACTTTGTAAATTTATATGTTGCAGTCACAAATTGCAATAAACTAATGGTCATGACAAAAATTTATCTGCGAAGAAATGTGTAATATTTTTTTCTCTTTATGATAAATAAGCGTATGAACATAACATACTAGCAAAGTCCTTTCATTTAAACTTTGCTTACTTTATGAACGTAATTTAAAATGACACATGAAAAATCTATGTTCCTAAACTGAAGTATGTGACAATTTAATTTATGTCTTTATTAAATCTATGTACTTTTTATTCCTACTTGTTCAGCATTCTCCAAAGTGTCACCCGTTAACGTACGGTACTTTATTTAAAACAGTAAACTAAATTATATGTACAATTTATGGTGTAAATACATTTTTTTCTTATCGCGGTTCATAATAACTTTTATAACTGGGGAAATTTTAATACACATGTTAAAGTGTCAGACTTTAAAGGAAGGCAGAATCATTAAACATGTTCTTTTTAGAAGTTGGTTGTGCAATATATGCGTTAAGCAAGAAGAACGCAATTACAATACAGGAATGATTAGGAAAAGTCATATGTTTTCAATTCAAAGCCTAGCGTAGAAAATTTGCATACTGATCTAGTGATTTATTGCTTCAGAGCAATCCTTAAATGCTGTGTTTTTATTTTCTTTGAGAACTCTGGTGAAATGATTTTCCAGGAAGCGGTGAGGTGCACTAAGAGAAGTGCAACTTCCACTTCGCATGTCGATGTCATATACAACGTTTAGAACCAAGTAAACTGGAAACGATACAAACAACAAGTCTTCACTTCTCTTCGTGTGTACACGGCTTCCCTTTCCTGCTTCTCGCATATTTTATAACTTTCTGAATAAACAAAGAATATTCACCGATTATGTTTAATTTTTCAACATTATATAGACTACCATTTAATCACTAGTTTATATTAAACTACTGTTGAGACTATGTTACGTTATACAAACCTTTGGGTAATCTCTAACCAAATCAAACCAAAGAAATATTTACATAACAAAAATACAAAATTTGTCGTACAGAAAATTGTTTCTAATTTTTTAAGTTTTATATTTTATATGTGCCTTATATAAAATATAAAAATTATAAAAATTAATAGTCAAATATCTTTGGTGTATACGTATCTATGTCGTTCACCAAAGTTTTGAACAAATCTCAAATAGTTTTTTGAGATGTTTCGTAACTCTTACTATACGATCCTTCAGTCGATACCGTTTTAGACAAATATTTACGTTACCACTGCTGATCTGACTTAAGTCAGTATAAATAATTTTTCAATATTAATAACTGATTCCGATCATTCCATTTCAAACACGAAACTAAAATTTGCAAAACATTGTAATGTAAATTCGTTAATAATATTTTCAACTTCTCCAGTTTATTTTCATGAGAAATATTTCTTCTCAAAAGTCGAAACTTTTTGAAATGTAGTGTATACCTTTTCTTCGTGGAGTAGACACATTTGAACACGTTCCTTACAGTAAGCGGGTTTACTAAATTAATTTGCACATCAAATTTCGACAAACAATTGTTCAGTTTTGTATATTACTGCAACTCTTATAGATAATTACTACAACCGTCTCCGCAGGCAATCCGCGACCGTTCATTGCATTACTTTAGGCTGGACTGAGATGATTATTTGATAGCGTGCAAAAATATCATGGCCTGACCGAAATTCGAACCCGGGTCCCTAAGATGACAATTGGAGACACTAACTAATCAGATACTATTTACGGCAGAGAGATTACTGTGGGAAAACAACGTCAAGAACACATAAGAAAAATCAGTGTTTACAATAGACAGTGTCTTTTGACACTCTTAGACCATGGTATTTTGTAACAAAATCTAGTTATTTTGAAATCCTACCACTTATCGAATTAAAACATTCAAAAACCTTTATGGGTACTAAACAAACTACACGTTTAACACAGCTCAAAGTATATTTCAATTAGTTAAGTGAAATTTTCTATAACTTATGGAAATAGAGGGATACATTTACAACCGCCTAGAGAAGGCAATAGTGTGTTGTGTGTGTAAGCAAGTGTGCGTAAAGATATTTCACACACTCTCATCTCGCATTAAGGTTTCTCATTAGTTCATAATTCTAAGCGTACAGTTATTACCTTAAATATTTAATTGATTTCGAGTACAAATTACGTAGTTATTTTTTGATATCGTGATCAGGTTTAATGTAAAATCTTGTAATCTGTGATTCTAGAAGTATTTCATAGTCCCTACTAAACATGTAATATGCTCCTTTATTACGGATATTCAGAGAAGAATTTTTGAAATCTGTTTGGAAAAAAATTAAAGTGTGATCAAATCAGTAAACACGGTGATAAACATTTTTGGTGCGTTCAAAAACTCATAAGGGTTGAAAATTTAAATACAGTTTTTACTACCGCAAATTCAATTACTGTTTTCGTTGAAATACGTTTTTTTATTTTTAATACAATTTTGGTTTTCAGCCGTTAAAGAAACATTTTCTGAAGATAGGGAAAATAAAATTATTACCTAAATGAACGATGATCGAAGGAATAACATTTTTTTTTTAAAACTTTTCTTAAATAAAACTTTTGTTCAAAAAAATTTTCATTTTCACCATCTTACAATAAAATTATTTATTTTTCTCGTCATAAATTACGTCACTCCCTAAATTTAGAACTATATGTACGTACTATACAAACCCACATTTGTATCTTTAGGTGTTTTGGTACTGGTTATAAAATTGTCTGTTTTCTTCTTTGGATGTTTAAAATTCACCTTGGAGTGATCAAAAGACGACTATATTATTCTAAGACCGGCTGTAGTAAAACGATCATAGAGCTTTACCAATTTGTTAAAGTATTTCTACAATAAAGTACAAAGTAGTTTAATATTTTTTTCCTGAAAATCCAATAAAATATTGAAAAATACAGCGTTTGTGTGCGTATTAATTATATATTTTAAATCATTCTACAATTTAAAATTAAGGCTTAAAAGTGTTTGAAGTTCAATGTTTTTGGGGTTAAAATCAAGATTACCGCTAGTAAAGCCAACTCTAAATGTGGTGCAATCGATTTTGGGGGAGGGAAATATTTTCTATGCTTAATTCATTAATTCATAAAGTAACTTCCCAGAATACAAAAAAGTAGAACGTTTTCGGTGACCCCATGGGAAATACAGGCATTTAAAGTAGGATACATAAACATTTTGTGATTAAACCCGAGTGAAAGTAAAACGGCTGAAGATAGTAATTTGAACAGCGTACACATGGGTGACAAATTTATAAAAAAGTAATTTGCTACAACAAAATATATAAGCGTAGCCTATATAATTTTCTTAAAATGTATTTAATTAAAAATATAATTTCCGTTGATGAATAAAAACCTGCCACTTCTGAAGCTCATGGAGTAAAATTAATGTACATGCTGTAAAAATTCCAAATTTTTATGTTCATCCTGTTTAGGGGCTGATTAAAAACTCTAAAAAACTCTAGGGTCTAAATTTCCCACTTGATATGCTTGTAATTTTGAAAATTTTTTCTACTTTTCTGTATTCCAGGAAGTTATCTTAAAGAACCAATTATTTAATACACAAAATATATTTTTCAAACCCAAAATCAATTCGACAACCTTACTTGGAGTCAAAATTGTGGGAAGTTGTGCACGGATCGTTGGACCTTGATGAATTTAGGTTGCTCTATAGAAGATTTTGAAGCAGCAGAATATTCGGTTGTTGTTTTCAATTTCAACATCAATTTAGAGTATTTATTTGTCGTAGAAGGAGCGGGGTGGGGGCGGCTGTGGAGAGAAGCTCGTCAGCACGACTCTAGGAGATACATCTGGTCTGCAGGCAGGACTCTATTGTTCCTGCTCTCATATCAGGTCGTGGAGCTCAGATATGGATCTTGTATTTGAGCAGCGTTCCATATTATTATTATCCTGCCTGCGCTGTCAATAGTTTTGATATCCACGGATTTACAGTTTAGTAGCTGAGGAACAAAGTTACGAAAGTACATTTAGTAACGCGTTTCAGAACATTTTTAATTCCCACAGTAACGTATTGGTTCTCAGCTGTCGTGCAGAGAGGAGGTCATTGCTCCGCTCCCACCCTCAAAACCCCCAATCCCCCCCCCTAAACCCTCCACTTTTGTTCTGCTGCTCGCAATTGACAGTTTCCACTCCACATCACGCGTGTTTAGAAATTCCCAGCGTTACTTTTTCAAAACCAACTTTTCCAAGTTCCTTTTGTCCTGGCGCGCGTTGATTTTCCGCGCCCGCCCATTCTCGCACTCGCACTTCCCGCTTCAATTGCGAAACGAAATGGTGAATATTCACAGATACGGTTTATTTGTCTATAGCGTGTTTTAATTAATACGGCAAACGTAAGAAAGGCAAGTCGGTAATTAATGTAAGGCGTTTGTTCCGTCATTGTGCGATTTAATTATTTTTATGTTCTTATTACATCAGTACTTTTAATATTGTACTTCACATTTATATAAAATGCCTGCCGCGTCATTACGAATAACTAGGTAATGAATAGCGTGAAAGGCTCTTGAAATTTCTAAAGAGTGATTTTTTTCACTTTTTAACAACATCATTTGTAGGTATATTACATTGTGACTACAGCATTTACTGCTACAGCAGAACTGTAATATGTGATAAAGAGAGAGGACTACAATGGACTTCGTCACCATTTACAACTTTAAATAAATCGCGTTTTGGTATATAATGTTTGAATCGCAATGACAATGAATAACTTGAACAGTTGATTGTATAAAATTACATGAGGAGGTAGAGAAATAATAATCCACGATCGAAGTTGGAATTGTGGTCATAAATATGACAGAAATATATGTCATTATTTTTCATGTGACAGACCATAGGCTACATCGTAATTGGCTGAGGGTTAGTAAAGCCTACCACTCTTGGATCTGGAAAACAATTATTTGTGTCTGTCTGTCCACGCCATATTCTAACCTATATACTTGACAATTTGATTTTCCATGCTACTTTACACGAAGTTTTATTTCTATATAAGAAGCACTGAGTTCTATTATGATGCTTATCACTCCATAGGATTCGGCTGAGTGTTAGCAAAAATGATTCCATTACTCTTATAGGTAATCTTGGTGGCAACCCGAAAGTAGCCGAATAAACAAATGTACAAACAAACTAAGTAAAATCATGAGATTTTAACATGTGAGACATTAGCACATGAAGTTTATTCATACAGTAAAAAGAAACAAGAATAAAGTGGAAAGTCAATGTTAAAAGTCGGTGTCAAGGTCTGATTTCAGCGCACTCTTGCGTTGTTGTACCCTCCCTACCTCATCAAAACTTTTATTATATACATACACTGCTATGAAACCTAACTGATTAACAAAAATGTGAAAAAATCATGTGGCAAGATATCTCAAGGAAGATCATCTTTATAATTTAAGATTTGTATTAAACATAATTTATACATAGACAAGAATGAGTTCTAAGATTGTGCATGTCCAGCAATGGAAGTTGGCTGAGCGTTATCACTCAGTAGGCTGACACAAGTTTTGTCTACCGGGGGGATGTAAAGATTCCGTTTCTGTTGAGGTCTATCTAATCTACTGCTGGAGATGACTGTCTATCTATTTCGAGAATGAAATGAGTATAGATTTGAAATTTTGCATGCACCTTTTAATACTAAATGACCACAGAGCAATAAACGCTACGATTTTAATAACTTGGTAAGAGTTTTCTACGGTGTAGAGCAAACTTCTTGCACTTTGAAACCAAGTTTTGTTAAGTAAACTCAATCGACAATCTTTGCAAGTAAATGAAGTCCACCGTATGAGTCATTGACCGTTCAGTAGGGTAAATGCTATTGAAGTTTTTTTAATGTTTCTTTTTTTTGTTTTTTTTCATGATCTAACTAACATTAGATGAGATTTGTTTGGACCCAACAGGTTCTTTTTAAAGTCGTGCTATTGTCTGTTTGTTTGTCTGTACAATAACTCTTGATGAAATGATCCTGTAACTTGAAACTTGGTACAAAAGTTCCTTTTGTTTCGAGAAGAATTTATGGACTAATTTTGAGGTCTAAAGATCAAAGGACAAGAAGTTTCCCTTACAGTCAGATTTTCGTTACTTTCTGTCACGTCCTTCAATACTCCATTGTATCGGTATTTAATCGTATAGTATTTAAAGTAAAGTAAATTATTCATATTTTTAATATTAATAATAATATATAGAATGATTCGAATATTCCATTGTAAGTCGACGACTAACTTTATAATGTTGTGATTTATATCTGCTGTTATTCATACCTATTGTATATGGCAGGAGACTGCGGTGCTGGACGAGGAGATTCTTAAATTTCTAAAAAGAATTGGATTCACAGAAATAAAGGACTTTAAACTCTCGCCAGAGACTTTCATAGATAGTTTAGCTTGAATTCTAGGGTGACCGTGCTCTTCTTGCTTTCGCTTGGTGAGACAAGAAGAATGAAAACTAGGACTTACGATAGGTGAAAGGTCCTATACAGCAAACAGTCTTGCACTATAATATGTACTTAGCAGTTTCTTTAAATATACCGTTTAAAAAGTTCAATATTCACCGTAAAAATTAAAAAACCAAGAGTTAGTATCCATCATTAAATAAAATTAAAAGTTATTATGTTATACAAGTCTGACGTAACATTATCTCAGTGTAACGTGGAGTGACAAATGGTTGAACATGTACACTCGCAGACTAAGAGAAAGTCCAATCTACTAATGTATTTTTGAAGCACATTCCAGTAATGCTTCTTTAGAGACTGTACTGGGTGCTGAGGAGGCTCACCAACCCCCCCCCCCCCAACCCACTCATCTTTGACTTTTGTTTCGGGTGTGACGCAACTGGCGAATTTCACGACAGTCTGTTTTCCAATTATTGGACTCCTCTTTTCTCAGGATCTCAGGATTGGGATTTCCATATGTTTAACTTTGAAAAATGAATTTACGCTTAGGATTTTACCTTGGATTTGTTATATTTTTAAGTAAACTATGTGTTTTTTCGTTTAATTTTATTGATTTTTATGTAAAAACGTGTAAATATAATAGTTGTTTTTACTTTCATTTTCAATTATTGATTTTCCTGGAATTATGTCTCAGCCCTCGAATTTATTCAATCGAAACTTATAAGTTAAGTGCTTGAAAATGGATTGAAGCCAATAGCAATCCAAATTCAGACATCTTATTGAAGTTAATAACTAAGACCAGATAAGAGAATTTTGTACTGTGTTTCAGTAAAACGTGTTGTTTTTCTCCTGTAATAACTTTATCACTAAAAATCACAATACTCACTATAATATGTTGCCTGCCTCAAAACTGTTGTGATCCTAACCTTCATGAAACGAATATTACACTGTTCTAATCAATGACCAATAAAAAATATAAAACCTGACAGAAAATCACGTACCGTTTTAAGAGTTCACTGAATTTGCAACAGCAATTGCGGATGTTTTAATATTTATCTGAAATATAACACTCTCATTCAGTGAAACGTTTATCTTTTATTGAATAAACAAACAGTTCAGTATCTCATATTACATGCCTATTACGTGGAACGAATGGAAATCTTAATTCTAAGTAATCCCAGTTTAAAACAAACTGTGAATAAACCGATTCTAAACTGTAGTTTGTTTCAACTTCAGTTCTCACTAATCAAACAATCCATCGAGATATGAATAACCGATTTTATTTATTCTCGAACCTATTTTTAATTAATTGTACATAAAATCAACACTACAAAATTACGTAGAACTTGTATTCGGGTTATTTTATGATTGTTTTAAGCCAAACGTGCTTGCAGAAATTGCACTCTCATATATTTATTTATAATGCTAATATTCTTTAATTACAGTTATTAACGTTCTCATACATTAGTCTAGATTTAAAAGGAAACATTAGGCTTCTAGTTCCCAGCACCACAGAGCAAGCTCCTGGCTATACCATCAAGGATAGTAATGGAGTCATCGTTAGGGATCCGAAGGACGTTTCCAACTTGTTCAATGATTTCTTCATTAATGTGTCGAATGCAAGTTCGTCTTCCATATCGTTGTCTCTTCTTCAACAACAATCATGTGCAGGGGTGTCTTCATTTTTCTTTCCACCTGTTTCTGAAGAGAAAGTACTGTATATGACATCATCAGATCTTATAAAAGCAAAGGCTTCTTCTGGCTTCGACAATATATCATCGAAGCTTCTTAAATCATGTACGGAGTATTTTGTTAGGCCACTTGCTCATTTGATAAATTTTTCGTTTGAAAATTTTGTGTTTCCTGACATTTTAAAGTTGCCTATAGTGAAGCCGTTACATAAAAGGGGACTGGTTAAGGAACTTGATAATTTCAGGCCTATTTCGATTGGATCGACATTTTCTAAGGTGTTTGAGAAGGCAGTTTTGATAAGGTTAACGGCTTTCCTGAAGAGTAATAACGTTTTGTTTGATAAACAGTTTGGTTTTGTCAAGGGAGGCTCAGCTGTGAAGGCAATGTTTGCTCTCTTGGATAAAGTTGTTAAAGCTCTTGATGAAGGAAAGTTTTCTTCTGGAATTTTTTTTGATTTGAGAAAAGCATTTGACATGGTTTCGCATGAACTTCTTTTGGAAAAGCTTGACAAAGTGGGTGTGTGCGTTTGGCAAATCAATGGCTGTCATCTTTCTTGAGTCAGCGTAGACAAGTTGTGGAAATTCCATACGTTGACGTAAATACTAGGAAAAGATGCTTTTCTGACGAGCAGATTGTCAAGACGGGTGTGCCACAGGGCTCCATACTTGGACCCTTCCTCTTTATTTTGTATGTGAATGACCTCAGCAGTTGTTTTTCGAGGGGCTTGTTGTGTTTGTTTGCTGACGACACATCACTTGTAATTGATGAGCCTTGTCGTTTCAATATGGAGATAAATACGTTTGTTCAGTGTAATTCAATAGTCCAGTGGTTTCAGAGTAATGGTTTGGCCGTGAATACTGATAAAACTACATTGCTAGACTTTTCAATTTCATCAAGACGCAATGACTCTTTGAGTGTTTGGGTTGGCGATACAGAGGTTTGTTCTGAGCAAATGGTCAAGTTTTTAGGCCTAATTGTCGATAGGAATCTTAGCTTCTCCTTTCATGTAAATCATGTCGCACGTAAAGTCTGTGCTGGTATTTTTGTTCTTCGTAGACTTTCATCTTTCACGGGCACCGATGTGCTTCTGACTTCATATTTTGCATTAGTTTATCCCTACCTTTCATACGCTGTTGAAATTTGGGGTTTTGAAAATTGCAGAACAAACCATGTCTTTCTTTTGCAAAAGAAAGCGGTGAGAGCTATTGCTGGCATCCGTCAATCAGAATCCTGCAAATTACACTTTAAGAAGTTCAATCTGCTTACGTTTCCAAGTATATATATTTACCACACATTGGTCTTCCTGTGGACCTAAAGAATGTAAATTATATAATGGTCTTTAAGAGAACACTGAAGGCTTTTTTAATAGAAAAATGTTTCTACACCCTCAGTGAATTTATTGGAAATAAATAGTCTGTATGATATAAAATTAATTAGTTTTAATAATTGATTAATTATTATAATATATTAATATTAATAATTGATTAATGATAATTTTATAGATATAAAAACTGTACATGTATTTTTTTTAAATATTTATTACGCAATCCAATGCATGTTACATGTCTGATGGAAATAAAGGATATTTGATTTGATTTTATTTGATTTGCGTGCCTACATGCTTATAATAGGGCGTGCCTACCAACGTACCTTCAAAGGGATCGAAGATTTCTGCCATATACCGATATCAAATTCATCATCTAGCTGGAAGATTTTAAACAGGGTGGCATCCTCCCTCAAGCCACGCACAATCCTGAATGGCCTGTTTGACAGTTTCCTCAGAATGATTATATAATTTACACTACGGATTTGCACTTGAGAGTGCAGGTGTTTTCAGAAATTACCATGTCCAGTAACGAGATAAATTATTCGTTTCAAATCTGTTTATTATGCTTGTTCATGAACTAGGTAATGGCACCCTTAATAAGTTTCTTAGCTAATGTCTGACCATAGAAACTATTCCGACGATGGCTGTGTTTGTATCTGAAATATTGACTCAATAAGCAGTTGTCATGTATATGTGCCACAAGCTGGTTCAGGCCCAAGAAAAGTAATGCTATTATTCAAGCCCATTTAATGCGTTTACTCTTAGAATAAATTGCACTTAGACCTAAAAGGACTTTTGCTCTGCCTCTGGAGTGGCACACTATTTTGAATAGGTAACATGTGGGGGTAAGGGCCGCCTCCTGTCGAGATCCATGGGAAGAATATATTGGGCATTAATGTAATAGGTCTTGACTCCTTGGAAGAAGGCATAGCCAGCACTGTACCAGCCTTTCCAGTCAAAGCTGGCGAGGTAATACACCCTTAGCTGTAGTCTAGCAACAGCCCTTAACACCTACGGCGCCCCACCAACTCCAACAGTCATCTCCAGCAGTAGATTAGACTTATTGATACACCCTTGCAACACAGTATCTCAAGATTTGCGGTTAGTGATGTGCACCTCCTGGACATCTATAGGATTGCCCAGATATAAGTGACACTTCGGTGTTTGCTGTACCCAGAGTAGGTTCACCAGTTGAACCTACCTGGTGGGTGTTCACTTGTGACCCAGCCACAAGTGAACACTTCGGAGAAAGATTATGCGTATGTTATTAGTACTAGTTCATTAAATTTATGCTTTTATTTCAGAAATGCCTATAAATATACTTCATTTTTGTAATAAACCTATTAAACGAGGCGTTAAAAGGCCCGAGAGAACGTAATGAGAGAGTTATGGCAAGACGGACGGACTGCTCTTTCACCTTGTGACCCCAAAATCAATACAAAGGCAAAATTTCCTCTCTCTATAAATGATCTGTCAAGAAATATTGTTAGGACAAACGGATGGGAACACCACAATTTTGAGAAAGTCTTGTCGATGGTGGGTCCTTAATAAAGATTAGTACTAAGCAAATCAGTAAGTTAAAATATTAATCAGTATATTTTAACAATGGTTCTTATATGAAGAACCAATTAATCAATCAATACTTAAGTGAAATAATTTCCCCGAATAACAGTTGCAATCACATGAGTGCCTATACAAACCTTTCTGTACTCGTATGTCAATGCACGTAGTAGGTTTTCAAGAAACAATAGCACTAGAATGTCCAAAATCTGTCTACACATACTTATTGAGGTAACATTGATAAGTGCAATAATTTTCCAAACATTATTTATTAAAAGTATATACACCAAAATACATTTAGTCTATGGCAATAATCTTTTAGTTAACCATTTCGAAATGTTTAACAATGTTTTATAAGAGAATGCCATTCAGATATAATTTTTCCCAAATCTTTTTAACACCCCTGAAATTATATTTTATTTTCGTATTTATTTTGATCAGAGTAGTCGAATGTGCTTCTCAGTTTATTATTTTTACTGTCCTGTCCAAATGTTCAATGAAATATGTTAAAATTTACAGTATGGCAGTGGAAAACCATGACTGTATCAGACAGTATTTCAATACCAAGTAGAATATGAGAAGTTTGCAATGCTAGTTAAAAGTCGATGGAACGATCTGGACACACTAAACAGAAAAAAACTTAAACTTATTATTATCATTACACAATCGATATCTTTCTTTCTAGTACTCTTTGTAAAGAACTTATTTCTTTCCTTCCTCTCAATTCATTGAAAACTGTCTGAATCACTAAGTACAGAATTATTAATGTACTGACATATGTGTGGGAGCCGATGGCCACGAGGTCTAAGATGTCGGATTTGGATCTGAGTTAGAGATAAGCCAGGTTCCAATCTTTTATGTGACCGTAGCACTTTTTATCAGTACCATATCGACTCTCCCCCTTATCCAATCTTATAAAATCCTCGCACAGGCCAGCGACCCATGAGGACGGGAAGAATGAGGCTTACAAGGAGATAGGCCTTTCCGTAAAAAGAATTTCCGTTACCTATTGTTGCTTTCTTTGTAGTCCAATTTTAACAATTTGTAATGTATCCATGTTTTTGTTGTTACTCCATTGTAATTGCAAAAAAGTAAATGTCTGCGATGTAAAACTTTTTGGTATTGACATTTTTGAAAGGTTCCGAATATCGTCAGGAACTTCCTGAACTGCCCGTGGCTGCCGTCCTCATCCTGTGACTGTCCCCGGTCGACTGAGATGTCCTGAACTCCCACCCACGCGCAGATACTATCGCCCATGCTCCTCTGCCCCGCCCCGCGGTCCCGGTCGCATGTTTATGCCGCATTGTACGCGATTCAATCGGCCGGCTTAGTTTATGCGGGCCGCGGGCCGCTGGCTGTGCGTGGGGCGCGGGCGGCAGAGGCTGCTCGCTCTCCTTGCTCTGTAATAGCACTGCTCGCCCTGTCGTGTCTTACCGCCTCCATACAATACCTCTATATTGCTACTTTCAATCAACAACTCATCTTTCTAAATCTCTCCTG
The DNA here is from genome assembly GCF_021130785.1 of Homalodisca vitripennis. NCBI lineage: Eukaryota > Metazoa > Arthropoda > Insecta > Hemiptera > Cicadellidae > Homalodisca > Homalodisca vitripennis. The sequence goes on along the minus strand of NC_060211.1, from coordinate 40,170,061 downwards.
TATCTGGTTCAATCTCGATACGTTGTGCTTGCCGCTGAGAGAAGCCGACTACAGCAACCACGCCTGCTGTGTACTGTATACACGCGTTGTACTGCATCACGTACTGTAGTGGCGTTTCGTAACTGTGTTGCTGATCAATGGTTAAATAGTTTATGTAGTACATCTGACTCAAGACAAAACAACAGTCATCCAATACACACATGTGTGTATGCACATAGTTTAATTGAAAATAAAATAATATTCAATAAATATTCAGAAATAAATAAACATATTCGATAATTCAGTTTTCAATAAGTTTGCGGTGAATTATAAAATCATATGGACGTCTGAGGACAATTAATTAGATACAATTTGTTTTTTCAAAGTTTTACCATTTTTTTCGTAATCATTTATAGATTTAATAGAAATATAAAAACTACCACGTAGTGGCAAAAAATCTAATTGACTACAAGGTTAGTTGGCAATTAGACAATTACAAAGTACAGAGCATGTGCAGAATAACGCAAATACATTCAATTGTTTTGTTATTGATTCGGAAAATTAACTTTTCACAAAATATCCAGTATGGTTTTCGATTTATTGCTTATCATGACATGTTAAATAAGCTCAGGAAGATTCACTTATAGCCTGTTCGTACCTGCCATTTTGATCTTACACTGGGTACAGAAAAAACGATATTTTACTTATCTGGGTAATCCAATGGATGTCAATGAGTGATCATATACATATTATATGTATATAATACAATGGTTTTATGATCAAATACAATGGACGTTGATCGCCAGGTCTAGTTTACAACGAAGGATGGCTGCTTGAGTGGGTGTGGTGGCTTCCTTAGTTTTTAAAGGTTTTCAGTCTTGAACGTACGAGTTTCACAGAAGTGGCTGGTGCACAGCTCTCCTTCCGAGGTGGCATGTTAGAGGTAGTGGTCACTATCCCTCCTGTTGGTAGATATTACACGGGATCTGGGTAGGAGGAGACCCCAACCCCCATCATTATCCATCCTGAATATCCTGTCTCTCTGGAAGCAGCGCAAAGGCACTTGTAGAACAACATTCAATGAGGGGTTTCCTCGAATTCTAAATGAACAACAAAAACGTGTAATGTATACATATGTATTCATAAAACTTTTTTTGTGTGAGGCATTTCGATAGCAAGGCTATATTCGTGAATTAAGTTCATAGTAGCCAATACAAGCTTCATCTTCAACAATCCTTGAAGTATGATCAAAATTCCTTGAATTTTTATATAGTTTTCATATATCTTAGTTTGTCTGTTTGTTCTCAAATAATTTTTTTAAGATTTTGTATGGCAATATTAAAACACTGCTTATTGAAACTAGACCATGTTTTTAATTATTATCTACGATCAAGAACGTAGCCAGGAAAAAAATTGATATTTATCCGTTTTGGACAGACAGTAAGGCTCCATTTCGTTCCTTAAAAAGTTCTTGGCCCGTTTCTTTGATGAGAACGATCTTTCAGCAGTACATGTTAGTAATATGGAATTATTTAAATAATAATAATTGTTTACTAAAAAATTAATTGATAAAATTAAAAACTTATAGGGGGTCTGGACCCATTAGACTCCCCTGCTGACTACGCCATTGTCTATGATTACGATTAGGCCTATAGTACGATAAATATATTAACAGTATGTTTTGGCCCAAATCTTTCAATATAGTCGTTATTGAACTTATATTTCTAATATCATATTCTACTAGCCTAAACCCGCGGCTCCGCTCGCGTGGCAGTAGAGAGGGCTACATCAATCAAGCATCGAAAAGAAATACTAATTTTATTATACGTTTTTCCAATTAATTTATTGCTCTACTAATACATCGTAGCATATCATAAAATCTATTATAAAAGTTTTTTGTTTATTTTAATGCGTTTTGGTAAACAACGTTATTAGTTGTATTATTTGGAGCATAAATATAAAGGTTCTTCGGGTTTCCGACTCTTGAGCAAGCGACGTATAATTGACCGTGCGAGAAACATGAGGGTTCCAGATGGATTCCTGCGACGTTAAGTGATTGTCCTTGTGCCTTATTAATCGTCATTGCGAACGCAAGTCGAACGGGGAACTGAAGTCTCTTAAATTCAAATGGCAAGTCGGATGGAATTAAGGGGATGCGAGGGATGAAGACATCTTCCCCGGCAGATGTTCCCGACAAAATCGTTGCTTCAATGATATTTGGATGTAAATTTTTGACGGTTAGTCGAGTGCCGTTGCACAATTTTGGTGGTCGTAAGTTTCTCAACATCATTATCGGTGATCCTACTTTCAAGAGTAATTGATGTGACGGCATAAAGCACTTTTTTTTCTTGGCGGCATTATGTTATTTTCCAATAAAATTCGTCAAAAAACTGCTCAAAGGAATTCTGTAAAAAAAAATGTTGAGAAAAACATTCTTCAAAGAATATTTACATGAGAAAACAAAAATACTTGCCTATTTTTTTAAACCTTTTACTGATGGAAAATAACACTGTTCTTGGAAATTGTAAAAAAGATATCAAATCACGTTTATCAAAAATTTGACATTTGTGACACGTTGTAAATGTCAAAAAATGTTTGTTTACATAGAAACGTCAAAAATATTTATGTTTACTTAGTTACTGTCAAAAATAACAACAATTTTTTGTCGCATTATATATGTTTACAAAGAACAGCTGATTAAAAATTTGAAAAGACTCTTTCACTTAATAACATATGTTTGCTGCAATGCATTTCTTACGGGTATTTCTGTAACCAGTGGGGCGGAATCCTGAATCGGGAAAGGGATAAAAAGTATCCTATAACCTTCTACAGATCAAGACGAACAAATTAAAAAAAAAATTAGGCGAATCCGTCCAGCCGTTTGTGAGTGATGCTGTTACACACGAACAGTTTCATTTTTATATATATAGATTATTATTTGTGAACATTCGTTCAATTGCACCAACAACACCTACATTGTGGCTCGGATAGATTGTAATTCTATCCCGCGCGGGTGTGGGTACTGCTGTGCAATAAGCAGACCGTAATACCACACTTCCACCTTCATCTCGGTGAAATTGTCTAAATTGAGAGAGCGGAGGATGCAAAGTCTGCGACACAAATTGTCTGAAGTGCAGTGGCAGCGTTCATCGTGGTTGTGGTGTGGGCAGGTCTTGCTCCAGCATGCAGACTTTCCGGGTGTGAGAATATCTGGAACATTCCTCTGCAGAATAAGGCTCTCGTCTGGAAAGTGGTGGTTACTCTGAAAGGAAGACAGCACTGTTAATGTTTCCATCACTTCGTATGGTAATTGGCTACTTTCCAATACATCTGAGTTCTGCGAAAGTCATCGTTTCCCTCGTAGCTATCAGCCAATTTTCCCTCCCCCAAAGATTACTTTCCCTACGTAGACAGTTCTTTCCCTTTGTAAACGTCTTTTTTCCTGAATAAACGTGTAAACAAATCAGTGTGACCACGTTGGTTTGTCATGGCAGTCCTATGCTTAAACAGCTGATTTTAACACCAAAATGAATTATAAAATAGTGTTACGTTTCCTTATGCAAGAATAATTACTGGTCAATAAAATGTCTGATAATTAATCTCTTAAAATATTTTGTGATCTCGCCCCCCAACAGTAGACTTTCGAGACTAGTATTGAAATGTACTATTTAATGATACAGAAAAGACTGCTCATTGTTGTAGCAGACCTATGCAAATATGGCCTTTTCATTACGGTTCATAATAAAAGGATGGTGCTGTTCAAATTTTTATTCAAATGTCAACAAGACATTTCTTCTGTATTTGATCTAATTCTAAGATTTAATTATTGCAACAGATTGATTTGCCATATTTTATAAAAGTATGATATTACTTAATTAGTCGGCTTTAATTATATTTTGGTAATAATTTTGATACTGAATAATTTGAAATTTTAAAATTCAGCTCTACCTTTTCTTAAAATCGTTGCGTGCGGCTTTAGACTGACTGATCTTGAGAACTATCATTTTGCTTTTGCGACATAACGCGTATAACGTAGTCAACTTGTTAAATATAACCGATAACGGAATATCGAAGGACCCAACTGAACTACACTGGTACTATAAAATCCATCAAAGTAACTTTATAAAATGTCTTATGATAAAACGTAACAAACAGTTGTGCTCAGTTTGTTTATTTTGCGATTTTTCGTTTCCATAATGGTTACCTATAAGAGCAATGTAAATATGTTAGAATTTTAATTGTCATCTTTTGACCATCAAAATCAATACTTCTTCCTTGAATCAAGAAGTATGTATAAATTTCCACGTCTCTAGGATCTTTCTATCAAGAGCTACGGATGGACGGGCACGAAATCGATACGAATGTAATAAGTCATATATTACGTATTATATTATAAAAATCCACATTTATTTAAATGAGGATTTTTAAATCCTAATCTTCGTTATAGGAATTATTGTCAGGTTTTCTGTATTTTTACAACCCGGTTTCGTTGAATCGAGAGATGAAATCTTTAACAGTATGTATCAAGAATTTTCTACAATGTTTCCGATAACGGTAAAAGGTTTTGTCGGAGCAACGCTTTGAGAAACAGACTGTGAACCATCTGAGAAGCACGTTGGCCAGTAATATTGATGATGATACTATATCTCAGTCGAAACCCTTTATGCTACCGGTACAAAAGTAATACGTTTATTTGCCCAAACTGATTGTGCGAGTGGGATAATCAATCAAAAACAAACCCCACTGATTGGAAACACCGTCTGCACATCGCATTGATGGCCAATTTAAGCTCCCCGTGACGCCATTACACGAGGTCTGCAGTTTTGCATATTTACAGGCGGCATTCATAGCACGTCAATGAGCCAGGCATGGGATTCAAACTGATCCATATTATTCATGCCTTAAGGCATAAATGTGACTATGGAATGGAGTATATTCACAGACATAGAACACCGAACCATTACAAAAACGTTCGCGTAGTACAGAAGTGTTATTTCTTTTCTTATTCCTAGGTCAGGATACATTTAAATATTAGAGAACAAACATTTCAAACTTATTGCATTAAATGAAAACGTATAGTTAATTCTATGTGTCATGCAATAACATTTATGACATAAGTGAAAATGACAAAATTAATGTTTTGGGCGGACATAGCACCCTCTTAGATGCGACTTCGTATCTCTGAAGTAAATCAATATCCATGGTACCTTGCACCCTTTTGAAATGAGGAGTTAAGGATACGAAACAGCAGACCATGACCATACGCAGAATAAGCACTCTCTTAAGTAGGGGGCTGGGTGCGAATTCATCTCTATGATTATGTCCTTGTATTTAATAGGTTCCCTTTACGATGCACTACGTGCTTATTTCAGAGGGTGATAAAGAAGCTCACCTCTCACACATAGAGTTCCTTTGGTTTGTAAACTTTTGCAAAATAAATTAACCTGTTTATAAAATCAAAGAGATGGTAGGTTACCAGAAACTAAGCTGAATTCGTTATAACTGACTTTTAATAAGTGCTGGTCCCGGTACGCTAATTTTCTTCAGTACTGTGGTTTGTAACTTGGTTAAAGGCTGTGCGAACAGTATGAAAAACTTTTATTTTGGAGTTTGGAAATATCTGTGTGACGTTATATTTCAGAGCCCCTTTTAGTATTAGTTTCATTTCTAATGGTGGAGCAAAGTTATACAACGTAAGACAATAATACTCATGAGATAATCCCAAGTGGGTCCGCACTCAGTCCAAATTCCCAGAAACATTTGTAAGTATTGGTTTCCTCTAAGAGGACGACTATTTCTTTATTAACTCCCTCATACAAATATAATATACCAGGTTCATATTCACTATATAATCTAGTAGCCTGATTCATCTATTAATACAACAAGAAAAGTTCTAAACAGGTTTTGTATGTTACAAAAAAAAAACAACAACGACAATACGCTATAAACGTTTACAAAGTAATTCCATTTGGAGTGTGAAAGACAAAATGTTAGACAGTCGATGAGATGACGGACGGAAGGAGACAGTCTGGCAAATGTAGGTCGGTGACAACGATACAGAGATGGATGGGACGTTCATTACATTCCCTGTCGGAATGTAATTATTTCTGCTTACAAACCTATTAGTGGTGGTGGGTAATAGTGGGGCGTGTACGTCTGCTGCGCTGAACGGCATGTCAGGACATGTCGGGAGATCTGCCGGTCTTCGAGGCTTCTGCAGACTTCAGCTAGTAGCCTCCAAGAGTAGTACCAGTATAATACACAATACAGACCCAACTGAATTGTTTTACCATTTTGGTACCGTACAACAATTTCAACATACTTACTTCATTACGATGGTGCTTAGGTACTTTAAGATTTTGTTTAAAACATATTATTAACGATGGTATATTTGAAAAGATAACAGGATTTGGAATTCTGTCACCGATACGTTACTAGAATAGTACGCTCTATTTTTTGACACCAAACGAAGAGAATATTTATATTCCAATCTTAGAAACGTATTGTTCTGTTCTTGTAATGTATAGCGATGGCAAAACCCCGAAATGCTGTTATGCTCACTTCAAGGATTTTAAAACCAACTTGATGATCTTCCAAATTCCAAATAGAGTTTTCACCTTCGTAGAGAAATTAATACTTGTCATGTATTATATTATAAGTACATCGTTGTGACAGAGCCCTTTTTCTTTTTTATGACTACATTTTCGAAATCCTTGCGACTGGTGTAATGTCTATACTAATTATTTCTTTAAGTATAGTGTTAGGAACTTTCCTGTGTAAACAAGACGACAGAATTTGATTGAGAAATTTCATTTAGTACGTTAATTTTCCACTGTCATTCCTTGTCCTAGAAATATCAGTTAAGTAATCTTGAAATGGCTACTTCAGTGTTTTATGTACCTGAATTTAAATTACATTTTATATAACACATATTGGCAAGAAACCTAAATGTATTATCCATAATGTGTATGAAAATGTATGTGCATTTATGGCGTTATTAAGTATTTATTTCTCCAGCTAAGATATGTAAAATATATATTTTGTTTGTAGAGGTATCCAGCTGACAAAAAATAATAATATAACAAACACTAAAATCTAAGATAACTAAGGTTTCCTATATTTTATATGATTCCAGAAAGATTAATACGTATATGGGCTTTTCCGACATTAAAAGAAATACTTCTACACTGCATATATCTTATTGTACCACAATTTAGGGCATTAATAGAAATTTGTTAAAACATTGATTAAATTTAATTGTTAATCACGCCACTGAAAAACAGCACATGTGCACAAATCACAATAAAACACACAAACCACCATTACGGAAACAAAAAATCTACTAATGGTAAAAGAGAACTCGTTCGTGAAATAATTTTTACAATTAAATGAATAAATAAACAAAGGTCGTTTATGCTTATTAAAGCAAATGGGTAAGCGGAAATTTAAATTTTCAACATGTATTCATGTTGTAGACTTCTTACCATTGCCAACTAAGCAAAACAAACTATACCACTGAAATCATGACGTACCCTCTCCGATTAAACTTTTATATGAATAGACGACAAACGTAAAATCGGTGTACGCCAAGTGACTGCAATTAATCGATCGCCTCTTTAATTAAGTTTTAAGTGACATCTATTACTTGATCACTAGTTCAAGAGACATAATTGCTAAGAGGTATATATCCATTAGTAAAGACATATCACTATTATAATGTCCCCCACATCCATGTATAACACTTCAGGATTGAAAAGTTGAAACACGTTCGAAAGAGTGAAATAATTAACAAGTCATCTAGACATGATAGTAGGTGTTACCCACTGCAGCTAATGCGATAAAACTAATGGATCATTTTATTTTGAAATGTTATACACGTGTGAGACATGGAGATTTAAAGACCAAACTTACTAGGCGCAAACAAACCAGGCATAATAACCCACATTTGGTATGATGGTTCCGTAATAAAAATCTCACAACGTGAATTCTGAAATTTCTTGATAATTTCACACAAGAAATTAAACGAAATAAAAATATCCTTATTTATTTGAGGCGGAGTTCGGGCCGTTAGATATTAGAAGTAATACTAATAGATAATATTGTAATATAATAGCAATATAATTTAAAAAGTTTTTTCATTTCACTTCATTAATTTTATCAAATGGGATTCAGATATATTCTATATCTCAAAAGATCAAGATACAAAAAGATAGTAAATAAAATAAATTTCTGAACCGTTGTAAGCTTTTCACAACACTCTTTATTTTTTTCTACAACTTCATAAATAATGGGAGTTGTGAATTAAAATAATTTAAATGGACGCCATACTTAAAATAAAAAGCGTACCAAATTAGCGAAAGAAGTCAGCAGAGTTATTACAAGATCAATTTTGTATAAAGTTTAAACTTGTATGGGGCTTTATACAAACAGTTATTCGTTTCCACAAGTTGCGTTTTATAGCATTCAATATATTCATTTTTCTATGGCTGTATATATACTCATTAACAAGTCATTTTTGTCTGGAGAGATCCAAAAATCGTTGGTGACGCCGAAAGCTCAAAGTGAACTCTCCACATCGTTTCGACATCAGAGACACTCACACCACAAAATATACTGCAATCTAGGAGAAGAGCTATTCCAATTGTCTCATCAGGTGCACAATTGAGTGCACAATGATGTTTTAGACACGATCTGTAACCACGGTGGAGCAACCGAGTTTTCTGATTCAGTACAGATGGAGAAACACAACATTCACATATATTCAATTCTTCCAACCATAGCTATGGTAACTGAAGACAAATATTTGTGCGAGAATATATTCTTTGTTTAAAATGTTTTACTCATGGTGTTGATTTGAAAAGATAACGACATTTCGGACATTTTCCAAAGGTTTATAGGCTATTTTACAACTCTACGTTTCAGGGATTGGTTCACACTCACTACGTACCACGTACGCTTAGGTTATCACGTTGAACGTATTCTGTCATCAAATTTAGACTCTACCGAATTATCGCCACAGTTTTTGGTCTTTACGTTTGTATGTATGTTTAATATTATGTCTTAGGGTTTATTGACACGTAAAGAAAGAGTATATTTCAATCCTTGAAACTAACTTAGATTTTTATAGAATTACACGGTTTACTTTTCGACATGTTTCATTTTAATTTTCTTTATCATGATTAAAACTTTGTTAGATTTTATTTTTAGCACGCCTTTAAAACGAATGAAAGTAAAGTTGAGAAGAAAAAATATTGTTTAGCGTGGAAACGGAGTAAAGTACGGGAATGAAAACTAAAAATTGAATTTTTATGAGACGGATATGTAAGTGATCCTGTACTTTATGCTAACCTCTAGTGACCAAAAGTGACTTAGTACTTGACAAGTTCCTTGTTTTGTCTATAGCAACAGAAATTCTACTCTTATCCATTACAGCCTAATAAGCTTGCCTTAAACCCAACGGCATTTAGAATAGTATGAAGAAAATAACAATCATACAAAGATGTATAAAGCAATCATACAAACAGGTAAAAGCAATCATACAAAGAGGTATAAGAGATCATACAAAAAGGTTACAGCAATCAATGTAAATCTTAATTTTTATTCATTGCTACAAATAGATACGTTTTTATTATGCAGTAATTATTATGGATCATATAGTTTATTGTACCGTAATAATCATTTACGACTCGCTGTAGTAAAATCGCCGCATATCTTTAACCCAAAAGAACAATTTTAAATTCAAAAACCTTTCATGTCCTTATTTGTACACGTAGAATTATAGTAATGTCTCATGTTAAACGTTTGATTAATATACATTCAAATGGCCTAAAAATACTTTATACGGTGTATACTTTTGATGATTATCACAAAACGTTTGAAAAGTATCAAACTAAATAACCAAATAAAAAAATCTTGTGGATGCGTATTAATATAGAAACGATTAAATTAAATAAACGAGACCTCTATCGCAATGTAAGTGTTTCAGGTTTCTCATTGTACTCATAGAGCTAAACTCAAGATGGCACCAGTAAAGCCGCCTCTAAAAAGAAATATAAAAATTGCATTTTTCAACAGTTTATTGCGTTTATCCAAGTGTTAGCGTAATATATATATATATATATATATATATATATATATATATATATAGTTCGAATTCAGCACAATGAAATGTTCCATTAAATAATTTCCTTTGTGTGCGCTCTAAGTTTTTTATTATATATATATATATATATATATATATATATATATATATATATATATAGAAAACGTCTATTTACTGTACTTTCTTAGACTCTTAGCTTCTCAAATTTGAATAGTATTGAAGTTGCAATGTTCAATTTCAATTATTTAGAATACAGTAGGCAATTTTTGCTAATGTATGTTTTTTTGCATTGTTTAAAAAGGTATCTAGAAGAGAAACCTTAGTAAAAATTCAATAACTGATTTTTAATATGGTCAGATTTTGAAACACCATCCTAATATTCTGCGAATCACAGGATATTAAAAGAACGACGAAGGGTTTAGAACTCATTTGAAAACAATTCCCCTATCTTGTGCTAATATTGTAAGACCAATTTTTCAAAAGGAACCAATTGTCAATATTAGTAGTGTAGCCTACAAAAGTTTTTTTAATAAAATTAAGAAGTATAAACCACTTATAACATTTGTATTGTTTTTTATTCGTACTATGTAGCCTACAGTACATATTAAATACACAATAGATCATCTGTAAAAACATCTTTATCATTTCATAGTAAGTCAGGAATTAACCTTCACAACGATTTTAATAATTTAAAAAAGTAAAATAAATTAATCCTGACGTACCTACAATATTGACAAAGATGTTGTAACAAAACATTTATATTTGACTTTTAAACAATAAAAACTAATCACAAATTAAATTAAGTACAAAGTTATCCACGAAGGGGATATAAAAAAATTATTATTAGTTCATTATTTTTATTTCATTTATCCATAACCTAGCACCTGAAGATGAATTCTCTGAACTTGAAATCTACATAGTACGAGTAGAAACAAAACAAAAACAATGTTACAGGTGTTTAATACTTAATAATTCAAATGCCTATATCTTTAAATACCAACATCTTCCATAATTTGATTCCCTGACGAATAATTTAATGGAGACCCTCGCCACAATGGTGAGGTGGAGGTACGCGCATGCGCAGTGCTGCCGGACAGTAGCGCAACAAGAAGCGCGGCCTGCGGCGCCCATAACGCCGCTATTACTATGCGATATTTAATTGTCCTGCCTGGTTTACGAGCCTCTGTTTTTGCTTTAATTGATACCAACAGCTGTGCGGACCTGCGGGTCTATAGCGGATACTCTGTTGTTATTGCAGTCGGTGTTGTGAATCGATCTATTGTTAATCGATTGTTGCTCGTTGACGGAATAAAAATAATAGTTACCAGATGCTCCACTTCCTCGGCAGCGTTTATGTCAATGTCATGTACAGGAAACATTGAGCCTTAGCTGAGAGAATTCAGAAGTAAAAAATAGTAGAGAGTCTTTAAAAACGAGGAGTTTGGGATTTCTGACTTTGCCCTGCTTCTATATCCTGTGACGTCCACGGGTATAATACGGAAGGGACAACTTGAGGATTCAGTTTCACAGAACGATGGCTATGAACAACTTCCATCTCAGGTGTTAATGTGATCAACAGACTCCCGGAGTGCATCAAAGAATTGGTAACAAAGAAACGATTCAAAGCTCGATTAAAAGATCTTTTAGTGTCCAATGCGTTTTATTCCATTGATGAGTTCATAACAAATCGCCGCTTGGAAAAATAAAACTATTTTTTCAACTCTGTTGCCGAAAGGAATATAATTTTGGTGTTGACGATTGTAATTTTTTTTAATTAATTTAACATTGGTCGAAACAATGATGTTTTGAACTTAATCCAAATATATGCATTAGAATAAGTTTTATTGCCGACGCATGCAATACAATTGTAAAAAGTCTACTGCAATAAAGGCAATGCGATTAGAATTGAATTGAATGATGTACTACTATACTAAAATGCATTATAGTGGTATGTTAGAGAAGCATATTAATTTTGTAATTAAACCTTTCCATCAAATTCACGGCTTATATTCTTTGAGTGAAATAATAAACAGCTTTTGGTGGCTTATAATACATTATTATTTATTGTTTTCAGGTTCTATTTAAAATTTTGAAATGATCATTAAGCTAACAATTTGCAGCACATTTTTTATTTTTAGGGGCTCTTTCTACACCAGTGACATTTTGGCTGTAGTTAAACAACCTTCAGTTTTCCTCTTGACGATGTTAAACTTGATGCACTTTTCTTAATTTAGATCGTAGCGTTATAGATGTCTCATTTTAGAGATATAATTAATACACATTAAAATATATTTTGTTAAGTGTATATTTTTGTAATGTTTATACAACAAAGTGCAAACATTTCTGATTTTTTAATTATCTTATGGTGATATAATTGTGGTAGCCGCTAGTAAACTCGGCACTCAAGGGAAATCTGTTCCATTCCAATTTCGGTTTTCTGATCCCCCTCCTTCCCGCCGGAATAGAACGCATGATCTCTCAATTACAGAGACACTACTTTAGCCATACGTTACGGTGAAGGTTGGTACCACATTTTTACTACTAATCATTAGCTAAATATATCTCCTGACCCATCCTCTGATTTGGAAATCAAACCCTTTTCTGATGAAACTATCAATGGAATTGGCTTGGATGTGGAAGCGGTAATGTTGAAACATTTTGTTCTTGTGTAAGACTGTATAACAGCGAACGGTACCTTTTCAATACATTTGAATTTTATAACAATAAGTAGCATAGTTCAAGTAAGATACATCAATCAGTTACAAAAACATTTGCTGTGGCATGTAATTAAATGAAGGGAACAGTTCACGCTTATAAACCATTGGCTGAATTCGCACAATGCCAAATATTCATTTTGAACTTACAAATTGAATACCCTTTACACTCTAAAACCACTATTTTTTACTAGAGAGAGGAATGTGACACTGTGGTTTAAACGTTATTGATTTCCGATGGCCATCCGTTAACTCGTGTTGCTTTAACCGAAGTCATTTGGCACCCAGGGCGAGAAGTAAGTGGTTGGATCGGAACTAAATTTTAGAAGTGACGCATGTTAATATTTCTAAAGCCTAATTTTTCAGAAAAATTTATTGGAGGACCATACAAACGCAAATAAAGCAACGAGAAAGTATTTCGAAGTGGCAAGTCAGTAAGTTTTCAGTGATTGATCACCCGATCACTACTGACCTATTATGACCTGTATTCTTTGGTTCGGATTCAATAATGAGTGTTTTGTTTTCATGAAGTACATTTTTAGAGATAGTGTCCCATTTAGTTAACACACAACATGGTGGTTGTGATTCCTACCATTTGCGTTAACAACGCTCGGGTACGATTTTTTTATTTCAACCTAGATTGTAGTTATGTGCAATAGTTATCCACCTGATGAAGAGATCAGATTATAGATCTCGAAACGTAGTGTTGCTGATTTATTTTATCACTGAACAATGGCAAATGTACGGAAAATCCCACTTCCTTCTCAATCCTTTCATCGTCAAAAAGAAACTGTAAACCAAGAGAGATATACCGGTTTCTCCAGCATTCAAATATCGCCAGCCTCGTCGTATTAGCTTACCAAGAATACACCATTCAAATAGAACAGTAATTCAAATGCCAGTCTAACAGCAGAATGGAAAGAAAATGAAATGGACAATGACTTTATCACAGAAAAAGGAACATAATGATTTTTTTCAGCAACCTAAATGAACTACTGGTAGTGTTGCAAATATAATTGTTTCGACCTGACTTCAACGGAAAATCAATGAGGTGTTGGATTTCAATGAGATCCTCCAACAATCCTATAACACTAGCATGAAGGTGGTTTTAGGATTATACAGGATTCACCACCGTAAGTGCCAGGTGGTGAATTTACCTCTAGAAAAATCCAATATTATACCTGAACCAAATTATTATTGAATAAGCATTCATAATATAATAATCTTAAACTATTGGAATGTTCTTATTAGTTTAAAGAGATTTGAGCCCTTAAATAAAGTTATGTAGAATTATCGGAGGTATAATGTTTCCAGTACGGTTACCTGTAAGTTGTTATAGCCTAGAACAAATTATTGCTCTATGTTTCCTAGATGATGTGTTCATTTACCCCTTCTCTCGCATCAAAATTTGTAGATACTCGAGTTTAAAAGCTAACTAAAAAATAACTAGTTGAGCTGTAATAACGGAAGTTATTTTAAGGTTTAGCTTCTTCGTTTACACATAATAACGTCCAGACTTTAAGGAGAAAAAGGTTCTTGGCGCTTTTCAACCAAATTTAAAACTTTGAAAATCATAACTCAAAACTTGTGGTTCAATTAAAACGAGTTTTTTTATAGAATGAGTACTTATAGAAGTATGTTCTTACAGAATTTTATAATTATATGAAAAAGTTGTTATTAATTTACTATCTTAATTGTTATTCTTGATTTGGCGGTTCAAGAATTTAGCATTGGTCATGCTCTGGAGATCTGAGTCATTATCTTGGGTATGTAATTTTGTGAATCACTATTTAAAAGGTTTAATTTTAATGATGCAAGGAGTTCGTTTTGTACGTCTTCGTCGCTTATTTTGATCTCTGAAATAGACGTAGACTCCAGATTCCAGGTGTCGTCAGATTTCAGGCGCTGCACTAAGTGGAAATGGAACTAGACACAACATTCGCATTATGTTTACATGTCGAATTTCGCGGAAAAAATGTACCTTTTTCATCTATCAGTAGCCACGGAAAAAGAACTCACAAACACGCGAGCGCTTAGTTATTTGAGTACAGGAGATATACCTACAATACCGCTTTTCCATGTAACGTTGCCCAATAATAAATATATATTTCAAAAATCTGAAAACCTTTTTCTGAACAAAATTTTACTATAACACATGTAATTTTATGCATGCACGTATTTGGCAAAAGAATAAAACAGTAAGTATTTGAATGAATATCATTTTTAATTTGAACAAGCGGTCCGCTAGTATATGCATATAACTAATAGATTCTGATAGGACCTACGTTATTAATTATCTAAAGAATGAATATACCTTCCTGTTCAGTCGGATGAAAGGTAGTTTTCACATGAGACTGTCATCTCAAAATGTCTTTGTAAAAGCGTTGAATTGATTTAGTTACAATTAATCTGATATTGTGTTTGTAAACATATTCATTTATAATTGTATACTTCTATAATATTAAACGGCATCATCTTGAAATCTTAAAACTGTTCGAAAAAGAAGTCGGAATAAATGTTACTTGTAAATGTTATGACAATTGTCAATTTTTATTAATGAAATACATAAGATAAAAATGCAACCCAAATGTAAATGACAACCATCTTGAATCAGTTAATTGATTAAGACTACCGGGTAATGGCTAACGAACTAATTCCAAACTGTATACAAAAACTACGGTGTTTATCGTGTTCAAAAGTATTCCCGAAATGTTGTATACTAGTTAAAACCTTGCTTGCGCGCTATCTGGAAACCGTACGTGATGTAAAAAACACGCTGGAAAGAACATTATTGTAAATGACATGAGAATTTCAAAATTCTGGATTGCTTTGCGCTATAATGCTTAATAACTTATATATAACCTTCCTTTTCCAAATTTTAAATGACCGCCATATTGAAATGTTAAGAGATATAGAAAATATTGAAAGAATAAAAGTTGTTTGCAATTACGTATTATATGTAAAAAATATATTGGGTTAGGTATATGTTTAGTGTATATTGGAAATTAGTTGAATTAAAATGTTTACTCTTATGCGAGTAGTTGTAATCTTGAAACTTTCCATCGATTAAGACTGCCTAACGAACTCATCCAAGCTATGTGCAAGTACTGCCTTTGTAACAAGTTAATTTTGGATATTTTAAAAATTACGGTAGTTATGGTGTTCACAATCTTGTGTTATATCAAATAATCTCGTATGTATACATATATGTATATAATATTTTTTTAATTATGGTTTTTTTGGATGCTGGAGGTAATTACCGAAGAAAATCCAGAAACTCTCCTGAAAATTCCACCGTACAGGCGATTGTAATAGTCGGAAATCTACGAAATCTACAATAGAAAAATATCTTAAATAGTAATCCCTTCTTGCTAGTTATTTATAAAGTACTTTAACCCTTTTTTAAAGACCCAGCAGGGATCACTTCTGGCTGGTTTATACCTACCAGTTGAACCCACCACTGGGCACAGCAAAAACCGATGTGCCACTTCAATCTGGGCAACCTTATGGATGTCCAGTAGCGGCACATCATTAACCGCAAATGTTGAGATTCTGGGGTTCATGGGCAATTCGATAGGTCTAGTCTACTGAGGATGACTGTTGGAGTTGGTGGAGTTTGTTCCCTTACCTGAGAGGTTCTTGTTAACCTCAACAAGGGTGTGCCACCCCCTGCCTACTTTGACTGGAGAGGCTGGTTCAGAGCTGGCCTCCCCTTCTTCCGGGATGACTTTGAGATGTAGTGCCCTAATTCTACCTCATGGATCTCGATAGGAGGCGGCCCCTACTCCCTAACCTTACCCATCCCGAATATCCTATCATTCCGGAAGCAGCGCATAGGTTCTTACAGGACTAAGTGCAATTTATAAGCTTCTTGTCCTAAGAGAACAAAAAAAAAACCCTTTTTAAATATTTTTGTTGTTGGTTGCACGGTTTATTACAAGACAAATTTTATCTCCTGTAACTAATAATTAAACAATAATCACGTTATTATTTAGCATAAAACGAAATAATATTACTTTGGGGCTAAATTAGAGCAAATTGGTAATTAATTTCAAGCAGTTAGTAACTCAATTTCAGTAACAGAAATACAGTTGTCGAGACACATAAAAACTAAATGGACAGTGTATTACTGATTACTAGGAGGGCAAATAGAATCTAGTTAAATTAAACCACGAAGCTAATGTAAGCATAATACTGTGTTAAAAATAAACTCGTCCCTTCTAAATTCCATCAATATTTAATTAGAATCCTCTTTCGTCAGTTTATTTATAATTAATTCTGAATATACAATTACTGCAAAATGCATTTATAACATTAATTCATGGTACATCTGTAACGTAAATCTGTGGAAATGTTCGTTTAGGCGGAAGATTTAATTAGTAAAAACCCCTCTTAACAAAATCGAAATATATAATCATTTTACTGGAAGATGAATACAAAATACAAAATCAAAAATCTTTCAAGAATTATACTAGAAAGTAAATGTATCAATTAAATCCAAAACCGAACTAGATTTATGAATATCTTCATGAAAACGATAATATTGGATGTTTTAACGTATTATTATCTAAAACATTATGATATAACTAACTAAGAATCGAAAACAAAATATCATACGCCTAAAAAACGCGAAAGTTAATGCAAAATTGAAGGAAGGCGATCCGTCCTCTACCAGTAACTACAGGCCTGTCTCAATTATGCGTGCCTTGAGAAAAGTATTTGAAAAACTCATTTAGCTTAGATATCTCCATTTTTTAAACAAGCATAACCTGATTTCTGAGGATCAATGTGGTTTTAGAAAAAGGATAAGTCAACCATATTTGTAGTCGTGAGTCAAGTTGAAATGGTTTTGGAGAGATTTTTATGTCGAAAAATTCCACATTAAGTTTTTCTTGACTCATAAAAAGACTGCGCTAAAGCGAATACTTATAGTTATAGTTCCAGTTCCAGCACCCTTAGCTCACGCTCTCTGGAGAAGTCCTTCCTTGCCTGGCCGTGCTCGAGTGGCTCTTTTGCTGACTAGAGAGGGTGTTTTCCGAAATTTGAGTTGAAATGTACTCCTCTCAGTTAAAAATCTCCTTCAAAAAGCTGTACTCCACAACACTTGTTGGCTGCTAAGGCATATAGGGCAACACCCTTATGCTATGCAACTGGCTTGCTTGGGAAACCAAGTTTGAGCACAGGAGTAGGTATTGCGTCTAGTTGTCTCGTCTCTTCAGACACAGATAGGCCTCAGATTTCAGCTGCCACTGTGTTACAGCGTACTCAGTTGAAGATTGTGAATGTCGCACTTTCTTAAACTACCATCCCAGCCAGTGTAGGAGACTAAACTCTACTACTAAAACTTCCCTGGCTAAACTTCCCTGATAAACTTCCAACTGCTCTATCTCTTCATGGATACTGTTCGGTGTTGTGGGGAGCCTGCGCAAACAGCCAATTCTTCAGAGCGTTCAAAAACCAAAAGTGATCTGCATTTTAGAAACTCCAAGAAATCCAAGACAACTTTTTTCAAACATATTTATTTGCCCAACAATCTAGCCATAATTTCACCTACCATACTTTACCATCACATGGTTTCATTACTAAACATATGGTTGCGAGTCGGAAGGTATTCTCAGTTCCGAAAATATGCACTTGATATGTCTCATAATAAGCACTCTAGAGAAAAATATAATTAATTTTTAATATCCGGTGTACTTGAAAAAAAAAAAAGTTTTCCTTACGAATGTTAGACATTTAAGGGCTCCCAAAGAAGTTAAAATCCACTGAGTAGATAAGTTCTACTAAACTATCTGATGCAGTCTTAAAAACATTTTGATGACAAAGCACACCCTTGTATGGCATTTTTACAAGTATCAAATAACTCATACATCAAATTAAAGAAAAACAGTCAGTCACGCTGTTGGTTTGTACAAGTTACAAAAGTAATTTACTTTTTACGACACACTTACGTGGATGTTTACAGTGTACATTTGTCCACTGCTTAGGTACCCGATGTTTTATAACAAAATTAACGAATGATGTTTTTTAATTAAGATTTTTAATTGTTCGGGTTTTACCTTTAGTAAAGAGAAGAGAAGTTGAAACATTCGTATGTGAACTTTATTCGCAAAAAAATATTGTTGCAACAATAAAATAGTAATCACATCACTAGGTCAGCAGCAGTTAATGAACGTATTTCTTACAGGAGGTTCTTGGAGTAAAGTCTAGCTAAAGTAAAGTTATTATTTTTAAATGTTCAAATAATAAGAAGCTTTTTTTCAATTTTAAATCAACGCATTGCTTAAATCGGCTTTCTAAGACTCCCGAAATATGAGTCACAAATATCAGCTACAATTTACAATTTGTATCAATTGCCTGAGCGTTACCCAAGGGACCACCCTAGGAGCCGAAAGTTTTCATTTGTGTTTGCCTATATGTCTGTCCACACAATACACCAAAAACGAACTAACCTATAGGTAACGTAGCTATGGTGGGAACGGTTTGCCATACCGTGCTTAGAGATCGTGTCAGAAACATCTTAGTTCACTCAGTTGTGCAACAGATGAGACAATGAGAATACATCTTCATCTAGATTACACTATATTTTAATATATTATAGTCCAGGTGTCGAAATGATGGTGGGAAGGGTGATTCAGTATGAACGTTAAATTTAACTGTGGTTCACCCTACTCTTAGTGCAGTGTCTGGAATCTCTGGGAAATGTGTAGGAAACTTGGCTGCTTCGCCGAGTTTAGAGATAGTGACTAAAACATCGTAGTGCATTTATTTGTGCATTTGATAAGACAAAGAGAACACCCCTTCACCTGAATTACACTAAATTTTGAAGTCTTGGTGACTATGATGTCGAAACGATGTTTAGATTACGTTTTGAGCTTCTTCGTTGCCGACCTTTTTTAAGTTCTTCATATGAACTTGACTCCAGATTCCAGGAATCAAGTTGTGACAGCGTTAGATTCCAGACGCTCCACTAAGAGAAAGGTGAACTGAAGGTAAATCCAATATTTACAAGGAATTATATGTGTAGAAATTCCTATAGAATTGAGATTCGACAATAAGCTTCATTTCTATATAGGATCACCAAATTCGATGTTGAACAATAAAATATTTTATCAATTTATTATATTATAAACGTATATAAACTTGACGTTACATACAAAAAAAGTAATACTTAGCGTTATAACGAATTTGACTTATTGATTTTAAATTATGTAGTAACTAGCTGTTCCCCGCGGCATCGCACGCTTTTTGTAAGCTTTGCTCGTGTATGACCACTTCTGGTTCAAGTGAATTATATTGTCAACGCCGATGTAGAGTTTACCTTGCTTGTTGACACTATCAAGAAAATCTGCCAAAAGTGTATGTTTATAGATAGCCATTGTACACGTACATGTACTTAATAATAAAGTGGTCTAACCATCAAGCTATAAGGCCAAACAGAAATTCATTTGAAAGACAAATATCCATAAAAACTTAGCGCCTTCACAATATAGTGTGTGGTTATTATACACAACTATCTCGTAATTGTAGTTTACAATGTGCAGGCGCTTTGATAACTTATATATTTTGCAGCGCCTCCTGGTGGTGAGTTACATCAATGGGCATAGCATATAAACCTTCTACGTGGAAAAATACATATACATACAAATTTTCATAATGATCGGTCAAATAGTTTCTGAGTCTATAAAGGACAAACACACAAACATTCATTTATATATTTATAGATTAAAAACAAAGGTAGTCAAGAAATCAGATAAAATATTAATGTCAGTAAACTAAATGCAATAATCTTGAGTAGTACAATTTGAGTTTTTTTAATACACTAAAATATCTGTGGTTAATAGTTTTGTTGCCAGGCAGTATCTGGGAGAAACAGTAGTGTTCGGTTTCATTTCGTGCAAAAAGAGGACAAGATAGTTTCTAGTTCCCGTAGTCCACGGTGAGTTATGGTTATCCGATTCGGAACAAATATATTTCGTGGAGAACTGTGTGCAAATGTTCGTGATTTAGGCAGTTTGTGTCAAGTAAAACTTCAAAAAAGGATTGGGCCAGGCAAGGTCGTGGGGCGGGATCAATACTGGGGTCAGGGCAGGTCACACGCACACACGCACACGCCGGGCACACACGCGCACACGTCCTTCACCTGAACACTGTACACGCACCTTGCGCTCGCTTATATACACCGTTTTAAATCGCGAAATGTTTTTTACGAATATGTTCAACCTCCTATTCATTCGGTTCACATTATTCACCTAATAATATAAACGTTTTCTCTTATAACTGTATAATCTTGTTTTAGTGGTTTCCAAAACACTCAAACTTAATTTTTATTAGAATTACATTTAATTTCGATCGAATCGGCTATAGATTGAACACTGAACGAATGGCCTATAAAATATATAGGATTTACCATACACAGGATTTACGCAAACTAAAACGGCGTTCTGGTTTGTGTCAGACAATTTCCTTCAATTATAGCCTATAAATTATACTACTTACTTAACCCTGACTTACGAGACTTGTAAAGAAAATACAGTATTGAAACTCAATTATTAAGGACCTGACAGTTCCTTACAAAAATCGCGTTGTTCTGTCTGTCCGTCCATCTTAGCCATACTTTTGGTGGGAAGGTCCTAGAGGATCGAATTTTGGAACACAGGTTCCACTTGGTTCAAGGAGGAACCCTATTGATTTTGGGCTGAAAAGGTCAAAGGCAGAAAAACTACAGTGATCCTTGAAAAAGTGCAGTTATTTCGGTAGACTCTTGTTCAATCTGTTGAGTTCGTCGATGCTTCGTTTTTTTTGTTTGTTTATGAAGTAGAATGATTTACCATTGTTCAAACTTGGATTAAGGATTAGGAAAAAATATTCTTAAATCCTACATCAACAGTAAAGGATTTTAATCGTTGACTTCCTATTAAACTTACCTATATTCTTATAGGTATAATTAGTTAAAATCCTTTTCCAAACCGATTAAATGTATTCTGGTTGACCCTGAGTATGATAAGGAAAAGAGAAGTTAAAAACACTTGTACGTTAACTATAGTCACCAAAAACCATTAATACATATTAATAATAATAAAATTTGAATAACATAAATTAAAAATTAGTTCAATAATAATTACAGCACTAACTCTGTGCATGTAATGTGCGCGTGCATTAACAATCATAACTTCATTAAGTTTTTCACTATTTTACGAGTCCTAAATTTATTTACGTTTTTCAATCATGCATATTTTAACGTGACGTGAAATTGTTCCCAAAACGAGAGCATAAAACGTATAATTTGTTGTGTATTATACACTAAACTATAAGAAATTTTATGATTTGTGAAAGTTATTAACGAGCATGTGTTGAAAAAAAAACCTTTGGAAATAATTTCCCGCCATTTGTCATCCAAAGAGAAAAACGAGCGAAAGAGTGGATGATGAGTGGAAATGAGAACTCTTTGATGAAACGTCTTGTAAAAGTTATCAAAGGTCTTTGATGATCGCCAGTCAGCACTCACATCAAGGGTGGCTCCAGTTTAAGCCACATTCTGTGTCATCTCTCTTGGCAATTCTTTGAATTTTTCACATTGAATAGTTTGTGAGATATCCTCACGAAGTGCGATACGCTATCATAGGTATGTCAATTGAAATATAAACATCTAAACACTACACGTGCTATAATCGTAACAATTTCAATTCATTTTGAACTTCCGAACATAGAGTAAATTAAATTACATTGCTTTTCGGTGCACTTAAGATTTCTGATTTTAGAAGGGATCAACCACAAGCGCCTTCATTGTTTCAACGGCAAACCCGGCATACAGTGATATTGGACAAATTGCTATACTGTGATGCCCGGCGTTCCTGTTTAGTTTTCGTAGAGAAAGGAACATTCTACTGTAAAATAAGACGTTACAGAAATGTGGAGTAAATATGTGAAGCAAAATTAATCTAAAGTGTGAAATAATTAAAAATTGAACAGTTATATTGCCAACCTTGGTGACTGATAAGAACTAAAATGATCTCTTAGATTGCATACATTTATTTAAAATAATCTATTTTTAAGAAATTGTATGTGATATTTCATTATTGTTATTTATACAAAGTAAGCTTTGGAGTATTTTTTATGAACTAAACAAAGATGACGGTTAAAAATGTACGTTTATGTTTATAATTTGAAGATTCAATTAATTCCCGCATATTTGTTAGTTAACAAGTATATGTCATAGAGTTTACATTTGTTTAAAGAACAAATAAATGTTTTATGTGCTTAAAATAATAAATTCTTTCACACAAAAAATAAATAAAACTGTCTAAGTCCTGTAAAAAACTATGGATATTCAAATAAATAGCCCGTAGGTTTGCTAAAATCATGTAGTGTTATCATATCATATCCTATCATATTATATCATTATAAAGAAGTTTGTATTATAATTAAATCCTATATTATCTGTGCTTGAAAAATGTCAGACTATTTTAGGTACAATTTGTATTCTTTTACACAAAGCTAAAAGGTGTATTCATTTTTACATGGAAATATATTGACATATTTTATTAATTATAAGTTTATTCGAGTAAATTAATATCTGAAGGATTAAAATTTAAAGAAAGGCAATGTAATATATTCATAATATTAGTTAATTTATTCGTAAGATTGTTTGTGTAAACGAAGGCATTGTTCATAAAACGTTAAAATTTTAGCAGTTGTACTGTTTTCTCATTTCTTCGTTTATACTACCTGTCAAGACTAAAGACGAACTACCCACAATCGAGTTATGCCTGATATAAATAGTGTTAATCTCAAACACTCATGTTTATCATGGAATTATGAGAGGATTTTGCCACTTTTCAAAATGCTATATATATATATATATGCACACGTTCAAGTGCTTTTGAGACTATCTATTTAAGTGTATACTTTTGAAAAATAATCTATTTTCCGAAAAATAACAATATAAAACATTTAAAAAGCATTTGTGTGCACAATTATCATATTATGAAAGATTGCCAGTAATTATAAAAATAAGAGATTATAGGCTAATCAAATTATTGTTTGAGGCTTAGCATAGTTGTTATGGGGATAAGATCGATTTGGACGCCTGTGATTGTGTTGTGACCGTTATGCCGTACTGCACAAGAGTGAACAATAATAAATAATCTTAGCCTTCAGGGCTAGTAATAATCATTTATTATATCGCACTGATTTATGGCAATGACACTAGGCTTGAACGAATCACTTCGATGACTGACTTACTTGTCAAGATCAACACAGTACTGATATTGTAATCCAGAACACTTCTTTCATGGTAATGACACTAGGCTTGAAACGAATCACATCGATGATGACTGACTTACTTGTCAAGATCACAGTACTGATATTGTAATCCAGAACACTTCTTTCATGGTAATGACACTAGGCTTGCAACGAATCACTTCGATGACTGACTTACTTGTCAAGTTCAACACAGTACTGATATTGTAATCCAGAACACTTCTTTCATGGTAATGACACTAGGCTTGAAACGAATCACATCGATGACTGACTTACTTGTCAAGATCAACACAGTACTGATATTGTAATCCAGAACACTTCTTTCATGGTAATGACACTAGGCTTGAAACGAATCACATCGATGACTGACTTACTTGTCAAGTGCAACACAGTACTGATATTGTAATCCAGAACACTTCTTTCATGGTAATGACACTAGGCTTGAAACGAATCACATCGATGACTGACTTACTTATCAAGATCAACACAGTACTGATATTGTAATCCAGAACACTTCTTTCATGGTAATGACACTAGGCTTGAAACGAATCGCATCGATGACTGACTTACTTATCAAGATAAACACAGTACTGATATTGTAATCCAGAACACTTCTTTTATGGTAATGACACTAGGCTTCAAACGAATCACATCGATGACTTACTTGTCAAAATCAACACAGTACTGATGTTGTAATCCAAAACACTTCTTTTATGACATCATAAACTTACCCAATAATATTCCTCATAAACATAAATCTCTCTGACTGGACGACCACAATTCTTAGTTCCACGAAGTGAAGGTCATTACCACGAAACGTTGTTGCCACGAACTTGAAGACCACAAAATCCATGATCACGAAGTAAAAAGTTTAAATTTAAGTAATACTAACAAATATTTGTAACTAAGAGTCCTCGTATTTATAGTTTGTTTTTACGTAGTTATTTTAAGTTTGAAAGTTCAAGATAATTTACTTGCGTGCTCTTATTTTTAGCCAATTCAGCTATCAGGTAAATTGGACAATCGCAAAAATAACCTGTAGATATTTGTAGTTTGTTTTTATATAATTTTAATTCTAGGTAAGTTAACTACATATATGGTAAGAATAACAACCTAGATGAGTCAATTCCAGTATTGTACATACATAGTGCTAAGTGAAAACAACTTTTAATGAGGTCTATAACTGACATCAGCCTGTAGAGTGTTACTGCAATGATGACTAAGATAGTTAATTCAACATGACCAGATGTCCTGTATACTGCAGGTACAAGTAGGATAATGTACATTAACCATTTTATTTACTACAAACAGTTTACGATAAGTTTAACGTTTCTGGATAAACTCATGTTCCCGAGAAACAGATGTAAAGATAATGTGTGTTACATATAAGTTTAAATGTATTGAAATTTATAGAATATACAGTTAAAAAGTTATAAACCAAATTTTTACTATCCTAACAAGAACGACGGTTCTCAAGGCTGCGGCGGGAATGGTCCAAACAAGGTTAAACGTAACTATAGACCATAAACAATTATTTTAACATAATTATTTGTAAGCCACATGCATTTATTGACTCAAAGAAAGAGATAGACTAATGAAATTTGGTATTTTGCACTCCTCTTTCTTTCAGGATTATGTGACTATGTATGTGTGTTTGTACTGTTTGTACATATAAATACATTTTTATGTATTCTTCAAATTATTGAAAATACACTCCCTTTACTTAAATGGAACTCAAAACTTATCTTGTGTTTATATAAGGTCTATGCTAGTTTTAAGTTAAATTATCTTTTTGGCTTAGCTATCGTATCCTACAAAGTCTCATTACTGTATTAACTTAAGTAAGTAAGTAAGTTTTGTGTTGTTCTCTTTATATGATGCCAACTATCTCTGCAGCAGTGTAACTTTCCGCCTGGATCTGCAACAATCTAAGGCGT
Organism: Homalodisca vitripennis; assembly: GCF_021130785.1. NCBI lineage: Eukaryota > Metazoa > Arthropoda > Insecta > Hemiptera > Cicadellidae > Homalodisca > Homalodisca vitripennis. The sequence continues at coordinate 40,144,067 of NC_060211.1, read as the reverse complement.
GGTGGGATTCCTGATCTGGATTAGAAATAAAATTTACACTTGTAGGATCAAATCCTGCCATGACGGGGTAAAATGTTATCAGTAGGGTTGATCTCGGACTGTACTGAAAACTCAGCTTACATCACTTGTTCAGTTCGAACAAAGGATAATCTCCGTGACTTTAGCACTCGTTTTATGGAATATTTGAAAAAAATTTAGAACATTTTTTTGGTAAATATAGACATCGTAATTTTTTATCGTCATTATTCAGAAATAAATCTAAATCATGGTAACACTCCAACTGAACAATCAGATCAAAAATACCTCACAAGATGGCTAACATTATGGAATTGATACTGATTCTTTACATTATATATATATATTATATATAACTTTAATGCGAAAATATTATTCTTTACCAAATGAATGAAGTTCTCTTTTTGTAAATTTCCATACATATACTATGTATCGAGTAGTTAAATTAAACGTTGGCTTAAATTGATTGTTACTCCAAAATCCAAACTTAATCCTACAAAATTAAACGTTTAGTTTACGATCTACATACATTATTATAAAAATTAATCTGATGTTGTATCATTATTTATCAATACAAAGTGTATTTTAAATTTATCAATATTTCATTCAAAAACGTACCTAACTCTCGAAATTTAATTTTGCCTGTGAAGCGTCAACAGTAATATATTGCGCAGGTCGTACACTCCGAAGTGTTTCTAACATTATTATCTGAAGTTAGTCTGATAAGAACATTCCTGGAACTGTCAGTGGAATTTCTTGGCGGGATAATTCCCTTCGTTCTGGAAAACTATTGAGTTGCATGTCTCAAGATGTTCTTTGGTTTACCTCTTATTGGGCTGTTAGTTATTAGTCTATACCTTGCTCTTCCGTGCCTTAACCTCAAGATTTTCCATGGTTGACCCCTTGTTGGTCAGTGAGGTGTTAAGGTATGGTTTGTCTTAACCTCAAGATTTTCCATGGTTCACCCCTTGTTGGTCAGTGAGGTGTTAAGGTATGTTTTGTCTTAACCTCAAGATTATCCTTGGATCACCCCTTATTGGTATGTGAGGTGTTAAGGCATAATTTGCCTGCCGGGGTTTAACCTCAAGATTGTCCTAGGTCAACCTCTCTTTGGTCTGTGAGTTATTAGCCTATACTTACCTTCCGTGCCTTAACCTCAAAGTTTTCCTTGGTCCACCTCTCTTTGGCATGTGAGTTGTTAGTCAATATCTTGCCTCCCATCCTTTAACCTCAAAATTTCCTTTGTTCACCTCTTATTGGTGTAAGTTTTTTTGATCTTGCCTCCCTTGCACTAACCTCAAGATTGACTTAAGTTCACCTGCTATTAGTCTGAGTTGTTGGGCTATATTTTGCCTCCCTTTCCTTAAGTGAGGTATCAGAGCTACTGCTCAATATGGTGGCCCAGCCCTAGCCTTTACGTCCTCCAGGCACGAACCTGTGCGGGACTTCAATACGTCCCCCCTAACACTTCTGACCTCTAGGATTGTGGTCATCTAGTTAGTTTATAACATTCTAAGTTTAAATTACGTGATTCGCTGATCCTTATGCAGTAGTGCTGGACATTTCCGTACTAGTAACTTATGAACCGTTTGTTACATGTTTAGACGGTTTGATATTAAAAATTGAATACGCTTTTTTAATTTAGCGAATAAAATTCCTATCTATGTTAATGTTTTGTGCACTTCAACGTACGCTAAATTTATATAATGCTGTTACAATGCGATTTACTAGATATAATTGTACATGTTTAAATATACTCCAAAAAACTTGTATGGATTAAATATAGACTCTACATTAATCAACAATGATTACTAATTTTAAGTTCAGTTTTTAATGTGTCTGTTCAAAATTCAGCTTAAGTCTATAATAGAAGAACATCTTTATGTATGTATTAAAATAGTTTGAATAGACCATTGAATACGCTTATCGTTGTTTACGACTAATGTTGCCATGTTAATGTTATGTAAAAACATGAAATGAGCATAGTAAAGAAATATTAATCGAGTGTTATATATAAAACTTATATAATCAATTTTAGATATATATATATATATATATATATATATATATATATATATATAAACATTGAATCACAAAAAGTACTTGCTCCGCCGGAACTCGAACCCGGATCTCTCACTTGCCAGGTGAATGTGCTACCATTACACCATGGTGTATATATATATACATAGTATATACGATATATATATAAAACTTAAAATATTTCAGTATCAGCAAATCATTCGCACTAATATGGTAAATTGGATTTAAAGAAATTAACAAAGTTTCAACGTAGTTGGTCTAGACATTGACTCAGCTTACTTTACTGTGTATTACGAGTCAAAATTATATCCACTTAACTTCTTGTTTTCACATTACTAACCTGTAGATCGATAATCTCAAACTATCATTGTAGGCAGAGTTTTCAAGTAACTTTTGGTAGATTTTGAAGCTGAGTGTAGGCTTTTTGAAACAAATAATTCCTCCCATGACTGGACACGATCTCTCCAGGAAACACTAGCCCACTTAACAACAACTCACCATTAAAAAATCTAAGTGTGACTATGCAATAAGTGTGAGGATACTTCTAAATACCGATTCTCGGATTGTGAGAGGCTTCAGGTTATGAAAAGGACCTAGTTGGGATCACAGTCATGTGATGAATCTGACGTCAGTACAGGCAGACATTCTTCGATCTCGTTGAGGTATGGGGATAGGCAAGACTGTAAAGGTCCTCCATATGTCCTCTTTTATTTAACATCATCTCAAACTGTAAAACCTTAAATTTGTGCTGCCTGAGGAATCTCCTGAAGGGAGTGCATAACATCTTCGTACTGTCTTCGGTAATTGTTTGAAACATATTTTAAATAATATTTCATATCCAACTGACGACCCCAGCCTTGATGTAATAAGATGTAATCTAATCTTGTAAAAATTCTTTAAAGACAAAGATTATTTATACCTTGTCCTTCACTGTAACTTAGGTGTAAGGCTGCGGCTTTGTAACCGAGTGGTCACGAGTTCGATTCCAGGGTAAGTCAATAAATATTTGAAATATTTAAATATCCATTAGTGTAGACAAAATCCCTATAAAAATATTATATACTCTACGGTAAAGATATTGATTCTGTTTAGACTTCGAGCTAACTCTACTACCTGTCAAATGATGTCATCAAGGATAATATTAATATAGGAACTGCATCCACTAAGTTTTACATATTTAAATCTACAATTTTAAACAATTGCCACTAATACGGAGCATGGTCATGGAGCTTGATTGCCAATATAGTATTCCAATGATTCAACCAATCGATATAGATTTGTGGATGATAGTCGCCCAGGCACCATATCAAATCCACTCATATCCCCGAAATCTTCAGTTTAAACACATATTAATCTTTCTTACGTTCTGGACCGTGTGTAGCTTACTTTCAAACAAATTGAACACAAAAAGTCTTATAAAAGATTTCGATACATTCGTTTGTCTGCAAACAAAAAAAGTTACCAAGTTTGATACTGACTCTAACACAACTCAAATTAGGTCTAGGAATATACCAAAAGCCCTTAAAATAATTATTCCAGTACCATTTATACTATTAATATTGCGTAAAAAACAAATCTTGTTTAAACTTATATGTCGTGCTGCTTGTTGCATTATAACAAAAGATTCCCCAGTATATTCAACGTTACGTGTTTTAAACATTACTAATTACCCTAACACAACACCTAGACAGTATTAGGTATTTTTGTTGCCAGGAACAGTAGGCCTACTAAGATCCTCGATCTTATGTTGCAAATCTGAGCAAATGAATGCACACGTGTGGGTTCCTTTTTTTAACAATCATTTCGTGTAAACATATATTTGGTTGGTAAATTTATAACTACTATACTTTTCCTTCCCTTAGAATTTCTTTTTTGTAATGAATGTAGTTATTTTGTTTTTATGTCTTGTATATATTATTCTAATCATCTACCTTAGGAAGAAATCTACCCAGTAACAGTTAAAATTTTCTCAGTAGATTCTCTTGGTACTCTTTCATACCACCGGACTTTGAGGTATGGACACTTAATATCATAGTGAGAGTGATGTTTTAACGAACAGTGACTTACGATAGACATGTACTAAAATAATGTTAATGTTTCAAATTTGAAAATATTGAAACTCAATACACAATAGTCAAAGCTAAATCAGCTACACAATCTTCACACCAGAGCATAAAAGAACAAAAGTTCGGCCACGCGATTGCGTCACTGTGAACACGCAGGGCGTTGTTAAGTGATGGTGGTTCAACTTGTCGGGTTTTAGGTACCAAATGATGTTTTATTCAAGCCTAGTACAATATAGGCAAGGCTAATCTGTACACAATCATGCACAACAAAGAGAAAATTCTAACACGCAACTGCGTCACTATGAACACGCAACCTGCTGTTAAGTGATGGTGGTTCAACTACTCGGGTGTTATCTACCAAATGATGTTTTATTCAAGCCTAGTACAATATAGGTAAGGTTAATCTGCTACACAATCTTGCACAACAGAATGAAAACTCGAACACGCAACTGCGTCACTGTGAACACGCATGTCGTTGTTAAGTGATGGTGGTTCAACTACTCAGGTTTTATCTTCCAAATGATGTTTTATTCAAGCCTAGTACAATATAGGAAAGACTAATCTGCTACACAATCTTGCACAACAGAATGAAAACTCGAACACGCAACTGCGTCACTGTGAACACGCATGTCGTTGTTAAGTGATGGTGGTTCAACTACTCAGGTTTTATCTACCAAATGATGTTTTATTCAAGCCTAGTACAATATAGGCAAGGTTAATCTGCTACACAATCTTGCACAACAGAATGAAAACTCGAACACGCAACTGCGTCACTGTGAACACGCATGTCGTTGTTAAGTGATGGTGGTTCAACTACTCAGGTTTTATCTTCCAAATGATGTTTTATTCAAGCCTAGTACAATATAGGAAAGGTTAATCTGCTACACAATCTTGCACAACAGAATGAAAACTCGAACACGCAACTGCGTCACTGTGAACACGCAACACGCTGTTAAGTGATGGTGGTTCAAGTAATCTGGTTTTATCTACTAAAGGGATGTTTTATTCAACCTCAGTACACTATAGGCAAGGCTAATCTGCAATACTGCAATGCAAAGCACCGCAGAGCACAACAGAAACAAAAGTTCGGCCACGCAACTGCGTCACTGTGAACACTCAGCCCACTATTACCTCTTAGTGATTCAAACTACTATGGTATTATCTACCAACACGAAGTTTCATTTAACCTCAGTACACTATAGGCAACATTATCTGCAATACAGTCATGCACAGCAACGGAGAGCACAACAGAAACAAAATTTCGGACACGGAACTGCGTCACTGTGAACAAGCACCCCGCTTTTACATGTTTATAAATTAACTACTCTGATGTTGTCTACGCAAGTGGATTTCTCCGTGTGTCTCATATACTGAATATTTGTATCAGGATTTAAATTAACCATACTAAAAATGTACAGGGTAATAAAGAATGTGATATAAATAAAAAATCGGTAGAATAAAGAATGTGATATTAATATATAAATACTATGTGCATTATTGATTATAGTCGGACACAATGCGTGTCCAAAAAGTGGCTATTTCAAAAAATTATAAAACCCGTAGGAATGGTTTGTTATGGCTATTTAGGTTTTTTATTCTCTTAGGACAAGAAGCTTATACATTGCACTTAGCCCTATAAGAACCTTAGCGCTGTTTCCAGAGTGACAGGATGGGTAAGGTTAGGGGATAGGGACCGCCTCCTATCGAGATCCATGAGGAAGAATTAGGGCACTAATCTCAAAGTCATGTCCCCCCACAAGAAGGGGAGGCCAGCTCTGAACCAGTCTCTCCAGTCAAAGCAGGTAGGGCGTATTGTTGAGGCTAGTAGGAACCTCTGATACGTAGGGAACGAACCCCACCAACATAACATATTTTACACAGATAATATTCTATACAAAATGTAACCAAATAGGGTTGTTTTCGTTAATGACAAGCTCCCCTAAAAGACAGTGTGATGTTTAAAGCAAATCAATTTCCCACATAGGAAATCATAGGAAATAACAAGTCAGAGGTTTGAGTAATATGAAATGAAATAATATGCCTTTATTTAAGAGGCGGAGTTAGGGCAATATGAATGTGAGATACAACACTAAAGAGGTAGCCTCAAACGATCGACACGTGTTTAGACGTTTAAACAAATTTAATTTACTGATAAAACGAAATTATCGACAGAATTTAAATGTTGCATAAGTACATTTCTATATGAGTTCAGTGATGGTGCATGTTAATCTATGGCCTTTGGCTGAGCAATAGTGAATATTTTTAAATTAGTCTCATTTTTTTAAGTTGGGTAACCATGATGCAACGAGAAAATTTCAGAATAAATAAACTCGTATTTCATACTATTAAAAGTGATTGAGCATATGATATTTTTATTTATAAACTGTAACCAAAAACATAACAGTGGAAAGTCAATGTTAAAAGTGTGTAACAATATTTGATTTCAGCACACTCTAGCGTTATAACACTCTCTCTAGCTCTCAGGAACTTTTACTATTTGAAGATGAGTTCTAACTTAATTAAATAAAATTGGAAAGAATCATGTGGTAAGATATCTCGAGAAAGATTTCATCAATAGACTTTGCATGAAACTCCATTTCTACATAGACAATAATGTGATCTATGATGGTGTATGTCCAACCATGGAATTTGGCTGAGCGTAATGTTTGTGTCAGGCGATTTTCTTTATGATTGTCTGTCTGTCTATTTGTTCGCAGGACATCGCGATATTTAAAACACTAAAGTGAAAGTATTATGCCTTAATTTACCTGGCGAATTTAGGGCTAAGAAGCCCTCTCTAACACTTTTGGGGCAAACGGCTTAAAGGTGATTTCCGAACCACCACCAGCGACCGGGCAGGCGGGCTGCTTGCAAGGACAGGATCGCTCAGCGGTCACCCATCCAAGCAGCAACCACGCTCGACGTTGCTTGTTCTGGTTATCGTACGATAACCGTTGTACCCGCTACACTGCGCCATTGGCAATTATTTTTTTGTAATTAAATGAGTTATAAAAATTAGAAATTTACATGAACCTCAGCGAAGCCTGTTATGCTACACATGGTGTGAGGTACTCCTACCTCGTAGTACAGAGCGATTTAAGAAGATAGATTACGATTTTGTAGCACCTAATTATACAAATACCGTTAAAAATACGAAGCCATGCAACGTGATAAGACTACATGCGTGTGTTGAGGGTTGCGTTCTGCTCCTTCACTCGGTGGATGTTTGGCGCCGGTTGCTGAGAAACGACGTTCAGTTTTAAACCTCATTAGCACAAAGTTAATCCTCAAACCCTTTACAGCCTTATGTTTGTTTTAAAATGATGGAATGTGTTACAGTTTAAAGTTGATTAATACGCATTCAAACTTTTTGAATATAAAATGACGAACTACAAACTCGTTTGAGATTTTCCCTAAATAACGAATAAAAATATAAAAAAACTAAGAGGCGTTTTACCAATTTAGTTATTAAAAATAATGGCGTAATGGTGGTTGAGATTTGACGTTGTTCCTAAGGCGTAAAAATCAAGATGATAACCCTTTTTAGTTTTCCTTGTCAAGGTTATGCTTTTTGGACATTAAATGGCGAAGTACAAACAAGATCGAGATTTTCCCTGAATAAACTATAAAAATATGAAAGGTAGGAGACGTTTTACCAATTGTATTATTAAAAATAACGGCTTAAAATTGGTTGAGATTTGACGTTGTGCTTATGGGGTTGAAATCAAAATATCTATTCTACTCGATCTTTCCCTACACAAACATGAAAACGTTCCGAAACAAATTGAGATGTATTTAGATAAACAGAAAATATACCCTTGGTTGTTTAACAGTCGGCTGTAATTAAAAGATCTTGAATATCACTCCTGGCAAACAATATTATTTCTCAAACACTTCGCGTTCTTTTTATTTGCTTCTCTTTAAAACGTTTTAAAGTTTTTATTGCGAAGTGTATATACTTCTTAAATAGTTAGTAGATGGAAAAACCACTGAGATTTTTCAAAATACCAATAAAATTTGAAATTTAATCGGTTAGTTACTTGATATATGTAACATTAGAAAGCTCTCATAATTATAAAACTAAATTAAAACTATAAAAGTGCAAAGTTTTAAAATTGTTGGGCTGATATCAAAATAGTTACCAATAGACACAGCTCTTAACATCAAATTCTATCCCCATGAGGAGTACATTTCTGGCTGGTTTAAACCATCCAGTTGAACCCACACTGGGTACAGCAAAACCGATGTGTCAATTAAATCTGGGAACCTTGTGGATGTGGAGGAGGTGCACATCACTAACCGCAAATCTCAAGATACTGTGGTGGTTCAAGGGTGGATCGATATTTCGAGTCTACTGCAGGAGATGATTGTTGGAGTTGGTAGGGCTCCGTAAGTGGTAAAGGCTGTTGCTAGCATAGACATAAGGGCGCCTTCCTTTTCTTCTCAGGAGACATGACTGAGATTAATGCCCAAAATCCTTCCTCATGGATCTTAACCGGAGGCGGCTCCTACCCCTAACCTTACCCATCCAGAATATCCGGTCACTCCGGAAGCAGCTTAAAGGCCCTCTTAGGACTAAGTGAAATTTCTCAGCTTCTTGTTCTAAGAGACAAAAAAATTAAATGCTATAACTTCTTAACTTTTATTACATTTTAGAAGAAAAATTAGTCTTAATTTAGCAACTATTTAACTTTATTTTCACAGAGTTTTAGTTCTCTGCTAATCATTTATAGATTTTTGTTCAATCAAGTGAAATTGTATTCCATATTCAGTTAAGCCATCCACACAAGTTATCAACAGGACATTGGTTTAAACCTACCTAATGGTGATGGAATGCAGGTATTTATTTTTCATATCTTAAAACTACTAACGGACGATTAGGTAACACAAATTTGGTTATCAGTTCTAAGAAATTGATTTGCATTAAGATTATAAATTGCCTTTACTCACTACATGATTGCATCTTGTTTTATTTAATTTATTATATCCTTATTTTCCTACTCATTAAATATATTGTTTAGAGATACCTCAATATTTTATTACTCACCACTTTATTTTGAACAGATTAGTTAACTCCATCAAAATTAATTAGAATTAGTTTTTGATCACACGATTGAGGTATATTAAATATGTGAGGTTATGTATGCGACATGACGCAAAACGTCCTCTTGTAGCAGTAACTTTAAGAGAATGTATAAGCGAATTCCCATAGGCAAAATAACATACTGCATAACCATATGTCTAGTATGTATTTTTCTATATACTCCGCTCTTTAAAATATGTATTAGAATGTGTATCTAAATTAATATGCAGTGAAAAGGTCTAACGAGTTATTTTATTACCTAGTCTAACTCATTACTTGGCAAAATAATATTGGGTTTGCCTCAAAAATAAAATAAGTACAGTAAAAATATATAACTAAAATAATACATGCAATGTAAGGGCCTAACCGTTTATTTTACTACCTAGTTTAACTCTTTATTTGGCAATAATATTGAGTGTACCTCATAAAATAGAATAAATACAGTAAGGAACATGTATATAAATGTATACATGTTATGATAAAAGGGTTAAATAGTTTTTTTTTACTACGCAGTTTAAGTCTTTACTGTGCGTGACTGTGTCTCACAAATAATGAAATAAGTACAGTCAAAATATGTATCTAAAATAATACAGTACATGCAATGTAAGGGCCTAACCAGTTATTTTACTACGTAGTCTAACTCTTTACTTGGAAAAATAATATTGGGTTTGCCTCACAAATAAAATAAGTACAGTAAAAATATATATCTAAGATAATACATGCAATGTAAGGGCCTAACCAGTTATTTTACTACCTAGTCTAACTCTTTACTTGGCAAAATAATATTGAGTGTGCTTCATAAATAAGAATACAAACCATAAGAAACATGTATCTAAATATATACATGCTAGTGAAAGTGTTAAACAGTTATTTTATTGCCTATTTAAGCTGTTTATTTGGTAAGATAATATAATATTCACTCGATGAAGGTCTATTTTACCTCCAAATGTTGTGTTGTGAAGAGTAAATATTAAATGTGTGTGACAAATATTTTATGACTTGCGTGTTGGTTTTAACAGCAATGTTATTACCCCCGGAGTAACATTTCAATGTTTCTACCTGACTGTCGCTATTGTTTTTTGTCATATTATACACTATATTTCGGTCAACAATTTAATATATCGACTAGATAGATATTCAGTTGAGGGAATTTACTAACTTTACTAATGTTATGATATTCCTTTTCCGTTTTTTTCATTCTTGACATATTTCCTAGAGTAGATGCAGTTATGAATGCAAAGGTCAGGTAAGCGATAAGACCCTTCAGTAGAACATCGTTATCTAAGTAAGAATATCGTGCCCCACATTCTAATAAGCTGTTCAAACGGCCTTAGGGAACGATGTGTAAGACCACAAGCAAAATCACTATTTGGAATTGAAACTAAATACGTTTACTGCTATAGTAAAGTATCGACGTAGAAACCTTTTCTTAACATGTCAAAAACGAACTAAAGCATATAATAGGGTACTTGTTAAGGCAATGAGTTAAAAAATATAACGTTTCATACCTCACGCGTTTCATACGTTTCACGCACGCACAAAAAAACACTCTCTCATCTCACTCCGTCATAAATGGATTATTTAGTTTCGCCACACATACCATTTTTATTTCATTTGTTTTCCACCGCTTGAATAAAAACAATCACTTACAGTAAAATTCAAGAAGTAATAGACATACATCACTTTATCTTTTTACTTTATTCTATTACTAACATATCCAGCGTAGACTATTATTTAAATTTCATGTTGGCGGCTAGAGCAACTAGGCCTACGCACAGGCAAACTGCCCTTTTAGGCTTTCCAGTATTGTTATATTTATTGTTCTATTCGTTATACTTATCTATATATATATATATATATATATATATATATATATATATATATATATAAAGTGAATGTTTGTGTGTTTGTCCTTTATGGACACTACACTATTTGACCGATCATTATGAAAATTTGAATGTATATGTACTTTTCGACGGAGAAGGTTTATATGCTATACTCATTTATAAAACTCACCACGAGGTGGCGCTGAAAAATATAAAAGTTTTCAAAGCGCCTGTACATTATAAACTGCAATTACGAGACAGTTACGTATATTAATTTTCCAAAGACTACTTGAAGGCACTAAGTTAGAATATATGTTTGTCTTTATGAAAATATATGGTTGAACTTAAAGCTTGACTGTTAGACCGCTTTATAATAAAATACATGTACGTGTACAATGGCTATATAATAAGCATACACAGATTTTCTTGATCGTGACAACAAGGCAAACTCTACATCGGTGTTAGAAATATAATTCACTTGAACCAAAAGTGCAAAATACATGGCCAAGGCTTACGTAAAGCGTGCGAAGCCGCGGGAAACAGCTAGTTTCTTCTATATATAAGCTGTTGTATATACAGGGTGTTCTGAAAAAAGGTGCCCATAAGTCAGGGCGTGATTCCTCACATCAAAATAAGAAAAAAAGGTCTAATTAACATAGGTCCGAAAATGCTTAGTTACCAAGTTATACAGGGTGAAAGACTTCGTCTGAATTTCAGTTCCCCTGCTGCAACGAAGCCCTACGGGTATTTGTTGGCTGTTAATTAAGATGTACAATTTAGCGTAATTTATGTAAAATGAACTGAAAAATTGAATAAAACCGTTTCCAGACCTGTAGCTACAGTAATTTTTAAGATATGTGACGAAATACGCGAAACTTGGTCCCGAAAAACAAGTTACATTTAGGTTTGAAGCAGATTTACTATGTTAAATGTACAATAAACACAAAATATTTTTTCACGGTACTTGTAGAAAATTTAATTTCGAAGAGAAAGATGTAAAATAAGTCTATAATAGACAAACGCAAACTTTAAAAAATAATCCTTAATTAAATACAAAACGCATGAAAAATAGACAAAATCTGTTAAGCTCTCTATAAATGTAATATTGAAATTAAAACAGCTGTTTTATTAAAATATTTGATTTGAGAAACAAAATAATTTCTATTTAAAACATATGTTTTAACAATGTAACATTGTTTATAATAATTTAAATAAACATTACAAGCAGCTATTTTTCCATTGCTCATGTGCGTGTGTTGATCTGTACTTTGTACCGTAAATTAGTTAATTAATTTTCATACAATGTAAATTTCGCAACCTAATCGCAAACTTTAAAAAATAATCCTTAATTACATACAAAACGCATGAAAAATAGACAAAATCTGTTAAGCTCTCTACAAATGTAATATTGAAATTAAAACAGCTGTTTTATTAAAACAAATTAATGAGTTACTATTATTTTTTATCAAGTAAATATTTTTAACAATCATACATTATCATACATAAAAAAGTTATCTGAATTATCATTCAACAAAAAAGTTACACTTGTCCTAAAAAACTAACCACGTCACAGTAGATGTTCAAACTTTTTCCCCTCATTCAAAATACAAGCATCCAGCCGTCTTCTCATAGACTGCCGAACTCTTTCGAAGATCCCAGGTGTCTCACGTATCCTTTGAATCCCGTTAACAATCCTTATTCGCAACTCTTCTATGGTATCCACAGGCTAGTCGTAGACAAGCGTCTTTAAATGTCCCCATAAGAAAAAGTCTAGAGGATTGAGGTCAGGTGACCTTGCAGGCCATGCTACTGGGGCTCCTCGACCAATCCATCTGTTTGGATATGCTTCATTTAAAAATTCTCTTACTTGTAATGTGTAATGAGCTGGAGCTCCATCCTTCATGAACCACATGTTGTTGCGTGTGTATAGTGGCACATCTTCGAGTAACTCATTCAGATTAGTCGTCAAGAAATGTAAATAATTTTCACCATTGAGCGTATCAGGTAAAAAACTAATAAAAATTTTATCACCCAGAATAGCAGCCCATACGTTTATAGAAAACTGATATTGGTGACGGTTCTCTGAAATAGCACGTGGATTTTCAATTGCCCACATGTGAGTATTGTGGGTGTTAAGAATAGCCATTCTTGAAAATTTTGCTTCATCAGTAAAGATAATGTAATTTAAAAAATGTGGATTTCTGCACCTTTGGATAAGCCATTGGCATAGCTGAACACGAGGAAAGTAATCTCGAGGCAAAAGAGCCTGGACCCTTTGATAGTGATAAGAATGCAACTGCTGCTCGTGTAAAATCTTCCAGACAATTGAATTACTAACACCGAAATCCAAGGCTAGTTCTCTAGTACTTCTTCCAGGATGATTCTCTATTTCGTCCAACACGCCCTCCTCCAATTCAGCTGTACACGTTGTACGTGGCCGTCCTGATCTATTAGTGTACATAATATTCATATTACCTGCCATGATGAATAAGATATTATTAGCTATCAAAAATTAACTTCAACGGCACTCGCACTAACTTGTATTAAAGTTGTACCGTATGACGATAACACATGGGGGTGGTGACTTCTGAGGTCGTAGTAATAAATACTAGAAATACAAAGTTTACTTATAAGTTCAGTTTAATTACGAAAACTTAAAAGCACCACTTTTAGATGGTAAAGGAAAAGTTATGTAATGCCACGTTGCTGCCAATTAGAATATAATAACTAAAAAGTATATCTTCTAGGTGGGCCTAAGATATCCAATGTTCTATTGAATTATGCGTACGACGTATTACTTTACAAAACAATAATATTTCACTTCCCTTCGCAATAGGTAGACTCACAACCCGGGTGTCGGCGTCTTGGCACGAGACATTGAAGCTGTAGTCTAAGAACGGTTATTTCTTGAAGAGGAGTAGAAGTTAGGAAGTGGTAGCCATCTATTCAAACAACACTTGAGATACATCAGCTACGTAAACTCGCCTAAAACAAATTCGCGACGGTATTAGCCATTTAATGATACAAATTACTATTTATAACAACGTGCTCGTCGCCATAAGGACGACGCCACAACCTTTATCTATCTCAATCAAGCAAATAAAAGATCTTCAAGGGTAAGTTAATTTACTATTCACATCTTTACTTTACGTTACATTCATTTTATACGTTTGGCATCAAAGGGCTAATTTAATAATACGAAAAGATAAATTTTACTTACGGACAAGGCGCGCGAGGTCTGATCGGTTACGTAGTTGGGCTGCTACAAAGGGTTAGAAGAAAAAATTCATACGCGTGCCAATTAGGTAGTTACTCCGCCCAATAATTTAGTTCCGGAACATTGGATGTAAAATAATATTATATTATACTGGCTGATTAGGTTGCGAAATTTACATTGTATGAAAATTAATTAACTAATTTACGGTACAAAGTACAGATCAACACACGCACATGAGCAATGGAAAAATAGCTGCTTGTAATGTTTATTTAAATTATTATAAACAATGTTACATTGTTAAAAACATATGTTTTAAATAGAAATTATTTTGTTTCTCAAATCAAATATTTTAATAAAACAGCTGTTTTAATTTCAATATTACATTTATAGAGAGCTTAACAGATTTTGTCTATTTTTCATGCGTTTTGTATTTAATTAAGGATTATTTTTTAAAGTTTGCGTTTGTCTATTATAGACTTATTTTACATCTTTCTCTTCGAAATTAAATTTTCTACAAGTACCGTGAAAAAATATTTTGTGTTTATTGTACATTTAACATAGTAAATCTGCTTCAAACCTAAATGTAACTTGTTTTTCGGGACCAAGTTTCGCGTATTTCGTCACATATCTTAAAAATTACTGTAGCTACAGGTCTGGAAACGGTTTTATTCAATTTTTCAGTTCATTTTACATAAATTACGCTAAATTATACATCTTAATTAACAGCCAACAAATACCCGTAGGGCTTCGTTGCAGCAGGGGAACTGAAATTCAGACGAAATCTTTCACCCTGTATAACTTGGTAACTAAGCATTTTCGGACCTATGTTAATTAGACCTTTTTTTCTTATTTGATGTGAGGAATCACGCCCTGACTTATGGGCACCTTTTTTCAGAACACCCTGTATAAAATAATAGCTATTTCATCTAAGAAAGATTGTATATATGTATATATAAACTGCTGGAATAAATGTTATTTATTCATGCATTCAACGAAAGTTTTTTATATCGCAAGAAAAGGGAAAAAATAGAAAGTTATACATTTAGCAAAGACAACAGTATCCGACACTGAACATTGAAATATTTTCTTACACAAGCCGAAGAGGAGACACATGCTGTACAATCCCAGAGCAAATAAAGTACATTACTAGACAGCCGCAGGAATCGCCGAACCAAGGCAGGAACAAAGTGATAAAAAATGTTGAATTTTCCAGAACTACTTGATCAAGTAACAGACAGAGATAAGTTATAGATGATAAAGGACAAAGTAGCGTGATATTTAAAAACACTGTGAAGATCAACGTCACAAGATTACATGTTAATATGCCCATCTATCTTCTTCATCCAACTTGACCTTGAAGTCTTCACCAAGATACGACAATCGCCAAATGCAGACATATAGGGAATACACATTCTCTCTCTCAAAGTATATAATTTAAATAGAATTAATCGCAAAATTTGTTAACTAAACACACAAAATTTGAGCCTTTTAAAGTGATGTTTAGAAATAAATGAACTCTTTTGTTTTCTACTTATTTTTGTTAGTTTTCTTCTTTTTACATTATGTGTTGCCGTCCCGCACACTACCTGAGGGAGGACTTGCCATTCCGCAAAGAAAGTGAAATCATTCGACTTCTAACTAATAGTGTTAATTTCGAATTTGAAAACATTAAAACATTATTACGATTAGAATTTTGAATGAAACCGTTGAGAAAAATAAATACGTGCTGAATATGTTACATTCAGTGGTTATTTCTGCATTAGATTCAATACATGTTTGTTGATATCACAGGGGTAAAAGTTGGAATAGAAATGAAATAAACTAAAGCAACCAATAAACGGCTTTAAAACGTCATTAACTGATAAAACCTTTAAAAGTATAAATCATCTAACGGGTGTTTAAGTGTTAATTTTAGATCTAAATGAGTCTGTTAGCTGTTCAATAGACATCACAAACTCTCTTTTCTTAACAGTAAACATAAATAAATTTTTACTTATTGATCAAACACAGTTTAACACACTAAACGACAAAAGAAAAAAGCATATCAACAACACAATTTTGTGTACTGAAATGGTTGTAGTTCATGGTCCTACGAATTAATTATAATAGACAAAACTATAAACAATAAATTTTACATAAGTATAAAAACGCAGCTTTCGAATGTTTGTGTCTACAAAACTCTAAAACTAGTGTATGGATTAACTTGAAGCCCTTATAAGAAGATGTATTTCTCTAAAACTATAAACTCTGGTGTTCCTAAATGAAAGGAAATTCTATGCGTTTCGGAAATTTTAGTACGTCAAAAACGTATTGTGGTTAAATTTCAGAGAGACTAAATTACATAATCGATTACTATTATCACAAATTCAGGACGGGTTTGATCATAAATCAATACAAGTACAAATAGCAGCAATTGAAATGAAAACGTAAAAGTTATGCAACAATAACACGCTTCCAAAATGTTTTTTTCTATATAAGTACACGTTAATTCGCTCACACTTTTTCCTCGAACAATATTTATTATTGATACAAATCAAGACGTCTACTGGGTTAAGTGAAGCAGTTTTTACTGATATAGTATCGCCTACGACACTGGCATGGCAATATCACACTTATCTCCTATGTTTAGTGGCGATGCCTCGAGCCAAGCTGCTTTATCAACAAGTGTCTCGCATCTATATCAGCATGTCATCAGCATTCAAAGGCGTTTAAAATGCGGCGTCAAATGACATTCCAGTTCATAATATTTTTTTACTTACGGCTATTTAAACTCTTTCTCAAGTATATACTTTGCATTTACGTGACATCTTTTGATATGGCGATGTAGCGTGGGCCACAAGTAGCCCATGGCCAACATTAGTTAAATCCTGCAGTGGGCCACCAGTAGCCTACGAACAGTCCATATTTTTTCCTGAAACTTCAGTAAACAAAATCAAAAGGAAAAGTACCATTTTATCTCTATAACAAAGAGGAAAATCAGAAGCTGTATCACAGGGCTTGAAAGAACGTAAATGTATAGAATTTTTCTCTCAAAGTTTAAAATTATAGCGGACAAAGTTTCATTGGGCCCATATAATTGACGAACTAGGATAAAACAAAACAAAAGCGTAATTTATAAAACAAATACAGTTGTCAATAAATCTCTTCTTTCATTTTTAGATGCTCATTATAGTTCACTTTGGAAAAGTTAAATGTATGTGAAGCTGTCGTTTTGAAATGTATTCACATGCGTTAATAAATCTGGATGTTATCTTTGCTACCCATCTTTAATTATCGCCAGCACTACCTAGTTAGTTTTGAATACAGACCAATTAATTGTATTTTTTCCTCTATATGGAAGTCATAATAGATATAAAATATTGTACAAAAACTTTGTACAAAAATTAGTAAATATATATACAACTTTATTTATGTTGAGATAGTTACTGTAATTTTATTATGCACTCTATAAGTTGCCTTTGTGCTAATTTTGGTGAAGGTTGTATGTACCAAAAGGGTTAAATTATAAAACTATATCATATTTTTCAGCTAAACTTACTTAATGGCTAACGCTTAAAAACATATAACAATTTCAATCTCATGGCAGAATATATATACTTTCTGAAGTGGGATATTTTGGGAGACCCCCCAAAAATGGGGTATGTTAGGAGTAAATAAATATTTTAAAAAGATACCCCTAGCAAGTGACAATTCATTTTAAAGGTATTATATTAATGCCGCAAACTAGAGGTCTCTAATGTTCAGACCACTTTGACACAGTAAGTGGACTGAATGTGTCTCATACACCAACTGGTAAACAATAAGAGATGACTTAACAATACCAGTTATTGGTATTCCCAGGACTTCCTAACGGTCTTCGTTCAAACAAAGCAAAACTTAATAAATGCTATGTTAATCATGGTTGTTGATGTTTGTTGATTCTTATAATAACTTGTGTTATGATTTTGTGTCCTAATTTCTCAAAAAAACTAGTGAGTAATGTATTATCTGCCTATACAATAACTTTGAATGTAACTTAAACTGTTGGGGTTTTATTAAAAAAATCAAACTTTAATTGGCAACCAATCTTGATAGAGTAACATTAGAGACCTCTAGTTTTTGCCATTATTCTTCTTTTTATAATAGCTTTCAAATAGCTAGGGGTTCCCCTATTTAAACATTTTGACTTACCCCCAAAATGCTCAATTGGGGGGGGGGGGGTAAAAATGTTCATGCGTAAAAAGAACTCCTCAGTTGGTCCCCTAAAATAAATCACTAGATCAATATTCATAAGAAAGTTAATGGGAGGATGGGGCTTTTAAGACACCCGGTATATGAAATAACAAGGTTGACAAACATAACAAGGTAGGTACGCCACACCACGTGTCTTGTAACACGCTTCTCCGAGGTTGTATGAAAACTATCAAATTTATAGGTCATTTCATTCTCAAGTCCTGCAGGCAGATAGAAAGACGGGCGATCGTAAAGAAATGGTTATACATCCATTCCGCAGGAAACTGTGTCAGCATAGTGCGTCATTGCCTTCAATGACATTCTTGTGTATGTATAAATGAAGTTTTATTCCAAATTGAACGTCAAGAGATGAACTTTTTCTCCAGATATCTAACCATACAATAAATGTTTCGTTGAATTAGGTTTCATTGCAGTGTTAAAAGAAAAAACTTTCCGGTGAGGTAAGGTGGATACTACAACGCAAGAGTGCGCTGAAATCCAATCTTTCCACTGAATATAATACAGACTTTCCATTATTTTTCGTTTTACTCTATGAACACAAAAATTACATGGTGAAATTTCAAACGGTTGGATTCAGTTTGTTTACAAATTTACTCATTATGTTTTATTCTCGTTGTCATCATCAAACTATATGGTTGCCCATCATAACAACGTAAAACTACATTGTATTAGCTAACGCTCAGACAAATCCCATGGACACACATGCACTATCGTCGAATTCAGTGTTAATAATGTATAAATGAAGCTCATGCAAAACTTTTGCGTGGTTTATTGGTCCGTCATTTTCGAAATATCGTCTGGACAGACAGACAGACAGAAAGAAACACAATTTACCTCCACGAATTATATGCTTCGCTAAATCACGACCAGTAATACCCTGGTTGATTGATTTAGGTTTATTGTTATAATAAAAAGCTCTAATAATAAAATGTTTAGCACTGGTCCCATCTGACTGTATTATATCACACGTTTAGCACACGTGGTAGTTGCTTTGTTCTCACTAAAGTTTCTGACCGAGTAGGTCTTACTACTTCACAAAGCCATCTCGTGTATAAACCGTGTGGCGTCTTTCAGCTAAAATAATAACTTACCATTATCGCCTTTCTTGCCCTCCCTTACCATTTTCTTCAATGAAAATCTACTAAATACTAAGTAAGGAGAAAAATTACTTCCTTTTTGTTGGCACTTATTGAACTGATAACTTATCAATGAAATGTGTCCGTATCCAATGCCCATTACATAAGTAGAAATACCTAAGTACGCTATAGAAATCAAATCAAGCCTCCTCCACTCCTTTCGTTTTTTATCTATTTGTCTTCAAAAAACTGAATAGTTTATTAGGGTTTCTTCACACCTTCTTGTTTCTTTCTTGTTTAACTAGACTACCATTAGTGTGGTGTTAAAATAATCATATTAACAAACAAAGAATTTTTATACTATTAAGTAAAAAGAGCATCAGTTTTAATAACTGTTATTCTAAAATATCCAATTCATTTACCTAAAAGAATTTATTTTGGTCAATATCTTAAATAAACACCCGGATATGCCCAATAACATTTTATAAGTTGGCAACACTGTTTGTTATCGTTACTCGTTAATTGTTTGTTATCGTTTGTTATCGTTGTTTGTTATCGTTGTAATCGTTGTTTGTTATTACTGGACTAATAATTTTCAGTCTGTTGTAGCTGCTGATTTTGTGAGTTTCCAGATTGTGTCTTAAGTGTGTGTGATTATTCAATTTTGAACATTTGTTAGATGCATTTTTATGTGAGTATAAGGCTAGGAGTTTTTCCTGCAGCTGTATATATTATTTTGCTGTGCCATTTTAATGGTTTACATTAGAAGTTATTATAAAAAGAATTGTACTGAATAAATTATCCTTCCCCATATGTGATCAACGCCCAAAGTGGTCGCAGTTTTAAGTGCTCATTTGGAATTTTATATCATATAAGGAAATTTTGAATTTAAAGTATTTTTTTAATGCTAGCTTGTATTTTTATATTTTAAAATATAAATTTTCAAGTTTTACAGTTCTTAGTTTTAAGTAGCCACTATCTATGTAGTTTTGCTAGCTGGCAGCTTTATATAGAAAGAGTTTAGTATTAGTACAAAAGTAATGGAAATTACATTTAGGCTTTGTGCCCAGTTGGGGAAAATTATAAATAATATAAAATAAATTATCTGTGTTTTTAATTTTAAAATTAGTTGACATTTTGAAAATAAGTTCAACTAAAACAGCGGTTTTCTATTTTCCGGTATACAATTAATTTATCTTTTTCTGTGTCTGTGCACAAAACAAATTACACAGATTACTAAAAACCTCTAACTGAGAGTTAGTTCAGAGAGGTTCCAAGTACATTGAAAGGAATTTTTTATATGTTTCAACGTTACCTAAGTATAAAACTTCAAATGTCTTATATGCACCTGTGCTTAACGGTTTTTGGTTTACAACAATACAACAAAGTTTTCTGAGTAAACCCCGTCATTTGAGTTACCCTGGAAAGCAAACTTTGTCGGAAAACCGCGGGTATGTCGTGATCAGCGGCGTCCTGTTTTTAACGAGAATGCAGCATCGGTGCACGGCCGCGTCGGGTCGTCGACCTGGCCCAATCTGGCTGCATCGATTGGGCCAGCTTGGGGTAGGTTAGGCTCACACCACCCCCTGCCGCCCTCTTTTGGCGGCCGGGTTTTTGACCGTAAAATGGCGCCCCGGCAAAACAAAGAGGCGATAAAGTTCAAGGATTATGGGATGGAACTGCTTTGTCGTCTGGCGTCTCCACCGCCGGCAGCTCGCGGCTCGACAATACTCCACTGTTTGGTCGGTGCACTGGAATTACAAAGTTTGGAATTTAATCAAAACTAAGTGTTACTCTGTTTACTTCAGAGTCGGAGTCAACTTTTCGTTCTGATGTGATGCTGAAGGAAATTTATTTTGCTTACGTCAAGTTGTTCATTCTTCAGCATAAATGGTATACGTCAATAATTCTTAACTAAATTATAAACTGCTATATTGTTTTAACTGTTTGTTATTTTAAAATTAAATTAAGTACCTCTATAGTATTATTGTCTAGGAGTCTGAAAGCAATTTGCATTGTATACGCGTACAACCGAATAAGTGAATCTATCGTCAGTCGCCCTAGTTTTGGGTGAGGTCTAAATGGATGAGTATCAAAAGGGTTAAAAATATGAAACCATTTTTTCTCAGCTTTCTTCAGCTTGACACACTTATACACAGACCTTCATACACTTAAATAATACCTATATCACAGTTGCCATATAAACACTTAAGTATAAAAAGACCTAATATCGACATATTCAGTCAGACACTCGGTCTGTAAATTTGTTTTATTGATTTGTTTTTGTAAAATTGATTTCAACATTTATTTACCTATCTGACGGTTTTACGACAACCTACTAGGAAAATATCTTTAAAAAAGAAATATTTTTTTTATATTTTGAACCATTTTGACTATACTCTTTTTGAACTCCACCAACTAGCTGACGGTCGAAAAATGTCTCCAAATATTTCAAGAAAACCAGTGTGTGTTCTTATACAATGTTCCTCCTGTTGTTGGTTTAAAATAAATTTTGAATTTTAACTTATATTTTATATCAATGTTTGGTTGAGTTCTGTTATGTATTACAGTGGAGTCCCGCTAATCCGAACACGTGTAATCCGAACGTCGGTTAATCCGAACAGGTCCAGGAGGAATTATTTATAACGATAATGAACAGTTATAGGAACTAGTTACATAAAAAATGAAAATGGGTGCATCATTTCGTACGTAAACAAAGAAAACTTTAATTAAATAGACATACAGTATTTTATTAAGACAAATTGTGTACGGTACAGTACATAAATAATGAAGTTAAATACAGTACCAAATTGAAACTTATAGGTTAAGTATGAGTTAAATTACTGTATTAAGAAGTGAAATCAAACAAAAATTGGACGTACAGTACTGATATTATTATTGAGTACAATATTAATTGTTAAAAGACATAAATTCAGTTATTGTCTTCTGTCGCATTAAAGAGAGTCTATTGGATGACGCGTAGTTTCGTACAACTATTGAACGCGTGGACCCGTACAATATCCAGTACGCTCACATTGCTTAACAATACAACTCTCACACTAAATACGGTAAATGTGCTTAGTATTCGCAAACACGTTTATTTGTCAAGAAATACAATGCAACAGTCAGAAAAACATATTTTAATAAACAATGTTGATAATTCTATAACAAAATAGACCCATTCTCAAGTTTAAAACCGTATTTTTCTGTAATTCTGGCTAATCCGAACAATCACATAATCCGAATAGGGCTCGGTCCCAATTAGGTCGGATTAACGGGACTCTACTGTACTTGTTTAATTCAAAATGTGTAAAAGTTATAATATTGAATTGGTCCCTTCGCCTTTGAAATATTCGATTTCCTCTGTACTGTAGGACCGTTAAAATTAAATTTTAGTTATAATTTTCTAAAAGTTTGATTAAAAAATAAGGAATTTATTTGTTTAAATATTTAAATCGATACTTTGCCAAATATGTCTCCATTGTTGTCCATATTTTGAAGTCATATAAAAGAACAAAAATTATGAAATTATATAAAGAGTTTTAAATTACACGAAATAGAATTGTTTTTGAGATAAGTTCAAAGCGATGATTATCTTTATTTATCATGCAGCTTAAGGGAAACATACCAAGTTATCCAAAGAGCTATAATGTGTATATTCGTGTATCAACCTGCCTTGAGGGTACCATACGATGATTATCTCTTTGCTTGGTCTCTTACTTGTGTGTTCTTGGGTTGTTACTCACAACATCCACGCAAACGTAACAAAGTAAACATTGAACTTTACACGTTGTGTTGCAGTTTGCAACACACGTTTAATTTACTTGAACACCATTCCATCTTATTATTTGGCTTGAATAAATATTTTAATATTAGTATAAGTAAGAGAACTGCTTTTATTTAAAAACACTTTTTTAAATAATAACATTTTAAAAAACTAACAAAAATAATCATAATAATTTGTGTATATTAGGTGTTTGACCAACAAATTATGTATGTGCATAACTTTTTGTATAACTTATTTTAGATAGATTACAACTCAAATTACAATTTAAGTCCTGCAACATGTATGTATGTATTCCAATACCACTATTTTTAAACTATAATCAGTCGTCATTTTTGATAAGATGATACTTTTAATATGAAACTACTGTAGTAGATCTCTATACCAAAGTTTCATATAAAAAAATAATCTTTCCTTAAAAAATATGTTTTAAAATTATATGCTAACATATGCTTCTATATAACATTTTAACAGCATTCTCCAGGGCCATCCTCTATATGTTGAATAAATTACACTCAACATATTAAAAGTTATGTTAGCATATAACTTAAATATATTTTTAAGGTAAGATGATTTTTTATATGAAACTTTGGTATAGAGTTCCACTACTTTCATATTAAAAATATCATCTTATAAAAAATGACGACTCATCATAGTTTAAAAAAGTGGTATTGGAATGGATCAACTTAATTTGGTTAAGTATTGGATTGGAGAATTGGAAATCGTCTGTAAAAGAGGTTATTTAAGTACCAATAGTCTATACGCCAAACGTATCTTTATACACATTAAACAATTACCTACAGGTCTAAGCTGACGGAACAGAAGCTACCCTGTGTTCAGTTACTAACTTTTTGAGGCGTTTAAAGGAAATTCCTCATTTTGGAAAACTCCTTCTTGGAAAGAGGAGTCTCTAATGATCAAAAATGAAAATATAGCAAAAGTTTTCTATCTTCCCACACAATCATGTCTCACCACATGCAATAATGACTTCCCAATTCTAACTTGTAATTTCCGGGCAAAAATATAATTTTAAACTTTTAATTGCAAAAGGTCACGGTTTTTTCAAATATTGTAATCCGTTTTGGCACAGATTGTCACTCTTTAAAATTCGTGGGAAAAATAAATTTAGCGATTTGCATCCCTATCTCCTCATCAGCCAGTACAAAAAAAATATAAAAAAATAATATACCATATCAAACCTTTTGCAGTTTGAACGTATCTGTCAGATGCTATAATGTTTTGAAAACTCTCTAATGTTAATAAGCAGATTAAATGTAATTTTGTATATAAAATTAAGATATGTACAGCGGAGTACCTGCCTAACCAATTAGGTGATGCATTATTTATTCTATTATTGTATAAAACTATATATTACAATCACCTTAAATTAATATTTGTAATTGAACATGCAATTACACAGTTTCAAAAGAATACAACTAGACTCTCACTTACGCATGCTGAAAATAGAAATCTGTACTCACTTACGAAAATTATAAGATTTATTTTTGTTTTAAGGACTGCTGCCCGGATAAAAGTAGGTCACCGAGCATTCTTTCTGGTGTTTCAGAAGATCGACAGACAAGCTCAGTGGTTACTGTGAGTGTCACAGTCAGGCTGTCTCAGATACAGAGACGATCAATGGTGAGACACTAGGCTCTGAGACAATGGCTGCGTCTCAGCTCGCCTCGGCTGCCACATTTGCTAATGACTTCCAAACTTGACGCTTCCTTTGACAGTTCAACTGGGTGTAGATGTATTCGCTCTCTTTAATTCCAATACGAGCTATAATCCTGTGTTATTTTTCCATCCAAACTAGCAGCAATGTTTAAAGTGACATTGAATTTCTTCCTTCTACTACATAACTAACGAATTTCTTAACCTAAATACATATATGTACTAAAAAAAATATTGATAAGTGTAGAATCGTTCTCCGAAAAAGTTCTTCTGAAAATGTTTTCAAGCTTTCTTTACATATCTGGAATTTAAGTGATTTTTATAGCTCCTAATATTACAATAAAACTCAAACTATCTTGGATTAAAAACTGAATTATCCAAAATTTAAACTAAAATGTCTCAGATTAGATACGAATAAACTTTGAAAGGAATTTATAATAAAGGAAATGATTTAAACATGTTAAAAGGCTCCATTTGGAGATTTATAAATGCTATTATATGTTTCTGTGTTTTGCACAACAAGTTAAATTCCTAGGTGTAAATTATGTCTTTATTGTATTAAATTCACATCGAAATTAGTAAGTAAATTTCAGGAATTATTGTCTATACTATTATTCTTCTAGTAAACCCAATATCTTAATAACTCAAAGTTTTATAACTTACCAAAAATAATGTTTGTATTTTGTAAATTTAAAATAATGACTGGTTAAAACAACATAAGGATATTTCAAAGTTGTCCTTAAAATAATCCTGAGTTAATTATACGCTCATATGTATCACCAACACAAATCTTACTGTTATAGAGTTAACAAAGTAAACAATCTTAATAGTTCATTATTACATCAACGGTTACGTAAGTTTATTAGTTGAAAAATCAACTGAAACCTTTGTTTTGGTAAAACAATGCCACAACTGTAATCTAAATGTAATATAATATTTGTTTATAATTTTCTGACTTTTAAACAACTCCCTCCTCCCCCCTTGTGACTTCTACCACTTAACCAACTGGAGAGGAGCGATTAGTGAACACCCTGTTTGCACGCCAGACACACTCCCGGGCGGGCCGAGCCCTCGGGTAGTTGACCTGTCCCAATCTAGACGGCTGGGCTGTATTGATTATCTTGGGCTAGGTTAGTTCACCCTTCGCCCGTGTCCTTATTTTGGGGCAGGTCGTGACCGAAAAATGGAGTTTTGCCAAGAAAGGTCACGGCAATTCAATTTGTGAGTGCGGTGTTAGCTCTCGGCAAATATTAAAGAAATATAGAGTTCATGAGCGGGTGTTATCTTATCGGGCTGAACGTCTTCAAGGCAAATTCACATTACATCGACGCTATGGCAACTTGTTATTCCTATTTTCAAATAAAATCAAATAATATTAAGATGACCCTAGTTAGCCTATAAGCACCTTTGTCGTTCTATGTACTTATTTAAAGTTTATGAAACACTTTGTTTTCTCACTTTTGAGTCACAACCTAAGATGGACAAAATTGAATTTAACTAACAGTTTATACTGTGAATTGACATGTCCATAATGATTGTAAAAGCCACCAATAGTAGATCTCTTTAATTGAATGAAGACATAACGAATTCCCTCAAGGTATATTCAAGTACATTATTTATTGTGACAGGTTTGGCTGACCCCTATTAATTTCTGGAGTTATTAAACAACTACTAAAAAGTTAACTACGCCCTTTATACTGTTCGAATAACTAATTGATAATAATCGCTTCTGTTACTACACGTAATCTGTTTTAAGTTGCAATATTTTGAGAGTTAGTAAACACAATGTTGGTCATTACCATGTAACATTACTTTTCCAGAACAGTAATGAAACATTGTAATTGACAATGTTTTTCCCACCAGTGGTAGGAAATAAATAAAAAAATATGTTTTACCATTCCATGAAGGGTGGTAGCCATTTAAAACAGAATTTAGTTTTAGAAAACTTTGCATCAAGTAATGAGACCTACAAAATCTGTTAAAGAAATACAATTGTTACAGCATGTACACTTAATTTGTACTGTACAAAACTATAATAATTTATGTACAAAAGGGACTAAATGCTTCCTATTCATGAAAAAAATTAAGTTTTTGAGAAAAATTTTATTAAAAATCGTATAATTTTTTAAATTATATTTTATTACAAAAATGCAATCCACTTAAGTCATTAGTCATCAAAATATTGTTCATTCCTTGAAGCTCTAAACCACGTACGTACTGTAAGAAATTCGAATTTTAGCCGTTATAAAATTGCACATATGATATTTAAAATATTTTGGTCTAGTCACAAAATTGCCTGAACTTTGTAATTTAAATGCATGTTATTCCTCCAGGAGAGATCAAAATGTCTGTCTTTACGGAAGTTATCCCAAAAGGAAGTTGTTTATGACTAATTACTTTTATATAACCATAAATAGGCCACCTTTAAGCTGTAATTAATGATAATGACCCCTGAACACTCTAAGGTAGACGTAAAAACAGATTTTAACTCTTAAGAACAAAAATTACTAAATTTATTATAAAACATGAAAAAGGTTTTAATTTATTAAAATTTTCAAATCGCTTTGGTTTTGGTTTATAGAATATACTTTTCACATGTAGTGGAATAACAATTTTTGTTATGAAAGCAGTTTTCGCCTCAAGAATCTTTTATCAAGTAGGCTGGTTCACCAGCTTAATGAAGGGAATTAAAACTATTTAATACCAGGTAAGATTAAAATTCAGCTAATAATAATTGTATTATCTATATACAAAGTACAAAGTTTGTTCAATTACGAACGTATAAAACTTTTCAGAGAAATCTACAGTGTGTATTAAAACAATTAAAGTTTTGATTTATGATGATTAATATTTTATATATATATATATATATATATAAGTCCTACATAGTAAATTTGGTCTCAACTAGATTAAACTATGGCAGTTGTGTAACAAAAGGTTGTGTTAAAAATAAATCGTCTAGATCAATAACAGAACAACAAACCAGGGGGTAGCAGTTATGAGGTTTAAGTTTAACAAAGATGTTAATAAAGTGCCCGAAAATTCTATGTTCACAAATTGTACTGTGCAACAATATATTGTGTTCAATATACATCGTATAGCACAATAACAGAACAAAAAAAAATGTGAGTAGGAGTTATATGGTTTGAGTTTGCGCAAGATGTTAATAAAAGTGCCCGAAAATTCTATGTTCACAAATTGTACTGTGCAACAATATATTGTGTTCAATATACATCGTATAGCACAATAACAGAACAAAAAAAAAATGTGAGTAGGAGTTATATGGTTTGAGTTTGCGCAAGATGTTAATAAAGTGCCCGAAAATTCTGTGTTCACAAATTGTATTGTGTAACAAAAGATTGTGTTTAATATGCATCGTCTAGCACATTAACAGAACAACAAAAAGGTGAGTAAGAGTTATAGGGTTTGAGTTTGACAAAGGTGTGAATAAAGTTCTCCAAAGTTCTATGTTCACAAATTGTATTGTGCAGCAATATATTGTGTTCAATATACATCGTATAGCACAATAACAGAACAAAAAAAATGTGAGTAGGAGTTATATGGTTTGAGTTTGCGCAAGATGTTAATAAAGTGCCCGAAAATTCTGTGTTCACAAATTGTATTGTGTAACAAAAGATTGTGTTTAATATGCATTGACTAGCACATTAACAGAACAACAAAAAGGTGAGTAAGAGTTATAGGGTTTGAGTTTGACAAAGGTGTGAATAAAGTTCTCCAAAGTTCTATGTTCACAAATTGTATTGTGCAACAATATATTGTGTTCAATATACATCTTATAGCACAATAACAGAACAAAAAAAAATGTGAGTAGGAGTTAAAGGGTTTGAGTTTGACAACGATGTGAATAAAGTTCTCCAAAATTCTATGTTCACAAATTGTATTGTGCAACAATATATTGTGTTCAATATACATCGTATAGCACAATAACAGAACAAAAAAAATGTGAGTAGGAGTTATATGGTTTGAGTTTGCGCAAGATGTTAATAAAGTGCCCGAAAATTCTGTGTTCACAAATTGTATTGTGTAACAAAAGATTGTGTTTAATATGCATCGTCTAGCACAATAACAGAACAACAAAAAGGTGAGTAAGAGTTATAGGGTTTGAGTTTGACAAAGGTGTGAATAAAGTTCTCCAAAGTTCTATGTTCACAAATTGTATTGTGCAGCAATATATTGTGTTCAATATACATCTTATAGCACAATAATGGAACAAAAAAAAATGTGAGTAGGAGTTAAAGGGTTTGAGTTTGACAACGATGTTAATAAAGTTCTCCAAAATTCTGTGTTCACCATTTGTATTGTGTAACAAAAGATTGTGTTCAATATGCATCGTCTAGCACAATAACTGAATAACAAATAGTTAAGTAGAAGTTATGGGGTTATATTTTGCCGAATATGTCAATAAAGTTTCCGAAAATTCTGTGTTTATAAGTTTTATTGTGTAAGATTGTGTTCAATATGCATCGTCTAGCACAATAACAAAAGGTATTAATAAAGTTCCAGAAAATTCTATAGTGAACTCTCTAAGAAAAATATACCCAATTGCCTTCTGTAGATTTCCGCATTAAAGGTTCTTTAGTGTGTTGTTTACTTATTGTAATCTGAAAAAAGTTGAAAAATAAGATATTATAATACACAACAATGAGAGAATTTATTGGTTTTGTTTTATAAATAACTTTACAAACGAGATCCTAAAATTAATGTTTGGTTTATGAAATAGTCACTTACCTAATCTCAAATAAAAACAAATAAACACCTGTCAAAATATCTGTCGACACTCGTTTCTAAAGTCTCTCACTTGACCATCAGGACAATCAATGATCGGAGCCGATATGACGACATCATTTATTGGATTGAAGTTAAGATGATGATGTGAGCCTGAAGAGTTGGACACGTGATTGACTCCAGTAGTCGAGGGCGTGGTGGTATGATTGGACAATATTTGGAACTTCTGGTTCGTGCCATGCGTAGTAGAGTTGTGTCTTTCATTGTGTCTATTTCCAGTGTGATGCACTCTACTTTGGTCATTTGTGATATGATGATGACTTTGATGATTCTGTTCTAAACCAATTTGTCCGTGACGTCTCTGATCTTCAACGTGATGATGGTGTTGATGGCCATGATTATGATTTAGCTGCTGCGTACGTCCTTGATTGTGTCCTTGACTGTGTTGAACCTGCTGATGATTTGGATTGTGACTATGATGATTCTGCTGATGGCCTGTGTTGTGGCTATGATGAGCCTGGTGGAGAGGTTGATGTTGATGGCTATGATGGCTGCTGGGACGTGCTTGTGTTTGCCTGTTCACACATTCCCCTCTAAGTACTAAACACAGCATTAAACACACACTTGTTACAACCTCTCTCTGAAGTGTCCACATTGCAATAGCAAATTACTAACTATGAGCACTTATTGTTTATCTACGCAATACTACAAACCCATGTGTTAACTAGGGAAGTCTGAAATTGAACACAACAGTGGTATTTTTTACTGGTTATCAACTTTTTAAGATATTGGTTGCAAAGTCCACGATTAGATGCTTTATGGCAAAATGGCCTCTTCGATAACATGTTTTAATGACTTATCGGATTATTTGAAGGCTATTTTTAAATTGTGATGTAAACTCTAATCAGTAACTTTAGTCAAATGTTCTAGCTTTGTGCGATGCTGAATAAGAATGTTCATTAATAAATAGTCTTATCTATTTTAGTTTAGTTCCATATGTTATGTTTACTCAATACTGAATCAATCACAACTATAATTAAACTATTTTATGTATAAGTTGACATGCTGCATACGAGTATATATAAAAATTAAAGTGTTAAGTAATTTTTCCCGAAAATCATGTAATGAAAATGTCTTTATGGCAATAATAATATTTTAATATTCACGTTATAAGGCCTTTAAATCTTATTAAACATCCAGAGAGCTCGAAGCAAGCAACGATTTGAACATGGATTACTGAAAATTGGGGAAGCTGAGTCTCAAAAATTATGTTCCCAATATTTAAAAAAATCAATAATTTTTAAGGATTATGTAAGTGGCAAGTTCTTTTTATATGTTTGTGCACACTTTTTATGTACTGATGCTTCGTAAAGTACCGATTTCAGTGCCAAACTATTTCGTTGTATACATTAATAATGTTGAACAGTATGTGGGTTAAATGCAATTTTGGCATTGAATACTTCCATGAAACAATCGTTAATAGTTTTGGTATATTATAGTTTTCGTTAGTGTGAAAATAATTCATTTCTTAAAACTAACATATGAAGTTTTCTTTACTATGCAAATCATGATCGATAGTTTTATTGGGTTACAATTATTTGTAACGTATTAAATGAAGAGAGTAGCCACTTCTCCACAACTTGGCTGGATGTTGAATTTAACTCCAGTTCGCTTTCTTCTTAGTGCAACGTCTGGGATTTGACTCACTGAGAGTAAGGTGAACTGGAGTTAAACTCAGTATTAAAATTGAATCAAACCTTTTCACCATAGCTACGTCATGTGTAGCTTGTTGGATGGATTCGACGATTTCCTCAATTAATTGGATCCTACACCAGACCTAATTTCAGCTTGTATAACTGTATCCCAATAAATTACTTAGGACAGATCGAAGGAATTTTAGAAGTCCAATAAGCATACTTCAGTTTGGGTCACATTTCTGTTGCCAATCATGTTATCTACAGTTTCACCGAAATTTTGTGCGGGAATAGCGATGATGATGGCCTCCTTCAGATGATGAATGTACGGCTTTCGGGTGGTGATGGAGGACGCATTTTGATCATGATGACGGTAACGGTAGATGGACGCCTTTCAGCAGGTGATGTATAGATATCTTTCAGATAGTGATGTATAGATACGTTTCAAATAGTATAGATGACTTTCAGATGGTGATGGATAGATATCTTTCAGATAGTGATGTATAGATACGTTTCAAATAGTATAGATGACTTTCAGATGGTGATGGATAGATATCTTTCAGATAGTGATGTATAGATACGTTTCAAATAGTATAGGTAGATGACTTTCAGATGGTGATGGATAGATATATTTCAGATAGTGATGTATAGATACGTTTCAAATAGTATAGATGACTTTCAGATGGTGATGGATAGATATCTTTCAGATAGTGATGTATAGATACGTTTCAAATAGTATAGATGACTTTCAGATGGTGATGGATAGATATCTTTCAGATAGTGATGTATAGATACGTTTCAAATAGTATAGATGACTTTAAAATGGTGATGGATAGATGCCTAGATTGTGATGGATATATGCCTTTTAAATGGTGATGGATACATGCCTTTCAGATGGTGATGGATAGACGCCTTTCAGATGGTGGCGGATAGATGCCTTTCAATGATAGACGACATTAGCCAGAATTAATCGCTACCATAGATGGTCATTGTATGACTATATATATAGTGATATTTTACATTAATAATGGTTGATTTAAAGATAATCGATGAGTTTTTAACTACCAGCATTGTATTACAATGTTACTTTTAATCCTTCTTGAAAAAACAGAGCAAGAAGATTCACTTAATTTTTAATCGATTTTAAATAAATAAATACCCTTTGGGTAGTTTTTTCCTTAAAGATAATTAATTATTACTTTGTGTGTTTTTACAAACTTTGAGTTTTCCAATTAAACGGGAATATGTTTTGGGAAACTAACATTTTTTAAAGTAACCCCTCTTTAAGTAACTCTTTATTTTAAGAACTCAATTAAAATAGTTTAAAATAAAGATTTATTTGTCTTCCCTGACGTAAATAGCTGCAAATGAAAGTTCAGTTGGAAGTATAAGGTGCAGTTTAACGTTTTATTCAAGCAGAAAGAACTTTGGTGATACTTGAATTGATTACGATTCGTTGATAGATTATATTCTTGCATTAAATTTGAAAATGTAAACCATTTTGATAAGACTGAAATAATAGGAAAACTATCACCAATAACAAGATCTTCTCCAGCCCTGAAGAACCCCTCAGCCTTTTACTGAAATTGAATTATTTTCAATAGAAACCCTTCACATTAATTTGGTGCATTTATCAAATCTTGACTACAAATAAGCGATCTGATCCGTCTCCTTAATAAAAAGTGTTTGCCGGAAAAGCATTATTTCAACTTTGACTTGCTGCCATCTTGGTCCTATCGAAGATAGAACGACTTCCAGTTTTCACTATTTTTCCATTAGTATGGAGTTATTTACAAAGAGAGTTTGAAAGTATTTACTTTTGTGAATTTTGAGTTGTACTCAAAATCTTCCATTTTTGGAAGAAACTCACATATTATAAACGTGTAATTGTATCAGTATCAGTATAAAAAGAATATATATATTTTGACATAAATGAGAAATCCGAAAAAAGTCAAACCACTATGAAATAAAAATACAAAAACTTTTTGGCATGATCCGAATTGCTCGACCGACAGTGAATAACAGTTGAACAGTTGATGACCATAGCAACAAGTACCACGGTGGCTATTACATTCAGTGCCAGTTTAGTATTTAGGCATTGAATTACTATTTTGTAAAATCTTTCTCTATGCCCTTTCTTACATTCAATATATTATAATAATTAGGTCAAACCATTCGCCTAGAGGAACCCGAGTCATATTCAGTAGTACTGTAATATTCTCATGAAATAATATTTGAAGATAGAGTTGACGGAAAGTGAATTAAATTTAATCCACATTTAAAAT
The DNA here is from genome assembly GCF_021130785.1 of Homalodisca vitripennis. Taxonomy (NCBI): domain Eukaryota; kingdom Metazoa; phylum Arthropoda; class Insecta; order Hemiptera; family Cicadellidae; genus Homalodisca; species Homalodisca vitripennis. The sequence goes on along the minus strand of NC_060211.1, from coordinate 40,110,328 downwards.
TTTGGTTGAATATTCGTACGCAATTTCAAAAACTCTAATTTTCACGAATAAAACTCGTACGGAAAGTCGGTTTTATAACCCTGCGTTTATACACCTCCCTCCATAAGACGGAGCAAAACAAATTCAAAACCAATTCGTATTTTCCGGGCGTAATTAAATTAACCTCCGTGAAAGCAGCCGTCTCCAGTAGGGCACCAAAAATTATGATGTTCTATTCATGAAAGAGGGCCGCAGAAGCGTTAATGAAGTGACTTTGGGCGAGTTCATTTGACGAGTATTTGGCACCGCACCGGTATAAACATAATGAGGAGTTCAAGGGCTCTCACTCCGCCTGCTCGCTGAGCCTGCACTCACCAGCCGAGCCAGAACTTTGGAACGAACATCAAGAGGTAAAGGTTTTTGAGAAAGGGGGAGATACCTCCCAAGATTTACGTGTGATGGTTCTATTTTATCAGTTTTAGTTCAGTCACTCACGTGATAATAATAGTATGGAAGAATTAAAGGCGTTGTTTGCTCCTGCTTGGCTGAGCGATAGCGAAGCTTATCACTCGAAGGACATAAAACAATTAAAGTCTGTCTATCTGTCTGTCCGTACAATATCTCGAAAATTAACTGACCTATAGACTATAATTCAACGATGGTGCATGTTGTGACGATGTGTGACGATGGGATTTCACTGAGCGTTAGCGAAGATGTTTACATTATCCTGATTGGTAACCGTGATGGCAACGAGAAATATAAGAATAAATGCATTTGTAATCAAACTGAGTATAATCATATGAGATTTAACATGTGACATTTTTATTGACGGGGTAAAAAATAAGATTATAGTGGAGAGTTATTGTTAAAAGTCGATTATAAGATTTGATTTCAGCGCACACTTGTTATTTAGTACCCTTTCTAACTCACCGGAACGCTGCTATGAAGCATAACTTAATGGACAAAAATTGAATGCATTAATGTAACGTATTCCTAGAAAGATTTTACCCGTCGCCTTTACATTTTGAATGATATTTTAATTCTATATAGACAAGAACGAGTTCTATGTTTTTTACGTATCCAAACATGGAATTTGGCTGAGCGTCACTGAATTCAAACTCTCTGTAGGCTGACACAATTTCTCTATTGTCTGCCGTGGGGATGTAAAAATATTTTATATATGAATGTCTTTTACTTTTCCATCTGTTCTTAGGACATTTCGGGAATAAATCAGCATAGACTTGGAGTTATAAATTTCAATGTGATTGTATGTTTGGATTTTAAAATTGCATGCGATCTCAGCGAAGTCTGTTGCACGCTACGTGGTGTTGGATACTTCTAACTTATTGGAATTGTAGTGTAGGAGCCGGGAGCCAATCATCATTGTGTAAGTACAACCTGATGTTTCTTGAAATCGATAGAGGAATTTCCCTTAAGAAAGTAATCGATGATCAGACGCGCTAGTTTTGGTGAAGGTAGAAATGGGAGGGTATCAACATTATATTTTTCTTTTTTTTAACACATTTAATACCAACCGTCGGACATGAAAAGAACAATGTTAAATCAGAGCACCTTACCATATAAAGAGCCTTAAATTGGTGACTAATAATGTCTTTATCTAGTTGTCTATCGTTTATATCTGGGCAGTGATATCTTATTTATTACATAAAAACCTAATGGTGTCCGTCTGTGTGTTTGTTACTAAATCACGTAAAAACTATATGGACCGATTTTACTGAACTTTTACATAGACATTCTTATGGTCTTTGGTCATTCACATGTCGAAAATCCCTCCGAGTTATGCCTCACTGGTCTTGAAAACTCTCATAACACTTCATTGTCTATTTATGACCTTGTTTTAACCAGTAGATTTTCTCTATTTTTTTAATTAGCTGTCAAGTCACGAATAATAAACATACAAATGTATACACATTTAAACAGTTGATAGTAAATGTTTGTTGCTATTCATCTGTCAAAGTCGATTAAACTTTAGAATATAACGTTAAGTGTAGAACGTTAAGCCTTTCAAGAATTGAATATAAATATATTCAATAAAAATTATTGTTGTATGAAAATGTTCATACTATTAATCATTTTGAACAACCTTGAGCTATTTCATTCGTGTATGTATCTCGGCCTGCAATAAGCACCATACAAATGTATCTCATCAACTCTATACTGTGTGTGCCAATGCATAGTGTAGGGGGTACATCGGTTATTTGTACATCGGTTATTCCGAAATAACCGAATCAAGAACGGTCGAGTGTGGCTGCTGCTAAGAGGTCCTGTCCTTGCAAGTAGCCTGTTTAACCGACCGTTGGTGGTGATTCGCAAGTCATCTTTAAGCCGTTGGTCCCCAGGTTAAGTGTTTAATTTTAACGAATGATGGACGTTGTAAAACCGAAAGTCAACCCCAGTATGGTTCACTTCTGGCTGGTTTATACCTTCCAGTTGAACCTACACTGGGTACAGCAAAAACTGACGTGTCACTTAAATCTGGCCAACCTATGGATGTCCAGAAGTGTTACATACATCACTAACCACAAATGTAGAGATTTTGGGATGCAAGGGTAGTTCGACAGGTCTAGTCTACTGCGAGAGATGGCTGTTGGAGTTAATAGGGTTTCCTAAGAGTTAAAGGTGTGAGAGGACTACGGATTAATGTCATCAATTTGTAATATGTATAATAAAGACATTTTGAATTTCATTTCATATTTCCTCTATCCTAAAGAAGGTGTCACACAATGTTGAGTTATTTTCTCTCTAAAATACCTTGTGTAAGATGGATGAGTGTTGGATTGATTAAAGTCCAGTAAATCATATTTTATATACTCTGTTATGATTTATTTATTAGGTTCCTAATATGTAATGTTATTTTTTATATAAATATTTATGGTAATTAGTTTTGGATAGGTGTAAGAGAGGGCTACGGATTAATGTCATCAATTTGTAATATGTATAATAAAGACATTTTGAATTTCATTTCATATTTCCTTTATCCTAAAGAAGGTGTCACACAATGTTGAGTTATTTCCCCTCTAAAATACATTGTGCTGGAGTTCAGTTGTGCCAACATTATCCCACATTATGAAAAAATTTAAGTAACCATTGCTTATAACACTCCTATGTGAATGTTGAGTTTTGCTAAATTTGTAGACTTTGCTTGTTCTTGTAGGACAAGAAGCTTAGAAATTGCACCTATTTCTAAAAGGACCCTTGCGCTGCTATGTATTCTAAAAGAGTTAAAAGAGTTGCTAGCCTAGACATAAGGGTGTGCCATCCCCTGCCTGCTTTAACTGAGAGGCTTGGTTCAGAGCTGGATTCCTCTTCTTCCGAGGGAAAATGGCTGACATCGACAGGAGGCGCCCTACCACCAACCTTACCCATCCAGTATATCTTGTCACTCCGGAAGCAGCGCAAGGGTCCTTTTAGGACTAGGTGCAATTTCTAAGCTTCTTGTCCTACGAGAACAAGCAAAGTCAACAAATTCAGCAAAACTCAACATTTACATATGAATGTTATGAACGATCCAAAAATGGTAACTTAATTTTTTTCATAATGTTGGGTAATGTTAGCACAACTGAACTCTAGCACAAGGTATTTTAGTGGGGAAACAACTCAGCATTCTGTGACACCTTCTTTAGGATAGAGGAAATATGAAATTAAATAAGAAATTTCTTTATTGTACAGATTACAAATTGGTGACGTTAGTCCTTAGTCCTCTCTTACACCTACTCGAAACTAATTTTCATAAACATCCATATACAAAAATAATATTACATATTAGGAACAAATGAATCATAACAGAATATATAAAATATGATTTTCTTAAATTAAATTAATCCAACACCCATCCATCTTACACTGTTACCATCAGCACACAAAACGCTTCGCGATCTTTTATTCCCGGGAGGGCCGCAGTATATATATATATATATATATATATATATATATATATATATATATATATATATATATATATATTTCCCTTAACCCGAAACCAAGCGCACTCTCCACTAGATGAAATATACCTTTTTTATAAATTTAATTTTCGTTGATGATAACATTAGAATAAATAATAAAAATTTGTTTCTTAACAGGTTTAAACCCTTAAGGAGTCGAGTTTGTAATGGTGCCTTATGGATACATAAAAAAATCAATCTGACTGATAATAACAATGTATTAATTGATCCACATTTAAGTTAATATGTACCTTAATCTGTTAAGCCCCTTCTGATACAATTGATTCTAACCTGTACTTTTAATGAAAGTAAACAGCATATAACTGTAAATTTTAATTTATTTCCTTTGTAGTAGCTACATATTACGTAATGAAAAATTACTTCTAACATATAAAATCATACGACTTGGGGTCATAGGGGAGCACCGATTCCCTTGAATTTTTCTTTCTGGCTAAGCGTATCCTTTCAATTAATAATACCTGTATATCTTATTATAGAGTTAAAAAATGTCATTGTAACAATTAAGTATGAAATTATTGAAATATACGAGGTATCTGGGTAAAGAGTAGCTAAGATAAAAAAATAATAATATAATAATCATAAATAGTAAACAAGGTAGAAGTAAGCCACACCGCGTGTCATATCAGGCTTCTATGTGGTCCCATTATTAAATCTTAAATCTTTAGCTCATTTTACTCTCTGGATGTTCTTTGGACGGATTGACAGACAAAAATGAAGTTGACATGAAAATTATGAAACATGAAACACATTCTTGTGGAAATTAAGTATCATGCAAAAGTTCAGGTCAACATATAAAATCTTTCTTGACATACCTTGTCAAATTATACATTCAGATTTTCATTCATTAAATTGGGTTCCATATCAGTATTAAAATAATTTACATTTGCCCACTAGGCCACAATAAAATGGTTACGTATGTGTTGGGATAATTAGGCTACATGTAGTAATATGTCACATGTTTGAATATCTTATGCGCGTATTGAGTTTGCTTACAGATTTATCTATTACTAGCTGTTTCCCGCGGCTTCGCACGCTTTTCGTAAGCTTTGCCCGTGTATGTGCACTTCTGGTTCAAGAGAATTATATTTCCAACGACGATGTAGAGTTTGTGTTGTTGCCACGATCAAGAAAATCTGTCAAAAGTGTATGTTTATAGCCATTGTCTACGTACATGTACTTTATTATAAAGTGGTCTAACATTCAAGGTTTAAGTTCAAGCAGAAATGTATTTTGAAGACAAATATACATCTAGGCTTAGCGCCTTCAAATAGTTTTACGCTATTTAATATACTTAACTGTCTCGTAATCGCAGTTTATAGTGTACAGGCGCTTTAAAAACTTTTAACTTTTACAGTGCTGCCTGGTGGCGAGATACATCAATAGGCATAGCATATAAACCTTCTCCGTCGAAAAATACATACAAATTTTAATATGATCGGTCAAATAGTTTACGATTCTATAAAGGACATACATACAAACATTCATTTATATATATAGTTTAAAAAAATATAAAAGAAATATATATATATATATTAAAATAATATATAGATGCAATTTCTCGTTGCCATCATGGTTACCCATAAGACCAGTGTAAAAGAATTCAATAACGCTCAGCCAAATTTAATGAAGTGACATGCACAATAATCGAACTAAGTGTTCCTCACATAGAAATGGCCATGCACAATTTCGTCTATTGTTCAGTTCATTTTTGAGATATCTGTTTATTTTTGGATATGGGACATACAGACAAAAATGAAAGATTTCTAGCCCTACTATAAAAGGCGTTGCTAAAGCTCAGCCGATAATAAATGAAGCATATTTAATAAGTGACTTATATGTAACAAAGGAACATGGATGCCAAAGAAAAGTACAATACCAAAATTGACGGGTTAATCTGAGATGAAAATACCGTCCAAATTTGTTCACAATGCAGGTTGGACAAAAGATCCGTTGCACTTGCCTAGATAAGTAAAGGATAACTATAAAGTTGCGGATACCTTCTCAGAATGGCTAAAACAAAAAGTACAAACATTTTGGTGAATTCTGAAAGGTAACTTTACCAACACTGAGCGCATAGTTGCTTTACATATTAAGCTTGTGCTAAGAAAATTACCTTAAGTCTATACGATTAGTCGCGTAATAAAGTTCATTACATCATTCGTTACGTAATAAGCCTATGAGTTACAACAAATTATATTAGCTTTAATTAGCTCATAAAATTTGTTGCTCTAAAGGGAGAAATTGGGAGAATTTTAAAACTAGAAGTCTATAGAATGCTATAAGCTAAAATATAGCTAATATGCCTTTTTAAAATTAGGGATTTCTTTAAGTTACGTAATAGTATGCTGAAGTAAATTAAGGTCCTGAATTCAATCTTGATTATATTATTTGATTATGCAGTAATGTTTTGATAACCATTTTTCCCCCCTTGGGGCGGCCTACTGCCATGCACTTAAGCCTCAAGGGCTTTTTGCGCACCCCGGAAACACACCATGAGGCCCACCAGTCTACAATTTCAGCAGTTCCACAAAACACCGAAAACAACCTATCAGGTCCTCCTGGGAAAATTCACCACCCCTGTCCAAACTACCAAAGATGGCATACCGCTCCCTAGCTATTGAAGGGCAGTCAAAGAGCAGGTGCTCAGCAGTTTCCTCCTGCTCATTACACCTTCTACAGAGCGGATCCTCCTGAAGGATGCCGACTCTGTGAAGATGCTTCCTCAGGTGACCATGCTCCGTGATGAGACCAATAACCCGAGAAGACAGTGATCTATTTAATGAGAGAAGGTCCGACGCCACCCTGGAGGAAGGTGACTGTAATACCATTCTCAAGCCCGGATGTAACCTCCACCTTCTCTCATGCTCCGCGCGAATCCATTTCGAGACAACCCTAGAGGATTCACACCTTGGAACACCGCAGAACGGTTGAGGGCCCGTCATAATTGTCGCTGAGCCCCGATTGGCCAGGGCATCAGCTCTTTCGTTCCCAGGAATACCCTCATGACCAGGAACCCAACAAACGATCACATTGTTGATTCTGGCAAGGGAGGAAACGGCCTGATAGCAGTCCCAAACCAGTTTGGATTTGATCACGCAAGATTCCAGCGAAATCAGCGCTGCCTGACTGTCCGTGAAAATATTAATCGTCTTGCTCTTATATAGCAGACGAAGATTCTCACGAGCACATTCCATAATAGCTGCGACATCCGCTTGAAAAACTGTCGGATACGGACCCATATGGACCACCAGCTCCCTACTTGGACTCACTCCCAGAATTCCAGCGCCTGTACCGCTTTTTGTTTTAGAGCCTTCTGTGAACCATTCAAGCTCCGCTGGTGGAAGAGGTTTCCTTCCCTCTGACCAATCATCCCTAGAGGGTACAAAAATCCTAAAGGGTTTGTCAAAGGAAAACTTTTGTGGCATCTGATCAGAGATCATATGCAGAGCATCCTCCTGTATCAGGGTGCTAATTCTAAAGTGCCCACCGCTGCAGCCCGACCAGAGTCCCATCTGCTGAAGACAGTAGGCACTCCTGGCCATAGCCCGAATGACAATGTCCAGGGGGGGCGAGGTTAAGACAACAGTCCAGAGCCGCGCCTGGCGCACTAGGAAAAGCCCCAGTGATAGCAAGGCAGGCCATCCTTTAGATACCCATAATACTTGATAACCATAATTTATCTCAAGAATACTAGAAAACATTTAGTATACTAAGGTTCAAAAATCCTTCTCTTGGAGGCAGTTTACAAGTTTCACAGTTTTCACTGATTTTAGCAGTCTTCGCCATTCAAGTCACAGATTACGAGAAACATTTTTCTGGTCATACTAAGGTTCAGAAAAATCCTTCTCTTGGAGGTAGTTTACAAGTTTCACAGTTTTCACTGATTTTAGCAGTCTTCGCCATTCAAGTCACAGATTACGAGAAACATTTTTCTGGTCATACTAAGGTTCAGAAAAATCCTTCTCTTGGAGGCAGTTTACAAGTTTCACAGTTTTCACTGATTTTAGCAGTCTTCGCCATTCAAGTCACAGATTACGAGAAACATTTTTCTGGTCATACTAAGGTTCAGAAAAATCCTTCTCTTGGAGGCAGTTTACAAGTTTCACAGTTTTCACTGATTTTAGCAGTCTTCGCCATTCAAGTCACAGATTACGAGAAACATTTTTCTGGTCATACTAAGGTTCAGAAAAATCCTTCTCTTGGAGGCAGTTTACAAGTTTCACAGTTTTCACTGATTTTAGCAGTCTTCGCCATTCAAGTCACAGTTTACGAGAAACATTTTTCTGGTCATACTAAGGTTCAGAAAAATCCTTCTCTTGGAGGTAGTTTACAAGTTTCACAGTTTTCACTGATTTTAGCAGAGTCATCGCCATTCAAGTCACAGTTCCCGATGGTGCCGCCTTTAAGAGGTCATTTAGTGAGAAGCCAGATATGGCCGTATGTAAATATTGATTTTCTAACAGTGACCATATCTAGCTAAATAATATGTATGAAAATTCACTTTTTCTTTGGGTAGGATGAAGTAAAGAAACTCCGATTTCTCCAAATTACCTTAATTTATAATCAGGTGTTGGACGGAATTTTTTATACCAGGATTACATAAGGCCATCTACTAGGAAACTGTAGCAAAAAAAACTAATAGCATTTGTTCTAGAGCAGCAATTTGAATATATTTGTGATTTATTAAAATTACTACAAAGCAATGTTTTCAGGCACAAGGTGAGATGAAGTATGTCCTCTTTTAAAGTGATGAAAACTGCTGAAGATTAATTGAATAGAGCAGTGAACTCCACGAGATCTGATATCAAACCCGTCGTTGGCACGATGAATGAGTGACCCACGTTACGCTGACAAGTTCTCCTACAAAATGACAGATCTACTAATCAAATCAGTCACAGCCCCTGAACATCATCTGGGTTCCTAATTATTTATTATCAGACATTAAGTAGTAAAACGTTAAAAACACAGTTACTATTCTATGGCGACTTTCACGTAGCGAAGTGGTAACACTGCGGCTCTCATAGCGAGAGGTCACGGGTTCGATTCTTGGGGAGATTAAACCAGTTATAAATAGGTTTGGATGTTTTATTTTAAAGCATTTGGTGTTTGGTGTAACTGATGAAAATACCACTAGCGAAGAAAGACCTCTTAATAATTAAAAACAAATCTTGGGAACTAAATAATAGACAGTAACTTTACTTTGAGTAATTCATTCATAGCCTATGCCGCACAGTTTTTGGAGTCGGCGTGGTCCCAAATTTTTAAACTATGCAAATCGATTAAGTAAAAAGAGAGTATAGGAACATTTAAAGGGGAACTGTTATTAAAGAACTCATTGAATTTATTAAATTTCTTGGGTGGTCGAGAAAGAACACTCTGGTATTGTGTATTGCTTGTTTCTAGCCATCAGCGCAGCAATACTCTACAGTCAGATATAGTTTATAATTTAGTGTTTGAGAACAGTTTAAATAATTTATAATTAATACTTCAATAGAGGATATGCATAAACTTGTATGAGTATTATATTCATATCCTAGCGGCTAATACTGTAACTAGTTCAGTATGGGGATTATTTAACGGCTGGTGAATCTGTTAATAGTAAATTATCGCATTCACTGTTGCTGTTATCCTAAAACATACACTTTTTAGAGCATATATATTTAATTTTAAAGTCTAAAATAAGGTTTATCCAATAAAACCTCGAATACTATTGTTAAAGTTAAGTTATGTAGCATAACTCTTAGCTTTGTAACTAACAAAAAAATAGTAAAACCATTTACAAAAGAAATTATTTATACTGGTAGCTAAACCATACAGTACTCGTATTGAAAGACATACTTAGGTTTGTCCTTACTGTGGTATTTTAAATTTAATTCAAATTGCCAACTTAGTGTGATGTGAAATGCAATACTACCACTTTTCAAGATGTACAATCTGATCTCTTCTTCAGGTAGATGATCAAAGCAATCATCAGAATCGGTCCGGAATTGTGGGAACTTATAATAAAAGAACTATGTTCCCTCGTATTACAATGCTCGTATTTGGATTGTTCTTACTGTGGTATTTTTAATTTAGTTCAAATTACTGCATGCATCTCTGGGGTAAAATATGCTGCAGTATTTTTTTGTAATGTACGCTATTTTTTAATAATAAAAATAAATAGCATTTAAAGTGGTGATGCCCGTCCAGACTATGAAAAATATCATAACTCCGTTATTTATGAAGCTGGAGAAAATATTAAAAATATTCAGGAAAATAAAACATTCACTAAATATTTTTATAGTAGCATGTGATTGTATTGCGAACAGACTACATGTAAATCACGTTCAACGAATTAATAATATTTAAGTTGTAACAAAATCTACTAATTCTTCCGACAGAACCAGAAGGAACATTTCATTTTACGGACCAATATTTTATAATTCTTACCAATTAAATTATGCTTAATGGAATGTTTTTTAATACTAGAGTAATAAAGGACATATATTTAACTAAAAGTTCCCTATATGTGTATTCTTTAATTTGATTCTAAAAACGGGTATGCTGTCAGAATTTAAATACTTGAAATGTGTTCACTAGAACGACATAATGTGGCCAGTCACAATAGTATAACACAAATATGACTGCAACTCCGTCAGCAATGCATACGTTTGCGTAACGTTCTCTACACATTTCTTTAAGAGCCGGGGGTACATCTTGACTTTGCCTCATAAGAAAAATGAGAAACTCATGCAATTTTGGACCTTGTTTTTAGTCGTAGAATCATGACGGGTGTCTCATTTTAGAAATATAACCTGTCACGATTTTTTAAATTTTTTTCGATATATTTATTTTACTAAACTATTTAAATATTTAAAAGTATAAATTTTACAAGAAAAGCTAAAATAAAAGTTTGGATTCACATTATTAGATATCTTATAACATTACGATAAAAAATAAGGGCGTAGAAGTGTACGAGGTTTAACGTTGTCCTTATGAGGGAACACTCAAGGTCGTTTCACTACTGAAGGCTCTTCACTAAGGACATAAAGGATTCCCCACGCCCAACAAGTCTCCTCACACCCATGAGGACCTCCTGTCTCGGGAGGGTCGATAACAAGAACCCAAATACAGGGGGCGCAATAAACTTGAGAGATAATTGGCGTCGTTCCGTCGGGGACTGAGTGGTCTGCAGCACGCCACGGAGCTCAAACTCTCGGGAAGTGAAATCTTATAAAAATAACGAAACTTTCACGAACCCGTTTTGTCATTAAGTATGCCAAAACTTTAGTGGTAAGTACTACGATAAGTACTAATAATCCACAAGAGCCGATGGCTGTGTATCCTCCATATTAGTGTTACTAAAAGGGACCGCATTATGCAAGGCTAATTCATTTAGGGTTAAGCTTTCAGAAATGTAACCAATCGTGTTTTCAAGATTTTATCCCTAGTAATCATGATTAAAAGGAACCAAATGATGTACAAAGAAAACTATGATAGTAATTGGAATGAAAGAAGGAGAAACCATTACATTTATTAAACTTTAACCTTAAACTAAATACTTAAATACTAATAAACTAACAGATAGGAGTTTTCTTTTAAGTCATTGATTATTTGTTTAATTTGTATGATAAAATCAACACGATAAAATTTAGGTAATTTATTCCAGTCTTTGAATAAATATTCGGATAAATATTTGATATTAAATGTTAGTTACAATAATGAAAGTTACTACAAATATATATTCTTCTTAAATTGTATTGGCAGCTTCCTAGAAAGGTAATTTACATTAATAGGTAACGAAGCAATGGATGACATTTCTTAATCTAAGGGGTTTATTTTGGTTTGTTTAAATTTTGGAAAGTAAATCAATAAAAAACTTAGTGTGCTATACGAATTAATTATAAATCTCTTCTAAACGAAATTTTGAATAAAATTAATTAAGAAAATTCTTTTTTTATTGAATGTTAAAACTCTAAATTCTGTTTAAAATATGGTTATAAGTAAGACACAAATGTTTAGATCTCACCAATTTTCAGTTTATCCACCACATATTTCAAATGAATAAATGAGCTTTAAAAAGTTATCTGCCTCTGTAGTACTTGCAGCCTATTAATATTAAGTAATGTTGGAGCTCAAACTTTAATGGGAATTTAAAATGTTTGCGACAATGCCCAAGTTTTAAAAGGAAGAGCAATTCATGTTGAGTTAAAAATAAAGCATTTAAAACAGGCAACATGTACCAAGAAACACTCTTTAGTCACCTCCTATATTGAGGTTTTCTTGGTGGTCCTTTACATATCACATCACCCTAAAAAATACTAATTTTTTAAGAAGGAATTTTATAGATTTTTGGATTCTATAAAAAATAAGGATTTGTTATATAAGTTAAAAGTGATTATGTGATTAAATGAAAATTAATAAGAACTATCCTAACTATCAGATGATTGACATTAAATGAGATAATTATTTTGAGTAACTTACATGATTATAATAATTTGTAATAAACTAAAACACATCATCACTGTATAACAAATTACCAAAGTTATTCAACCAATTAGGTTATCCAGGCACTACAGAGTAGTAAAGAAATCTGGTGCAGTTAATCCCAGATCACCAATTATCAGTTTGTTCGAGAAAACATTGTAGAATATTTAGTGTTCACAGCGAGAGCAAAATATTATTGAAAGTTGCAATTGGACTTGTAAAGCCCGCAAAGTAATAAATACGTCACTGTCGTAGTACCAGTTTCGTACAGTGGATAACCTAAAGGTTATCACTAATTGGTAATTTTCTGAGCGATACGACATCATTAGTTTGTTTATTGTAGCAGCCCAACAAGCAAAACTGAAGTGTTGCTGAAGAGATGTGGTCAACACGCAGTGTAACTGTATTGTGTCTATGTGTGGCCGTGTACCTAGTGAGTGTTGGAGAGTGTAGGCACCACCACCATCGGCAACAGGAGAGCCATCTGCACTCCAACACCCACAGTCGGCAGGTACGCAACCACGGCGTCAACCATCCAACCTCCAACCACAGCCTCCCCACCATCACCAACGTTGTTGTGATAGACGTCCCAATTCGAGAGTGTCCTCCTGGCCAAAGAAGAGACTGGAGAGGAAGGTGTAGACAAACATTTTAAAAAGTATTGTATTATACATTCCAATCTTGTGAGATAAATATACGTGCAAAACCATTGTTGGCCTAAACGAACAAAAAGTTCATTTTCGGATCATAATTACCATATTTGTGAGTCGATTTAATTTTTAATTACTGTAATTAACCATTTCTTATTAATCTGTGTGTATTTTCTAATTCTGGTTATATTGACTTTTCAGGCCATATATAAACGATTAAGTTGGACTATTATTAAAGACCTCCGTTGCTTAAACTATTTTTAACATAACGTCAGTAACCTGGTGAATACGAATAAACTTAATAAGAAGAGTATTTTTCCAAAGAAGGGAAAAGTAAAGAGTCCAGTTATATCAAACAGAAAGTACTCATGGTTAACTGTTGCAGATAACGAGAGGCTTTTATGTTCTTGGTAGACCCTGAAGAACGTAAGTTATTCATAAAACACACTGGGCACGAAGAATCCAGAGCAATTGCATAAGTTTTAAAGCCTGTGATATGTATAAACAGAGACTGGATTTGGAGACTGCAAGGCGCATGAGTTCGTCTAGAGTACAACAGTTTACATACACCAAATATAAATGAAAAATGCATCACGCTAAGGAAATCCAAAAGTTGGAGGAGAATTCTCAAAAATGGAGGATCTAGACTTCAGGTGATCAATTTTTGGAAGAGACCAGAGACTTTGTGAAACCAGATTGTTGTGGTCTAGATAGTTATAAAACTATTAGATACTCCCAGATACTGGGTGGTCGGCAGCAAAATATTGATTTGTACTTAACATTTATACATAATATACCTGTTGTAATAAATTTGAAAAACTATATATATATATATATATATATATATATATATATAAGTTTAAAGTTTAATGACTATTACTTGTCTGATTCCTTAATCACTTAAAAAATAGATTTGCAAATATTGATTTTGTACTACTATTAGTCTAACTCTGTACATAATAACATATTGCGTTTTGAAGGAAAAAGGATTTTTTGCGGGCATTTGCCATCGTTCAGTAATAGGTCTACAATACAATCACTGAACGATGGCAAATGTCCGGGAAAAAATCTGGCTTCCATTGTCAAAAACAAACTTCAAGCAAAGGATATTGCTTTTGTTAACAATTCTTTTGAGATTACACAAATACCTTTAAACTATTCTGCACAAATGATTTCACATAAATACCTGCGACGTAAATGTACTAGAAACTTATACTAACATGTAACTTTCATCCAAATGCTCCAAAATCACGTAAAATATTCAAAACTTTTTTCGGGCATCATCCTTCGTAAAGACAGAATAGGACTGGCTTGTTGGTTCGTAAAAGTTTTAATTAAACCGAACAAAGTAGGAATAATATATAAAGTCGTGTTGTTAGTAGTGCTGTGTTATGATACAAGTTCAGTTGTTATAAATGTGAGAATAATCACTCGAGAGGCTGGACAAATTTTATTTCTAACTATCTCTCCGTTGTATGTATCCAAAATGAACTGACCTAGAGACTTCAAAGTTTGCAAGAAGGTTAATTTTTAGGAAACAGGATTTTTCCGGACATTTGCCATCGTTCAGTGAAACAAGAAATCAATGTGAAACGATGGCAAATGTCCGGAAAAATCCTGTTTCCTTCACAATCCTTCCATCGTCAAAAATAACCTTCAAACAAAGAAGTTAATTTTTATATGGGCAACTTTGATTGCCATAATGGTGCATATCACTCCAAGGGATACGCTGAGCGTTATTATTACATAGGTCTTAGTGTTAACCATGATGGCAACTAGAAAATAACAGAATATATAAATTTGTAAACAAACTGAATACATCCACATGAGATTTCAATATGTGATATTTGTATTTATAGAGGTAGAAGACAAATGAGTGGAAATTCAATGTTATAAATTAGTGACTTTTGACTTAAGCCCACGCTTGTGTTGTAGTACTCTACCTAGCTCACCAAAACTTTTGTTATTTAAACACCAATATGAAATTTAAATTAATTAATAAAAATGTGTATTTATAGATCGAGGCGGATGTGACCTTGAGTGTGTGGTGATAGGCGGGAGGGTGACGGGGTAACATTATGCGCTGCTTCCCAAAATCATTTCCTATTACTCATCTGCGACAGCCTCCAATCTCGGAATTGTATTGACGAAAATAACCTCATTTGATCATACTCGCTAAAAATCAGTCTGTTTTGTGACACTGCTGGTTGTGGTGGTTGTTTGTGCCTCTCTTTTACTGATAATGTCTGATGAATTACAGCTGAAAGTCAAAAATAGAATAGTCATTCCCGCGAAATTTCAAGTTTATAAATTTATGAAGAGAGAGGCAGACCATAAAACTGTTAATATTCCTTTGTCGAAGGCTCGTCAAAGAACTGCTGCAGCAAATGGTGTATTAGAGCGAGTTGTGACTTAAATAAACAGTCAGCTTAAAGAATTCAAGGTTAGTGATCATTGTGAGGCAAGTTTTATTACACCAAACAAAAACCGACAACGACGTAGTTTAGTTATTCGTTTAAAAACTTCGATAATTGTGTAGTGAGGAGAGTAGTGTACAATATTCACATTGAAGAACATCGAATACGGACTGCAAAACTATTGAGGGAGGCGCTAAGGGACAAAATAAACTTCCAAGGCTGTGAGAAAAGTTTGAGGTGGGCATTAAAGGATCTAGGGTTTACTTGGAGAAGGACAGCACACAATAGGAAATTATTGATTGATGTTTTTCTCAAAAGGACTTATTAGCTGTACTAATTGGCAAATTGAAATCGTTAAACTAGAGATTATTGCGCCCTCATCTCAGCGCCTAGCACGTAAACGAAACCCACTAAACGGATAGCGTTTTTTTGTTGAAAGGGTAGAATATGGATTCTGTGCGCGTAGCTAAATTCCTCTATCTGTATCACGTAGCAAAATATTGTGAACTAGATTTCATCTATAAACTTTTGCACAATTTCTGCTTTGTCTTTTTCCGGAGGGATGTAAAACTGTATTTTCTGTATGGTTGTCTGTATGTCTTATCTGCCTGTCCGCAGGACATCTGAAGATTGTTATAAGCTATAGACTTGAAATTTTGCAATTTCAATTTTTTAACTAAACAGCCTGAGCAAAGGCTGTTACGCGACACGTGGTGTGGCGCATTGCTACCTTGTTAAACAATATAGACATGGATTAATAAGCGTCTTCGCAAATACTACACGAATGTGACGTTTCCCAACGCCCCTCCGATCACGACGATACTGCCACTGTTAAATATTTTTATCATCATTCGTGGTATATTTCTTCACGATAAAATTTATCATTATGAAATAATTAGTTGATACGATTCTGTTAAATCTCTCGATTTCTAGCATATATTATAAATATTTATTGTTCGTCACAATAGAAAAAAAGAATAAAGATTCAGATTTATTGTTAAAATTAAATATAACAAATGTTATTGGTTGTTGTACGAATAAGAGGGATATTAGATATAACTGTCTCATACTTAAGATATAGAACTATAAGTAATTGGGTAGGATGTATTTGATTTTTGTAGAAAATAAAATGAAAGTTGTTTTGCTTTACATTAGGGTCCAAAAGCTCTGAATTATAAAAAAATCTATAAAAAGTGAATAATCTATAAAAATACTTTTTAATACGTAAATTGCAAAGGTTATTTACTATCTACCCATAATTCAACATGGTAAAATAATATTTCATAAAAGACAATAAAATCAAATTAATCGTTTTAATAGAACATTTTGAGATCTACTAATTCTACTCGTATACTAAGTAAATTGAAAATAGTATAAATAATGATAGTAATATTTAAGAAAATTGAAGTCTGCCAATATATGTTTCCATTTTCACTCTAACTTATAAAAACATTCTTTAGATACTTTAATCTCAAACATTTTATTTCGTAGAAAGCTTTAACAACAACTCCGACAATTAATAATTCCACATTAACTTTCTATACTGAAAGTGTTCCACATGTTAATAGGTCAAAATGGTTTCATCAGTTTCGAATAGAGGATAACCTAGAGGTTATCACTGATTGGTGAATTCCCTGAACGGTTTCGCACCATTGGTTTGTTTAGTGAACCGACCCTACAAACATAACCGAAGTGTTGTTGAGGAGGAGATGTGGTCAACTCGCGACGTGACTGTATTATCTATGTGTGGCCATGTATATAGTGAGTGTTGGAGAGTGTGGCCTCCAGGAGACTCATCACTCCAACATATACAGTTGGCAGATTCACAACGAGGACGATGACCACTCTTCTTTATCATCGAACCACCTTTCACCATTCCTGTGTGTGCACCTGGTAAAAGACCTTAACGGAGAGAGGGGGGTGATGAAGACCACAAGTATTTTGAAATGTATTGTTTTAAACATACCTATTTCGATAGTTCGTAATTTCAGCTATTACCAATCAGATACTCATTTCTTATTATAAAAACAGCGCAAAGGTTTGCTGTGTAGTGTAATACGTGAGGAGTCAATTTCATAACTTTTTTACACACTTAATTAACTTTGCTTATTATAGTTGTTTTCAGAATTAAATTCTCTACAATCTGTATTAGAAAAAAAATTGTTTATTGGAATTTAACAATGTTATTCGACATCAAACATTTAAGACGGTATTTTTGTTATTAGATTTTTGGCAAATTTCATACTTTTTCTCAAAAACTGTTCACACTACAACCTCTAGAGTGGTTTTATTTGATTTTTTCAGGTGGTTTTCCTTATGAATCCATCGTATTTGAGTTAAAAAGTAAGAACAAAACATTTCAGAATCATTTAATTTCATCAGGTGAACTGAAAACAAGCAAAATCTTTCGCCAGCCATTACTCAGTAATGGAGCGTTTCCGGACCTACCTTTATATAACATTTTTTTCTTATTTTTAACTCTAGAATCACGTCTTAAAATATTTTACCATATTTCTGACTCACCCTGTATATATATATATATATATATATATATATATATATATATATATATATATATATATAATATATATATATATATTAGTCAGTGTGAAAAGTTGAACAATAAGTTTCTTCCTTACTACCAGACATTGTATGAGTGTGTTATTCTGACTGTAATAGAGGATGAGACACCAATTTCATCTCCACTGTTTTATATTTATTTCGAAAACGAAAGTATTTATTTAAAATTCATGCAGGTGCTGCTAATATTATTTTTGTACAGCCACTAATGTAAATATTGGACCACGTAATGCTACAAATCAAACTGGTAAGGGTTGTTTCATACATAGTTTGTTTTACAATAAACAATGTTTTAATTTAGGATCTACGTCTTTGTTATTGAAAAGTGAGCATATTTTAAAAGGTTTCCTGAACATGTAATAACAGATTAGACAAAAAATGTCATAACAATCGTTCTAACTGTATTGGATTTCTTTGAAAATAAAATAGCTAAACATGTTATTTATTTTTAGCATAAACTCATCCAGAAATTTTTATTGTTACAGTTCGAAGTGCTGAAATAGTTATAGATTACAATGGTTGTATTAGTTTCGTACAGCGGATAACCTAGATGTTCACACTAACTTCTACAAGAATGGGTTATGTGAATGAGTTTTTGTTAACTTACATTTTGTATGGTTGTCTGCCTGTCTATCTGTCATGATTCTTTCTTCAGGTTTTAGACTTGATATCTTACGGATCTAAAGTGAGACCTCTCATGGCTGTTTAATTCCATATTTTTATAAATGTTGTGACCAGATTTAATAAAAGAGCTTGTTCTTCATTGAGATCTTCTCTAATAGTTGTTTCCGAAGAACCTCTCGGGAAATATACCCTCGCTCCTAGCTGTCATACACGTGTACCTCAACACCGCCTGAGCCTTCGTTACTTGCTGACCTGACTTATCATACACGTGTACCACCACACCGTCTGGGTCTTCGTTACTTGTTGACCTGCTTTATCATACACGTGTACTACAACACCGCCTGAGCCTTCGTTACTTGCTGACCTGCTTTATCATACACGAGTACTACAACACCGCCTGAGCCTTCGTTACTTGCTGACCTGCTTTATCATACACGTGTACCACAACACAATCTGGGTATTCGTTACTTGCTGACCTGCTTTATCATACATGTGTACCACCACAATCTGGGTCTTCGTTACTTGCTGACGTGCTTTATCATACACGTGTACTACAACACCGCCTGAGCCTTCGTTACTTGTTGACCTGCTTTATCATACACGAGTACTACAACACCGCCTGAGCCTTCGTTACTTGCTGACCTGCTTTATCATACACGTGTACCACAACACAATCTGGGTATTCGTTACTTGCTGACCTGCTTTATCTTGTGGCCAGACATATTACAAGTGCTTCCTCGTCATTTAGATCTCCTTTGATAGTTGTTTCCGAAGAACCTCCGGGGAAATATACCCTCGCTCCCAGCTGTCATACACGTGTACCACAACATCGCCTGAGCCTTCGTTACTTGCTGACCTGCTTTATCATACACGTGTACCACCACACCGTCTGGGTCTTGGTTACTTGCTGACCTGCTTTATCTTGTGACGAGACATATTACAAGTGCTTCCTCGTCATTTAGATCTCCTCTGATAGTTGTTTCCGAAGAACCCCGGGGAAATATACCCTCGCTCCCAGCTGTCATACACGTGTACCATCAGACCGCCCGAGCCTTCGTTACTTGCTGACCTGCTTTATCTTGTGACCAGACATATTACAAGTGCTTCCTCGTCATTTAGATCTCCTCTGATAGTTGTTTCCGAAGAACCTCCGGGGAATATACCCTCGCTCCCAGCTGTCATACACGTCTACCATCACACCGCCTGAGCCTTCGTTACTTGCTGACCTGCTTTATCTTGTGACCAGATTTAATAAAAGAGCTTGCTCTTCGTTTAGATTTCTCTAATAGTTGTTTCCAAAGAACCTATGGGGAAATTAACCGTCGACCCCAGCTGCTGTACACGTTTACCACCACACCTAATGGGCCTCCGTTACTTGCTGACCTGCTTTATCTTGTGACCAGACAAGCTATCTTCATCTCAGCGGCAACTTAATCCAACGTTGGTTATTAATATGGGATAAAGTTGTAGCCAGAGTGTTCTATAAAAATTCATCCAACATGAGTTCTGTGGCAACACTGCTTGAGCGAGAATCACATGGCAACCTGAATGACATCTTACTTCTATTATAATATCTACAGAGTTTTCTTAAAATTGTGTACATATCAATCTGCCCGTAAGTGTGTTAAATTTTTATAAAAATATTCTAGAGACTTAAAACTCATTATATACCGTCCTCTTAATCCTAGGAAGAACCCTATTGATTTTTAGCTAAAAAAGCTTAAGGGCAGCCCATCTTTTTATCTGTCCGTCCTTCTGTATAACTCTTCAAAACTATAACTATAGTTATAAAACTATAACTATAACTCTATAAAAATATAATATTTAAGTAAAGAAACTGACAAAATTGTACTGCAAACGTAATAGTTATTGAATATATGTAACCTATTCTTGCTTTAATGTACTATAGAGATTGTCTATTCTACATGTTAACATGTAAACTAACGATATATTTATATTTTTCATGTTTCGGATATCAGAAAAAAGGAATAAAATAACGATAAAATGCTAATTTTCATTTTTATTATTGTGTTGGTCCATTTATTTGTTTAACATTTCCAGGAAGCTTATTGATTATCGTGATTCGAAATTGAGATGGCTAGTATTCGAATACAATCGTTCTTCGCTATTCAGTTCTGAAGTTGTCCCAGCCTCTAGTCTCATAAATGTGGACCAATTTGCATTTGAATCGGCAGTACAAGGTGACATCGAAAATATATAGCCTGGGTAAAGTCAACAATCCAAGCTCCCCAAAGGCAATTTTACACAACTATCTGGGTTTTAATTTCGAAATTATTTTGAAAGTTTTGTTTTCTTCTAAATACTTTATCAAAGTTGTATTTAGAACAGCTTCCCCATAGTCTCGAACCGTAGCCCAAATGTGAATTTATTAGGCCAAAATAGACTGCTTTCAGTACATCAAACGAGGAGATCGTTGAGACTTGTAACTCGGTACATGAATTCCTCTTCGTTCAAGAAGGGATCAAATTGATTTTAGGGTTAAAAGGTAAAATGGCAGTCCGTCCATATGAGACTCTTCCGTTATGTTCTGTCAAGTCCTTCGATACTCCGTTGTATTAGTTTATTTTTATTAGGATTAAATTATTGCAAACTAGAACATATCCTTCAACATGGATTCCAAGGGAGCTGTTTTCCCACGCAATATAAGCTGAAGTATTTTCCTAAGTTTGAAGCTTTAAAGGAAATCTATCGTCATATCAAACATTGTGAGAACCAAACAGTGGATTAGCTACTCCTTCGTCAAGCAAAGAACTTTGGATAACTCCTGTAATACACTTAACAGTAACCGGAGCCGGAAACAGTCTGAACAAGTGAAATAAAAGATGGATCTAGTCTTTCAAAATCCCTCTAACAGACAATTGTTATCAAAATTGTTTTAATAACATGAACAACAGCTCTGGTATACAAAACGATTTTATGTTCAATGCATTTATACCATGTGAGATTGTTGGATATACCATATACGCGGGACGTATGTCAGATGTTAACTTATTGTGAAGGACTCCTTCAGGAGCCAATTAGCGAATTCAAATTTTTCAATTTTATTATTTCAATATTTTTTCCTCTAAAATATACATTCAACCAGGGGAGAGATTGAAAGAGAGAGAGAGAGAGAGACAGAGAGAGAGAGAGATGTGTATGTAACATTTGACAATCTATTTGCCGCAGCCACGTCCAAAGCGTTTTTTCCTGATTTCTTAATACGAGAAGTCGAACACCTTCATTTGTGGCTTGTCTCACTTGCATTCAGATGTTACTCGTAGAGTCCTTATTACCCTTTGGTGGTCTTCGACGTTATATGTTCTTTTGTTTCATCCGAATATACTTTTCGCTAATGGACACCAATCCTACTTCACAAAATTTCTTTTGGCCGTTTACAATCACAAATATAGGGTCAATAATAGGATCAAGTGTAATTCGAATTTGGAGGATAAGTAGTTTATGAAATACACCCATCCAAGAACTGCGTGAAGGCATATCCAAAGTGTTGACTATCTTACTGATATTAGTTCTTTTTATGAAAGTCGTGGATCGATGGAAAGAACATTTTTGTGAATAAACTTTTGTCTTCAACAAAAGTATTATGTTGAAAGGGTTGTGATTGAAACATTTTTTTAACTAAACAATTTACCAATTGCACCATCTTTGTCAAGAGTCAGGGAATTGCAGCATCTTGTTCGCTCTTGGTCCCAAACAATTGTTTAGGTTCCAAAAACTTAATATTTATTGAGTGATACCTCAACTATATTTATTATCCAGACAACTAAGTAAAACATTTACAACATATTCAAAATGTTGGGAAATATTAGTATATATTTAATATTGTAAGTAACAAAGTTATTTTGTTTATACTATAAGTTAATATTATAGTTTACGAATTATGAGAGAAATTACCTTTTAGCAAATGAACCGAAACATTTTTGTCTTACTATCTTTATTTTATATAATTATTAAAATATTTATAATTGTAAAGATAAATTCAACATCATATGATTTTTTATAACAAGAGGCCGATTCCCTGTTTAGTGTTATATTTTCTTGGAACCTATTAAAATTCTGAGCTGTAGGTACTAAAACTTTAATAACAATTTAAAATGTTTGGCTCAGTGTTAATTGTTACAAGTTGACACAGTTCATATTGATTAAAAAGAATAACTTTTAATCCGGAATCATGCATCAAGAAACACACAACAGTGTTAATCCACAGTCTCATATTTGTAGGTTTTCTTGGTGGTTCTTAAATCTAAAGAAGATTCATTTGTTCAAGAAGGAGTTTTACTGATTTTGGGAGCAAAAATTAAGTTTCTTATTATTAGACTATATAAAAATAAATGTTTATAATGGTTTCTTGATTTCAATTTACCTTTCTAGGTATCGAAACAACGGGTGATGTTTCTTAAATTAAGAGGGTTACTATGGTTTGTTTATGTTTTGTAAAATGCATTAATAACAAAACTTAGTTTGATAAATTATACGAATTTGGAACAAATTATGAATAAAATTCATTACGAAAATTCTTTTTTATTGAACGATAAAATTCTAACCATAGTAAGATTAAAGAATGTTCAAATCTCACCAATTTTCAGTTTCTTCACCTCAAATTTTAAATTAATAAATGGGCTTTAAAAAGTTATTATTATCTATGGTACTTGCAGCCTATTAATATTTTGAGCTGTTAGAGCTCAAACTTTAATAGAATTTTAAAATATTTGTACCAATGTCTAAGTTTTATAAGCAAGCGTAATTGATGTTGAGTTAAAAAGAAAGCATTTAAAACAGGGTACATGCACCAAGAAACACTCAACAGTCTCCTATATTGAAGTTTTCTTGGTTGTCTTTTACATATCACATCACATTTTTAAAACAAAAACATTATTTTTTTTTTAAGAAGGAATTTTATAAATTTTGGAATATTATATAAAAATAAGGGTTTGTTATACATGATGGAAGTGATTATTTCATTAAATTTTGTATTGCACAACAATTCCACACAGACATATATATTTCTCATGATAGCATCTATATAAATAATAGAAGGTCTAACAGATGTACGAGAACTTCTGTTATGTCTGCTAAAAGCTTTGGTAGTTTTTACAGGTTTCACAGACAAAATATAATTAAACTTTCCATATAGAAGATATCATGTTTAGAAGTATTTATTTTTTTAATCTCTATTATACTTAGGAGAATATATTGTAAAGGAATCCAATCAATTGAGTTATCCGTGCATTACAGAGTAGTGTAATAAAATCTGATGCACTCAATCCAAGATCACGAATTACCAACTTGTCTTTTTTTCGAGAAAACATTGTAGAATATTTAGTGTTCACAGTGAGACCAAAAAGCTATTGAAAGTTTTAATTGGACTTAAAAACCCTTAAAGTAAATAATAACGTTACTTTTGTGCAGGTCTCGTACAGTGGATAACCTAGAGGTTATCACTAATTGGTAAGCGATACGGCATCATTAGTTTGTTTATTGAACCGGTCCAACAAACATAACCGAAGTGTTGCTGAGGAGATGTGGTCAACACGATGTGTAACTGTATTGTGTCTATGTGTGGCCGTGTACCTAGTGAGTGTTGGAGAGTGTGGCCACCAGGAGGAGACTCATCTGCACACCAACACCCACAGTCGGCAGGTACGCAACCACAGTGTCAACCACCCAACCACTAACGACAGCCGTCTCTCCATCACCAATATGATAGACATCCCAGTTCGAGAATGCCCACCTGGCTATAGAAGGGACTGGAGCGGAAGGTGTAGACGAATGTATTAAAAAGTATTGCATTATACATTCTAATCTTAGTAATGTGAGATAAATATACTGATAAAATAATTTTTGGGTTGAAAGACCGAAAACTCATATTAGAATCATAATTACTATATTTTCCAGTCGAATTAATTAATTATTTTTTTAAGCTATCGATTTTTTTATATGTCAAAAACAAAATTGTAATTTGCCAGTATGGTATACCAGTTGTTTGTCTCAATTCTAAATGTTGAAATAATTATACATTGCAGTGGTTGAATTATTTTCGTATTGCGGATAAACTACAGATTATCACTAACTGGAATTTTCATGAACAATATGGCATTAGTTTAATTATTGAACCAATTTAACAAACATAAAGGACATTTTTATGAGGATACGTTATCAACAAACAGTGTCACTGTATTCTTGCTATGTGTGGCCGTGTACCTAGTGAGTGTTGGAGAGTGTGGCCACGGCATCCGACATGACAACGAACATCCACCGCAGCAGATACGGCAACCATTCTGCCTCTCACTACGATGACGTCATCATCTAACCACCGCTCAATCAATTCGTTCATGAATGTGAATTTAGTGAAGAAAAGGACGTAAATGGTTTGTGTATACAAGTATTTTCAAATGTTTTGCTTTAGTCACTTCAGTTTTTTCTTGGGTGAGTTTTAAGGAAGCGTGTCACTCGTGGGTCTGCATAATTGTTGTAAAAGTGATAAATGTTGTCTGCGTGGGTAAATTTTTATTTTTGTTTTTCTACCTGTGTACAGAATATCTCGAAAACGAACTTACCTATAAAATTTAAATTGTACATGAAACTTCATTTATATATGAGGAACACTAAGTTAAATGATGGTACCTACCATGCTATAGGATTTGGCTGATCGTTATCGAATATTTTTACATCGGTCTTATGGGTAACCATGATGGTAACGATAAAATTCCAGAATAAACCAATTTGTAAACATAAGGGATTCAAACACGCGAAAAATTAACGTACTTAGCCTAACTATCTCAACACATACATAATTTTAACGTAGCTTGTCGTGTTCATTTTATGACGCACTTATATTAAACACAATTTAGTGAAAAAAGATCTGAATGTATCCCTTGGTATGTCTAAAATTGTATATGTAGACTAAACATTTTGCAATAAAATTAATTTCTACAAGAATGAGTTACATTTTCGTGTCAACTTCTTTTATAAGGTTGTCTGTCTGTATATCTGTCTCCAGGACCTCTCGGCAGTGAAATGAGTTATAGGCTACGTTATAAATGTTTCATGTAATCTCAGTGAAGCTTGTTATAACACGTGTTAGTAATATATAACTAAGAAAATAAGAAAAATAGTACCCTATCATCATATTTCATTTCCTGACGCGTGTTTTGGTAATCATACCATGATCGCAGTAACATTATAACATCACAAAACTATAAACACATAGAATAATAATACAAATTGTTATGAAAATATGTAATGAGTTATACGACAGTCTACGTTCGTGATCGCTTCCTTCAGTTTAATATTTGTAAAATATTGGATTTTTTATTGACTTACGTTGTATTTAACATGGTAATAGAATCTCTTTTATAATTTAAATAAATTGTAGTTCTTCTTTTGAATCTAATATTTCTCCCTTTTTGAAAAACTATTTTCTTCCATACTTTTATAATGTTTTTCACAATTATACTTTATACTGGTTGCGTAGTTTGCGTTACATTTTCGTATTTTAAATTTCTTATATGCTCTTTGAACCGCAACTTGAAATTTTGACTTGTTTGATATTTAACAATTTTAACGATCGCTGGAATTACTTTTATAAATTCCCGAATTTTCCTTTTTTATTAGTAACATCAAAAGAGTTATTTCTTGTTCTGTTAATATTAAATATATGAATAGAATATAAAAAATCATATAATTAAATATCCATATTAAATATGAATAGAACAAGAAATAACTCTTTTAACTCTTTAAAATTTAACAATTAAATCTTTGGCAGTTTAACAAATACAGTCACTTTTTGCTGTAAAATCAAAAATTAAGATGTCAAAAATAAGTAAAATCTCTCTGTATATTTATTAATTTCACTTCCTTCAACTTAGCAGAGTATAATTGTTCAAAAATAAATAATAATACAAAAAAACTATCATATTGTGAACAAAATGGTACTTTACCAGCGTACAAGCTGTTGGTCCCAATTCGAAGTGCTGAAATAATTATAGATTTTAGTGGTTACATTAGTTTCATACAGCGGATAACCCACAGGATATCACTAACTTAGAATTGCATGAACAATATTACATTAGTTTGTGTATTGGACCAATCCACCAAACATAACTGACAGTTTTCTGAGGAGATGCTGTTAACAACAAACTAGTGTAACTGCATTGTACCCATGTGGGGCCGAATACCTAGTGAGTGTTGGAGAGTGTGGCCACGACATCCAACATGGCAACGAGCATCCACCGCAAATACGCAACCACAGTCGGCAACCATTCGGCCTCCTGTCATAATGACGTCATCATCAAACCACCGTCCAATTACCTCATTTATATGAGTGTGAATTGGGCAGAGAAAGGACGTGGATTGTGTAGACCAGTATTTTGAAATATATTG
The DNA here is from genome assembly GCF_021130785.1 of Homalodisca vitripennis. NCBI lineage: Eukaryota > Metazoa > Arthropoda > Insecta > Hemiptera > Cicadellidae > Homalodisca > Homalodisca vitripennis. Next base: position 40,083,226 of record NC_060211.1, on the reverse strand, counting down.
CTTTAGACACTCAAATAATATTTTAATTGGTTGAGCTTTAGGGAAGCCTAACACTCGTGTAGCTGGAAAAATTCATTTATGTATGTCTATCTATCCGCAAGATATCTAAAAAATGTACTGATCTATTGATTTCAAATTGTGCATGAAACTTCTTTTATATATGAAGAACACCTAGATTATGAGGATTAGATTATTAAGAGTTAGATTATGGTACATCTAATTTAATGGAATTTGGCTGAGCGTTAGCGAATATTTTTACATTGGTCTTATGGGTAACCATGATGGCAACGATAAAATAGCGGAATTAATTAATTTGTAAACAAACGCAATACATCCATATGAGCTTAAAACATCTTACTCATATTATTACATGTAGCCTAACTATCCCAACTCATACATAATTTTAAAATAGCTCGCTGTGTATACTTTTACAACACACTGGTATGAAAACCAATTTAATAAGATTAGAAAATGTGGCCAAGGTATGTCAAATAATTTTATAAGTAGACTAAAAGGTTTGCAATAAATTTAATTTCTACAATAATGAGGTATATGATGAGGAATTTTCGTGTCAACTTCTTTTTCTATGTCGAGAGTAACCTGTAAAAACTGTCAAAGTTGTAACCAGACATAACACAAGTGCTCGTACATCTGTTAGACCTTCTCTAATGGTTGTTTCCAAAGAACCTCTCGGGAAATTAACCCTCGACCCCAGCTGTCATACACGTGTACCACCACACCGTCTGGACCCTCCCTGCTTACTGACCTGCTTTACGTTGCTTGTACAAATTCCACCAGCTCATTCTCATTCATCACTGTTCAGAAACTCATTCTCAAACTTGTATTCGGAAATTAAAAAAATACATTTTAATAGATGTGTAACGTATGACAGTAATATGTTTAAGAACCTCTTGTAGCACAGGACGGTATACGTGTTATATTTTTATATAACACTGAATATTTAAAGTGAATGTATGGTAGTAACAGCCTTTATTACTGGACAGGGCCAATAATTCAAGTGACACTTTCATACCTTAGGGAAGTATTGTGAAGTGTTACTGAAAACGTAGTGTTACTGATTTATTGTTTCACTAAACAATGTCAAATGTCCGGAAACGTCCTGTTTCCTTCATACCTTAGGGAAGTATCGTGAAGTGTTACTGAAAACGTAGTGTTACTGATTTATTGTTTCACTGAACGATGGCAAATGTCCGGAAACGTCCTGTTTCCTTCATACCTTAGGGAAGTATTGTGAAGTGTTACTGAAAACGTAGTGTTACTGATTTATTGTTTCACTGAACAATGTCAAATGTCCGGAAACGTCCTGTTTCCTTCATATCTTAGGGAAGTATTGTGAAGTGTTACTGAAAACGTAGTGTTACTGATTTATTGTTTCACTGAACAATGTCAAATGTCCGGACGTCCTGTTTCCTTCATACCTTAGGGAAGTATTGTGAAGTGTTACTGAAAACGTAGTGTTACTGATTTATTGTTTCACTGAACGATGGCAAATGTCCGGAAACATCCTGTTTCCTTCATACCTTAGGGAAGTATTGTGAAGTGTTACTGAAAACGTAGTGTTACTGATTTATTGTTTCACTGAACGATGGCAAATGTCCGGAAACGTCCTGTTTCCTTCATACCTTAGGGAAGTATTGTGAAGTGTTACTGAAAACGTAGTGTTACTGATTTATTGTTTCACTGAACGATGGCAAATGTCCGGAAATGTCCTGTTTCCTTCATACCTTAGGGCTTATTACTAAAGGTCCATTACTACGTAAGAGATGGCTAAATACATTATTTTGATTGTAGACTCTTGGGGTTTAGGAGAAGAACCCTATTTTGAACCTCACACCCAGGAGATCAGCTTTTAACTCGACGTCAGCTTTGCTTAGGGCCTCTGGATCTCGTACTAGCGGATCTTGGGGTGCGCAAAATCTTAGATTATCGCGTTAGGAACTAAGTCTTTTATACCGCCCTCTTTAATTTAATATCATGGTAGGGACAGAATGTAGACAATACTGTTCATTATATCAGTAATATTATATCAGTTATCTTTGTTGTTTTTGTTACATTGTATTATTTATTTTTATATGCAACGTAGTCTTTCTAAATTTCATTACGTTTACCTATATTGTTAGTTGTCGTAAGTACTATTTACATTATCTTATTGTAGTTTGTTGGTGTTATGAGATCTATAGTATTTATTTTCTTTTTCGTTACTTCTTGTTGCAGTTGTTACTTTTTTGTTTTTGTTTTGTAAACTGTTACTTTTATAACATATTTATCAGCTTTGTATGTGCCTATACGCCACTGTTAACTATTTATTTACATTGTATTATTTGCCATCTAATTTTCACCTTATTGTAAAATGGTCTGTACCGTTGGAATAAATTAAAATAAATTAAATATTATTGTATTTGAACAAAATTAATGTTGCTTATTTCTGTCTGATAATACTCGTAATTCAATTAATAATATCAAAGTACTCATATTGTTTACTTATATGCAATTTTTTAAAATCTCTAAATCAATTTCTTTATTACATAAAATAAAAAAATCTGTCGTTTATACTTTCTCTGTAGTATTTGATAGTCTATACATTAAGAAAAGATTAGCTAAACGTAAAGAAGGGGCTTAGGGAAAAACGGATTAGCTTAAAGGTCTAGGAAAGGCTCAGTGGTTTAACGTGATTGGTTCCTTCATCAACAATATAAAGCTAGGTATTTATATACAACAAGAAAAAGACTCAAAGTTAGAACCTTAAGCCACTCCTAGGTTGCCAACAAACATTTAAAATTATACACATTACATCAAATCGCAATCTAAATATTCTTTATGATATACGAGATAATTTTTACAACCTTTTAACATATCTTGTCATATGATACATTCTTATTTTTGTTATTTAACATGCGTTTCATATCAGTCAATAATAAAAGGCTACCACGGCAAGTCATCATATGATGATGCATGTGTTGGGGTAGTTAGACTACAAGTGTTACTGTGCATCATGATAAAATATAATATGACTGTACTAGATTTTCATAGAATTAATTCTTTCTCGAATTTGTTGTAATTACTAAAATGTTACATTACAAAAGAGTACATACCAAGTCACCAACGGATGGCACTGTATGTGATGGGATAATTAGGCTAGGCATATGTTTATTATTATGACTCGTGATAAAATATCGTATTATTGTACTCAGTTTGTCTACAATTATTGTATATTTTTTTCATTCCATCATGGTTAGGCCAATATAAAATTGATCGATAACGCTCAGCCAAATTCCACGGTAACATGCAACACAGCATCCTCGGTGTTGCCTATATAGAAAAGAAGCTTCATGCGTAATTTAAATTATATAAATCAGATTGTTCTCGGATGGACAGACAGAAATTAAATTTACCAGTCGCGCGAATGATAGGCTTCGCTAACGCTCAGCCAATAAAATTTGGTAAAGTAAACAAAGTAAATAGAAAATTAAGATTAAAGCTTAAATCTTCCTAAATCTGTACAAGGTATCTCACCAAAATCGAATGTACATTCTTTGTGAAATGTTGATAGTAAATATAATTTTGTCGGATACAGCTGAGGAGGCTTCAATGAACATGCACAGTACTCTACACAATACTCGAAGGAAGAGAAATAGCCGCCACTTTTGAGTGAATCATGTTACACGGATATTCCTAGTGTTCTTATTTAAGAATATTTCTTATTGTAGGATATTCTAATGACCGTTTTGTGGAATTCTTGACATTTGCACAATAATAATAGTGAATGAATGAGAAACGCCTTGATAAAGGTGCAATGTTGAAGCTATCAAGCCCACTCAACCCCAAACAAACAAGACTTGAAACGTCAATATTGAAGTGGCTCCATTATAATGTGTTTAAAAAATAACGAAAACTACTGAAACATTTAAGTTATATAACTATTTGAATAGAAAACATTTACTCAAAATCTAAATAGTAAAATAACAATAAAGTCAATAAGTCTGACATGGTAAGCGCAAACGGTCAAGCCAAGGTATTGAAAACAAACACGTTTAAATTATTAAACTCTCCACTAAAGACGCAACTGATACACAACCAACCTTCGACGTGTGCGGACAGAAGTTTTGTTTCAGTTGTCAACTAATTGCAGACGCAACTGGTTTCCAACTATAGTTTCAGTACAGTCGCTCCGTGTGCGCTGGGCCTTACACCTTGCATCAATGAGCTCCCCCGGTCTCATTATCGTATTTACTGTCAGCTTCATTAATATAGTTCTTTGTATCAATTTTAGACTTTATATGGAAGGATCAGTACGGTATTTCTGATTTTAGTAAATAACTAGTGATACGTGATTTGACCTTTGAACGTCACTGTTTCAGTAATCGCGGTTAAACATTACTTTAATAATATTTTATAACAACTACTAAACAATTATCGTTGCTAACTGATAACCATTTGCTTGGAAACCCCAAAATACAACACATGGATTTTCCAGAACTTGAACATGACGTAGATTATTAGGTTTTAAATACAAACTAAATATATGTTTTTAGTTGTAACTACATATATTACATACATTCTTTTTGTATACATTGGCATATATAAGGGCTTAGGGGGCTCCAGTCCCTCCCTCGAAAATTTGAAAAACCAATCCAGTAGTTTGTTTTAATCTATAACACATGTATGAGCCTTAAAGCAATGTCCCAGGGAATTACTGAGCCCTTATGTTTTGAGGGTATTTTACACCTCCTAAACCACCCATTGAGTCAGCCCCCTCCCCCGCCCCGAAATGTTGAAAGACGATCATTAACATTGCAATCAGTAGTTGTTTAGGCTAAACACATTTACGAGGTTTTAAAACACGAAAATTTCCCGGTAAAAGATTCCTGAGCCCCTTTGTTTGGAGGGAATTTTATACACCCTAACCCACCCACCCAGTGAGTCAGTCCCCTCTAAGCCCCCTCCCCCCCCCCGAAATAATTTTCTATATACGCCACTGGCTCCTAATGAGTGCATATTAAGACCTTAAAACACAAAACTTAGTTGGAGTTGCACAGAAGAGTTCTGAAATTGTGTAATGTTATATTTTTAAACACTGATTTTTCAATCCGTGTGATTTCTCCATATCACCTGTTCAATGACTGCGGTATTATCTCCGTGTTAACTATTGCCAACTATTTATGATAGTCACGTGATCTGTTGATGACGTCACTATCCGCTCCAATTCGCTCTAGAGCCGAGCCGGGCCGAGTCTGGGAGCCACGTGTAGTGGTGGGTGGTGGGTGGCGGGTTGTCGTCTGAGGGTGGGGGTGCTGACCCACATACAGCGGGCGGGGGTGGCTCTGCAGGAAGTAGGTCAGCAGTCTGGGCTCCCGGGTGGGGGAGGTGGTTACTCTCGCCTCCCAGCCAATCCCGCCTCGCCCACGCCGCACGCGCTTCATTCTCCCTGCTCTCCTGGACGCATCAGTAACCCATTAACAGCCACTCGACTCCTGCTTGGGCGAGCATTAAGTAAAGAAGTCCGGTACGCTCCATTTTTTAAATCGATCCTTCGTCTCTATGATGATGATGGCCGTGTTTTCCTGTCCGGTTTAGCCTTTAATCAGCAGTCATTACCATTTGAGTCTTCTACCAAGCTGTCTTGTGTCACAAAAACCTTAAGGAGTTTTTTTTTTAGATAAAAACGCATCATCCGTCAATGTGAGGAGCAGTTTAACCTAAACAAATTAAAAAGTTTTAAAAGTTCCATGGTTAAGCGCAATTAAAGACGTTTTTGAATGTGGTAACAACAAAGAAGAAGATCGCTACGAATATAAAGAGGGATATCTCATGGAAGGATATCTCATAGATGGATATCATGGATATCTCATGGAGGGATATAATGGATATCTCGTGGATATCCACACTCATCGAACCCTGGCTTTGTAGAAATTAAGTTTCATACAAAATTTAAATCTATAGCTTTTTCATGCTTGAGATTTACTATGGACAGACAGACAGACAAACGTACAGATTAGATTTATTGACAGCTCCCTAAGTGATACGCTTTGCTGGCGCTCAATGGAATTCAATAGATAGACATGCACTATCGTCGAACTTGATCTTGCCTGTATAGAAAAGAAATTCCGTGTAAAATTGTTAGCTAAATTTGTTTTTGAGATATCGCCTGAGCGAGTAATAGGTTTCACTACCACTCAAGTAAATTCCATGAATGCTCTATAGTCAAACTTGATAACAATAAAATTCCAATTTTAAAAATAATTTCGTTCAAAGTTTCAAGTCTATAGCCTAATTCATTCTTGAAATATCCTGTGGACAGACAGAAATAGGATACATTTTCCAGCTTCGCTAAAGCTCTGTCAATTATTATATGGACGGAATCAGAGGGTTGTCACTAAGACTTTATAAATTACTCCTGATAATACATCTGAATTTTAAGGCATCTTAAGTCATAATACATTAAGATATTTTACCATCCAAAGATAGTTTTGAAATAAAGGTAAGTTCTTCATATTTCTATATTCAGCTGGTTTATACTTAAAAATGTCAATCGACTTCAAAATAAAACAGGTACATTATAATAACTCATTGTTTTATTACAAATGGAGTATGACAACAAACTCCTTTGAAATAACTTTCTTCTTCCTCAGAAATTTAAGATTTTACTAAACACGTTGTTACTTACTCGTATTTGTAATTTATTCAGAATTCTGTTGTATGATATGTGAGTTAAATCTGAATAAAAATAATAAAACTATACATCTGGCATTAAATAGTTTTTGGTATAATTTAGTCTTCAATTCTATAAAAATTTGAGTCCGTAGTTCAAATCAGCTATTGCAGCATACAGTTATTTATGGAGCTACTCTTATTCTCAGATCTAAGGAACAGAACACATTTTGAATTATCTGTTTGAAATTATGATATTTATATATTATTATATATATATATATATAATATATATATATTATTATTATTATTATTATTATTATTATTAAACCAAACACATTATGATGAATTAAAAATACAAATAACTTTGTGAGTTTGACGCTGTACCTGAAGTTTAAAAAACAGTCCATTTATATTAACTCCGGAAACGCTTTGTTAGCGTATCACGGTCAGGAAAGTTTTAGCTCAAATTAAATTTCCGCTCATCCCACGAAATTAGGTCTTACAGAAATGTTTTAGCAACAATTAAAACGCCAAAGGTGGAGTCTTACTATGCCCTACTAGACAAATCTACTTTAAAGGTCCTAGAACTATCAATAGTACTTTTTCCAGAAAACCTTTTTCGGACAATATTTTCCCAAACTTTTTAAAATTTAATTTTAAACCAAATGGCGGAGGTAACTTATACATAATTATGTTTAAAGAGCGTTTATTCGGAGCAGAAGAAAGCGCTTGTTTGTGTTTATTACATAATGAATCTGTCTTAGTTTATTAAAAAATTATAAAGTACTAAAAGTATTTTAAGAAATGTATTACGCAATACTATAGTGGAGTGGTATAGAATTGTATTTAGGTTCAATATATTAACTTTACGTCTATAGTTTAATTTCAAACAGACTGTGTATACAAATTTGGATTTCTTAAGTTGAATATTAACAGTATAAATTGGCCAACCAAGACTTGTTTTGAGTTGTACAGTAATTGAATTAGTGCGATAACTTACAACTGAGTTACAGTCTGTGTTCGGACGACCATATTGTTCTGTTCACGTATACTACAGTTTGTACTGTGCAATAGAATGAAAAATACAGTACAAGTACTATTAGATGTCAATGTTCTAATTCTAAGAATATTTTTTAGGTTTGATAGAATGAATGGTATTAATTCAATAATTATTGGCTGAACATTAGCGAAGCTTATCATTCTAGAGACTGGGAAAATGTTACCTTCTGTCTGTCTGTCTGTCTGGCGTACATCTCGAAAATGAACTGACCTATAGCGTTGAAATTTTGCTAAAAGCTTAAATTCTATATAGGCAACACCGAGTTCCATGATGGTGTATTACTCTCCAAGGGATTTGGCTGAGCGTTTGCGAACATTTGTACACTGGACTTATGTGTGATGGCAGCAAAAAAATAAAGAATAAAAACTGTTAAGCAAACTGAGTACAATCATATGAAATTGTAACATGTGACATTTTTATTGATAGATTAAAAAGAAAAATCAATAATAGGGCAAAATCAATGTTAAAATTCGGTAACATAATTTTACTTCGTTGTACACTTACGGAGTAGTACCCTCCCTAACGCGCCGAAATTTCTATTATTTGAACTGCTATGAAACCTAACTTAATGAACAAAGTAGTGAATTTATCATGTGGCAAGACATCTCCAAGAAATATTTAATCCGTAGACTTTAAATTTTGCATGAAACTTGATTTCTACATAGACCAGACTGTGTTCTATGATGTTGCATGTCCACAACCACGGAATTTAACTGAGCGTCGTTATAGTCCATCACACAGTGGGCTGACAAAATTTCTCTTTTGTCTGCCGTGCAAATTTAAAAATATATTTTCTGTATTATTGTCAATTACTTGTCTCTCTGATCGCAGGTCATTCCCAAAATGTGTAACCATGATAAGAACGAGAACATCATACAATAAAGAAACTTGTAAACAGACTGAACTAATTCATATAACATTTTACATGTGAGTTGTTGGTAAGACTTTACATTCCCAGTATGGGTGTTTACATGAAAATTAATTGACTAATAAAGTTTTGAATTTGATTATTTTCTTAACTATCACTAAGGGATTTATACAATCCTCTGCGTGCTTTAGTTTCCCGCTGGATATCTCAGGAATGAGTTAGTTATAATCTTGAAATGTTGGATGTAATGTCTTTTCTTCATAGGACGATTGGCAACTTCTACACAGGGCGTCATTTCTGCATAAGACGATAGGTATCCTCTACACAGGGCGTCATTTCTACACAGAACAATATGTCACTTCTAAATAGGGCGACATTTCTTCATAGGAAGATTGGCAACTTCTACACAGGGCGTCATTTCTGCATAAGACGATAGGTAACTTCTACACAGGGCGTCATTTCTACACAGACGAATATGTCACTTCTAAATAGGGCGACATTTCTTCATAGGACGATTGGCAACTTCTACACAAAGCGTCATTTCTGCATAAGACGATAGGTATCCTCTACACAGGGCGTCATTTCTGCATAGGACGATAGGTAACTTCTACACAGGGTACTATTTCTATATAGAACGATAGGCTACTTCTACACAGGGTGCCATTTCTACATAGGGGGATAGGTAACTTCTATACAGGGCGTTATTTCTGCATAGGACGATAGGTAACCTCTACACAGTACGTCATTTCTATATAGAACGATAGGCCACTTCTACACAGGGTACCATTTCTACATAGAACGATAGGCCACTTCTACACAAGGTGTCATTTCTGCATAGGACGATATGTAACTTCTACACAAGGCGTCATTTCTGCATAGGACGATAGGTAACCTACAGGGCGTCATTTCACATAGACAGGTAACTTCTACGACAACGATAGGCTTCTATCAGGGCGTCATTTCTATATAGAACGATAGACCACTTCTACACAGGGTGCCATTTCTACATAGGGCGATAGGTAACTTCTATACAGGGCGTTGTTTCTGCATAGGACGATAGGTAACCTATACACAGGCGTCATTTCTATAGAGAACGATAGACCACTTCTACACAGGGTGCCATTTCTACATAGGGCGATAGGTAACTTCTATACAGGGCGTTGTTTCTGCATAGGACGATAGGTAACCTATACACAGGGCGTCATTTCTATATAGAACGATAGACCACTTCTACACAGGGTGCCATTTCTACATAGGGCGATAGGTAACTTCTATACAGGGCGTTATTTCTGCATAGGACGATAGGTAACCTATACACATGGCGTCATTTCTATATAGAACGATAGACCACTTCTACACAGGGTGCCATTTTCTACATAGGGCGATAGGTAACTTCTACAGGGCGTTATTTCTGCATAGGACGATAGGTAACCTCTACACAGGACGTCATTTCTATATAGAACGATAGGCCAAACTTCTACAAAAGGGGCCATTTCTATATAGTACGTTAAGTAACTTTTACACAGGGTACCATTTCTACATAGAACGATAGGCCACTTCTACAAAAGGGGCCATTTCTATATAGTACGTTAAGTAACTTTTACATAGGGTACCATTTCTACATAGAACGATAGGCCACTTCTACACAAGGTGTCATTTCTACATAAAGCGATATGTAACTTCTACACAGGGCGTCATTTCTATATAGGACGATAGGTAACTTCTACACAGGGCGTCATTTCTATATAGGACGATAGGTAACTTCTACACAAGGCGTCATTTCTGCATAGGACGATAGGTAACTTCTACACAAGGCGTCATTTCTACATAAAGCGATAGGTAACTTCTACACAGGGCGTCATTTCTATATAGGACGATAGGTAACTTCTACACAAGGCGTCATTTCTGCATAGGACGATAGGTAACTTCTACACAAGGCGTCGTTTCTACATAAAGCGATATGTAACTTCTACACAGGGCGTCATTTCTATATAGAACGATAGGCCACTTCTACAAAAGGGGCCATTTCTATATAGGACGTTAAGTAACTTTTACACAGGGTACCATTTCTACATAGAACGATAGGCCACTTCTACACAAGGTGTCATTTCTGCATAGGACGATAGGTAACTTCTACACAAGGCGTCATTTCTACATAAAGCGATATGTAACTTCTACACAGGGCGTCATTTCTACATATAACGGTGGGTAACTTTATACAGGGTTTCATTTTTTTATAAAAAGATTGGCAACTTCTACACAGGGGGTTATTTCTTTATAGAACGATAGGCAACTTCTACACAGGGCGTCATTTATACTAACAATTTCTTCGAGAATAATTAGTTACATTGCTTGAAGATAGTACCTCTTGCAACACAATCTACCGAATGTTCTTTCAACAATTTGGCACTACGCATAACATTATCTACCATTGTCAACAGTTATTTAAATTAAAAATTCCAGAAAAACGTGGTCGGTCGTGGAGATCTTCGGAGGTCACCCAGATCACGAATTTTACGCTTTCAAGAGTTTTGCATATGGGGATAAATGAGGTTATCGTGAGGATTTCAACATATATTATTTATGATTTTGTACAGTTGAATAACAGCCCTGCTTATCTAAAAAAAAGCAACACGAGCAATTGGTAAACGTGCAGAAAAATGTATTGGGTTTATAGACAAATGTTCAACACCTGCTACTGGAGGTGTCACGTAATCTAATATGTCTTTATGCAATAGTTTTCAAGTCAATTTGGGTTTCAGTTGTTCTAAACCATTTTTTCTGTACTTAAATATGTATTAAATGGTCCTATACTTATTTCTACAATTTACCTAATATTGAATACTGTGGGTGTTTGTTCACAGGTTTATAATAGATTGTTCTGTTTATTCGTAAGATAACAAAATAATGTAGGCCAAGCTTACAATTGTGTTGATTTTAGTCAGATATTTAATATTGCATACTAGTTATCTCAAAACCGTAACAATTATAGTTCTACAGTAAATTATAGTTCTAACACACCTCTCCAATCCGACTTTTCAGGTTCTCGTGGAAATATCTGTGAGCCCATAAAACCTTCTAGTGACCTTTAATTACTAACTATACAAAGCTGGATGTTAATGATGATTGTATGTAAATGATTATATTGCACTTATCCTACTAATATTATAACTGCTAGAGTTAGAGAAGAATTGTCTTAGAATGTTGGGACATTTGTACATTAGGCTACACCTACTGTACGTTAGGTACTCGATCACACAAAATATAGTGGACAGACAGACGAAATTTGGCATGTTCTTGTTAATATATAGAAATAACATATGTACATATTTTCATTCCAAAGCACCACTTATTATAAAATATTTATTCCAGAACGTTGTATTTGAATGAAGAAAATCTACTATATGTCGTTGTGTTCTGCCAAGAGGTATAGCAGTAGTATTATCTAAGTTGTACTATAGATGGTAGCAGTGACGAATTAAAACAATTTAGTTCGTTATTTATACTAGAAATTAGTTTCCTTTGACAATTTTCGATAAATTTAAAAAAATCTGAAGATATGATTATTGTGGCATACAACTATCGGGTGTGGGGGCGGGGGCAGTAGACCGATTTTGCACTGAAGAGACATATCGCACCATACTGATCGAGACATACTATTAAATTAAAGTGGCTGTTTTTTTCTGTTTGTGCATCAATATTTTAAAGTGTATATCGATAGGTATAGTCTACTGTGGGAGACTGCTGCAGTTAGTGGGGGGGGGGCTTCCTAAGGGTTAAGGGCTTAGACATAAGGGCATACAACCCCCTGCATGCTTTGACTGGAGAGGCTGGTACAGAGCTGGCCTGCCCTTTATCTAAGGAGACATGATTGAGATTAATGCCCAAAATCCTTCTTCATGGCTCTTGACCGGAGTGGCTCCACCCCCAACCTTACCCATCCAGAATATCCTGTACCGTAGTTATAATCATTCTGCTGAATCGCGGTAGGAAGTAGGCTCTATGTTAACTAGACGCGGTACGTGGACATTATTTTGTTGGTTTGACCTCTCCAGCTAGAGATGTCAACGGTGATAGGTTCCCGAGCCGGTCGCGGTTGGTTTGAAGAGGGAGGGGTAGTCTTCAAGTCGAGTGCAGAGCGTCTACACGTGCAGTTCAGAAGCGATAGTACTTCCTCTATTCCTATACTTTTGGGATATAGAGTTAATTTTTACCCGGTGTGTTTTAAGTCAAGTTTTAAATCTCTTTTTTTCCTTTAGTGCGTAATAGTATTTCAGCCTCCATAGTCTTCAAAGTAGTAAGTCCCGTACCAGCGTTTAGTGTAACATCTTTTGTTTTATACTGTTGTGTTAAATTTTCTAAATTTTGCCATATAACAGAGTCTGATAATTAATTCAACTTTTGAAGTATTGCAAATTAGATTTTGATCCTAAAGTTTACATCAAGCATTGTGTAATTTTGATTTTGAATATTTTGAGAAGAGAACTTTTTATTTTATTTTGTTAATTTAAACGTTTTTGGTGAAGTATACCTTTTTAGTTTCATTTTTTATTTTGATCAGACTCTAAATTAGATTTGACCGATTGAGAGAAATTTTGAAGAAAAGCAAATCAAGATTTTGTAAAACTTTGTTAAATTTTGAGTGAAATTAAAAATTCAGAATAAATTAAGTATTTCCGAAAAGTTGTTCTGATTTATAGAAAATTAGCTCCAGACTTTATAAATAATATGTACTACAATAACGGTACAATCCTGTCACTCCGGAAGCAGCACAAAAAAATATAATAATCTTTTTATGAATAACGAATTGATACTCTGTTCCCTATAAGGGTTTATTTACTATAGAAGTTGCCACTTTATTCTAGGAGAAAGTACAGGACCAATAAAATATTGAGTTCTAACACTGTTGTTAAAAAAACGCACAAAGACTCCTGAACTATGTGGTGAGAAAGCTAAAATGTTCGGTCTGAGACGTCTACAAAGTGTAGACAGTAACCTGTTTACTGACTTACAACCGGGGAGCTGTCTGGGGTAGCATGCAAATGGAATGGGCTATGAGCAGCCCTTCCACTTCGACCTCGAAGCTGAAACTAAATTTCTTCCCAGTCTTTAAAAAACAGTACGTGCTCCTGTGGGACTTCAATGAGTTAATTAAATATTAGAACTTGAATTTATACACACTAATATGTTTAATGGAAGAATACATTTTAACTACTTATGGAGGAGTTTCATATTAATGTTCTCATATTATTCGCTATAAAATATATTCGTGTTTTGAAACAATTGCAAATAAAATTTTGAAATTTGACATTCTTCTTTAATGATATACCATATATCATTGTCTAAATAAGTGGGATCAAACTGATCTTTCTGAACTACCCAAAAAATTGTGTAATATTTCACAAAGATGTTGTTTTATAATAGAGCAATGTAGTTGCATAGGAAGATTTGGCTCCCCACATAGTATACTAAAGTTCTTAATACATTTAAACCAAAAGTTTTAGAAAACATGAACATGCATCTACACGTCAGCCACTCAGATCGATCTTAGGCTATTGGACTTTTTAATTTTTGACAGGAAAGATGGCAAATAAGTATGAGATAAAACTAAAATCCTCAAGGGATTAACTGTCCGTATGTATCCGCAGTAGCACAGCCTCTAGGGTGATGACAGCCTCTAGGATTGTGACACCACTGGGAGTATGGCAGCCTCTGGGATGATGACAGCCTGTGGAATGATGACAGCCTCTGTGATGATGGCAGCCTCTGGGATGGTGACAGCTTCTGGGATGATGACTGTCTCTAGGGTGATGACAGCCTCTATGATGATGAAATCTTTTGACAGAATGACTGTATCTAGGATGATGACAGCCTCTGGGATAATTTTAGATTAGTGATTAAATGTAAAAGGGACGCATCTGCTATACTTATAACACTTTTATATTAAATATCTGTTGTAATTGTTGAGAGCATATTTTAAATTGTGTTGAAAAAAATGTTTAAATAACAAATAGAATTCAGCAACCAACAAGGATAAAATTAAGAACACTTTTTAAACTAAACACATTTATTTAATGGTTATCTGACAGATGACATACAGAGGTAAGAGTATCGCCTGAGGTTCTGTGAAGGCGAGGGTCGCGAAAAGGGAGAATTATGTCCTTAAGCCAGTTTCATACACGAGAAAGCTTTGATGAACCTGGTGATAACTGTGTTCGCTAGAAGTTGAAACAGGGATCATGTCTGTGATATTTACTCATAATTTAACATCTCATTAATGATTTTTATTTTATTTTCATTCAACTGAAGTTATTTTGTAACCATCGCAAAATTTCTATTGCATTTAAATTTAATACAAAGCAAAAGATGTAACAAATACAAAACATATTTTTATAGAAAATAAATATAAGTATGTGTATATATATATATATATATATATATATATATATATACGGCATATATATATACATATATATGCCGTGGGTAACAGCTGGGTAGCTGTTACCCACGGCATCGCACGCAAATTTGTAAAAATACTTGTAATTATATGATGGAACACAATGAAATTTTTCAAACTCAAGTAGGCATATATCAGGTACATATTGATTCAGTGTTCATGGTTAAGAACATCAGAGTGTAAGAACTGATTCTTGTATATGATTTGGCACGTGTATAAGCATTCATTGTTCAAATTAATTATAAATGATTAAATGTCGACATCGATGATGCTTATACTTTAAATCTCACAATATTCAAGTTAATTGTCATTCGAAGTGATTAAATCTGTTACGTTATGCAATAAGTAATATGAAAAGAATTATAACAGTTTAATATGTAATCCTGAGTCTAGCATTATACAGTATCCTTTATGTTATGTCTGTCAACACAGTGGGAAATTACACAACGTATATTTTACTCACAATGTTTATAATAATTATTTATATTTTCATGTAATGTTCATTCGAAACAAACCGTTAGTTAAATATTCATAGTTATAGTTAATAACACACGCCACTTAGTTTTGCTTAAATAAAGTTATTAGATAAACCGATTGTCTCCGTGGTGACACAGTTTACGTGTAATTTACATAGTAAAGCTACCTTGGAAATAAAAACGACCCTGCTTCTATAAATAACTATCGGCCTGTCTCAATTTTGCCAGAATTCAGCAAATTTTTTGAAAAGTTTTTTCTTATAAGAATGCTTTACTTTTTGGACAAATACAATGAACAGTTTGGGTTCAGAAAGGGTAAATTGACAACCGACGCAGTCGTTCGTCTTGTCAATATGAATGTAGAGGGGATTTAATGTCGGAACCACACAATAAGTGTGTTCCTGGATCTATCCAAAACATTCGATTCCGTTGACCACAATATACTGCTCAACAAACTTGAGTTCCACGGCAGTCGAGGCGTACCTTTTAAATGGCTTAGCTCATTTCTAAGCCACAGATCCCAAGTTGTCCAGATATCAAATAAATCATCCAAGCCAATAGATCTTAGCTATGGAGTCCCGCAGGAGTCTATCCTCAGTCCTGTGCTTTTCCTTCTTTATGTCAACGACATAGAATCATCGCTTCTGCATGGAAGAACAGTGCAGTTTGCAGATGATACGACTCTTTTTTCAATGCAAGATCAAGCGAAGTTTTGGAACAATAGGCTTTTGTTGATATCAATAACTGTGCTATATACTTCAACAGCATCAACCTCACAATAAACTCTTCAAAAACCAACGTTTTAAATTTTTCTTTGCGCACTGCGGGAAACCAGCATGGACCTGCCATCTTGATGGCTGACTCCACACTGGACGCGAAGTCTGCTCTTCAAAATTCCTTGGAATGTACCTTGATTGAGGACTCACATGGAATGAGCACATGGATCATGTTCGCGCCAAAATCTGCTCAGGCATATTTGTTCTGAGGTCTTTAGCAAAATGCCCGAGTCAGGTACTGATAACGGCGTATTATGGCTTATATTCCCCCATCTGGCCTACGGAGTGATCCTTTGAGGGGCTTGTCGCAAAAAAAGCAATTCGAATCATCGCAAAAACCAAATTCAGAGATTCGTGCAGGGAAGTTTTCAAACAATTGCAGCTGTTGAATCTGCCATGTCTCTACATATTGGAAACAACTATGTTTTGTATGAATAAATGTACCTTAACCAGAATCCAAGACACACACATGTATGAGACACGTGGCAAAGCAAACTACCGAACTGGTAGACACAGAACGGTGGTTTATGAACGCCTGCCCTCACAAGCGGGTGTTCAATTCCTCGACAGACTGCCCAGTTCGATCAAAGATGCCCTAACGCGAAAGGCGATTAAGACTCGCCTAAAACGCTTCTTGGTGTCTGAAGCATTTTATAATGCAGGTGAGTTTTTGGATTTTAACTGGGAGGCCGCCCAATTAAAATACTGACTCCGCTGTTCGAAATGAGTTATATTCGATATGAATGAAAGAGGTGGTATTGTAAAGACTGTATGTATGTGTATTATAGTATGAATGACTATGAATAGTATGAGATTTTAAGATATACTTATTAATTGACGTTTGCCATACGATGTAATTGTCTCAGCAATAAAACAGATTTTATTTAATTTGATTTTTATCAATAATGATTAATGGCTCACAAGACAGTGTGGTGACTTACCATTCATGCAGAAACATTTACAATTTTCGCCGAGTTTTCCATAAATTAGTACAATTTGAATGAAAAATGTAAATATCTAAGAATTTTATATAAAACACTTTATATTCAGTGCCAGTGAGAGAGGGGGAGAGAGAGGAAGAGAGAGGGTGAGAGTGAGAGGGATTGAGGGATAGGGATGGTAGAGAGAGGAAGAGAGGGGGAGATATGGAGGGAGGGAGAGTAATAAATACAAATTGGTGTAGTTTAACTCAGAAAAAATTGTTTGGACATTTTTAAGTACCCGTTACTTTTACATTAGGTTAGTATCTCTCACCGTTACACTTTTTTATCAGTACCATCGACCTTGTACTGCATCGTCTCATCCCCTTATTCTGTTTGATAAGATCCTCGCAAAGGCCAGTGGTCCATGAGGACAGGCAGAATAAGGGTTAAAAGGGTATTGGCTTCTCCTTAAAAAAAAAATTAAACAGTCGAAATAGTTGCAAAGTGTGAGACTTAGTAGTAAGATAAGTAACACCATGTGAGGATTTTTGAATTCAACTATTAAAATAAAAGTAATATTGTAAATGAACTAAAATTAGCCGTGGAAAGAGAATTGTAATTGGAAAGGGATCATGAGAAGAGAGAAAACGCTACGCGTTATAGCGGCTTTTATAATATACACGCTCTAGTCAAGTTCACTGTGTTTGAACAAACACTCCTTTAGAAGCAAACTTTTCTGAATGAATAACTGTGCCTTCAAACAATTATCGTTTAGTCTTATAAAGTGTGCCCTTCCTTTTGGTTTTCAGGCTACTGCCAGATGCATCAAAATATTGACGATCGTTTATGTTTTAATAACTAGTTATCAAACTTAATCTTCAGTCCCTTACAAAGTTTAAGTAAACAAGTGAGCTTTTAAACAAGTTTTAAAACGTGTCTCATTCTTCAGTGGTGTTCTAACCCTTCCATATAGTCTAGTACACAGCACCATCATGAATAGTATTTTCACCTGTGATTATACTATTATTTAATATGTTACTGTATAACCTGAAAGTGTTTAACCACAAAATTGATGTCCAGTTGAAATAGAGTATTTGTTTAATTTATTAAACTAATAAGACCATGGTATGGAATCCATTTAAACAGCACCAGTATCCTCCAAATTAGTGAACCTTCAATAAGAACATTTAGTGTGCTAAAGATAATATGTAAAACATATGTTATTATTTATAGAGTTATTTTATTGCTGGAGTTATAAATAATTAAAAAGAGTAGATTATATTCTGAAACTCTTTACTTTTATATTTAATATTTCTTTAGATTAAACTGAAGACCTCTATTATATTTAAATTAACAGATGACATGTGTATAAATAGCATGTGTTAAAACGATGACCTGAGCATTTTGATAAGAGAATGGACTTTCTCCGGCTAGAGTAACCACTCCACTAAGGACAGGTAAGGAAAGAGTTATGTGTGTGTATTATAATTGAATGAAGAGTTATATAAATGGAAGCATGATATATTTTGTTTTAATTATATCCGTCGTTAGGATTAAAACTTCACTTTCAAATAAAAATCATCTGTCATTACCATCTGTGTTTTTAACTGGTTCTGCAC
This sequence comes from Homalodisca vitripennis, assembly GCF_021130785.1. Classification (NCBI taxonomy): domain Eukaryota; kingdom Metazoa; phylum Arthropoda; class Insecta; order Hemiptera; family Cicadellidae; genus Homalodisca; species Homalodisca vitripennis. The sequence continues at coordinate 40,064,375 of NC_060211.1, read as the reverse complement.
CAATAACCTGTACTTAAACTTTTCTCAAACATATATTTTTGATTTTTTCTCGAACTTCCAAAAATTGCCCTAATATGTTTACCTTGGTGGCAATTCAATAAATAGTACTTTTCCTGTAAGTTTCTTCATCTTTATTCTGTCCTGAAATGGGACACCCATGTAAACACATTATCGAAGCATCTGAATTCATCTACATTAGCCCTTAGGTGCCTTTCTACACTTGCCTTCGAAGAAGTTCTTAAACTAGGTTACTTAAGCTTATTTGAGTCAAAGTTGAAGTATGGATTATTATTGTGGAGATTCTCTGGTGTCAACAACTTTAATAGTGTATTTACTTTTCAAAAGAGAGCGTTGAGGGTCGTCTGGGAAATGAGACCAGATGAAAGCTATAGGAGCGTTTCCAATCTAGTGGGATCCTAACCTCGGCCTCCCTTGTCATATTTCATTTGACAATGTTTGTTTTTAAAAATAAAACATAATAAACAATTATCTACAATTAAATCGTGATTACAACACACGGCACAGAAATTACCCAATTTCAGACGCATTCAAATTGAACTTTTTCAAAAACTATTTTTTAAATATTTTGGACCTAAATTTTACAATAATTAACTAACAATCTTATAATTATATCTTATCTATATATTGGCTCTGCCTTTGGCAATCAAGAGAGATATATGCCTTCGGGTGACTGAGGATGGAGAAAGATGAAACGGGTAAAAAATAAGAGGCGAGTGTAGCACCTGAAGCGGACAGAGGTGTCCCCTAGTTTAGGTACTTGTACTTGTAAGAATATCTTAAGCCCATTACAAATTTAATTTGATACATGTAGCTTTTACTTATGTAGTTTTTACATGTAGACGTAACATCGAAATATTCTCCTATAATCAGCCCTCTGTCTCATACAGTCAGAACCACTACGTTTCTATTTCAGCCACTGGGCTAATTACATCTGCATTAATCCGTCTAATGATAGACACGATAGGACAGAAGGGGAGGGAGGGAGGGCCGGGGAGAAAATAGTTCAATCAGACCAGATCTGTGTGGCAGTTGAACATTTTCAGAGCCGGGAACTGGTAGACTGAAGTAGCGTAAATCAGGTTGTTTGTGCAGGGAATGTGGGTCAACTGCAGCGCTAACTTCGTTCCTGACTGTACCTGCACGCCGAGCAGGGATAGGATGGAGCCGGGCCAGGATAGGTCGCCTGTACTGTACATCCTTTCTGAGTCGATAGAAGTGATTGGTCCTTTACGACGTGGTAGTTTGTCGCTGATACAACGCGGCAAGTGGTCGTCGGAAAGAGAGAATTGTTCAAAAACCTCTCTGGGAAATTGTGTGTTTACTGATCTTATTTTTTATAACCAATAAATATTTTAAAGTTGACTCCAAATTACCGTGTTTATCAATTTAAAACTCCTAGTTTATGATAAATAATTTTCAATTAATTAACTAGAGTACATTTTACTTGAATGTTAGACAGTTATTACTTAAAATTATAATAATTTTTTAACGCCTTATTGTATGATTTTTAAAGACTTTTTCGGAATCCGTCTCTCTTTATTAACTGTGAATAACTTTCTTTATTCTTTTTTTTTTAATAAAATACACTGAAAGAACTGAGTATCGAGTATCGAAGGGTCCTACAGAATGTAATAAAATAGTTATCACATTGTGTCCATTACGACAGACACATCGTACAGAAGGACTGCTCTTTGACCTTTTGACTCCATAATCAATAAAGATCTTCCTTAGATGAAGAGTAAGGTATAAACCAAGTTCCAAGTTGAACCTATCGTACATACGGACAGACGGACTGCCCTTTGATCGTTTGACGTCATAAACAATACAGATCTCCCTTAGACGAAGAGTAAGGTATAAACTAAGTATCAAGTTGAACCTATCGTACATACGGACAGACGGACTGCCCTTTGACCTTTAGACTTCATAATCAATACAGATCTTCAAGAGACCAAGAATAAGGTATAAACCAAGTTTCAAGTTGCACTTATCGTACATTGACCTTTTGACTCCATAATCAATACAGATCTTCCAGAGACCAAGAATAATGTATAAACCAAGTTTCAAGTTGAACTTATCGTACATACGGACAGACGGACTGCCCCTTGACCTTTTGACTCCATAATCAATACAGATCTCCCTTAGATCAAGAGTAAGGTATAAACCAAGTACTGTATCAAGTTTAACCTATCGTACATACGGACAGACGGACTGCCCCTTGACATTATGACTCCATAATCAATACAGATCTTCCTTCGACCAAGAGTAAGGTATAAACCAAGTACTGTATCAAGTTTAACCTATCGTACATACGGACAGACGGACTGCCCCTTGACCTTTTGACTGCATAATCAATACAGATCTTCCTTCGACCAAGAGTAAGGTATAAACCAAGTTTCAAGTTTAACCTATCGTACATACGGACAGACGGACTGCCCCTTGACCTTTTGACTCCATAATCAATACAGATCTTCCTTCGACCAAGAGTAAGGTATAAACCAAGTACTGTATCAAGTTTAACCTATCGTACATACGGACAGACGGACTGCCCCTTGACCTTTTGACTGCATAATCAATACAGATCTTCCTTCGACCAAGAGTAAGGTATAAACCAAGTTTCAAGTTTAACCTATCGTACATACGGACAGACGGACTGCCCCTTGACATTATGACTCCATAATCAATACAGATCTTCCTTCGACCAAGAGTAAGGTATAAACCAAGTACTGTATCAAGTTTAACCTATCGTACATACGGACAGACGGACTGCCCCTTGACCTTTTGACTGCATAATCAATACAGATCTTCCTTCGACCAAGAGTAAGGTATAAACCAAGTTTCAAGTTTAACCTATCGTACATACGGACTGCCCTTTGACATTTTGACCCCAAATGAATAAGGTTCTTCCAGGGGCTAAGAGGAACCTACATGTATTAAGTTTCAAATCTCTCTGACTTTTCTATCAAAAGTTATCTTAAAGGTGCTAATGTTTTATATGGCAAAGGCTCTGCCTGAGTTCTTATAATTCGTCGCAATGCTTACGAATATCAACATAGTTTGACTGAATTTCCAAACAGAATATGCCCGTTTTATATTGGGTTTACAATGTTAGACTTCGGAATGAATCAGATGTTTATCTTTGCAGCTAAAAGGAGTTAAGTTATTAAAGGTTGATTTTACCAAAGGAAAATGTTTGTATCAATGAAACTCTACAAATTCTTGGTCCAAAGCAATCATGACAATGTCACTGTTGTCTGTAGTAGGGACAGGGGTTACACAGATATTACAATGAGGCTGTGAGATTCCTTTCGTGGATGGTGTAAAAGCTGGTTCATGTACGTATATGTACAAAGGTGCTACGACTGGCCATTCAGCTTGCCGAAATATGGATTACATTTTGTTTTCCTATAGAATTTCTATTAGAGAAAATATAGGCTATATGGTTTCAGTTGTTAGTTGCTATTTTGGAGTTTTGAACAATTAGATTTGTTCGTTGACAACTTTAAGAAGTTCTTGTGAGGCGAAAACATTATACACGAGCTGTGGCTGTGTTGCATACTTTCGCACTTACCTTGGTTTTATTGTAGCCTGATTGTATGAAGTGTTGCATGCTTAGGCTCTAAAGCTATTTTGAGGTCACATCTGTTTTACCAGTTAAAAACTAAACTTTGTACGTAGTTTACTTTACTAAAATTATCCTCGATGTAAAAGTTGTTTTAAGTGTCCTCTTTAAGAGAGGAAGGAGAATATTTAATCAAACGAAAGATAATCACTAAAACTGTGATCTTCTTTAATAATTTACCTCATAAGCTGTTCTTGACTCATTTAACAAAATCACTCTAAAAGTGGGTAGAGGGTATACTCATATTTAATTTCATTTCCCTAAGCTTTGGTAGAAATGTAAATTCAATAGTAACCCAACAGGTTTATTCATTGTACTACACTTTATAAATCGGTGTTGTTCGTTTTTTTAACTATGGTTAAAAAAGTAAGAGTAATTTAAAATACGTTAACCAGAGTAATTATCATGCCTATGTGATTATTCATACCAGCATACAACTACGAGTATATTGTTCCAAATCAAACATAAAAAGTAGCCTATTATTATAATTACTATTTCTTTGTTTGAAACTAAATATTGAGGATTGCTGATTTGAAAGGATAGAATTTTGTTACATTATTTATAGATTACAAATTTATTTAAATATTTATACAAATACATTTATAGAAACACTGCGTTTCGCGAACTATAATATATGGCTTCTTCATCAGGTATATAAAGCTAAGGCATAATGTTAAGCATGAATAAAAACAACAACTCGTTAAATGATATCGATGAATACCCTGTACAAGTCGTATATGACAACATTATTTGTTATTCAACAGTTCGCAACCATTGTGTGAATGTGACACCAATTGAGATATTTTCTAAGAAACAGTCGATCTTACCTTTGTGTCAAACTCCGACAGCGGCCTCAAAAACTTTAGTGCGTGATATTGATACAAAAATTGTGTCATTACTAATAGGATAGTAATGCAAACAAAACTCGTCTTTGTGGTTTCCAATTTCCAAACACCCTGACGCTTACGCTTCAGTCCATCAAGAGTAGGGCTGCTCTTCACTGCTGGCTATAATTGAAAAACATCGCTCGAGATCGTGTTAAGGCCGTTTCACACCGCGGTCACACTATGTCACATTACGTATCGATCTTACCCGATAGCGGCCTCAAAAACTGTAGTGCGTGATATTGATACAAAAATTGTGTCATTACTAATAAGGTAGTAATGCAAACAAATATCGTCTTTGTGGTTTCCAATTTCCAAACACCCTGACGCTTACGCTTCAGTCCATCAAGAGTGGGGCTGCTCTTCACTGCTGGAAACGATTAAACAACATCGAGATCGTGTTATGCGATACAGTCCATCACGTAACAGAATAAAATTCCAGATGGTTTGATTAAAGGGTATGAGAGATTTATCGCATAGGTTATAGCGAGTATAATTGGTATAAACCCATTCAGATGTTATACAAAAAAAGTTAGTTTTCCTGGTAACTAACGGAATTTGACCTAATTGGATCTCATTCATATATTACACTAATTGCACTATTGACAAGTTCTAGTTCCTTAAATTCTCCTTAAGGAACGTTCTAGATTTTAGCTGCTCAATTCTCTCATGTATGGAAGGGAATTTCTTATATTTAGCTTTCCATGGATTAATAACTAAATATTTTTGTTTAGAGGCGAATTCACGTTAACGGAAGTTTTAATTTGCTTATTATCCCTTAAATGTATAACAAACATAGTGTGTTTTGGTGCAACATTTAAAATGTGTATCTCAAACAATAAAAGTTATAACTCTATAACACTAGAGTTATTTATAAGTCTATTTATTTGCACCACTTCATTAAGTATTCTATTGTAATAGACGCGAAAACTGTTTGTACAAAATGTTCCAGTTGTTTGTTTGTAAATGCTCAGATTTCGTTGGGTGAAACTAAGTAAATTATGTTTAACCTGGTGACTTATTTTTTATTCAATACTTTGCTCAATTCACTTTACGCAAAGTGTGTACAAAACACAAATAAACCCAACATTCGCTTGAATATTGACTGTTTTCCGAACTCCAAAATTTAGGGTTAAGGGGCCGAGTGCAACTAGGTTCTGACGGGGGAGGGGGGGTCGAAATCAATGAGCGCCATAAATAAGGCCGTGGCCCACTTTGGTGCAGGACAGGCCCGGGCGCCGAGCTGCATCGACGACGGCGTCGCATCCATTCACAGCCACCGTGCAGCGTGCAGCAGGAGCGTCGCGACGCTGAGTAGCGAGACGCATTCTTCCGGGGAGGTGGCGTCGGTATTGTCACCGACCGAACTAAATTATTATAGCAACCATTCCACGCCCCACTGAAGAGGTCGTATGTGATTATGCAAATCGTACACCCCGACTTACATTTTCAAGACAAGGGAATATAGTACAGTTGGGGTGGAAAAGTATTTCTGTTTTGAAACCAAACCACTAAATCAAATTTCACATTTTCCATTTTTGTGACTTTAAGGGCATCTTATTGGTTATTATTGTAAAATAAAACAGGGTTATACATTTCCTGTATCTAACGAATGTTTTTACATATCTTATCATTCATCAAATAAGTATACGTCAACCAGTTAGTACAAATGTTTGAATGCACTTTGGGAAAAGTTCAACAGTTAAGGTGCTATCTGCAATATATTAAAATTAAAACAAAAATACAAAATTGTGTTTTATTCGTAGAGATGTTAATAATTTAATTGCTATAATATAACACCAATGGCTTGTGAAACTCGTTTTTATGGTGGTACATTATAATGTGGAAAAATAATTATTTCAATCTGCGACAGAATAAAACCTAATTTTATTGTTAGTGTTGTTTGCTGTCTTGTCCTTGTCGCCAGCCGCCATTTTTTTCTAATGTAAATATTAACTTCAACATATTAAGGTACACTTTATAATATGTTTCCAACGTTTATGCAAACATTCATGCGAATTAGATTACTTAAACGCATCAAGTGGGATGTTCAAAGCTGTAAATTATGGACACAGGGTGTATTATGTTTATGGAAATAACATGGCATGAACCATCGAATGAAATATGCAGATAACACGCAATAATTTAGAACGTTAATACATTACTGTATTTCTCTATGTTGTTAATTATTTCTGTTTGTTTCTCTTTGCAGAGCGATCACTTTGATCACTTCGAGTAAATCTGTCATGTGATGTAATGTGAAAAAGAGAATAGTTTGTTTAAATATAGTTTATAAGTAATCTATCCCTGTCATACATGCAGATTATGAGACTTTATTAATCATTTATACTAACCAACTGCATATTCAAGCCAACGTGAGATCTTTTTTCAGTTTCCCGGTAGTAATATGTAACTAATCTCGCATAGGACTACACTCACAGACCACTATTTACTGGCGTACATACTTCCATCTAATTCTACATTCCACTTTGGATCGGTAATTGTCACACTTGATATATGAATGAACACGAAATGGAATAGTCATAGTCTTTAACATGCCTCTCAATGTCATTTATCCGACTACTTACAGGAAATTGAGTTTAACATTTTTTTCTAATTGTTATTGTTTACGGGCAAATTCTCTTACCTGGAACTTGCAATAATCTTCATCTATAATGTCAGGTGATTTCATTTATTATTTATAAATCATTGCTGATGTGACTTTTAAATCCTATAACCTTTCTATAAACATTATTATAATCATGAAGAAATTATTATCCCAACAAAAAAAGATAAATGGGGAAAACAAACCTTTTACATTCCAATTCTGGAACGTAAAAAATAGAAATAGGTAAATTTTCAAAATGTTAGGAAATTTTAATTTAATTTTACAAAATAAGGAATACCCATAAAAGTGTGTTAATATTATTTGTTTTGAAAAGAATTAAAACCTTAAACATAAATGACGATTGTAGATTATTTGGAAAAAATTATTAAAAAGTTGGAATAATTTATTCCACTTCACTTGGCACAGAGAAAATTCAAACATCCGGATAGGACGATAATTAGTGAAGTTACTAGTTCCGACTTCCACAAATAAAGGAAAAATACATAAAATAATATTTCACACTTCCGGAATTTACATAATCATAATTAAATTTTGTTTAAATAATTATTTACAGTGAGGAAATTGTAACCACTATAAATTCCACCTCTAGCCCTTCCCTGCTTCTTATTAGAAATTAGAGGCCATATTCCAACGCAACAATACGAGCCGAGCCCCGTAAGGTCAATTTGAAACCTTAACTACCTTTACGCCCTTATGTTTGGTCGTAGAATTATGGTACGTGTCACATTGTAAAGATACAATCAACACACACCCAGACAATTTATAAATTTTTTATATCAAACTTAAATTAATTTATCATTTAAATACTAAACATTTATATACTCTACAAGAAAAAACACGTTTGGATGGGTATCAACATAATTTCAAAATTAAACACCAAGCATGATAAAAGTTTTAGATTTATTGACTTCATAGGGCAAAACTCTACGTCGCTTCAGTACAGCCGGCCCCTATCATCATGAAACCACGGCTATATTTTATTTACGTATACGGTCTCAAATTCCTTGGTCACAGTAGGCGTGGGCTTAAATAAGGGGGGCTCAGGGGGCTCCCCTTCCTAAAATTTTAAAAGACAAACATTATAATTACACCCAATAATTTGCTTTCTGCTATAACACATTTATGATGTTTTAAAGCACAACATTTTCCCGGGGAAAGATTCGAGAGCCCCATTTTTGAGGGTGTTTTTTTTTATGTACGTCAGCCCTCCAAAATAATTATTTATATACGCCACTGACATTAGAAAACTTATAAATTGTTAGTCTTATAATAAAATCAGTAGTGGAAAAGTCAACTGAGTTTTAGAGGTTTAGCGTAAAAATATTCAATAAAACATTTATATATACTCAAGTTTTGAGAATGAGGGATATTCTTTGTTCTTTGATTTCTGTAATGTAAAAATCTCGCAAAACTTTATTTTTCGAAACATTCACGCCTGTTAGAACTCCTATCGTAGACATCACAGCAAATAGTGATATCACTGATTATCTCTAGTACTGAAATAACGGAACAACGAACAATGAAGATGGCGCCAACTGCGATCCGCTCAACACTTCACACCACAACTGCAGCTAGCTGTCTGTGAAGCTAGAGCTAGCTGTCCTAGTTGTGCAGACTGGTTGTCTCTAATCACTTCTCATTCGGTTCGAATCCAACTTCCAGCAAGTCAAACTTGGACCTTCACTAACTTTGCGGATTTCTTGTCTCGTGCCTTAAGGGATTTGTTTTGGTTTTTTGCGCCACGAGAGTTGTTCTTTCCGACGTCAACTGAACAAGTTCGGACGTGTTTCTAGAACTAACACATGTCCAGATTTTTTATCAAGCTGTAGAAATGAGAAAAACAGCTGAACAAAACAGAAAGGTGCCTTCTTTATACATTACGAAAATTCGACCCGAGCACGTTTTCAATGTAGTGTTTATTTGATAATTTTCCAAATACTTATTAATTTTAAGATAATTAATCTCGAATTCATAAAAACCTACAAATGTAAGGATTAATAATCGGTCATATATTAACGTTTATCGATTATATTTTTTACGTGTAGAACCTTCAACCACTTCGGATTTCTATACTAAATCTCTTGGTAATACGTTTCTAAGACATGTGCTGTTAGCACATTTGCCATTCTGACAAGATTGACTGCTTACTTACAGTCTTGGTAAATATTATTGACCTGTTATGTGGATAAGATAGCTCAGAACTGAAAGTGTGCTTTTTCTCAGAAGACCCAATAAAGAAAATAACGGCATTGAGAATTCTCTGCCTCGCTTAGCACATTTGTAATAATTGAATGAATAGATTAATCTTTTTTATTCACAACAGTACTTACAAGTTTTGTAAAATAAAAATATGAGAAAACTCAAATAAACCAAAAATGTACAACATTACACATTATACATTGCAAAAAACACTGTAAAATTTACCTTTTACCAGAAAAACTACATAGCAATATGGCGCCAGTTAACTCTAAAGTGTTAGCTTTTTCCTCAGAACGTTATTAAAAATACACATCTTACTCGGCAACCATATCTCAGTAATTTTATCTTAGCGTAGGACTTGCTAACCGACAGGTTATGAGTTCGTTTATGGGAGAGGTCACTAAATATTTTAAAATTGGTTTGGGCCGTTTTTCTCAAAACATTAATGTGGTTGAGCAAACCGCCGAATGCATGAAAAGATTACTCATAAAAACTACTATATGGAGATTATACAATATTCAGCGGATACTTTATCTCACCCGTTAGAAGTTAAGTATGAGAGTGTGTTTTATTTGATTAGGTCAAAACAACACAGATATACATACAGTTCAGTTCCTTAGGTAGCGAACTAATCTATTGACTTAAAATAACGCATAATTTCTCTATAAACAACATGTACGATAATAGAGCATGATCCTCCATGTGATTTGGCTGAGCGTTTGCAAATAACGGTTAACTATGATACCGTCGAGAATAGAACAAAATAAATAAACTTGTATATAAACTGAATATAATGCTATGAAATTTTAACATTTTATATAATAAAGTACGAGTTTGTAATTTGTGATAAAATAAAATACATATATTCAAAATGCATTAAAATTTACAGGATAACGTCCATATTTACCCTGTATAGTTATATTTGTATTTTACACATAGTAACATTAATGACAATGGCATGTGTAGCGTGAGTGTTATGCTCGATTACTGTCAGGCATTTGACTTTGTAAACTAACATGTTACTGAATGGATAACAGGTTTTCAGACATTTGCCATCAATGACAAGGGACTGTGTAGCGTGGGTGATTTGCTCGATTACTGTCAGGCATTCGACTCTGTAAACTAACAAGTTACTGAATGGATAATAGGATCTCAGACATTTGCCATCAGTGACAATGGCACGTGTAGCGTGGGTGTTATGCTCGATTACTGTCCGGCATTCGACTCTGTTAACTAACTTGTTACTGAATGGATAATAGGATCTCAGACATTTGCCATCAGTGACAATGGCACGTGTAGCGTGGGTGTTATGCTCGATTACTGTCCGGCATTCGACTCTGTAAACTAACTTGTTACTGAATGGATAATAGGATCTCAGACATTTGCCATCAGTGACAATGGCACGTGTAGCGTGGGTGTTATGCTCGATTACTGTCCGGCATTCGACTCTGTAAACTAACTTGTTACTGAATGGATAATAGGATCTCAGACATTTGCCATCAGTGACAATGGCACGTGTAGCGTGGGTGTTATGCTCGATTACTGTCAGGAATTCGACTCTGTAAACTAACATGTTACTGAATGGATAATAGGATCTCAGACATTTGCCATCAGTGACAATGGCACGTGTAGCGTGGGTGTTATGCTCGATTACTGTCAGGAATTCGACTCTGTAAACTAACATGTTACTGAATGGATAATAGGATCTCAGACATTTGCCATCAGTGACAATGGCACGTGTAGCGTGGGTGTTATGCTCGATTACTGTCCGGCATTCGACTCTGTTAACTAACTTGTTACTGAATGGATAATAGGATCTCAGACATTTGCCATCAGTGACAATGGCACGTGTAGCGTGGGTGTTATGCTCGATTACTGTCCGGCATTCGACTCTGTAAACTAACTTGTTACTGAATGGATAATAGGATCTCAGACATTTGCCATCAGTGACAATGGCACGTGTAGCGTGGGTGTTATGCTCGATTACTGTCCGGCATTCGACTCTGTAAACTAACATGTTACTGAATGGATAATAGGATCTCAGACATTTGCCATCAGTGACAATGGCACGTGTAGCGTGGGTGTTATGCTTGATTACTGTCCGGCATTCGACTCTGTAAACTAACTTGTTACTGAATGAATAACAGGTTTTCAGACATTTGCTATCAATGACAAGGGACTGTGTAGCGTGGGTGTTATGCTCGATTACTGTCAAGCATTCGACTCTGTAAACTAACATGTTACTGAATGGATAATAGGTTTTCAGACATTTGCCATCAATGACAAGGGACTGTGTAGCGTGGGTGTTATGCTCGATTACTGTCAGGAATTCGACTCTGTAAACTAACATGTTACTGAATGAATAACAGGTTTTCAGACATTTGCTATCAATGACAAGGGACTGTGTAGCGTGGGTGTTATGCTCGATTACTGTCAGGAATTCGACTCTGTAAACTAACATGTTACTGAATGAATAACAGGTTTTCAGACATTTGCTATCAATGACAAGGGTCTGTGTAGCGTGGGTGTTGTACTCGATTACTGTCAGGAATTCGACTCTGTAAACTAACATGTTACTGAATGAATAACAGGTTTTCAGACACTTGCTAGTAGACCTCGCCCGGATCTAGCCCCGCGCTCTGATTGGTCGAGAGGGGGTCACGTGATCCAAGATGGCGGCGCCCATGTATCACGTGATCAAAAAATAGTGGTGTGGGAGAAATTCCCTCATGTGCGGGAGAAATTCCCTGCTCACACTCTTATCCTAGTGTTTTGGGGTGATTTGGGGTGTCAAAACCTGTGTTTTTCTGTAAAATCGGTGATTTTGGGTGTGAAAATCGGTGTTTTTCGGTAAAATCGGTGATTTGTTGGGTCCGGTGAGGGAGAAACGAGGGACGGAGGGAATTCCAATATGGCTGCGCCCATGATGAATTGGCGGGAACAGGGTAACCTAACCTCACTTTCTTGGTTTCCCGCGTATTCAATATGGCTGCGCCCAGTTGGCGGGAACAGGGTAACCTAACCTCACTTTCTTGGTTTCCCGCGTATTCAATATGGCTGCGCCCAGTTGGCGGGAACAGTAGAACATAACCTCAATTGTGAAATTGGCGGGAACAGGGGAACATAACCTCAAATGTAAAAAGGGCGGGAAAGTAAACTAAACAAGAGAAATAAAGACGAATCGTACCTTATTGTGTGATGATTTAGAGCTGAGCATAGGGGTTCCAGGAGTTTAAAATAAAACATTTTTTGGGTAAAAACTAATTTATTATACTATTTCTAAACAACTATCCACATTGGCACTCTTCACTCCCGCCACACAGATAGCAATATGTGGTGGTGACGTCATCAGAGGAAGTCTGTAACATAAATAGACCTGAGTTAGCCAGTTCTGAACAAGAAAATTCCGCGCTTCCCCACTGGCTGGAATAAGCGCGTCCTTGATTGGATGTAAATAGTATCTAAGCGCTCTGATTGGTGGAACCTGAGAGGCCGGCACTCCTTCCTCTCTCTCCCGTCAGATCCGTGCGGGAGGTCAGGGAGATAGGACGTGTGTCGCTCTGAGTTTTACACAATTATTTAAACAATTACGATCTTTTGATATTACTCGAGTAAAATAATTCAATCTAATACGTTAAAATATTTTTACTTTTACTAATACTTATTTCAATTACCGTTAATACTATTCTTGTAATTATTTTTCTTAATCTAAATAGAAATTATCGTTACTAGTAGCAGTTAAGCTTTTTAATCATTTAGTTGCTTTTCTAACGTAATATCGTTTCTATAATACCATATTGTAAACATGTCTTACGAAAATATTGAAGTAGATTCTGAACCTGTATATATGGATATGGAGTTGGATCCTGTAAAAACGCTAGGTAAAAACGAGACTTACATAAAAAAATATAGGGTATACGGTACTAAGACCACCTTTAAATTCAATCCCGTCCCTGAAAACATTAATGAAATCGATTGGCTAAGGACGGGATTTTCTAAAATTGTAAATGAAATGAAAGCAAATTGCACTGATTCGGACTACCTCGGATTTACACTTCATAGTCTAAATTTAAAAAGTAAAGATCCGGGCTACGTGGCATTTCGACCAGCTGATCAGGTCAAAGACGATGTCCTTTTTGAAATTTTCGGGGGGATAATTCAAAGTAACGCGGACTCTGTAAAATCTACCGATACGTTCAAAGTCGAATGTACGCGTGTCAATCTCCCTGTTGGTAGTGGTGGTTCCAGAAGACCTGGCTTGTACAATAATTTTCACGAAGAATGTAAAGCACGAACAGGTATTGTATCGATAGAAAATGTGGACAATCTGTGTCTGCCCCGAGCTATAGTGGTAGCAAAAGCCTACGCCAAAAAATATCCTCAGTTCAAAGCAATAAGGCAGGACAAGGGTAAGCGACAAACTCTTAGAGCCCAAAAATTGATGACCAAAGCCGGGGTCCAAATTTCTGAACAGGGAGCGGGGGTCCACGAACTTTCAAAATTTCAAGAGCACCTCAAAAAATATAATATTACAGTTTACAACTATAACAGTAAGGGTAGGGACGTGTATTTTAACGGTAATAATGAAAGTGCTCTGTATAAAATTAACCTACTGTATCATAACGGCCACTACAATGTGATCACATCCCTCACTGCAGCCTTTGCTTGTAAACTCTATTGTGAGGCGTGCCATGTCCCTTACGACCACAAAGGTTATCACAGATGCTCAAACATCTGTCCTGCGTGTCAGACAGTTTCTCCGCCCTGTAAAGAGGAGCATGGAGGAATAGTTTGTCCAAATTGTAACATAACTCTAAAAAATCAAATATGTTTCGCGGCTCACCAGGGTGAACGGTGTAAATCTGTTAATAAATGCAAACAATGTCAAAGACTCGTATTTCTGAAACAGCGTAAATCGAAACACGTGTGCGGGGAAGTTTTCTGTAAAATCTGTAATGATTTCAAGGCCCCAAACCACCAGTGCTACATGCGAGTCGACACAGGCAAGCCCAAAACAGAAGATTATCTATTCATATTTTTCGATCTGGAAACAAGACAGGACGAGTACATTGATGATAAAAAAGTTCATAAAGTAAATCTATGTGTCTCGCAACAATTCTGTTTCAAATGTATCGGTGGTGGAAATTGTGAACATTGTAATACCCGCACTCGAGTCTTCAGACAAGATCCTGTAGTTAAATTCATGGATTATGTGATGGATGTTAGAAAAAATTTCAAAAACGTTTGTGTAATGGCTCATAACGGTCAGGGCTTTGATTTTCAGTTCATCTTAAAATACGTACTGGAACAGACAAAATTCAGTCCAGAGCTAATTATGCGTGGCACCAAAGTCATTCTCATGGAATTGGACAACGTGAGATTTATCGACTCACTGAACTATTTCCCCATGGCCCTCTCAGCACTCAACAAAGCCTTTGATCTACCCCCAGAGAAGAAGAAGGGTTACTTCCCTCACTTGTTTAACACTCTGGCAAACCAAAACTATGTAGGCCCCATCCCACCCAAGGAATACTACTGCCCTGAATCGATGTTCGAAAAAAGTTATACAGATTTTGAAAATTGGCATAATGACCAGGTCGACAAAAACGTAGTGTTTGATTTCCAAAAAGAACTTATTGAATATTGTATTTCAGATGTAGACATATTGGCGCAGGCGTGTATAAAATTCAGAGCAATGTTTCTCGAAGAATGTAACGTAGACCCGTTCATGGAAGCCGTGACCATAGCCAGCGCCTGTAACTTGGTGTTTAGACGTAAGTTCTTAAAACCCAATACTATTGGCCTGGTCCCTAACAATGGATACAGACTTGTTGACATGCAATCTCCCATCGCTTTGCAGTGGCTGACTTGGGAGGAGGATCAGCGCGGCGTCCGAATTCAGCATGCAGGGCGGGAAAGAGAAGTCAAAATTGCCGGTATGAAAGTAGACGGTTTCGACGGTGAACGCGTGTATGAATTTCAGGGTTGTTATTTCCACGGGTGCCCTAAATGTTACAAGTATGAGAGGGAAGTGCCCTTATCAGATGATCCCTCAGACTCTTTGCATCTGAGGTACGAAAGGACCAAATCCAAAATAGCTAAACTCCAAAATTCCGGATATGAAGTTATCGAGATGTGGGAGTGTGAATTTAAGAAAATGAAAAAAGATCCTAGATTGGCATACCTAAATTCATTACCAATTCTAAACACGCTCCCACTTAATCCAAGAGACGCCTTCTTTGGTGGTAGAACAGGCAACGCAAGAACATACCACAAGTGTGCAGAGGGGGAGTCTATACAGTATGTGGACGTATGCTCTCTCTATCCTTTTGTTAATAAATTTAAAATGTACGTAAAATCTCATCCTAAAATCTATGTGGGTGACAGAGAATGTAGGGGGCGAGGCATGCAGGCTGAAGGTCTTCTTAAATGTAAAGTCCTGCCTCCGCTAAAGTTGTATCACCCGGTTCTCCCTACACGCATGAACGATAAATTAATGTTTGTTTTATGTAGGACGTGTGGGGAGGACATGTACTCGGGTGACTGTGCCCACACCACGGAAGAGAGAGCATTGACAGGGACATGGACGATGCAGGAAATTAGAAAAGCTGTAGAAAAAGGCTATACCATTTTAGAAATGTACGAATTATGGGAATACGAGGTAGTGACCTATGAGGATGGCGGACTCTTCACAGACTTTGTAAATAAATTTTTAAAAATCAAGCAGGAGGCATCGGGCTACCCTTCCTGGTGTCTCACTGATCAGGACAAAGAAACGTACATTAAAAAATATTTTGAACATGAAGGTATCAGACTTGACCAAACAAAAATTGAAAAGAACGCGGGCCTTCGCTCCCTAGCAAAATTAATGCTAAATTCGTTTTGGGGAAAATTCGGACAGAGAGAGAACCAGACAAAGACATCGATAATACGATCACCCGACACATTTTTCAAACTACTAACCAGTCCCGGGACACAAGTAAATACGGTTCAAGAAATTAACGAAGAGGTTCTCCTCGTAAATTGGCAAAACATAGAAGAGGTTAGCGAGTCCCTCAGAACCGTCAACGTCGTCTTGGCCGCTTTTACCACATCTCACGCGAGGTTAAAACTGTATGAACACTTGGAACAGCTACAATCTCAAGTCCTTTACTATGACACAGACAGTGTACTGTACATACATAAAAACGGCATGTATAAAGTTCCTACCGGTGACTACCTCGGGGAGATGACCGATGAGTTGGTCGACTACGGTCCCGGGTCATACATTGTAGAATTCGTTTCTGGTGGTCCTAAAACCTATGCCTACTTAGTGTGGTCCACAAATAAAAATTCGTTAGTTGAAGTCTGTAAAATTAAAGGTCTCACTCTAAATTTAAAAACTAGTAAACGTCTAAATTTTGAAAAATTAAAAGAAATGGTGCTTAGTGAAACGGATCCAACTCTAGAAATAACAGAAAACCGTATTAGACGGACAAAAGACAAAAACATAGTTACCGTAGAAGAGACTAAACTATTTAAAATTACCGGTCCTAAGCGTAAGCGGGAAGGAGAGTATGAGACACTACCGTATGGCTATAGTAAAGTTTCTAAATATTAGTATATTGTAGTATACTCACAGTGGGTGTAAATATAGCCTCCTTCACTCTTCTAAACACAGACACCACAAACAATAACCTTCGTAGGTCAATACTTTTCCCCCTCATCCTCTTTAACTTCTCCCGCGATTGCTCGAGTAGATGCTGCTTCTCCTCCATCACTGACCGAGACTGAACGCTCTCCTCGCAACCGTGTACCCCCACTACCACACAGCGTCCAAGACCAAAATCACCTTCCTGTCACTGTGCTTGCTACCGGCCCTCGCAGACCCAAAAGCCTGAGTGTGTGTGTGTATGGGCTCTGAGGTCCCGGACGGAGTGGTTGCGATCCTTCAGGTGGCCTAAACTCCATAATTCCTTGGGATCATGTGTGAATGTGTGTGGCAACGAGGCGGGCTAAAACCCATAGATGTACTCTTGCCGTGAATGTGCCGAGAGGTTCGTGGCCTTGGGGGTGTGAATGTGATCCTTCAGGTGGACTAAACCCCATAATTCCTTGGGATCGAGTGTGAATGTGTGGGAGATAGTGATGGACCGGATCAGCCATGGCAGATTACAAATGTATATAGTGTTGATATTACTGTAAAATTGTAAATACTGTTGTAAACACTTATCTTTGTGCAAAGTGTGAGGTCTCAGTGGGGGAGTCGGTGGTGGGAGAGTAACCGTGGAGGCAGTGGTGGTGGTGGGAGAGCACTTCATTCTCAATCATGGCGTGGAACCCAAAGAGCCTCTATGACCTTTGTCTGCGGCAAATTGCCCAACATCCTATTCGCTTCTTACGATATATCCAGATCCCCGAATCCATCCGTCGGGAAATTAAATCTAAACATCGCGAATGCTGCTTTGAATTGGTAGTCAGATACAAAGAAGTTTACGACGGACGCGGACTACGCAGACTTTGTCATATGTGTGCTCGAGACCGTTCAGCTGTTTGGCAAAAAGAATCGTCGACCGCGTATTACTTCACGGAAGATACATTTTACACAATGCGTAGTTTATGGGAGTGCACATCGTGTAACAATCGGCTCTTTTACTATAGGACCGGGCGTTGCATGTGCGATTATTCCATTGTCTAAGCAACAAGGGATGGAACAGTATTTGGTCACCGGGCGACAACCAGTTACTTCTGGACTGGCCCTCAAAATCAAATACTGTTTAACCTGGGCATCGAGCATGCTAGTGTTCGATGTGGGTGTTCCAAACCACACCACTTAGACTAATATAAATACCGGTATACAGATTTTTTTCTTCATTTACAAAATGGACGCTATAGCGAAAGAACTGCACAAACCGGCTAGGAAAAACTATCCCAGACGCAGGGTTACGCTGAAGGGACTCAATGATCTATACCAGGCTGACCTAGTAGAGATGATCCCGTATTCAAGGGTGAACAAAGGTTACAAGTATATATTGACAATGATAAACTGCTTTAGTAAACTTGCGTTTGCCATTCCTTTAAAAAACAAGACCGGTGCAGAAGTCGCGCATGCACTAGAACCTATACTGTCTAAACACAAGATGAAAAACCTTCAGACTGATCAGGGTAAGGAGTGGTACAACACTCACGTCAAAAAGCTAATGGACAAATATAAAATAAACCTTTACTCGACCTACTCACATCTGAAAAGCTCTATTGTAGAGCGTCTAAACAGAACATTAAAAGAGAAAATGTATAGAAAATTCACGACACGTGGAAGTTACGAATGGTTCAGTATTCTATCTGATATAGTCAAGGAGTACAATAATAATGTCCACAGAACAATCGGTATGAAACCAAAAGACGTTAAACAGAAACACGTAAAACAAATCCTTGTCCGTTTAAACAAAACCACAAAAAGAAAACAAAAAAATTAAAATCACTAAATTCAAGCTAAACGATAAGGTAAGGATTAGCAAATACAAAGGAGTTTTTAAAAAAGGTTATCTGCCTAACTGGACAAATGAAGTATTTACAGTATATGCAATAAAACCTACAAAACCCGTAACGTACATTCTACAAGACTCTAAAGGTGAAGTATTGAAAGGTGGGTTTTATGAACAAGAACTCCTCAGGTCCAAAACTGGTAATGTATATCTAGTTGAGAAAGTGTTGAGGCGGAAAGGAGACAAAGTACTTGTTAGATGGCAAGGGTTCGATAAAAACAGTGACACATGGGTGAGCAAGCATGACATCACCACACACTGAGTGTGACTGCAACTGCAGTCGTGGGACCGGATGCAGCTGCACCAGCCGCTGCGTGGGAGCGGATGCAGCTGTGCGCTCCAACGTCCAGGAGGGCTACCAGTTCAGCTCTGTTACTT
Source organism: Homalodisca vitripennis (assembly GCF_021130785.1). Taxonomy (NCBI): domain Eukaryota; kingdom Metazoa; phylum Arthropoda; class Insecta; order Hemiptera; family Cicadellidae; genus Homalodisca; species Homalodisca vitripennis. The sequence continues at coordinate 40,045,121 of NC_060211.1, read as the reverse complement.
TATATACTATGTCATAATAATGTGCAACTTAGTTTATCTTCGACAATGAGACTGATTAGTCAATCTGTGAAATTACCAGTGAGAAACTTTGACGAGTTTGTAGGTGGTGGTATGAATCGTACAAATAAAAACGGTCCTCTGCTACCTGACACGATTCGCGGATTAATTGTTGGACCGTCCAATTGCGGTAAAACGAACGTACTGTTTAACCTATTGGTAGATCCTAACGGTTTGAGATTTGAAAATGTTTACGTGTTTTCAAAATCACTCTACCAACCAAAGTACCAGCTACTATCCAAGATTATGCCGAAAGAGATCGGATACCACGCGTATGATGACAATGCATCTGTCATACACCCGAGTGAGGCTAAACAGAATTCAGTAATGATATTCGACGACATAGCCTGTGAAAAACATAACAATATACGAAACTACTTCACCATGGGTAGACACAAGAATATTGACACATTCTACCTAGGTCAGACCTACAGCCATATACCCAAACAGCTCGTTAGAGACAATGCCAACTTTATCGTACTATTCAAACAAGACGAAACAAACCTTCACCATGCATACAGTGACCACGTCAATACCGATATAGACTTTGAAAAGTTTAAACAAATGTGTGCTCTGGCGTGGAAAGACAGACACGGCTTCCTGGTCATATGCAAGGACTGTGACATTGATAAAGGCAGGTATCGTATCGGAATCGATAGTTTCATTCAAGATCTATGATGGTAAGGATATACCACTACAATGACCTCAGAGGTTTCTCAATCCAGAGATCCAACAAAGTCCATTCAAACCTGTGCACCTGGTACTATGCCGATAAGAAAAAGTTTTGCGGTAATTACTGTAGCAGACGCGGACCACATGGTTTTCTCTTCAATAGGAGGTGCTGGAGACATAAGCGTGTAGGGATGTACAGTGCTAGTCTACCACCCGTAATCTTGTTAATGATTTCAGCAAGCGAACGGTTCTACAATCGCGATATATGGATAGAGTTTGTGAAAAGAAGTCAAAACAAAGGGGTACCGCTCGAACTCGTGGTGTACCACGAGGACATGCTAAATAGTACGGTAAGAAATCCACAGAACATGTTATCCAGATTCAGACCGTTTCCCGATCAATTCGGTCAAATCGTACCGTTGAGAAACGCTCATGGTAGTGTAAACTTTGCGCAGACCTGTATAAGGATGCTCCAGTACGGGTGTAACATACCGCATGCAGCTCGCTGTATTCTCATTACAGAGAGAACAATACCAATCAGGAACCCTGTCAAGATCTACAATCGTGCTCTAGCTTCAAAGTGCTACATTGACATTAGCTACAACGTAGGTTACGGCCCCGTCCCAGACGGTTTACCGCGAGGTCAAAGGAAGAAAGATTTTGCTGGTGTAAACAATCTTTGTCAAAGTCTGTTTACGACAGAATTTCTCAAATTGGCTTTACCGACCGTACCAATGTACTGCGATAAGTTCGGAATAACACTGCGTGACGGGACTTACTCAATTACAAATACCAAACAGTTTGAGGCTTGGAGGAGTTTTACAGGAGCTAATCCAAGTGAATTCTGGTTACTCAACTCTTACATGATTCACATACACAGTAGGGTGAACAGACCTATAGAGCATCTGAAACAATATATGGAAAAGCACGTGGAGAGTGACAAGTATACTGTAGCTGAGATACCCCAGTGGAGAGACGGATGGAAAAGGACCTTTGTGTTCAGGGACCCTGATAGACCTGTACAGATACCGAGAACAGTTTACCTAAGAGGGCTAGGTACCGTGGTGTCACTAAAGCAGGTCGTACGCTTTCTAAGAAAGCATAAAAAACGAGCCCTCTTCTTTAGACAGGTTGAACTGCCATAAAGTAGTTAGTATTAAAGTACTAAAACCGAGTCACATTGTCAGTTTAAACAATGGCTTCAAAGGAGAAGGACCTTACTCTCAGTATAACTCGTTTGAGGAAAGCTATAAAGCAAAAGTATAAACAGTTCAGAGAAGGAACTCTGGCCACAGACGTATTTCTAGAAAAACAGTACAAACCTATCCTGTCAGAGTTACGAAAAACAACAGGATCTGTAAAAACTGAACCGAAAACCGAACCAAAGCAAGAAGAAGAAGAGGAAAATGAAGATGAGGCAGCCGTACAGTTCACTCCGGACGTTATGTCAACCCCCAAAACACCTGCGTTCCTGCAGGACGATGATGTGCTTGAAGCAGGACCGTCGTCACCAGACGTCAGTGATATACTCAGCACGAAAGAAGGACAACTCTCAGCATCTGCATGGATACAGAACACGTTCTCCCATCCACTAACCATAAGGTACATGACAAGTATGATGAAGGATATGTCAGGTAAACATAGTAAGATCGACCATACGTACGGACCACGCTACGACAACAATACGCTAATGGTAGGAGATAAGAAGTTATCATTTGGAGATGACGGTAGCATACTCGTAGGTGAACGGTCCTACAGACCTACACAGGGACTTTATGAATTGCTTTTTAATCGTCTGCCTGATGACAAACGTTACAACGTAAACGATATGAGAGCTTACAAGGATATATTGACACTGTCGTCTGCTCACAAGAGAAGTTACAATTATAAAAATCACGTGAACCGTAACGCTTCAACGAAATACAAAGTCATTATTTCTCAACTCTTCCCAAAGACCGGTAGCGGGTATAAGGATGTAGGAGCACCAGACCCTATCTACTATGATGACCCAAACGAACTGTGTGACAGACTCAGACTCCTCGTGTCCTCAGCAGAGATCGGTAACACGGGACATAGGAACGAAATAATAAACATTATCGAAGAACTCAAAGAATCAAAGACTATATCAGGTGATGGTAACGCGAGATTCAGATCATTGATGAGATGACCGTCAATAAGTTTGGTCAGAGGCCACAATCTCTGAAGAAGCAAGACATTCAGAGAGTTACGAATACTGTAAACAAAAAGCTAAAGAAAGATGTAAGAAGACTGTACTCTCAAATTGCAATCCTTCAGAATCAAGCGCTTATTCAGCAGAATCAAATAAACAGCTTACAAAATACAAATGAAGAAGTTATAAGACGTCTAGCAGTTCAACTATTTCACTGGATCAATAAGATACACACTACCGTACCTCCAGCTCGCTTCCACGGCGTCTTAGATGTTGATGAAAACACATATATTGACTGGGATAAGATATTTATAAAGAGCAATGTACAGGAGGAGTCTTCATCACTTGCACAATGAGTGTTGACAAGTTTGGTCATACGGTCCGTGAAGGAAGTAAGAGAGGTCCGCCTGGACAAGGATTCAGTCTCACAGTCGACGGCAACTACGATATCAAGGGCAAGCGGTTATGTAACGTGGCCGACGCCCAGCACAGTCTAGACGCTATAAACCTGCAGACCTTGAAAAATAATGTGGATAGCGCAGTCCTCAAGACTGTGTCTGACGTTTCGCTTGTATCCAAGAAAAATGTGATGGACGCTAAAGGTAACAGAATTAGCAACATAGGTGATGCTCTACTCTGGACCGATGCTCTGACTCTTCGTCGTCTTGCTAGGGAGGTACCCTATAAGGACACGAACAGCAAATATTACAGGTTTGACAACTACAGGTTGCGCATGATAGGTGATCCCACTGGGGATACAGATGCAGTGACGCTAAAATATCTTAAAACGAACACTCTAAAAAGAAGTAGTGATGGTAAAGTCTGGGAATGTGATAACAAAAGACTCGGACAGATGGCTGATCCTCTTCTCGCTGGCGACGGTGTAAACCTACAGACTTTGAACAGGAAACTGAATGAAAAAACGCTGGCGATAGACAAGGACACGATCGACGCTAAAAAGAGGAGACTAGTGAATGTAGCCGATGGTCAAGGACCAAACGATGCCGTTACACTCTCTCAGTGTCAAAATCTATTGCCTGCTACTAAAAGTATTGCGGACGGAACAGTTATCTTTAATAATTACAGAGTTTCTAATGTTGCCGAACCTAAAGAAGGTACCGACGCTTGCACTGTAAATTATGTGAAGGAAAGAACACCGGATACGGATAAGGATAAATGGTTATTTGGACGTAAACGATTAAGTCAAGTAGCTTCTCCGCTGTATGACGGAGATGCTGTTAATAGAGGATACCTTAAAGTGAACACTCCGATACTCGACGGTGACACGTGGAATTGTAGGAATAAAAGATTGAAACTTGTGGGCGACCCTGTCGACATGAGTGACGCTGTGTCTGTTAATTATCTGGTGAGAGTGGTGAGTGAAGTCTTTTACGGTATGTACAAACTACTGGCTCCGACGCTAGACGCTATACACCTAACCGATAAAGACGAGTGGATTAGGTTCAACATTGTCGACCCATACTTTAAAGACCCAGTGAGCAGGGTGAGATCGAAACCGTGATGGTTTTATTTATATGTGAGCAGCTGACATTTTTACCGCCAGTTTACTTTGGAACCTGGCGAGATGAGGTTCTTGGTATTTATTCTATGTGTAGCTCCTCTGATAGCTGCTAATGAAACTTTGTTGTACTTGGAGAGATACGGCTATCTCGATACTAATACCTCAGAGCTATCCACAGACATTACACAGGCGGTCATTAGGTTTCAGGAGACGTTCGGCTTGAATGTGACCGGATATGTAAATGAGGAGACGACTAACTTAATGAACCAGCCCAGATGCGGCAATTCGGACGAATTAATAGCGTCTTTCACTGCAAACCCAAACTACGGATGGCGGAAAAACGATATTACCTGGTTTATGTACGGTAGTAATTATCAGTATGACCAACTATGTCGGGATGCGTTCGCCCTATTCTCAAGACATTCCAACCTGACCTTCCGGCGGAACCCTATAAACCCCACAATCATTTTAAGTATCGCTCCCAGGAAACATCTTTCGTATTATCTACGGAAAAATTGCAGTAGAGTGTTTGATGGTAGGGGTGGTTTAGTGGGTCACGCCTTTCTCCCTATATTGGGGATGAACCAGACAGATATTCATATGGACGGTGACGAAGATTGGGATTATACAATGGATCTACCTGCACCTGGAAAAGTTTCATTCTTTTTGGTTCTATTACACGAAATTGGACACGCTCTAGGTTTGCAACATTCATCACTTTCGTCGTCTATAATGTATCCTTTTTATTTTGTACCACATGGTATTTCAAATCTTTACCAATATGATTTAGACAGAGATGATCAATTGGCAGTACAGTATATTTACGGACTACCTGTTCCTCCATACACGTCCACCACTACTACTACAACATCTACAACAACCTCGAGCACAACTACCACTACTACCAGTACCACCACACCCACGTCAACCTCTACGTCCCCTACAATACCTACAGAGTTGGACATTTGTACATTGAGACATAGAATCAATACATTTTTTATTGTAAAAAATAGATTGTACGCATTTTACGGCAAGTATGTATGGGCTCTGAGTCTGAATCACGCGCTTAGAACACGTGAGGAGTTTACCAATCCTCTAATAATCACCGATTGGTTGCCGTTTTTACCGTCAGACTTTACAAACATTTCGGCTGTGTACCAAAGACCGAACGGAGAGGTGGCTTTGATTGTGGACAAGACATTGTACATTATTGAGTATCCGTCACTCGTACTTTTAAGACAGAAAAGAATTGATACAATCTTACACTCCAGAATAAATAAAGTGAACGCAGCGTTGAACAGTAATACAGGTAGGACCTTTATTTTTACCGATGACAAATTTGTTGTAGAACTTAACGAATGCACTCTCAGAGGCACTATGTTGGGTATGACCAGTAGCGTGTTGCCAGGAGTCCCTGATGGAATTAGAGGAGGTTTCAGATATATAAATGGCCGTCTGTACTTTATAACAGACAGTCACGTTCTGGAGTACGACGAGTTTACAGGAGTGGTTACAAGATCCGAGGCGGATATCTTTGACGTACTGCAGATCACATGTGTTAGGGAGACCCTGCTCAGGCAACTCTATAACGTATTACGGTATATAAGGGAATAAAATGGGAAAGCACAAAGTAAAGCCAAACAGATTGAAACGAACCGTCAAGCGAGGAAGAGGTCTGGTTTCGAGCGCTTTGCAAAACGCCGGATCGGTCGCTGGAAATCTTTTGAACCGTGCAATTGACGCTCTACCTGTCGAACTCCATTTACCTGGTGGGTACCGATACTGTGGTCCAGGTACGAAATTAGGGGTGAGATTGGCAAGGGGTGATAAGGGTATAAATCCCTTGGACGAATATTGTAAAAATCACGATATAGCGTACTCAAAATACAGGGATTCCGAACACCGAAGAGAAGCCGACAAAGAATTAGCCAAAAGAGCCTGGGAAAGAGTCAAATCGGCAGACGCAAGTATTGGGGAAAGAGCCGCAGCCTTAGCTGTAACAGGAGCCATGAAGACCAAAACAGCCCTCGGTGGAGGGAAGAGGCGGAAGAGCAAGCGAGGGAAGCCCAAACGTAAAGGTCAGGGTATGTACCTCAAGCCGTATCCAAAGAGAGGCGGTGGGGTAAGAAAGAAGAGGAGGTGTTGCAATAAAAAAAAACGTCGATACCAGTAAAACCGTTATCAAATTACGAGCTAGTACACTACGCGAAACTACTTAATATTCCGAATTTCCGTGGAGTTTATATGAGAGACGCTCTACCCAAACGCCCACGATCGTATGAATCGGCCATAATTAATCTGGATAACTCGGCCGGTGAAGGTACACATTGGGTGTGTTACAGGAAGTTAGGTAACAGGGTATACTACTTTGACAGTTTTGGTAACCTAAGACCACCAATAGAGCTTATATCATACCTAGGACCAGACGTTAACGTACGGTATAATTACGAGAGAAGACAGAGTGAGGGCTCAGTAGTCTGCGGACACTTGTGTTTAAAGTTTCTCAGCAGTAATGTTTTCACTTAGCGGTCCTGCTCCACAGGTATCATGCGAGGTATTTCCTCCAATGGACGTGAGCGATGGTGATTACGAAATTGGTCTAGTTGACCTCTCCACATACTATACGATTCCAAATATTGAAACGGGAATAAACGATATGTTTTATTACGGTGACAATAAACAAATCAAGATAGCAGAGGGGTCGTACGAAATTGAAAATATCGAAGAATACATCAAATCCCATTTAGGCGCGGATGTGACATTTAGTCTGAAAGGAAACAATAATACGCTAAAATCCGAAATCACTTGTAATAAAATCATACACTTTGACAGAGAACAGACAATCGCTCCCCTACTAGGGTTCAGTAAAAAACCACTTGAGCCAGGCAGGGTACACACATCCGATGTCCCCATAAACATAATGAATGTAAATACTATACGCGTTGAATGCAATATCGCACGAGGATCCTTTCAAAACGGTGTAGAGGGACACGTGCTGCATGAGTTCTATCCTGAAGTGGCCCCAGGCTATAAAATAGTTGAGAAACCCACCAATGTAATCTATTTACCGGTGAACGTTCGTAGAGTGAACAACATTTCCGTAACACTCAAGGACCAGGACGGCAGATTGATTAATTTCCGTGACGAGATAGTCTCACTACGCTTGCATATAAGAAAACGATAATGGGTCTAGTATTTAGAGAGTTGCCGAGCCACACACTGATCAGTAATCACCGAAAGGTGGCAGCGTTAACATCAAAGAACATAAAGTTTCTAAAGTCTCTAGGCTTTAAGTATGGCGCTTCTATCGATAGAGTCCGGAGCAATGTACGATGAAGTCGTAACGGGGTGGGAATTTCATACCCATAAACCGTACGCCTCGTCTACATTTAAGAATAACGATGAAATCAGAATACCGATTAGTCAGCAAGACATAATCACAGCACCGTTCGAAAGCTTCATACATGTTAAAGGGACGCTGCAGGCTAAAAAAGCTGACGGCAGTGCTTGCAATGTAAATCTAGTGAACAACTCGATGGCACATTTATTTGATGAGATTCGTTACGAGTTGAACGGTCAAGTAATCGATAAAACACGCAGTGTCGGCATAACTACGACGATCAAAGGACTGGTATCTTTTAAGGAAAATGAAAAAATGAGTCTGGCTAACGGAGGGTGGCTCGGGGCGAATAAATCCGCAGACGCTGTTAAAGAGTTCAATTACGCCGTTCCCGTTAGGACATTGATGGGATTTTTCGAAGATTACAAAAAGGTAGTGGTTAACAGTAAACAAGAGTTGGTTCTTCTGAGAGCCGCCTCTGATAACAATGCTGTAATTTCAGCTGACGCTGCTACTGTTGATCTTGATATAACTGACTTGTACTGGAGGGTTCCTTACATTACAATATCAGACAGCCACAGGTTAAAGCTGTTGCGTATGGTCGAGAAAGATACACTGATTCACCTTCCGTTTCGATCATGGGAAATTCACGAGTACCCCAGTTTGCCGTTGACAACACGTCATAGTTGGACAATAAAAACGAGTACCCAAATTGAAAAACCTCGTTACGTGATTTTAGGTTTCCAGACTGGAAGGAAGAACAATTTGAAAAAAGACGCTTCCAGCTTTGATCACTGCGATCTACTCAATATCAAACTGTTTCTGAATTCACAGTACTTCCCGTACGATAACATCCATGGTGACCTACGCATTTTCTACGACATGTTTACCAGATTCCAGAGCTCATACTACCAGATACAAGGTGCCCCTACAGTTGATTTCAACACGTTTAAAAGTAACGTACCTCTCTATGTTATTGACTGCTCCAAGCAGAATGATTCAATAAAAACTGGCCCCGTAGACGTGCGTCTGGAGTTTGAGACTAAAAACGCTATTGCTGCAAACACTGCGGCTTACTGCTTAGTACTATATGACTCACACCTGGCATACACTCTGCTCACGGGTAACGTTAAGCGGATGGTGTAGGAGCGGTGGTGGGGTAAACACTTATAAGTAGCTAAATTTTGTACATGTGTCTCATTCTGTGTCATGGAGAAGCTAAACAGTTTTCTAAACGAGCCTGACTCGGTCGAGGCGACTCGATACCTAACATTAAAGAACGAACTACTCTACAAAGTCGAGGGCATGCGAAGACTCTTTGCTCGCTTTAGACCTACAGTTAGAGTGCCCAGTGACTCTTATAGATACGGCCATTTCAAGGAATGCGCGTGGGCACGACCCGACGCTACGTCAGGTCCTGACACTTGTCAGTGTCACTATATGGATTCATACATTAGGGGATCGATTACGATTTTGGATCAGTTAGCTGAAATGAACGATCCGTTTCTTTCGAGATTACAGGTTCTACTTGAACCCTTCCGTGATACCGCAACACAGGGGCTGTATTGTTAGGGTGGGGGTAATTGTTAGGGTGGGGGTAATTGTTAGGGTGGGGTAATTGTATAAATTGAGCGACTCCTACGCCGACGTACATTACCTACCCAGTGTTGAACACTCTCGCAACGATGGCGCTATACATTTACAGTTATAAGGAAGAAGAAGAGAGGGAATTATTGGGATACCTCGACTGTACTAATTTTACATCCTATGCCGACTTTTACGATGTTAAGGACTTTAACAGGATTGAGGTTTGTTTTGAGGTAGTCGATGAGCCCGAGGAATACGACACGGATGATGAAGATAATCCTATTAAACAGGCTCTAAATAGGTATAGAGAGGGTATCAAAGCCGGAGTGTACACTTCCTTGTGGAAGGACGGAGAAAAGAAAACATGTAAATACCTCGACTGTACTAATTTCACATCTAATAGCGAGTTTTATGATGTGACGGGGTTTGACAGAATTATGGTTAGATTTTGCAGAGAGGATGATGTGAAGCTGAATGGGTATAAAAAGGGTATCGAAGCCGGAGTATACGCTTTCTTGTCGAAGGACGGAAAATTGAAAACAATTAAAACCCTCGACTGTACTAATTTAACATCCCATGGCGTCGCTTGGGATGTGAGGGACTGTGACAAAATTCAAGTCTCATTTTTGATAAGTCCTTACACATGCGAATGGGAGGAGGAGGAGGTGGAGGGGGAAGAACCACCTGCTAAAAAATCTCATTGGTCGAAATAAGCGCGTCTCTGATTGGTCGAAATGCTCCTGTCTAAAAGTAAAATTTGAGAATTTACGTCAGACGTTGAGATGGAGTCGCAGACTATGGACGTGGAACCCACGCGGATTCCAAAACGTAAAGAGCGTATCAATGCGTTAACCGGGGTTTTTCTTAGATCTGTCTACTTTTTGGATAGTGATCTTTCAAAATGCGTAATTGTAGGGTTTGTTAAGAATCGGGGTGACTCTCTCGGGGTTCTCTTTAAGGGTAAAAAGGGATGCGTTTATTGGTCACACGATGTGTTCAATCAAATCACTCCTCATTTCAATTCCATAACCCTGGCTCTGGAGAATAAAACCAAATTTTATATTAAATCGGACACGGAGGAGGATATCAAGGTCACAAATGTTTTCGGTCGTATGCACGTGTTTCTCTTTGACGGGGAGCATACTTTAACGCTTAACGAGGCCGAATGGACTCAGTTTACAAACAGCCTTCCTCTGATGTACATTGCTCTCAGAGACAATTTTATTATCGAAGAGTCTGTACGGTTTACTATTCACGCACTAGCATCAGGGTTGGTAGAGGAGGACGTATTTGCAAAAGCAGATAGTCAGGGACTCCTCTGTTCCACAGCTCATAAATTAGCTCTTGAAGTGGCCTTGTACAAACGTTGGCCCCATGGATGTGGCAGTAGTTGAATTTCACGCATTTCAAGGCAATAAAAGACCCTTTATTCTTAAAGAGCTCGCGATCGTGGGAAACTCTTTTCAATGTCAAATTATATTTAAACCACCTTTTCCTAGAGAACGGTTGAGCGCCAAAAATCGTACAACAGCTCGCTGGCTTGAAGATAACTACCATAAGATTTCTTGGGAGGAGGGTGATTATCCCTACAGAGCTAATGTACTTCGCACTCTATGCAAACCCTTTGCCGTGATTTACACGCGCGGGTTGGAGAAGGCAGAGTTCTTGAGAAAGTTTCACAGTGATGTCCGTGAACTGGACGATATAGTGTGCGAGGAGGCCGGCAATCCGTGTAGCTGTAAAACAACACACAGGTTTGCTTGCTCGTTGCCACAACATACGTCAACCGAGGATCCCAATGTGAAATGCGCAATGATTGCAGCAAAGTGCCGTTTCGAGATCCTTAACAAACAGCTGCACAATACCAACGCTTATTAGTATCGGCGAGTGATTAGTAAAGGGGCGGAGGGGTTCGGCATTTAGTTGAGAATCCCGACGTGTTGGCTTGAAAGGACTCGCCGACGGGTCACATTGAAAGGCTTCACCGAGTAAAGTGACTTTTGACTGTAGGTTAGATACGAAAAATTCTAGAGCGGGGTGAATGATTGGTAAGCTCCTAAGGCTGGCGTAAAACCTGTAAGTCCTGGGGCTCTTTACTGCTCTTACGGCAGGCCTAAACTCCGTAAGACCGGGAGCAGTTGTGTGTGTGTGTGTGTGTGACAGATACCTCTATGGCAGGCCTAAACTCCGTAAGTCCAGGGGTATGTACCTCGCTCTAGATGCTGTAAAAAATAAAAAAATTTAAAAAATGTAAAATTCTCCGGTAAGTTTTTGAGTCACATTGAAAGGCTTCACCGAGTAAAGTGATTAGTAAAGTGAAAGAGTGAGAATAGGCCTACTGGGGAAACTCACTATAATCAAAAACGCACTGGGACCCCTACGGCCTAGCCATTCTGGCTTACCGTGGTGTGGAAACGTGGGTCACAAATTGCAGTTAATGCGGTGCAAGTGCGAGTCTCGGTGGGGGAGAGGCGTCCGCGTATAAAAGCGCGGTGCATCGGCTGCAGCTGCACTTGCTGTGATAGCTTTGCTATGTCTGTGGCAACTAGTTTTACCGTTTTCGCCATGTTGCTGTTGGTGGTGGCTGGCAACGATCTCGAGGTAATTATTGTTTTGATTATTTATTGTTCTATCGAGTTGTCCCTCAACACTGTTTCTAACTTGTAAAGTGTTTTTTAGGAACAACCATCCACTTCAAACGGTTTGCGTAGGAGTCAACCGATCCCTGTGCCCGGGGCTATCCGGGATCGATACTTTACTACGGATAGCGGGTCTATAGTCCATCTGAATATGGTTAGCTCACATTTCAATACTCTAATTTTTACTCCTTAGGTGTGTGGCAGCTTTTCTAACTTTATTTTTCTCTTTTTCAGAATAATGGTGATGATCGGGCTACACTTCCTGTCCTTCAGCGTGAGGTGACCAGGGTCAGTACACTATTGTTACCGTTGTATTGTACTAATTACGCATTACTGCAGTCCCTATAATCGAACTCTATTTCAGAACGAGTACGAGGCTCAGATCCAGAGGATGTTCAGGTCTGGGCAATGGGTGACCACTCGACGCGGCCGACTGCATGTCATAAGCGCCGGTATTGAAGAGGTGATTACCATTATCCTATTTTCCATTCGTGCAGTATTCGTGTCTGCTAAGTCCCGCAACCGGTGGCGGGACCCGCCATGTATTAATTCACTTGTGCTTTAGGATGAGTCTCAACCATCGACTCTCGGGTGGACCGGTGATGCTAACCCAAACATCACTCTCCCCTCTGACATCTCTGAGGAGAGTCTAATCGCTGCTGCCGATAGGGCTATAGCCGAGGCGTCGACTTTTCCCGACGAGGCGACTCAAAGGGTGGTGATGGAGGAATCTAATTCCAGCTCAGATGAGGCGATTTCGGTTAGTATATAGGGCATTCATATTATATTGCAGGTTTCGCTCTGTTTACAGAATCAAAAAATGGATATTTCTTGTTGACAGTTGAGTACTTCTTGGGACTTCCGACGCAACCCCTCGACCCGGAGACAGTCCTCTGAGGATCTCTCTCAGTTCTATCGGAGGTTGAATCAGTCTACTCCACCAACAGTCTCGCCCATCAGTAGTGGCTCCTTCCACTCTGGTTTCTCCCCCGACCCCACCTCACAGGAGTCCCTCATATCCATGGAAGTGGCTGCCGGCTCGCCACCCCTCCTCTCACCATCTGCAGTACGTTTCATTCCCTACATTATCCATGCCACTACGTAGTGTTTCATCTGTTTAATTCGTTACCTATGTTACAGGACATAGATCCCCAATGGGAGGCAATGAGGGCGGTGTCAAGGTCCCTGAGTATAGTCGCTCAGGTGCAGGGCATCAGTGAGGGGGCCGTCTACGACACCGAACGGTGGATGGTGCGGAGACCCGAGGAGGAGGAGTTCCGTGCCGCCGCTCCAGCCGCTTGGGAGGAAACCCGCGAACGGTGGATGGTGCGGAGACCCGAGGAGGAGTTCCGTGCCGTCGCTCCAGCCGCTTGGGAGGAAATCCGTAGCATCCTCGCGGATTTCCTATACGAGACAGCTACCCGCATGGAGGAGGACTCCCGACGTAGAAACACCGCTGTGCCGTCCAACGGATCAACCCCTGCCACTCAACCCCGCGAAGTGTCCTGCCCCGTTTGCTTTGCGAATCTACCAACAATCGCTCTTCGACTGTGTGGGCATACACTCTGCCGTCCATGCTCCAACAGAGTGGGGGATAGATGCCCCACGTGCCGTGAGCTGATTGTGGGAAGATTCACAATATATCTCCCCAGGTAGATCTCTCTCTACCTCTATCTTAATTATTCAATTGGCTTCACATTCAAAATTTATATTCCAAATTCCAAAGGGACGGGACATTATCCAGTCGTAGGATGTCTACCAGTTCTCTGGACCGATTCTTATACTGGATAATGTTTAACCTGGGTACTATACGTAGTGCGGATGTTCCGAAACCACATCCAGGCCCACATCGACTCACCGCATCACACAATAAGGTACGATTCGTCTTTATTTCTCTTGTTTAGTTTACTTTCCCGCCCTTTTTACATTTGAGGTTATGTTCCCCTGTTCCCGCCAATTTCACAATTGAGGTTATGTTCTACTGTTCCCGCCAACTGGGCGCAGCCATATTGAATACGCGGGAAACCAAGAAAGTGAGGTTAGGTTACCCTGTTCCCGCCAATTCATCATGGGCGCAGCCATATTGGAATTCCCTCCGTCCCTCGTTTCTCCCTCACCGGACCCAACAAATCACCGATTTTACCGAAAAACACCGATTTTCACACCCAAAATCACCGATTTTACAGAAAAACACAGGTTTTGACACCCCAAATCACCCCAAAACACTAGGATAAGAGTGTGAGCAGGGAATTTCTCCCGCACATGAGGGAATTTCTCCCACACCACTATTTTTTGATCACGTGATACATGGGCGCCGCCATCTTGGATCACGTGACCCCCTCTCGACCAATCAGAGCGCGGGGCTAGATCCGGGCGAGGTCTACTCTTGCTATCAATGACAAGGGACTTTTTAGCGTGGGGGTTATGCTCGATTACTGTCAGGCATTCGACCCTGTAAACTAACATGTTACTGAATGGATAACAGGTTTTCAGACATTTGCCATCAGTGACAAGGGACTTTGTAGCGTGGGGGTTATGCTGGAGTACGTGTAGTCTACAAAGAGGTGTTTCACAAATTCTCAACTTTTCGAAAACTAAACAATTGCCACCCCATATGTAGTGGAAAAATATTGTTTGTAACAACATCCTCTGCCAACCCTGAAAAATGCGGACCTTTATCGGAATCATCCAGTATAGGATTACTGCACTTTTCTTAGAAAGAATAAAAGTCTAAATGCTTGCTTTTATTGTTTGAAGCAATTAAACTAGGGTATAATATATTTTTTACTAATTTTTATTTTCGTTTCATGGGAACAAAAACATTTATTTGTATGGAAATCATAAGGTTGACAAGCAAATAGACATTAGGAGGAAGGCGCTGGGTTTGTTTAGTTTAGTTCTTAACGAAGTTTCCAATGAAAATACTTTTCATGCATTCATAATTAGAAAACTATTAGGCGTTTCAGAAGGTATATATTTCATACCAAGTTATTTTTATGAGAGAGGGCATTTACTTGGTTTTTTCTATATTTTATTTATCTTTGTTTGATACAGGAAGTTCTGGTATGATGATGTGCAGTGTAATCAGACAGAGTGTCTCCGAACGAACTTCTCTTGTACACTCCGTGAAATATTTCCTCAGGTAAATATAAGACAAAAACAATAAAACCAGGTATATGTCTCGATTTACTGTCTGTCATTTATTTTTATTTTTTCTTTCAAATCAGAATTCAAACAAATATTGTACATCTTCTTTTCAACCATATTAAATGTTCTAGTTTTAGTATCATAATGCATAAAATCCAAGCTTTGTTTTTTATAAATAAAGGAAGAGATTCTCCTTAATATCTTTGGCTCCCGTATAATCCCTAATCGCCTGACTTGCCCCTGAGTGAGGCATTCACCCCTTTAAATTTTCATTTTGATGTCAATTTAATTCAGTCTATAAAATTATACAGTCAATGGAGTATCAGTCGATTTGTAACTTTTTAAATCACTTCACCAATTAGTCTATGTAGCCAGTTTCATGAAACTCAAATCAAGCTATCTTATCAAAATTAGCTTAATTTGCACCTACGTAGCTCAACTGAGTAACATATGACCCTCAGACGAAATCTTTCAATTTAGATCAATGATCTCAGTCAGCTTTAAACCCAGTGTGGAATAAGGATCAGTAAGTACAGAAGTCATTTATGAGGAGGTCAAGAAAAGATTTACGATTAAATTAAATTAGTGAAGAGGAATTTGAGTGAAGGTTTGAAACAAGGAATAACCACGGGATTGTGAGAGGAGGTGAAAGAAATTTTGGAAGAATGTTGCATATTGTAGTGGAATGTACAGTCAGAAACAGTCATCGAGAGAAATTGGAAGAATGTACAAAGAATGACACAGCTTTATTGAGTAGAACCAAACTTACTATGGGGAATATTATAAATTTGTAACAACATCCTCTACCAACCCTGAAAAATGCGGACCTTTATCGGAATCATCCAGTATAGCATCCCAGTCGCCAATTTTTCAGTTTTCGACGTTTCTAAAACACTACTAAAGTGCACTCGTTTTCTTGTTTTTTTTCATAGCATTCTGCAAGGGGTTTTGCGGATATAAAAACTTTTATGGTGTACAAGTTATAGCAAGATTTGATCACGCATAGTTCTCAACTTTTATTTTAGTAAGGTTGTTTTCAATAGAAATAAAATATGCAATGGTCTAAATAAATGTGATACATAAATATTTCATGTTTGCTGCAAGTAATTTCTGAATAAATATAGTTTAGTTACAGTTTTCAGTTCAAAACTGAGCCAACAGTAACAGGAAGTGATACACATGGTATTTAGAAATGTCAAGTAAAGTTTTAATTCAATTTTATTTAGCTTTGCTTATAATAGATAATTAGTACACCTTATTTTGAAGTAAATCAGAAATATTTATTTTATTTCGATTTTATTAGAAAGGTTTAATTTTAGTCAATGCCGAATTTAATTTTGAAGTTTTAATGATTTTTTGTTTAATGAAGCATTTTTAAAGATATTCGAGAAACTATTCTCCTCTCTATTTCCACCAATAATCGTTGTTAAATCATTTTTAAACTGGAAACAGAAGTACGGATAACTATTCAGAATATAATGTAAAGCGATTTGGTGGATTTTGCGTACATTTCTAGACTACCTTAAAACATACATCGGTTCGTGACCTAGTGTGTAGGTTTAACGAACAAAGCCCAAGTTAATGGAAAACTGTGAATATATCATGTCGTAAGACATTGCGATAAAGATTTCATCTCAAAATTGAAATTGCTTGAAAGTTCACTTCTACTTAGACACAAATTTGTTCCAACTATGAACTATGGCAGAACGTCATCAAAGTATAAAACTAATTAGGGTAACAAATTTTATGTGATTTTAATATTTTTTATTAAGATTGTACTGAAACATCGCAGCACGTATCTAAAACAGTGTATACTGAAATAGTTCCTAATAAAGGAATTAGAATTAAAATGTTAAAATATAAAACTAATTTAAATATTTAATTCAATAAATTTTAATTGATGAATTTGAAAAGATTTTAAATTAAAATTTGGGTATATTTATAATAATATTCTAATAAATCCTAACTAATAACACCTGCAGTGAGGAACGTTTCTCCCTCAGTGATGGCAGGGGGAAGGATGTGTTCTCTATGCACAGTGTGTCAACACGAGTAGAGGATCTGCAGATGTAAACAATCCCTAGCCCAGACTGTCCTGAGTGCAACTGGACGGACATCTATACACAGTTTTAGTCAACACATAACTGCAAATGTAAGCAATATTCTGGACCCAGCTGTATCAACAGCAACACTGTACAGAGAACATTGTCCGACCTTGTACTATGTTATAAAATTGTTTGTACTGATTTACTATTATATTGGGCATAATAGTAAATGCCCTTATTATTATTTAAAGGTTTCTTAGTGACACAAACATGTAAACAATAGGATAACTGGAGATGTAAACAATCCTCTAACCCGGCTGTATCAACAGTAACACTGTACAGAGAACATTGTCCGACCTTGCACTGTGTTATAAAATTGTTTGTACTGATTTACTATTATATTGGGCATAATAGTAAATGCCCTTATTATTATTTAAAGGTTTCTTAGTGACACAAACATGTAAACAATAGGATAACTGGAGATGTAAACAATCCTCTAACCCGGCTGTATCAACAGTAACACTGTACAGAGAACATTGTCCGACCTTGCACTGTGTTATAAAATTGTTTGTACTGATTTACTATTATATTTGCCTAAATAACTCCTATCATTATAGAAAGGTTTCTAGTGACACAAACATGTAAACAATCCTCTATCCCGGCTGTATCAACAGTAACACTGTACAGAGAACATTGTCCAACCTTGTGCTATGTTATAACACTGTTTGTATTGTTTTACTATTATATTGGGCCTAAATATCATTATAGAAAGGTTTCTTAGTGACACAAACATGTAAACAATAGGATGACTGGAGATGTAAACAATCCTCTAACCCGGCTGTATCAACAGTAACACTGTACAGAGAACATTGTCCAGCCTTGTACTATGTTATAACACTGTTTGTACTGTTTTACTATTATATTGTGCCTAAAAAACACCTATCATTATTAAAAAGTTTCTTAGTGGCACAAACATGTAAACAATAGGATGACTGGAGATGTAAACAATCCTCTATCCCGGCTGTATCAACAGTAACACTGTACAGAGAACATTGTCCAACCTTGTACTATGTTATAACACTGTTTGTACTGTTTTACTATTATATTGTGCCTAAAAACACCTATCATTATTAAAAAGCTTCTTAGTGACACAAACATGTAAACAATAGGATGACTGGAGATGTAAACAATCCTCTAACCCGGCTGTATCAACAGTAACACTGTACAGAGAACATTGTCCAACCTTGTACTATGTTATAACACTGTTTGTACTGTTTTACTATTATATTGCGCCTAAAAAACACCTATCATTATTAAAAAGTTTCTTAGGGGCACAAACATGTAAACAATAGGATGACTGGAGATGTAAACAATCCTCTATCCCGGCTGTATCAACAGTAACACTGTACAGAGAACATTATCCGACCTTGTACTATGTTATACAATTTTTTGTACTGTTTTACTAATATATTGGGCCTAAATAACTCCTATCATTATTAAAAAGTTTTTTAGTGGCACAAACATGTAAACAATAAGAAGACTGGAGATGTAAACAATCCTCTAACCCGGAAATTCTGTGTATTGTGTTACTATTTGACTGTGTCCAACTAACCCTTAACATTACACAAGAGTTTCCGTGTAACAGAAATCTGTCAACATTAGAGATACTGGAGATTTAAATACTCCTCTTATCCGGCTGTAACAACAATAAAACTGCACTGACAATGTTATGCAGTGCCGTACCTAGTTTTAGAATATTTTGTATTGTGTTACTATTATACTGTGCTAAATTCATTACCAAGAGAGTTACAACACCTTCAGAATGAATATCAAATAGATAAATGGCTAAAAAGCTATTTCATTTCAAAATACTGTATAGATACTTTAGTAATATTCTCAAGAAAATGAAATAAGAAATCAACAAAAAACATACTATCAAGTAATCCAGAAATGCACTATTAAATTCACTACACTGATTCACTAGTAACACAACACACATAGAACTTCATACAGTATTCACTCAACCACCACCCATACTGGACTGAGGCCCTCCCAAGTTTGTTCAGTATACGTAACTCACAAACAACTTCAAACAAAGCCAAGAAGGAACAATATATATGAAACAGCAATAACCCTCAATTTCAGGCTTTTACCTTATCATCAAAATCTTCAGTCCCAGACTTTCCAAACAATCAAACAAGGACACTGATAAGACCACACTGCCCCAGAGGCAACTTTCTCTTCCATACATATACATTCAATAAATTCATTCATATTAGACTTCAAAACATATTTCCACCCTTCCAAATTCAAATATACCGATACATCAAAAAACAATAACAGTTCTATTTACATTTTTAAACTATTAATTTTATATTAACTTTCTATACTTTGTAAGACGATGAAATTGTATACTATAGATTTAAACTAATTCAATATACGAGTTTAATCATAATATTTTCTATATACTCCATATTTATATTGATTTAATTACTATGCATGTTGGTAAAGTGAATATTTATTGTAACTAATATAAATTGTATCTTTTGATCTATTCTTCTCCCTCGATTAGCAATGCTAGAGGGTTAGATGTAGTTATTTATACACTGTAATTGTAAATCATGTTGATGAAATAAAAGAATTTTGAATTTAAATTTGAAAATTTGAACCACACTTAACATTACACAAGAATTTCTGTGTAACACAAATCTGTTAACATTAGAGATACTGGAGATTTAAATACTCCTCTTATCCGGCTGTAACAACAATAAAACTGCACTGACAATGTTATGCAGTGCCGTACCTAGTTTTAGAATATTTTGTATTGTGTTACTATTATGTTATCCAGTGTCGTACCTAGTTTTAGAATATTTTGTATTTTGTTACTATTATGTTATCCAGTGTCGTACCTAGTTTTAGAATATTTTGTATTTTGTTACTATTATACTGTGCTCAACTACCCTTAACATTATACAAGAGTTTCTGTGTAACACAAATCTGTCAACATTAGAGATCCTGGAGATTTAAATACTCCTCTTATCCGGCTATGTCAACAATAATACTGCACTGACAATGTTATCCAGTGTCGTACCTATTTTTAGAATATTTTGTTACTATTATGTTATCCAGTGTCGTACCTAGTTTTAGAATATTTTGTATTTTGTTACTATTATACTGTGCTCAACTACCCTTAACATTACACAAGAGTTTCTGTGTAACACAAATCTGTCAACATTAGAGATACTGGAGATTTAAATACTCCTCTTATCCGGCTATATCAACAATAATACTGCACTGACAATGTTATCCAGTGTCGTTCCTAGTTTTATAATATTTTGTATTTTGTTACTATTATGTTATCCAGTGTCGTACCTAGTTTTAGAATATTTTGTATTTTGTTATTATTATACTGTGCTCAACTACCCTTAACATTACACAAGAGTTTCTGTGTAACACAAATCTGTCAACATTAGAGATACTGGAGATTTAAATACTCCTCTTATCCGGCTATATCAACAATAATACTGCACTGACAATGTTATCCAGTGTCGTTCCTAGTTTTATAATATTTTGTATTTTGTTACTATTATGTTATCCAGTGTCGTACCTAGTTTTAGAATATTTTGTATTTTGTTACTATTATACTGTGCTTAACTACCCTTAACATTACACAAGAGTTTCTGTGTAACACAAATCTGTCAACATTAGAGATACTGGAGATTTAAATACTCCTCTTATCCGGCTATATCAACAATAATACTGCACTGACAATGTTATCCAGTGTCGTACCCAGTTTTAGAATATTTTGTATTTTGTTACTAATATACTGTGCTCAACTACCCTTAACATTACACAAGAGTTTCTGTGTAACACAAATCTGTCAACATTGGAGATACTGGAGATTTAAATACTCCTCTTATCCGGCTGTATCAACAATAAAACTGCGCTGACAATGTTATCCAGTGTCGTTCCTAGTTTTATAATATTTTGTATTTTGTTACTATTATACTGTGCTCAACTACCCTTAACATTACACAAGAGTGTCTGTGTAACACAAATCTGTCAACATTAGAGATACTAGAGATTTAAATACTCCTCTTATCCGGCTATGTCAACAATAATACTGCACTGACAATGTTATCCAGTGTCGTACCTAGTTTTAGAATATTTTGTATTTTGTTACTATTATACTGTGCTCAACTACCCTTAACATTACACAAGAGTTTCTGTGTAACACAAATCTGTCAACATTAGAGATACTGGAGATTTAAATAATCCTCTTATCCGGCTGTATCAACAATAAAACTGCACTGACAATGTTATCCAGTGTCGTTCCTAGTTTTATAATATTTTGTATTTTGTTACTATTATACTGTGCTCAACTACCCTTAACATTACACAAGAGTTTCTGTGTAACACAAATCTGTCAACATTAGAGATCCTGGAGATTTAAATACTCCTCTTATCCGGCTATATCAACAATAATACTGCACTGACAATGTTATCCAGTGTCGTACCTAGTTTTAGAATATTATGTATTGTGTTACTAATATACTGTGCTCAACTACCCTTAACATTACACAAGAGTTTCTGTGTAACACAAATCTGTCAACATTAGAGATACTGGAGATTTAAATACTCCTCTTATCCGGCTGTATCAACAATAAAACTGCACTGACAATATTATCCAGTGTCGTACCTAGTTTTAGAATATTATGTATTGTGTTACTAATATACTGTGCTCAACTACCCTTAACATTACACAAGAGTTTCTGTGTAACACAAATCTGTCAACATTAGAGATCCTGGAGATTTAAATACTCCTCTTATCCGGCTATGTCAACAATAATACTGCACTGACAATGTTATCCAGTGTCGTACCTATTTTTAGAATATTTTGTATTTTGTTACTATTATGTTATCCAGTGTCGTACCTAGTTTTAGAATATTTTGTATTTTTTTACTATTATACTGTGCTCAACTACCCTTAACATTACACAAGAGTTTCTGTGTAAAACAAATCTGTCAAACTACTCCTCTTATCCGGCTGTATCAACAATAAAACTGCACTGACAATATTATCCAGTGTCGTACCTAGTTTTAGAATATTATGTATTGTGTTACTAATATACTGTGCTCAACTACCCTTAACATTACACAAGAGTTTCTGTGTAACACAAATCTGTCAACATTAGAGATCCTGGAGATTTAAATACTCCTCTTATCCGGCTATGTCAACAATAATACTGCACTGACAATGTTATCCAGTGTCGTACCTATTTTTAGAATATTTTGTTGTTACTATTATGTTATCCAGTGTCGTACCTAGTTTTAGAATATTTTGTATTTTTTTTACTATTATACTGTGCTCAACTACCCTTAACATTACACAAGAGTTTCTGTGTAAAACAAATCTGTCAACATTAGAGATACTGGAGATTTAAATACTCCTCTTATCCGGCTATATCAACAATAATACTGCACTGACAATGTTATCCAGTGTCGTACCCAGTTTTAGAATATTTTGTATTTTGTTACTATTATACTGTGCTCAACTACCCTTAACATTATACAAGAGTTTCTGTGTAACACAAATCTGTCAACATTAGAGATACTGGAGATTTAAATAATCCTCTTATCCGGCTGTATCAACAATAAAACTGCACTGACAATGTTATCCAGTGTCGTTCCTAGTTTTATAATATTTTGTATTTTGTTACTATTATACTGTGCTCAACTACCCTTAACATTACACAAGAGTTTCTGTGTAACACAAATCTGTCAACATTAGAGATACTGGAGATTTAAATACTCCTCTTATCCGGCTATGTCAACAATAATACTGCACTGACAATGTTATCCAGTGTCGTACCTAGTTTTAGAATATTATGTATTGTGTTACTAATATACTGTGCTCAACTACCCTTAACATTACACAAGAGTTTCTGTGTAACACAAATCTGTCAACATTAGAGATACTGGAGATTTAAATACTCCTCTTATCCGGCTGTATCAACAATAAAACTGCACTGACAATATTATCCAGTGTCGTACCTAGTTTTAGAATATTATGTATTGTGTTACTAATATACTGTGCTCAACTACCCTTAACATTACACAAGAGTTTCTGTGTAACACAAATCTGTCAACATTAGAGATCCTGGAGATTTAAATACTCCTCTTATCCGGCTATGTCAACAATAATACTGCACTGACAATGTTATCCAGTGTCATACCTATTTTTAGAATATTTTGTTACTATTATGTTATCCAGTGTCGTACCTAGTTTTAGAATATTTTGTATTTTGTTACTATTATACTGTGCTCAACTACCCTTAACATTACACAAGAGTTTCTGTGTAACACAAATCTGTCAACATTAGAGATACTGGAGATTTAAATACTCCTCTTATCCGGCTATATCAACAATAATACTGCACTGACAATGTTATCCAGTGTCGTTCCTAGTTTTATAATATTTTGTATTTTGTTACTATTATGTTATCCAGTGTCGTACCTAGTTTTAGAATATTTTGTATTTTGTTACGATTATACTGTGCTCAACTACCCTTAACATTACACAAGAGTTTCTGTGTAACACAAATCTGTCAACATTAGAGATACTGGAGATTTAAATACTCCTCTTATCCGGCTATATCAACAATAATACTGCACTGACAATGTTATCCAGTGTCGTTCCTAGTTTTAGAATATTATGTATTGTGTTACTAATATACTGTGCTCAACTACCCTTAACATTACACAAGAGTTTCTGTGTAACACAAATCTGTCAACATTAGAGATACTGGAGATTTAAATAATCCTCTTATCCGGCTGTATCAACAATAAAACTGCACTGACAATGTTATCCAGTGTCGTACCTAGTTTTAGAATATTATGTATTGTGTTACTAATATACTGTGCTCAACTACCCTTAACATTACACAAGAGTTTCTGTGTAACACAAATCTGTCAACATTAGAGATACTGGAGATTTAAATACTCCTCTTATCCGGCTATATCAACAATAATACTGCACTGACAATGTTATCCAGTGTCGTTCCTAGTTTTATAATATTTTGTATTTTGTTACTATTATGTTATCCAGTGTCGTACCTAGTTTTAGAATATTTTGTATTTTGTTACTATTATACTGTGCTCAACTGCCCATAACATTACACAAGAGTTTCTGTGTAACACAAATCTGTCAACATTGGAGATACTGGAGATTTAAATAATCCTCTTATCCGGCTGTATCAACAATAAAACTGCACTGACAATATTATCCAGTGTCGTACCTAGTTTTAGAATATTTTGTATTGTGTTACTATTATTCCTTGACCCAGTTAAGACCTTTTAAACGTATGTCCATATACGCTGTTTGCTTAAAAATGTTTTAATAGTTCACAACCGGAGCAACAGAGAACGCTTTAATAATAACACATAGCAACATATAACATTAATATAATAACAATTCTCTTACTGATCTCGATATGGAGAAGCTACTTCGTGGTGTTACACTGATAAGTGGAGTTAGTAATAATTGTTCTCAGTAGTTTTCACTCTATATTGTGTACGCATAAAGTATACAGTTTTATCTTTCTCAAAATCAGTTCGTTACGGCAGTAAGAATATACAAACACTCTTATTAGGGCACGAGGCTACATAAGGTTGCTACGCAATTATACTGGAGATAGAGATGGGTCAGGGAATTGTTTACATCTGCAGTTTCTCTGGTATTTGCACTTTTTGTGGACAGTTTAACTTCCCTTATCCCACACTCAATCTATATTATTAGGGAATTAATAGGAACTTTTCATATTTTAGTTATTATTTTAGTAGAATTTTCATAATACAGTATTCAATATTTTTATAATTTATTTGGTTAATATGCTTAACACGTTCACGACGTCGCCTTTTTTCCGGACATTTTTAATTGTCGTTGAATTTTTAAATAATTATGGCAAAAACCGTCATCGGGGTTTTTACTTTAAACGTGTAACAAGAAAATCAATTAGGCTTTGCAATATTGCAAAAAACGTTATTTTAATTTTACTCTATATACCCCGAGGGTACATAAATAAATTAATTTACCTTAAAAATTAAGCAATCGTGCCCGACGGGATACACGATAGTCTGGGGTATTTACTTAAACCAGGATCAAATTTAAAAAACCATAAAAAAATACAAACAATAAAATTGCAATAAGGAAATGCACAGCAACGTGTACCTCATCGAGCGCACGACGCGCTTTACGAAAGCGGTGTGTGTACCCGATAGATTTTCGTTCGCTTGCTACGTCCTTGATTGAAGGCCCTTGAGCCATATAATTGTATTCACTTCTTACGTAAACCCATCTTAGAAATTAATAATCTTTCCGAAAATGAGTGATACTGAATTATTTAAATAATAATAGTTTACTAAAAAAGTAATTGAAAATTAGGGGGGGGGTGTCAGAACTCCTTGTACCCCCCTAGATGGCTACTCCCTTGCTTGAGTAAGATTGTATTCAAAAATTGTTAGAGGTTTGATTGTTTTGAAATAAAATGCTCTTGGGGGTACAGGCCCCGTTCGTCTCTCCCCCCTCGGTATGCCCCTGTGGTGAAGAAGACAGCACCTGCTCTGCTCTATCTGTCCTGCAGCTGTCCAGCTAGAGTTGCTGGTAATTTATGTGCATTTCCAACCCTGTTTTCAGGCTAGACCTAGTGTTGCCGCCAATACCGGCTTAGTATGGCGTTGTTCCAATATCGCCTGAAGATCGGTTTTATAAGGTTTGGTAGTATAATATTAAGCTGTAACTTTACTGACAAGATAGAGTTGCCGGTGAATACAGTAAATTCCTAATCCTGACATGAAGCTAACTAGGTAGGGTGAAATATCGTCCTAAAACCGGTCTTCAGGAAATATTCTGGCATGAGGAGGATGAGGTAAGGATGCTGACGAAGCACATGCATTTGTTAGCCTTGAGATTGAGAAGATATAGTTGTTGGAAAAGGCTTGTATTTTCTATTCTGTTCTGAGGTTACCGTACATTTGCGTCTAAGTCAGCGTATCTTCAAAACCATTTCGAAACTTAACGTTTCAAATGTTCATAATAAAATGTTATTAAGGTATTTCTGAAAAAACAAGCATCATTTTAGTTTTTTGTGATATTATACACGTAACAATAGGCTACAATAAAATAAAATGAAAATTTTGAACCATGTTTTATTTAAATATTAACTGTACATGGTTTAAAGTAATTTTGTATGACTGATAAAATTTATAGCAATTTTTATTATGTTAGTCATAAATAGTATTGTGTGACTCAATGTGGTGCAAATAGAAACTTTTTAAATACACAAGGGTAACTTAAGAGATGTGAAATTAAAAGAACCTTTGTAGCTCATCCTTGTTGTCCAAGGAGCCACGCTACAAGGATCATCCAAACGCAGCTCTTTATATAATGAATTATAAATGAGACTTAAATGTTGTGGAATACTCAAATTTTATGATTAAAACGCACAAATATAGGTAAAACCCAATTACAGTGGTGCAATTAAAGCTGGATTACAAAGACCATACAAATTGTGGGTTAAAAGTCCTACATAATAAAACAATCTAATAAAACATTCCATCACTTTATGTTCATATTATACCAAAAATAATATTTTCTGGGTTATTTGGTGAGAAAGAGATTAGTTGAAATTTAATTTAGTAATGGGGATAGATTTATAACCTCAGAGGTGGCGAGTCTAGGGAATGATTGATATCATGGCTTAGTGGGGGCGGGGGGGTTATCTGGTAGATAGTTTTAGCTTCGAAGATATTACGAAAATATTTTGGGGAATAACTACACAAATATATACAGTTGGGGTAGGTTCTCCAAATAATACTACTTTGTTTCAATTAATACATAGGTAGTGTTCTTTAATTCATAGTTTTATTGATTAATGGTTAGGACTAAATTTCTAACTAAATTCGTGTTTAACGTTCTCATTTAAATATGAAATTTAGGCTAAACTCACGGTAAATAATAGTGAAGAGCGGGAATTTAGGCTAAACTCACGGTAAATAATAGTGAAGAGCGGGAGTTTAGGTAAAATTGTGAAGCTACTTAATTAAGTTGAATTACTGCACTTTTCTTAGGAAGAATAAAAGTCTAAATGCTTGCTTTTATTGTTTGAAGCAATTAAACTAGGGTATAATATATTTTTCACTAATTTTTATTTTCGTTTCATGGGAACAAAAACATTTATTTGTATGGAAATCATAAGGTTGACAAGCCAATAGACATTAGGAGGAAGGCGCTTGATTAGTTTAGTTTAGTTCTTAACGAAGTTTCCAATAAAAATACTTTTCATGCATTCATAATTAGAAAACTATTAGGCGTTTCACAAGGTATATATTTCATACAAAGTTATTTTTATGAGAGAGGGCATTTACTTGGTTTTTTCTATATTTTATTTATCTTTGTTTGATACAGGAAAGTTCTGGTATGATGATGTGCAGTGTAATCGCACTGGATGATTCCGATAAAGGTCCGCAATTTTCAGGGTTGGCAATGGATGTTGTTACAAACAATATTTTTCCACTACATATGGGGTGGCAATTGTTTCGTTTCCGAAATGTTGAGAATTTGTGAAACACGTTTTTGTAGACAACACGTACTCCAGCATAACCCCCACGCTACACAGTCCCTTGTCACTGATGGCAAATGTCTGAAAACCTGTTATCCATTCAGTAACATGTTAGTTTACAGAGTCGAATGCCTGACAGTAATCGAGCATAACACCCACGCTACAAAGTCCCTTGTCACTGATGGCAAATGTCTGAGATCCTGTTATCCATTCAGTAACATGTTAGTTTACAGAGTCGAATGCCTGACAGTAATCGAGCATAACACCCACGCTACAAAGTCCCTTGTCACTGATGGCAAATGTCTGAGATCCTGTTATCCATTCAGTAACATGTTAGTTTCCAGAGTCGAATGCCTGACAGTAATCGAGCATAACACCCACGCTACAAAGTCCCTTGTCACTGATGGCAAATGTCTGAGATCCTGTTATCCATTCAGTAACATGTTAGTTTACATAGTCGAATGCCTGACAGTAATCGAGCATAACCCTCACGCTACGCAGTCCCTTGTCACTAATGACAAATGTCTGAGATCCTGTTATCCATTCAGTAACATGTTAGTTCAGAGAGAGGTATATGTCTCGATTTACTGTCTGTCATTTATTTTTATTTTTTCTTTCAAAAACTAAAACAAAAATTGTACATCTTCTTTTCAACCATATGAAATGTTTTAGTTTTAGTATCATAATGCATAAAATCCAAGCTTTGTTTTATAAATAAAGGAAGCGATTCTCCTTAATATCTTTGGCTCCCGTATAAAATCTAATCGCCTGACTTGCCCCTGAGTGAAGCATTCACCCCTTTAAATTTTCATTTTGATGTCAATTTAATTCAGTCTTTAAAATTATACAGTCAATGGAGTATCAGTCGATTTGTAACTTTTTAAATCACTTCACCAATTAGTCTATGTAGCTAGTTTCATGAAACTCAAATCAAGCTATCTTATCAAAATTAGCTTAATTTGCACCTACGTAGCTCAACTGAGTAACATATGACCCTCAGGCGAAATCTTTCAATTTAGATCAATGATCTCAGTCAGCTTTAAACCCAGTGTGGAATAAGGATCAGTAAGTACAGAAGTCATTTATGAGGAGGTCAAGAAAAGATTTACAATTAAATTAAAGTAGTGAAGAGGAATTTGAGTGAAGGTTTGGAACAAGGAATAACCACGGGATTGTGAGAGGAGGTGAAAGAAATTTTGGAAGAATGTTGCATATTGTAGTGGAATGTACAGTCAGAAACAGTTATCGAGAGAAATTGGAAGGATGTACAAAGAATGACACAGCTTTATTGAGTAGAACGAAACTTACTATGGGGGAATATTATAAGAGCAATAAGTCTAAAAACTGTATCACAGAGAAAAATGTTTGTGCGAATATCAAAAGTTTTATTAATGTTTATATTACCGTTATGCTGAAAATGGCCAGCATATCAGAGGACTGTTAAGATCCTAAACATAACAATAGACTATGAAATGAAGGAAACAGGATTGAAGCCATAAAATTACAGATTTAAGGTAAGATACAAAAATAAAAGGAACAGTATGAGTTAATTATCCTCGGTGCTAAGAGGTAGAGTTAGAGAGATGTCTCGGATATAGGAAGAAATGCACAAGGTATGGGAATTTCAGAACGAAAGAATTAAGAATAAGTCCTCAATTCGTGCCGGGAGTGTATAGTAGGAATAAGGACTTCGGCCTAAGTATAGAAGTCACTATTGATTACATTACTGACACTAAGGTGTGAGCGTGAGAAAATGTTAACCTTTCCACCTATCCATCTAGCAAAGATTTTACACAATCTACTCTGTTCATGATGCGTTCATCCGTATAGATGTATAATGCTAAATCAAGATCCATTCTCAGTAAATGATCTCATAATAAGTGCAATGGACATAATTTCTTCTTGAATATCAATCTGCTGTAATGTTGTATCCATAGAGATTTTTACATAAGACTATAAGAAAATAAGTCTTAAATCCGAGTGAGTTGTGATAAAAACACAATAGAATGTCTTTAAAATTGAACAACGTTGCAGGTAATGGGCCTTAAGTACGGGAGCGAAACCGTTATTAACTTAAATAATAAAATAAATTAAAAACCATATAGATCACATATTTACTTACATTTTATACAAGAAAGGAAATTTAAACTCTCAATCAAATAAGATTTTTGTTTATTTTTAAGGCAATACACCAATTCGTATATGAGTCTTATATTAATCCTACGAAGATGAAAAAGTATTGACCAAAATTGGCATGGTACTGAAAGGTCATTGACAAAAATGTACTTTTAGTAGATACTGAATACTCTTGTTATATCTGTAAATAACTGTTGTTACAATTCCAGTGTGTAAAAATAAAGCAATGAATTACGTAATACATTTAACGGCAAAGGATTCGCGGCAAACCCAACCAAAGGCTACAAAGCTGATTGAATCGCCTGTCTAGGAGTGTAAAGTTAAGCTCGGCGGAAATTTCAAAGAGATTTTGAAATGTCGGCATTAGCTCGTGATCAGACAGTGTGTCAGGAGTCGGTCTGGTCGGCGAGTGGGGTTGGGGGGTTGGAAGGGTTGACGGGGGGTCGGGGTTGGGGTGCTGGGGGTGTGGGGTAGGTCAGACAGTCTGGCCTGGTTGCGGTAAATGCGCGCGCAAGTAGGCCCCGCCTTCCGGCAATCACTGCAACCCGCACGACACACACACACACACACACACACACACATGTGCACAATACTTGGCCCTTCAACTGCGTGGCTACAACGTCAGCCTTAACACTGAAGTTGAAAACTCCCATTTATAGCCCATGCAAAGTTCAACACAAATCATCTTTCTCTTACATCTCGTCCGCTTTAAGGACAGATCCTTTAAACACCTCTGGTCCACCCCTGCCTTTTAGGCGCGTCTTTGGTGTCAGGCTGTTATAACACGTCGAAACATCCTTCAAAAATCTTCTCAACTGGACATTTCCATCTGAAATAATCATTTCTCTACCGAAAAGTTTAAATTAAAGTTCACAACAATAACGAGTTCACCGGAGTTTCTTCTCCGCGAAGAAACTGACGGCAACAAGTCAATGCTAGCTTTTTGTCATCATTACAAATATTCGTATTGTTTAGCTAGAAATAGTTGTCATGTTAAGTATTTATCTTTCAAGAAGGCTTATATTGAAATCCCACATTGGGACAAAGAGACTGCAGCTAAATTTAAGAACAAATAAAATAGATTGGCTACTCGAATCTAGATCAAAACTCTGCTTGAAGAACAAGATACTATAATATAAACTATCCTAAACCTGTATGGACATACGGTGTGCAGTTATGGGACACAGCAAGCAACTCAAATCTGGAGATATTTCAGCTGTATCAATCAAGATTGTTAGGAAAACTTCTTGGCTAAAAGCGCCTTGGTATGTATCCAATAAAACTTTAAATCAAGATTTAAACACTCCAAAAGTAAACAAAAGAAATCAAATTCAGTCGTAAATGTCTTTCATGATTAGATCACCCAAATCACCTTGCGGTAAATCTAATTCATAATTCTAAAGATATGTACAGACTACAACGATTTGCTATCATGGAACAACCTTTTAGGTTCTTGAATTAATTATGTTAGTGTTAAGGATGGTTAACTTCTGGCTCAATTTTAATTGTTAATGTTATTTCTTTATATTGTATTAGCTTACTGCCTACTCAATTCGAACACAATGGGAAATAAATAAAAATGTTGTAAAAAAATTTTGTAACAATAATTTGTAACAAATAACACAAAAACAGATTATCAATGGATTCGACGAAACGTAACTTCATCACATGTGTTACTATGTCATATGACTGTACTCAGTTTCTGAACGAATTTGCGTTGCCAAAATGGTTATCCATTAAACCAGTTTAAATGTGTTATAATATTATTTTTAGCTTAGACGATAACCCTGAGACCCCAAAATCAATACAGCTCTTCCATGCACCAAGAAGAACCTATGTACCAAGTCTTAAAGGACCTTTGCATCTAGAGTTTGTCGCACGGATGGACATACGTCAACACGATTTTAAAAAGCTTTCCCGGTTCATAATAATGACGTTTTTAAATAGCCCTAAATTTAACGCATTGCTATGTTAAACATTTCATTTTTTCTAATTTGTAAAGACATTTTAGATACCAAATAAAGTATTTATTGTTGTGTCTAGTACAGGATCAATTCATTGTGGTATAAAGATTCCTGCAAAGGAATGTTAACAAGCACTGTGTTTTTGTGTTACATAGTGTCTATTTTTGAAAATGTCTATGAAAGGAAATGCAGTCAATAAAAAAAATATTAATTCAAAATCGCGAATATAGTACAGCAAACTGTTCCTATGATGGTAACAATATTTGGATGAAAGGTTTTCTTGTTCGGTATTGAAAAAATAGAAATAGAACGTTCGCTGGTAAATCTATTTCGTTTCCTTTACATCGGAAACACTTTCTCGGCGAACTGAGAAACACGGGTAACAATATTTCGTCAGCCCCGTGGAAGATTGCGTTCACATCAGCACCTCTGTTTCTAGCTCGCTCACATCTCGCTAATTTAACCTTTAACGTTTTCACAGTAATAAAAGTTAACGTTAAACTCGTGAAAACTTTACAACTGTAATGTATTAGTGGTTTGTTATTAATAAACCCTTTTTACAATTGTTAGTTCTTAATTGTTTGCTCTTATGTACAATAGCTTTACATAGTTCAGTAAAGTTTTATCTTTAAACACAAACTAAATCTTTCAAAATGTTGTATAACCACAATTTATTGCCTTTGAATTTAGTTTGTGACGATACCTTTGGTATTTATTGTAAGTGGTAATAAATTGGTTACAATTATACTCTTTAACATTTTCCTGTGAAGAAAACCGCGCTAATTTTTTATTATAATTATAATTCGTTGGATATAAAAATATTTATCTTTGAAGTTAAAGCCGCGAAATATTAGTATGAACTTACCCGCAAGTTAGGTTTAACTATTCACCAAAATTCCATATTCAATTTCTTAAATCGAAAATTTATGAATTGTTATGAAAACATCGTTTCCACCTTTTACCTAGCAGATAATAAGTAATATAACAAATAACTGAAAATCAGTTTTAGAAATGTTTTCTTCATTATACAGTTTGAATGTATTCAAAAGTTAAAAACTCGAGTATTGTGAAATTGCTTGATAATTTTATAAAAAGTGTCAATTTCGATTTATTTTATTAGATATACGAAATAAAATATACAAATGAGAATGGGTGCAATCTTAGAACTTTATTTTGTTAGACTAGCTTCATTGGAGAAATTCATCATTATTTCTCCAAAGTTAGTGTATGTGCCTCAAAACACTGTAAGGTCTCTGTCTGAAAATCGTATTGGGATTTTAATTTCCTTGTAAGAACAACCATTATTATAAATGACTTGAGAATCCTAAAACATTTATTCTCTAATATGTATAAAAGCTAAAATATAATCAATGCTTTCCTAAAACTTTGAGCTACCACCATCTTGATATAGGTATACATACTCTTTACTTAAGTGATACCGAAAAACTGCAAGAATAAAAGTTATTTTTAATTACTCAATATTTAAAAAAATGTCATTATGCACAGAAAAATAATCAATTTCAATTTTTTGCACAAATACGAACAGTTGCCATCATTTTTAAAGCTTTTATTGATTAAGATTAGCTAACTGCTCACGCCTCAGGCTATGTCAAAACTGTTTTTGCACCAAATCTAGTCTGAATTCATTAAAATTACGTCAGTTATCATGTTAAAAAGTATTTTAGCAATGATCTTGTATAAGACTCAAAGTTTTGTACGTGAAAATCTTGCAAGATATCAAAAGAATATGTAATGTTAACCATTTTTGCAAGTAACCTGAGAAATTAAAACCATTTTTATTATTTTCTCTACGATCTATGCTAAACGAGATATAACCATTCTTTTTCATAAATTTGTGCGTCGCCATCTTTAAATGTAGAGGGATATCGAAAACCAAACAAAATATTTGTAATTACTTAATATTTATTAAAAAAGGGGTGTTTTATATTAATAAATAATTAAGCAAAAATGTTTTCACAAATGCGAATAACCTCCATCTTGAAACGTTTATGGACTGGCAACGAACTCATCCAAATTATGTACAAGTACTGCTTTTGTATCAAGTCTAGTCTGATCTATTTAAAAACTACAGTACTTATCGCTGTTATCCGAACTCACGCTATGTTGCAAACATAATACACACACATACAGAGTATCACGAAAATGTTGAGCAAAAAGACTTTTACTTTTGACTCGGCCATTTACTTTTGTTTTATGACATATCTAATAAACCACTGTTGATTTTTACAAATGATCTATCCTTGGAAAGGAAAAGTTGTCTAAAAACTGTTTTTGTCATAAAATGTTTTTAAAACCAATGGTTTATTAGATATCTCATAAAACAAAAATTAAATGGCCGCCATTTTGAAAAAAACTTCTTATATAATTAATATCCTCTGACATGGACCCGTTTACCAAGTTTTGTAACAATCGTAAATATAACAACAAATATGAAATTGTTTTAATAAATAAAAACGAAATGACGTATAGCTGCTAAACATAGGAAATGTTTGTTTTGAAACATGGAAATTGGCCAAATTTCATTTTTAGCTTAGAATCTTAAATGCATAGTCAGCCCAACCTTTCTGTTACACCCGTATAACGGGTTTGGGATTAAGGTGGTTTTGGGTTGTGGATGCCGTGATTGCAGAAAATGAAAAACAATCTTACATAATTCCGCCATGAGGGTGCTATAGGCGGATTTCTACGAAATCAATCTACAAAATATTTGAAACTAGTTTCTGTATGATCTCAGTTGGTACTCGGAGCATCAGGGTAGTAGAGTTGCAACAGTCATCTGTGGTTGTCTGTGGGTCTATAATCCCTCAAGGGCCATGGCCCCCGGGTCAGAGTATAGTATGTCCATTATGTTAACCACACCTATTATACAATACAGGAGCACATCCTGAGCTTGGTTTATAAGGGATAATGCTTTTTAGGTGGTAAAATAAAATGTTATTTTACAAGAAACAATTTTAACAAATGCATACAATTCTGTTGTAACAAATATTAACTCACGATTTGGGTTTAATGGGTATGAATATTTACCCGCAAAGTATATCAATGTTTCAACGCTGCTTTTAACATCAGATCCAATTACAAGAATTGTCAATTGATTATTCGCAACCACTCGCTCAAAGAGATTCTCCAGTGAAACAGTATTTACGTATATTTACCTATTATTAATTATACAGAATTTCGTATGTGAAGGCGAGTTCATACGTTAAATTCTTAATCATTACAAATTAAATGAACAGAACACCACATATAGAAATCTGAACCTTCAAAAGGTTTGTAGAAATACTTGTACATAACGGCTAATCATGTCTATAATGACAATGAAGAATTGTATTGTCTGTTAAATTCCATGAATAATACCTATAATAAATGACCTCACGGAGGACTATTCAAAAGTTTATCTATCTACAAAGTTGGAGTACCGTAAACAAGCTTCATTGAGGTTCCATAAAATTTTGAAACCATTGGAAACGTTATGATTCAAAAATTACAAAAGTGCAAGACAATACATACTAAGCAATTGTCAAGCTATGCTATTTAAAAAAAATTTAAACATATTTCTTAGTAAAACTAAAAAAACACAAGAAATGGATTAACACACTGAAGTGATATCCTGGAGAGACATGATTCGTTAATAAATAAACACATGTGTTACGGAATTTTTATTTTCATTACAAATTATTTGTCCGTTACTTTTATTGATCTTGCTTGGTTTTGCCGATTTCCCATAACTACAGGAATGTACGTAACGAAATAAATGTATTGGCATTACGTTTCAAGTAACCGCGCGTTTCGTTGTTTGAACTGTAAAAATGTACTTGCGTTGCGTTTTCAAACTTTATGAATGGGCTACTTTAAGTCATAATACCCTTAAGGAGTAAATATTTTTATCGCTATTTTTTATATATTTGTTTTTAATAAATGAATAGGAATCGAAAATGCTACGAAGAGTGTATTTGGAAATAAATTACCAAAAAATAGAATTTTAAAGATTACCAACCACAAAAAAAGTGTTTCAAAAATTTTCGTCTCATCACTCGATTCGTATGGCTACAGCAGCAGCGCGCAGGAGTAGCCGCTGGAATCAGTAGTCAGAGACGGGGGGAGCGGGGGTCGTCTATTGATTCAGTCCAGTTTATCGCCATGGCTACCGACAGTGAATTAACCAATTAAGCCATAGGTGATAAATCATGTGGTGTCAGTGACCACGTCATCTGTACGTCAGCGATACGGGGATATATTGTACCCACTTCGGGCTCATCCTTAAACGGTTCCCCGACCGTTGTTATAGTAGTAATACCCGTGACCAGGCGGTCACCTAACACCGTACTACAGTCAGTAAAGAACACATCAGACGCTAATAATGATATCATGTTTTGATAATGACATTAAATTACTTCTACTAATAAAGTCTTCGTTGCGACCGGTAGTGAATAAGTAGAATAAGTAGTGTGGCGAGCGGAAATGAATATGGGTGTGTACAATAAAAAAAGTCAGTAGTCTAAAGTAATAGTACAGTAATAGCACCACTCTTTTAGTAATTTCACCCATTTCGGCAACAGAGTTAAAATGTTATATTGTTCCCAGCGATCTGTTATGAACTCATCAACGAAACTCGTTAACTCGTCTACAGTGAACGTGATTGCTCCTATGGTGACACAAAATTGAATGTGTTTCTAATTTTTTTTGTAAGCGCATTGTAGTTAATTTCATTCAAGACATCAGGCCTGCTTAGAATGAAATGTAATTGTTTATAATTTAAGAAAGTAAAAAAACTGTTATACTCAACATTCTTATATTATTTGTATGGTCTCAATCCCCTCCCCCGTCACTCTCAAAGGATTTTTCGGTAGGTCGTTGATTCAAAGGAGTGTACATAATACATTTTTATGGATATTTGAAAAATTGTGAACTTTTAAAATGTATAACTTTCTATTGTCCAAATTCTCCAAAAACAAGGTGAGCCATTTTTGTTTGAAATTTGGTATCAAATTTATATTTTAAAAGATCATAATGGTTTTGAGTTAAAACAATACAGGGTTCTTCACTAAAGGATAGCATAACTTTGGAAATTGTTAGCGGACTCAACATTTTCTATGAATATCCTATCTCACTTTGTGTAGTGTCTGTATGATCACGTAAAAGTTCATACGTCACAAACTATTTGAGTTTTGCATGGTCTTTATCTGTGCGTTATTTTGATGGAAATAATAATTGAAGTACAGCAATCTTGCGGGTTCACTGCTATGCTTTCATTAGTATTTAATTTTTGGCCAAATCTCATTCCTTAAGGTTTTAAATGTCTGAAGAAGAGGATTGCAATCCTCGAAAAGTTAGATAAAAAGTAAACGTGTTCTCAGAAAAGTCCTCATGGAATACATTACGTATGGAAGGTCTGAATATTTAGCTGTTTACCAATGTTCAATTCCAATATAATTTAAAATAAGCATAAGTATAAATAAATACCATAAAATATCAACATAAGTTTAAAATTTCAGGTGTATAAAATATATTCTATGGTTGTGAATATCTTCCTGATTACTTAAATACTTTAATTTAAAATCTCCTCAAAAACGTGTGATCAGATGAGATTTTGGCCATGTTTATAAAGGTAGAACTATTTACTACTTTTATCGTTAACATTTTTGAAAACATCGTTTATATACCATATATTATATCTAGCATTGTCAGACAAATCGTGAAATTTTATAACATTTCTCACGGCGCAGCTGCTGAACACTTCTTAGAGATCGGTCACTGTTTTTTTTTAATTCATTACATTTAAAAAAGGTCTAAGAAATCAAATTTACTAAAATTTACACGTACTAAATAAAGGCCAGTTGAATTATTCATACAGTAGTTTATTTATTAAATCCTTTGACGTGAGCTTTTCCCAGTAATTTGACAAGCTGGTTTGTGTATGAGGAAGCTCTTTTACAAACCACGATTTAAACTATTATATTGCAACCAACATGAATTAGTATTAATGTTGATAGTTCCTCTCAAAGGAATGCAATTATAGTACTATCGCGTGCCATAGCTGTATTTCTCCAATTAGAGAGCACGTGTTCAAGTTGAGAGTATCAGGATATCAGGGATATTAATATTCGCAATTCCGTGTTTTAGTCAGCTGTGAAATGTTTAATCATATTACAGAGTGTCCGGACGAATAACTGTCAGTGTTTTAAATTATATCAATTAACATAATTTATACCAATCGATACAGTCTTTTGCTGGGGAACACACCAATACCTTATATACAAGGAGGAGGAGGCCACACCACGTGTCGCATAACAATCTTCGCTGAGGTTACATGCAAAATTTCAAATGTGTAGATCAAATTTTTTCGAGGCAACTTATACGGATAATTAGACTACTTAAGTTTTCTTGCAAAAATGGCATATGGTTGTACTGAGTTCGATTACAAACTAGTCTACAATTTTATCGTTGTCATCATTGTTACCCATGAGACCAATGTTAACATCCAAAATACACGGATCTACCAAATCAAAACGCTCAACGAAATCCCATAGAGCGACATGCGCCATCATTGTAATCGATGTTCCTCATGTAGTAATGCTTCATGCAAAATTTAGAGTCTATATCAGTTTGTTCTCGAGATGTCGTGCTGAAATACGGACAGGAAACAAGTAGAAATTAAATTTTACAACCCCTCTAGTGATAAGGCTTCTCTAATAATCAGCCAAAATACACAAACAATCCAAAAATATACGAAGGAAGAGGGAGCGAATTGTGGTTCTACCATGTAGGTAATGCAATCCGTTGCTCTGTGAGATAGTAGATCCAATATACAAATTTGGGACTAGGACGTTTTGGGACTTCGCCAATCGAATTCGTGTGTAGATAGTGCAGCTGATTCGGAAGATAAGAAATTGTTATGTTACAACTCGGAGCTTATTGTTTCTCGTTTTTCGTAGAGCTCCTTCTGTAAAAACAAGATGAGGTACTTTGTTTGAAATTTTCTGTCAAATGTATATTTTAAAAGATTATGTGTTTTCAGTTAAAAAAAATCAAGATTCTCCGCTAAAGGTTAGCGTACCTTTGGAAATTGTTAGCAGACTCAAAAACAAAGACATTTTCTATGAATATCCAACCTCACTTTGTGTAGTGTCTGTATGACCATTTATTTTTCGGTAAATCATGGGTTCAAAGCGGGGTACATAATACAGTTTTATGAATATTTGAAAATTTGTGGACTTTTTAAACTTATTCTATTGATTGTCCAACTTCTCCAAAAATAAATTTAGGTACTTTGTTTGAAATATTCTGTAAAACTTAGTGTTTAAAAGATCAGAAGGGTTTTGAATTAAACAAATGCAGGGTTCTTCACTAAAGGTTAGCATAACATTAGAAATTGTTAGTACACTGAAAAACAAAGACAAAAGTTTCTACGAATATCCTACCTCATTTTGTGTAGTGCATGCTTACTTAAAAGTTCATATCTCACAAACTATTTGAGTTTTGTAACTTTGCGTGGTCTTAATCTGTGTGTGATTTGGATGGAAATAATAATTGAAGTATAACGATCTTGCGAGTTCAGCGCTATGCTTTCATTAGTATTTAATTTTTTGCCAAACCTCAT
Source organism: Homalodisca vitripennis (assembly GCF_021130785.1). Taxonomy (NCBI): domain Eukaryota; kingdom Metazoa; phylum Arthropoda; class Insecta; order Hemiptera; family Cicadellidae; genus Homalodisca; species Homalodisca vitripennis. Next base: position 40,005,602 of record NC_060211.1, on the reverse strand, counting down.
TCCTTAATGTTTTAAACATCTGAAGAAGAGGATTCCAATCCTCAAAGAGTTATTTAAAAAGCAAACGTGTTCTTAAAACATCCCTCATGAAATATATTACATATTGAAAATGTGAATATCTAGCTGTTTATCAATGTTTAATTCAAGTATAATACAAAATAAGCATAAGTATAAATAAGTACCATAAAATATCAACATAAGTTTAAAATTCCATTTTGAATTTCAGGTATAGAAAATACGTTCTATGATAGTAAATATTTCCCAACTACTTAAATAATTTTATTTATAATCTCCTCAAAAACGTGTGATCGGTTGAGATTTCGGCAATGTTTATTAAGGAAGAAAGAGTTACTAGTTTTCTTTTTAAAATATTTGAAAACATCATTTACATACCAAATATTATGTATAGCGTTTCCAGGCAACAGAGATTACAGATTACAATAGAGTTACTAATAGAGTTATGTTTAACATTTTTGAAAATATCGTTTACGTAAAAGATATTAGATCTAGAATTGCCAGCCAAGTAGTGAAATTTTGTAACATCACATCTTCGGTCAGTGTTATTTAATTCATTACAATTAAAACAGTCGAAAAAACCTTATTAACTAAAAGTTACACATACGAGAAAAAGTTACACTCGTACTAAAGAAAAATGGTAGTTTAATGAAAAATAACTAGTAAATAATAAATAATACTTATTTACACAGTAGTTTGTTTAATAAATCCTTTGACGTGAGCTTTTCCCATTAATTTGTACAGCTGGTTTGAATTTGAGGAAGCTCTTTTACAAACCACGATTTAAACTATTATATTGCAACCAACATGAATTAGTATTAATGTTGATAGTTCCTCTCAAAGGTATGCAATTATAGTACTATAGCGTGCCATAGCTGTATTTCTCCAATTAGAGAGCACGTGTTCAAGTTAAGAGTATCAGGATATCAGGGATATTAATATTCGCAATTCCGTGTTTTAGTCAGCTGTGAATGTTTAATCATATTACAGGGTGTCCGGACAGATAGCTGTCAGCAAGACTGTTAGAATGTTAAATTATATCAATTAACATAATTTATACCAATCGATACAGTCCTTTCGCTCGATACTGGTCTAATGGGCTTATTAAATTGTGACTGAAAACTATTTTAATACCACCAGAATTAAGGAAAAGGATCATTAGCTGAACTTTATTTAAATCAATTCAGCTTTGTTTGTATTACCAAGGGCCTTACTTAAGTATGAATTAATTGTCATAAGCGAAGGGAGTTTTAATTATTAAAATACTTAAACACATGTTATAAGCCCATTTCTTTCTGTTAACTGAACTGTACAAAAATCTATTACTTGAAATGTGTCTGAAGCCTTGTTATTATAACAAACAGTCAGTACTTTGTTTACAAATCAGCTGATTTGTATTTAGCAGAGGAGGCGTACTGTTGTTGTTCTCAAAGCCGTTAACTGTGATTTAATATTTTTAATTTAAGTCACACTAGGGATTTTTTTTACCGTATACTCGATTTCACCTGAATTTTTTTATAATTCTTGTTTGTTACTGTGTCATTAACGCACGAAACTCGGAACTGATCACTTTAATCCCCAAACTTTGGCTGCATCTACTCGTAGATGTGAGGTAAGATATCGTATCACCTTTACCTCATAATTTAAATATATAAAGAAACGAATTAACAAATTAACCAATTATGGATTGCTCACAAAAACAAATAAATCGGTATATCAAAAAGTATAATGGTATATAACTAAAAATTTACTAAATAATATTATCACCCACGGTTTGTTCTGATTGAATAGTAAATATCTATACAACACATTTCGTATCGTATCGAAAACCAAATTGTAATTTTAAAAATAATGCATAACTGAATAAAAATATTTCAATATAGACCAGTCTATAGTCTACAATGTAGAATATAATATAGTAAAACGATAACGTTATGAAATTATTCTGCATAACAAGTTTCAAAATCGAAATTAACACTAAAAAATAGTAAGTAGGTCGGTTAATTACAACGAAGTAGTTAAAAAAAGTATCGACTATTCCTAGATTTAAGTATTCGAGTAGTTTAAATAATACGGTAAGTCCAAAATTTATTAGGGACTTAGGTGCTGGAACCCGAGTAGTTTGGCTGCAGGCCAGGTTGGTAGCACTGACAGTCTGTGATATATGGCTTCCCGTGATCACTGTAGTGATCGAGATCACAAAAAATGCATCAGGGCATTTGAGCAGTTTATACATTTCAGTGCGTTCAATGTTAATCACGACCACAGTCATTAATGTACACCAAGCATTTTAATGTACACCAACTGGTGTATAGCCAAATATAAGGGATTTCAGAATCCCTATCGGAGAGTTGTTCCGGGTCTCGATTCCCCGGAATAGTCTATAAGGTAATAGTCCTCTGAAATGTAGCAATCAGATATTTAATTAGTAATTTACCAGATTTGGAACCCTGAGAGTAAATTACAGCCTAGGCTACTTAAGACTTGGTTACAGGATGCGAGATATTGGCTGATGGCCAGAAGTTGGTAGCACTGCCAAGGCTGTGATATATGGTTTTCCGTGATCACTGTACTGGGATTAACTTCACAAATAATGCAACAGGACTTTTAAGTAGTTTATACAGTTTAGTGCGTTTAATTTTAATCGCAACCACCTTCATCGAGGGATGTTACCATTTTTCCAAATCTCTAGCATTTGGTTGTACACCAAGTGGATAGGGATTTCAGAATCTCTTTCGTAGTATCGTATGATCTACGATTCCCCAGAACAGTCTTTAAGATAATCTTGTTCTCAAAAGAAGCAATCAGATAATTAATTCGTTAGTTTACAAGATTTAGAACCCTGAGATTAAATCACAGCATAAGCTTCTTGAGAGTTGTTGCAGATAGCGAGTTGTTGGCTTTTGGCCAGGAGTTGGTAGCACTGGCAGTCTGTGATGTATGGCTCCCTTGGTTACTCTACAGTGATTAAGATTCCAAATAACCCAACAGGACGTATGAGCAGTTTATACAGTTTATTGCATTAAATGTTAATCTCAACCACATTCATTAATGCCTGATTTCTAATTTCCAAATATCAAGCATTTGCTTGTACACCAAGTAGTAGGCTACTGGTGTATTGCAAAATATTAGGGATTTCAAAATCCATATCGTAGTATCTTATGATCTACGATTCCCCAAATAATCTAATGCAATCCTGTTCTCAAAAGACCCAATCAGATAATTAATTCGTTAGTTTACAAGATTTAGTACCCCGAGAGTAAATCACAGCCTACTTGAGACGTAGTTGCAGGTAGCGAGTTGTTGGCTGTTGGCCAGGAGTTGGTATCACTGGCTTCCCGTGATTACTCTACAGTGATTAAGATCACAAGTAACCCATCAGGGCTTATGAACAGTTTATACAGTTTTTAACCACACCAATGACGGATTCTTATCTTCTAAATCTCTAGAATTAGGTTGGTATATAGCAAAATATTAGGGATTTCCAGATCCCTATTGTAGAAAGTTGCATAATCCCCGAATACCTCAAACACTCTGTATGTTTATCAAATGAGGTAATCAGGATAGTTGCTTAGTTTACAAGATTTAGAACCCTGAGAAGTAAATCACAACCAAAAGTACTTGCGACTTGTTGCGGGTAGCGAGTTGTTGGCTGTTTGCCAGGAGTTGGTATCACTGGCTGTCTGTGATGTATGGCTTCCCGTGATTACTCTACAGTGATTAAGATCACAAGTAACCCATCAGGACGTATGAGCAGTTTATACAGTGTTTAACCACACATCAATGACGGTTTCGTATCAAATATTAGGAATTTCAGGACTCCTATCGTAGAAAGTTGTATAAACCACGAACACCTGAAACACTAAATCTTGCTTAGTTTACAAGATTTAGAACCCTGAGAGTAAATCACAGCCTAGGCTACTTGAGACTTGGTTGCAGGATGTGAGTTGTTGGCTGTGGGCCAGGAGTTGGTAGCCCTTACAGGCTGTGATGCACGACTCCCGGTACGGTCGGTAGAGACATCAGGTTCAGGTAGGGGTGTGCCAGGCCGTTCCAGAACTGGAACTGTTCCGACCGGAACGTTCCAGGCTCGGAACTAGTTCCGCGAGTTAGTTCCAGTTCCATGCGTTCCGTTCCGACAGTGCTTGTCTACTATTTAAGTTTCTGACTAATCTCGTTCCGGTAGAATATAATACTACGTACTGATATTTAAATTTCAAACACAAAGTCTATCTGCCAATTTTTTTCGTGCATCTTCGATACACAGTTTCCATAAAAATTAAATTTTGTAAATGCTTATACTCGCAGATATCTATTTAAATTTTAAATCCAATCATCCACCTACACTGTCAGTATAAGTGATCAAAGTAAACTAAACAATTTTATTAAAGACGATTTTATTCAAATAACAATAAACACAAGAAAAATGTATGAAATGAATTGAAATTGACGTATTTTAAAATAATAATATAAAATACAATGAATGAGATTGAAACATACTTTTATATATAGAAGGTTACCTTGAAACAGTAAAATAAATAGATATAAAAATATTAATTAACAATGATTTTAATATATCTATAAAAATAATTAAGTACATGGTGCCACATGAAAATATAGTGGTTGCCTGGAATCCAGAGCGGAACTGGAACATTTACCAGCCTAGTCGTTCCGCTTAACAGTTCCAGAACGCCCAGAACCGTTTTGGCACGTCTAGTAAACCGTTCCGAAGAAACATGGAGTTCCGAAGAAGTGAACTGTTCCAGTTCCGGAACGTTCCGATGAAACTGTTCCAGTTCTTTTGGCACATCTCAGTTCACTTACGAACCAGCTGTACAGGCAGCTATCTCGGGTTTAGCCTCATAAGAAAGATGTGTTATTTTAAAGACATTTGTAATATGAGTTTTTAGTATTGTTCTTGTTTGTTTGTTATTTATTGGTTATTTAGAAAACGTTACAGTTGTGTTCTTTGTTGATTAAATACTCTAAAAGTGTAAACTATACAAAACATTGAAAGGCGTTTGGACGCGTATTAATTATAAATTTATAATTAGACCAATACCAGAACTCTTCGTCCGAAAAATATGCACGTCAAATTGTTTGCTCTTATGGGATAACAGTCAAGGTCGTTTCCCTACAGACACCTTCTAAATGACTAAGCTGACTACGAAAAAGAGTGAGTGGTTACATTAAATCACGGTCATATTCTATTAGTAACTCTATTAAATAAATGACTCTAACCTAGGCCGGAGGACCTTACGAGCTGTGATTTAGGTGTCTCCGGGACGATCAGTATAACAATTACCTTCACTTCTTAAGTTGAAAAGACCGAGAACATTGAAAAAGATCACGGCTAAGTCTCCTAGAAACTTGGATTGTAGGACGAGAGTTGGCTGTAGGCCAAGAGGAAGCCCTGTCAAGTTGTCATGTTTGCTCTTCAGGACGGTCTATAGAACGATCAGGTTCCCTTGATGATGCAATCAGGACAACCGCGAGGGGAGTAACGGCCGTATTTATTAGCGACATGGAACAGGTTGTGGTGACCTGGCAACTGTAAGTAGAAAGGTGTATGTCGCTAGTGAGTGTGCGAGGAAGAGACTGTGTACGGTTTCACACTCTCATAAGATCCAGTCCCCATCGTCAAAGTCGTGTTTTACACTGTTAGTATCACATTTTATGGTCAAGGTCCCATTTCAATGTCAAGGACAGGTGGTGACTTACTCTATTAAGCTTGATTTTTGAACCAAGATCACGCTTTCGCTTTGTGAAGGTCAATTCTCATATTCGTCATGATTTTTTAGATGTCACTGTTAATTTCCATATAAAGGTTACAAAGGAGAGACGAGAGAAGCCTCGCAACCTTATTCACGTATCTTTCAAGGTCGTGTTAAGGAATTATGAAGGAGACATCCTATGATCATCGATTTTCCAGAGCACTCTGAAAATTATCAAGTTATAAAAGTAATAGTGATAATTGATTGTTTGGTTTATAGGGTTTAATTGAGAGTAAGTTAAGTCCCAAAGGGTCATTGCGCACCACCCGGAAGTATGTAATGAAGCCCTAGCAGTTTACATTTTAAGAAGACCTTGAAGCAGTTGACCAATTCTTCCTGAGGAAACCTATTTTCTTCCCCCAAAGTACCAAATATTTTACAATGACCCAAAGGAAGAGAAATCAATCAGAAATTGCTCCACAGTCCCATCTAATCACTGAATAGCTTACAGAACCAAATTGTCTCTAAAGATGTAATTGCAGGTTGCAGTAGTAGTTGGCTGTAGGCTAAGAGCCAGGAGTTCTAAAAGTTCAGCTACTTTGGATTGTCAATAGAACGACCACGTTCACAAATTATGCAAGTAGATCCCTTGAATACTTTTCTCGTTTCAACTCATAAATGCCCATAGTTCCCATATTTTAGCAGCAAGGTCACTTTAAAACATTCAAGATGAATCACGGCCTCATCCTCCAAAGATGTAATTACAGGTTACAAGTAGTTGGCTGTAGGCCAAGAGCCAGGAGCTCTTAAAAGTTCAGCTCTTTTGGACTGTCAATAGAGCGATTACGTTCACAACTTATTCAAGTAAGTTCCTAGAATCATGAACCGTTTTATAGCATTTAAGATGGCCTATGGCCATATATATGAAGGACGTAGTTGTAGTTGCCATACCAAGTCAAAGTCTGTAATTATTAATAACACATAATATCATATCATCATTATGATTGTATTGGATCCGGCTGCAAATGTAATTAATATAATAGATTGGGTACTTGTACTATTACACAGTAGGATAACCATTACAGTGAGGTATTGTCATTTCGTGAGCTGTTTATTTTCTCAATTTATCTGTTTGTATGTATATATATATATATATATATATATATATATATATATATATGTTTCAATATTTGTCTTATATACAACACTAATTGGAAAAGAATTGTTCCCCATCACGAGCTGGAAATAACATCTAAAAGTATTAATGTTTATAATAAAAAAATAAAAATTGAAAATACATTTTTTTCAGTGACATTACAGAAAATATATGTTACTTAGTATTTCTAAGATTCCGGTCAGTGTAAATCCACGATCTCAAAAGCAATCAAGTTTTCAAACACAACTGCCACCGACACAAACCATCAGTAACACGAAGATGTCTAGGGACTACTTGTATTGTTGAAAGAACACGTTAAGAACCGCTGTACTAGCGGCCATCTTGGCTGTAGCCATTAAGAACAGTGTTAAACGTTATACACCTTTACGACCCTATTTTTCGTTCAATTATACACGTCTCGTTTTAAAGATATAATCAATATGCATATAAACGCTCTCTAGTTTTATCCGATGTTGTTATAGGTTATTAAGATAACAATCTCCAACTTTGTTGCATTTAGTCATTTAAATATTCAAAAGTTTATACTGTACAATAACTAAAAAAGTCTGCAAGCGTATACTAATTACACCCAGGCCCGTACACAGAACGATTTTGTCGGACAATTTTACCAGGACCCGGGCCCCCAGGGGCCCGAACTGTGCCCCGCCACACGTCTATGTGAAGGCAACGTGTCGACAGACGAAATAGTTCAAGATAATAACTGTAACTTACTACTGAATCTTACTGTTATTCAACAAAATAATATTGTTGCCAATGTGATTAACGGAGGGGGGGGGGGGGGGTGAAAAATGTGTGACAGGGGCGTGGTGCGGGTCATAACAGGGCCCGGCCGAATACATTTTCCGGGGCCGACGGCCCGCTAAAGCTGAGTACGCCCCTGATCATATTTAACGAGACATTGCCCTACGGTGAAGCTAAGGACGTAAAAGTTAACATTGTTCTTATGGGAAAACTCAAACTACAACCAGCTCTTATCAAAAGTACTATAAAAAAGTTGTTATATTAAGATTATAATCTGCATAATCTTATATGAGCAATCTTGTATATTACGAGATCTAATGCATAGGTGTAATTCCCATGTATTATAATAATATTGCAACAAATCTTTGCCGTGGTCATCACTTCAAACGACACATAATTATTTATATCAGCTTGTTATTTGTATATTCAAGCTCAGTCTGTATTGTTGTGAGTCAGCTGATCTGCATGTCACGATCGGCGCGGGCGCGGCGGGTGTGTGCGTATGTGCGTGTGTGTATGTGTGTGTAAAGTGCGACAGGCGGAGTTAAGATGCGCGCGCACACCACCCCGACCCGACCTATCCTAACCCTCTGCCTGACGTTACTGTACCGTTGCTGCACCAGCCTGGCAACTGCACTTGTGCCTCTTGGGATCGGGATGGCGGTTCGTGCAATGTCTGATATTACTGTACATACTGTACTGGCGTTGTTGCTGCATCAACCTTGTAACTTCACTTGTACCTCTTGGGATTAGGAATGGCAGTTCCAGCACTAACGTTGTTGCTGCACCATCTTGGCAACTGCATTTGTACCTCTTGGGTTTGGGAATGGCGGTTTCTGTATTGCCTGATAATGCTTTATGTAACTCACTGACGTTGCTGCACCAGTCTGGCAACTGAACTTGTACCTTTGGAGATTGGGAACGGCGGTTTCTGCACAGTCTGATATTACTATACTTACTACCGTACTGACGTTGTTGCTGCACCAGTCTGGCAACTGAACTTGTACCTTTGGAGATTAGGAGTGGCTGTTTCTGCACAGTCTGATATTACTATACATATTACTGACGTTGTTGCTGCACCAGTCTGGCAACTGAACTTGTACCTTTGGAGATTAGGAGTGGCTGTTTCTGCACAGTCTGATATTACTATAAATATTACTGACGTTGTTGCTGCACCAGTCTGGCAACTGAACTTGTACCTTTGGAGATTAGGAGTGGCTGTTTCTGCACAGTCTGATATTACTGTACGTATTACCGTACTGACGTTGTTGCTGCATCAGCCTGGGCAACTGAACTTGTACCTTTAGAGATTAGGAGTGGCTGTTTCTGCACAGTCTGATATTACTATACGTATTACCGTACTGACGTTGTTGCTGCACCAGTCTGGCAACTGAACTTGTACCTTTGGAGATTAGGAGTGGCTGTTTCTGCACAGTCTGATATTACTATACGTATTACCGTACTGACGTTGTTGCTGCACCAGTCTGGCAACTGAACTTGTACCTTTGGAGATTAGGAGTGGCTGTTTCTGCACAGTCTGATATTACTATACGTACTACCGTACTGACGTTGTTGCTGCACCAGTCTGGCAACTGAACTTGTACCTTTGGAGATTAGGAGTGGCTGTTTCTGCACAGTCTGATATTACTATACGTATTACCGTACTGACGTTGTTGCTGCACCAGTCTGGCAACTGAACTTGTACCTTTGGAGATTAGGAGTGGCTGGTTTCTGCACAGTCTGATATTACTGTACGTTACTACTTCACTGACGTTGTTGGTGTACCGATACTGCACCATCTTGTCAACTGAACTTGTACCTTTGGAGATTAGGAGTGGCTGTTTCTGCACAGTCTGATATTACTATACGTACTACCGTACTGACGTTGTTGCTGCACCAGTCTGGCAACTGAACTTGTACCTTTGGAGATTAGGAGTGGCTGTTTCTGCACAGTCTGATATTACTGTACGTACTACTTCACTGACGTTGTTGGTGTACCGATACTGCACCATCTTGTCAACTGAACTTGTACCTTTGGAGATTAGGAGTGGCTGTTTCTGCACAGTCTGATATTACTGTACGTACTACCGTACTGACGTTGTTGCTGCACCAGTCTGGCAACTGAACTTGTACCTTTGGAGATTAGGAGTGGCTGTTTCTGCACAGTCTGATATTACTATACGTACTACCGTACTGACGTTGTTGGTGTACCGATACTGCACCATCTTGTCAACTGAACTTGTACCTTTGGAGATTAGGAGTGGCTGTTTCTGCACAGTCTGATATTACTATACGTACTACCGTACTGACGTTGTTGCTGCACCAGTCTGGCAACTGAACTTGTACCTTTGGAGATTGGGAACGGCGGTTTCTGCACAGTCTGATATTACTGTACGTACTACCGTACTGACGTTGTTGCTGCTGCACCAGTCTGGCAACTGAACTTGTACCTTTGGAGATTAGGAGTGGCTGTTTCTGCACAGTCTGATATTACTATACGTATTACCGTACTGACGTTGTTGGTGTACCGATACTGCACCATCTTGTCAACTGTATTTGTACCTCTTGGGATTGGAATTAGGAGTGGCTGTTTGTCCGATATTACTGTACATACTGCTTTGACGTCGCCATTTTTACAATAAGCGTAATACACTTATTATTTGGTAAGCAGCTTTGAAAAGTGTTTCTATCTATGATACGTGCATTCTGTAACATGGTCTTCAGATGATGAAACAAAAATATATTACCAACATAACATTTTAGCAAAGCAAAATACTGTGGAAACTAAAAAAACCCCAAAAGAACAGGGAGCAGCTCAGTTTTAGTTTAAGAGGAGTTTACAGACTATTTCATAGTCACTCGTTACCGCCCCGACAACACAATAAAAATAGTTATAAAATGCTGTCCATTATTATAATACAATTAATTATGGATGCTGATTAGTAAATTACTAAATAGTGTCTGTTTTTGTTGGTCACAATTTTATGATCTTGGAAGTCATAAATCTGACAGGAGACTATAAATAATTAACCTTTCCTGGTTATTTAAAAATATTAATTTCAGACTTTTAAAAACTGACTCCATTTTCCAATATGGTGATCAATTTAAATTTTCTTATGGAACATTTTGTTATTATTTTCAATAAGAAAGGTTATTTTAAGACTTTTTATTTCTGGATTTTTTTTATATTTCCTTTAATAACGAATATATGAATGTTGGAACATTACCCGTTATAGATTCCTTATTGAGTTTAATACTGAGAAAACACCTGTTTTAAATAGGTATTCGTTTAAATATACAGACTGTATTCTAATGTCGCACATTTTGGAATAATTGTTCTTAATTTTTAAGATATTTTGTAAACATGCTTTAAAAATTTGTTTTTTACAAACAACTGCATAGTAGCTGAATAGGTTAAAAGCAAACAAAATGCCTCAGTTGAGCCGAGCGTCATTTTCTATTCAGACATTTCAAAGAACAAACACGATCTTAAAACGAATTAATCTTCTTTTCCGTTTACGTATCTATAAACATCTTAAAAACAAAGGAAATTCTCAAATTTTAGACGCTAGATTTACTGTACTATCACTAGTATAAACGAATACAAAATTTTCTAATATAATTTTTATTTTATGCAAGGCCTTTCTGAATCAAATTAGATTTACTGTACTTATTTTAAAAATGAGTCATTTCTTAATGTTAAAAGATTTAAGGAAATCTTTGTATCTCCCATTATCTTCGTTGTTAGGACATATATTTTAAAAACGTGCCAAGAAAAAAAGTTATAAAATTACATTTCCTTTTGATAATAATAATAAAGTACAGCGCGTTCCATAAAAAACGAAGTTGGCCACCATATTGATAGGCAAATGTTTGCAAATTTCTCAAAAACGAGAAAGGGTTACCGATTTAAAGTTAGCTGTCAGATTTAGGTTATATTTTCCAAGATCATAATTGTGGTTTGATTTTAAAAAGACACCCTGTATACTAAAACTGGTCATAAATGTGAGGCAACCCTTAGTCCACAACAAAGTGTAATTAAACTTACGCGAACCTCAGGGGTCATATTACCAACCAAACACGTTCACTGCAGTACTTGAACTAGTGCGTCATGCTGAGTACTGGCTTTGTTTATGTAACAGTGTATGGAAATATAGTTTATCGAGTGCTAAAATATGTTATAAATCGAAAGGTTGGAGGGTTGCACGCTATCTGGTAGCAAACGAAAGAAACAGCGACTATAATATAAGTTGATAATTAATAGCCTTGGCAATAATAAAAGTTACCCAACGTTTTAAGCTTAATTTAGCAAAAATATTCCGAATTTAAGATTTGGCACCTTTCTGTCACACAATCCTCTGATAAATGCAAGATCTATTATGTTTTACAGTCAAAGGTTGAAGTAGTCAAGGTCATTTAGTATGTATTGACGGCCAATTTGACTTTTAACTCCATAAGTAAGTACAACCTTAAACATCAAACACTTGTACGATATTATTTGTAACTATATAGTTATGGGATGTGTCTTATTGTCAATATATCGATATGCATCCAAACGTTTATTACTTTATCATTATTTTATTAGTTACTAGCTGATTCCCGCGGCTTCGCACGCTTTTCGTAAGCTTTGCCCGTGTATGTGCACTTCTGGTTCAAGTGAATTATATTTCCAACGACGATGTACAGTTTGTATTGTTGCCACGATCAAGAAAATCTGTCAAAAGTGTATGTTTATAGCCATTGTCTACGTACATGTACTTGTGGTCTAACACCCAAGCTTTAAGTTCAAGCAGAAATGTATTTTGAAGACAAATATACATCAAAGCTTAGCGCCTTCAAATGGTGTTTTCGCTATTTAATATACATAACAGTCTCTTAATCGCAGTTTATAGTGTACAGGCGCTTTAAAAACTTAACTTTTGCAGTGCCGTCTGGTGGCGAGATAAATACATCAATAGGCATAGCATATAAACCTTCTCCGTCGAAAAATACATATACATACAAATTTTCATAATGATCGGTCACATAGTTTACGATTCTATAAAGGACATACATACAAACATTCATTTATATATATATATATATATATATATATATATATATAGATTCCTGAAAGAATTCCAACCATAACTAAGTTTGTATGCAGAAGTGTACCTATTAGGTCTGATTGTGTGTGCAAAGTAACACACTTAAGTACGCAACACCACTCGTCGCGTAACAGGCTTCGCTGAGGTTGCATGCAAAATTTCAAGTATGTAAGTAGCTCATTTCATTATGCTTCATGACATGTTACTAAGTCACGTGTTAAAATGCCATACGATTGTACTTTCTTTCTTTACAACTGTATTCGTTCTGTATGGAGTTGAGAATATGACAACAATGTGTTTGCTGACATTAGCCTACTCAAAAGGTGAAAACATTGTTAACATTTCACACACAATTTTTGTTCTGATTCATTAATATGTGCATATGTTATAGTATTTCAGTGAAATGAATAGATATTGGATATATAAATGAATAGATATTGATAGATTACTATTAACTGCTATTGATAGTAGTTATATCATGACCTTACACAAGAGGGTTTGTTGGTGCATTAATTACTAAATTAATATTTACTAATTTTTTCAGAACATTCTAACACAGAATTTTAAAAATTCCACTTTTTGTCAATGGACTCGAAATACACAAGTGGGATCTCGTAGATCGAACGGGTTGAACGCAAGTTTCTAGTATACATCTCATGCAGAACTCATTGATTCTCAATCAGGCAATTTTGGGAATTGTCCAAATTTTGAGTTCCATATACCTTTTTACACTTTTTCGATTACTAGATGATGTCCCCATTTTGAGTTCCATATACCTTTTTACACTTTTTTCGATTATTAGATGAGCACTTATTCAAGCATCTCCCGCCAGTTGCTCATGAACGAATTCCGAGTTCTGTCTATCTGCACGACAACCGGCGGCGATCCAGGGCATCTATAGGGTAAATTTCACATAATTTAAGGTGAAAATCTTACCTCTACACCAGTATTGAAAACTGTACACATCGATCCATTGAGAGCCATGCATTATGTTTGTCAAAAAGTGATTTTGGTTACCTTAGTCTTATAGGTAACAACGGTGACAACGATAAAAATACGCAATAAACGAATTATATTGTAAAGGTTCATCATATACCACTTTCCAGAAGTTTGTCGACAAATGTGATACATTTATTTTGATGAATTGGTTGGTTAGTATCATCGTAGGCGTATATAAGGGGGAGATCAAGCTCCCCCCCCCTTCCCCAATACGTGTTAGATAAACATTAAAGTTGTACCAAGTAGTTTGTTTTAAGCTAGAACGCATTCATGAAAAAAGGTCCAAAGCCCCTGTTTTTGAGGGTATTTGATACCTCCTAAACCGGTTATTTCGGGGGGTGTGTTAGCCCCCTCCGAAATAATTTTGTATATAGGCCACTGGGTTTCATACAAAGCTTGAGCACTTCATATTACTCTAACGTGCTATTTTCATAACAGGCAGAACGATAAATGGCTTTTTCCTGTTATGTTCACTGGTTTGCTAATAAAAATAGGAAGGACGGAGCATGGTTTTCAAAAATTTTCCATTAACTCACTTTCTTGTCTGTAACATAAAACCTTAGGTTAGCCTGACACAGTGGCGTAGCTACCTTGGGTGGCACCCGGTGCGGAAGTTGGTGGTGTCACCCCATCTAAAGTAAAACAATGAATTTTAAATCATAAAGGTCATGGAGATAATATATATTTCTCTTTTTATTATCTATCACTATAGAATAACACACGTTTAACAATTCACGCCCACCTAACACAATACACTTCACGAAACATATGAGAAATGTTGCAACCAAAACGTCAAAGATCTCTAGTATGGAACGGGGAATCCCCCACGATAGCGTCAGGCTCTTTTGCAGGAATCCCCGAATTATACATAGAGCTGAGCTAGTGCTAATGGAGGAATCCCCGAAAAAGAAATTTTTGTGCTAGCGATTTAGTTTTTGTTTGTTTTTACACTGTTCTTAAAGTTGAGAGACCGGGTGAGTGTCACAGCACAAAAGATGACACCCGGTGCGGCCCGTCCCCGCCGCCCCCCCTTTGCTACGCCACTGTCCTGACATAATGTGACAGTAAACGCTTCCGTGCTCGAAAAAAAAAAAAAATAAAAGAAACTAAAAATTACCATTAAATCGCATATAATTACGAAAACAGCTAGTAACTACTGTGAAGGTTTAAAACGACCTGGTATATGTCTGTCATAATCCTTTGAAGATATTAATTATTATCTTGTAAAAAGTATGAAAATGTCATTGTTTCTAAGATTTAAGAATGTTTATTGACGTAAGGGTTTTCTGCCCTGTAATGTTATAAAATGCCAGTAAATCAATACCGTGTGCTCTCTCAGTATGTGTTTGTATCATGCACTATATGCTATCTCGACACTCGAGTCCTGAAACCACAAAACACGTCTATCACCCTGTCAACAACAATCTAGTCCATGTCACTCAACCACGTAGACCACACGTGATACCATGGCTGCCGGCTTGTACTGTAGTCGCACAGCGTTCTGACACAACGTACGTGTTTTTGCCCTGTATACTTTTTGTCTGATACGTTGTGTCCAATGGAAACCGGTACAATGATGCAATGCATGTTAAATTTATTTATTACAAGTATAAAAGGAAATGGTTTACGAAGTTTGATAATTAAAATTTGTATTGTAGAAAAGGGTTTCGAGAATTAAAATTGCAAATTCTGTTGAGTACATTTATCAATATTCATAAATTTAGGGTTGACGCACCCCACTAAACCCCCCCCCCTCCCGCATTTAGGGGTTTGTATGTTTTTTGGGTATGTATATGCTCTAATTACCAAAAATTAATGTTAGCATTCTACTGATTATATCACAAGCTTATGGCTATTTTCTGCGGAAAAGAATTATAATGTAATTGAAATTGCAAATTCTGACTTGTTCAGTACATTTATTGATTGATAAATTTAGGGTAGGTGTTTGCTTCTTATGTATATGCTCTAATTACCAAAAAATTAATGTTAGCTGATTATATCGCAAGCTTATGGCTGTTTTCTGCGTTGAAATATAAATTACAACTGCGAAAGAATTATCATGTGCTCAACATAAGCGGTTACAGGACGGTTAGGGGGGTTTTAACCCCCCCTCTCCGCCATTGATTCAAATATTCAAGGTATATTTTGCGGTAGACAGAAAGTATACTTGTAGTTGAATATTATAAGATAGTTCAGTTTTGTTTTAGTTTGTTTATATTTTAAATATTACAGCTGACATATAGTAAACCACAAGACTCATGCTTCGTATGTTTTCAGAATGACGAGTCCGTCTGCGACCCGTGGGGGTTGACAAACATAGTACAAACCTAGAATGTGTTGCTTGTTTAGTCGGGCTCGTCTAGAACAATTTGTCAAAATTGGACTGCGCTGCCCCCATGTTTGGTTCTTGGACGTAACTTTTCAGTTTTGGTTTGTTGTGCATGAAAAGTTAAAACTACACAACAAAAGTAACGAAATACCGTATGCTTCGTAAATAATATTTAACTTGAAGTTCATATGTTCTATATCTATATTTGTTTATCGCCGAGCGTTTGCTGCGTCTATGCGCAATGCACGTAGTGTACGTCAACCGCTCAGCCACGTAAAAAAACACAATTAATAATTTCATGCCTCGAAATTTGTGTAGTTGTATAGACACACTAAACATGTAATATATAAAAATACATATCAATGTATATCCCAATATGTTTATTAGGGATGATGTGGTTTGAAATTTAAAAAATTTCAAATTCATTGAAATAACTTGCATATTATTTAAGTAATACAAATTCAATTAAAATATATGTTAAAGATATGTATCTTAAAAGCCCATATTAGAACGTATAAATTTTAGGTAAGTGGATATGTCTGTTGGTCCTTAAGATATATTCATTTTCCCGAGCCTTTGTTTGTTATCTCATTAAACACAGCGTCATTTTCTGGAAATTGTGTTATCGGACAGTCTTCAATAGGGTAATTTTTTGCTTATGCTGTAAGCGTTCTTGTAGAGCATAAAATAATAATAATAATAATAATAATAATGCTCTCATACGTATGTCAAACTTACAAGTTTTAATATTATAAGCATTTAACAAATTCCGGGTGGGTGCTCCCGTACCCCGGCTTGCCTGGGAGGTACGGAAAATTTCTAGTGGTAATACCCCTCTATTATCATCCTAGATACGCATATGGTGCTCAATAACCAGTTCCTTGTGAGTCTGCAGAATTAAGTTATGTTTCCTAAACAGAATATCTCAGAAGGAAAGCAATAACATTTTGAACATATGTTCCTGTTATGTCTAATTAGCTCTCAAATACACGGCACATATACGTCCAAGGGTTCCAAAATACTGGTCATTATATTATTTTAAACAAGTAAAATATAATTAAATTTCTTTTTATACAATACTTACCTAATTAACTTGACAGGCATACACTAAAATCATTTTCTTAACGACCTTACATTTTCTTATACGATTATAATACTATAGTAGTTGTTGCACGTCTTTCTGGGCCTATTGATGTCGAATAAGAGACGGAGAGGGGCATTTCTCTCAGTGATCATCACTGACTTAAGAAAATCACCGTATAGGGTCGGGTCATTTGTCTCAGAGATGGTGGAGGCATATCTAAGTAAAAGAGCTTGATGACGCTTCCGTTGAATGCTTTTTACTCTCGTGGGCCTCTTGCAGCGAAGAGGTATCGCGTTGTTGTGATAGCTTCAGGCATATTTGGGTTTAGACCTGAGTGTTCATATGAGCCCCCCCCCCCTCTTCCCAACGAAGAGGACATGTTTGAGACTTAATGGTTTTAGTCATTCACTGTGATGGGTTGAGTGCAAATATATTAAAATTTGTCTCAATTATAATCATCGGCCTTCCGAATGTTAGAGGAATCTCGGAATTCGGGTAAGGATGTTAGATCGCAATATAGGCATGCCTGTAGGTTAGAGTTTTTTTTAAATATAAAGCACTTTTTTCATTAAGCTGTTTAATTAAGGTTCACCTGCTGTAATTACCATGTTTTACTTCGTTTTAGTATTTCCGAGGTCTTATAAATAAAAAGATATCATTTTAACTTGTTTTGGTTGTGTATAAAGTTTTCCGGTGTGATGAACCAAGCATTCTATTGTGTACGCTTCAAAGCCTTTGAATAAGAGTTAATAATGTTAATTAATAAATACGTTTAAGTAATCTTGTTCCCCTATTGTGAGCAGTGCAGGATAGTTTAGCCATGTGTATGATTCTTGTTGTTTGTTTAGTAGGGCTCGTCTAGATCAATTAACTGTCAAAATTGGACTGCCCCCATGTTTGGTCCTTGGACCTGACTCATTCTTAAATTTTGTTTATTGTGCTCAACCAGTGTACGGTTATAATTGCTAGTGTGAGTAGAGCTCACCAGCCTGACATATTTGCACAATTAGGATTTCTTCTCGAGTCTCGCATATAACGCACACAAGCTGTTTTTATTTTCACAAATTAAAGCCTGGCAAACGGTTCTTACGGATCCCGTATCGTCTGTTTTGTGCAATCGTCATCTTACCACATTCTTTGCAAAACTTGTTTTCGTGTCTTCTTACCATCTAAAAATTGTTTATCATATTTCATTATTTTTACACGCTCAGCCTATAGCAATTAATATTATGAAGAATTTAAGATATTTCTGTAAAAAAATCTAACTTACGAGACGAGTATTTTCTAGTACACAACTAATATTTTCCAGTAGTGAACAGAGAGTAAGGCCCCATTTTGTTTCTAAAAAAGTTCTTGGCCCGTTTTTTTCCTTTTTTTGTAGAGAACGATCTTTTAGCAGTACATGACAGTAATATTGAATTATTTAAGTAATAATAATTGTTTACTAATAAAGTAATTGAAAATATATAAAATTTGGGGGGTCCGGACCCCTTGGGCCCCCCGCTGGCTACGTCCGTGCTCTTCATCACGACACAAACTACACACGAAATCTTTTTAAAGATTATCTGACATTTCATAGTCCAGTAATTATTCTTCCATAAGGAAACGTAAAACTATTTTATAATTCATTTTGGTGTTAAAATCACTTGTTTGAACATAGGACTATCAAAACCAATAAACGGACATTTTAATTTTTTATACAGTGAAAAATTGTTTACGTGGGGAAAGTAACGTTTGGGAGAGAGAGAATCTGATGACGTAGGTACGAGGGAAACGATGACTTTGGCAGATCTCAACTATATTGGAAAGTAGCCCATTACCATACAGAGTGATGAGAAATGTATTATGTAAGTAGTTTTTAATGCGGTAAGGATGTAATCTAACTGTTATCGGTCAATGACCTACCCTTCGGCACCATCGATCGCTGCTCCAGGCTATATTAGGCTACTTACGTGGCACAATTGAAGTGTATATCTGGCGTGTGTATTACACTTATATCTAATATATATCGTGTACAAAACCATTTATATTTCCAACAATTAGCATCAAGTTAGGTAATTTTCTGATTTGCAGAAAATATTCATTAAGTATTGTTTAGGTACCTTATAAAGGTAAAAAATGTTCGATAAATAAAAGTTCAGGTTTGCTTTATAAGCCAAATCAAATAAATAAATATATTAATAAAACCACTTCTAGCCTATAAATAATTCACAGGCTAATAATCAATTTTCTGTAATTGAGGATTTAATATAATTAGTGAACATTAAATTCAGATTTACGGGCTAATCCCGGATTGCTCAGCTTGCTTGGCTTTTCACCTTTGACGTTAGTAAATTAATTGGATAATTGACTAAAGGCGATAATTAAGTAATCCGTTTTTATTTTAAAGTAGCATAAACATTTACCAAAGAAGATTAAAGTTCAAAGAATTATTTTCATTCATAGAGTTATGGACAATTCTCTAGAAAGTTATATGGGTATCAGTAGTTTTAAAAAATATGATAATGAAATCGTAATTTTTACAAATATTTGATTGATTAAAGAAGTGTCGGTTGTATGATTTGTGGAGATACTGTTATATTACAATAGTCAAATATGCATCAAGGTGAGTTCTAGTACTAAAAATAAAACATCAAAATGGGTTCAAGAATTGATTATGTGATTAAACTAAACTACTACTGCTTCGGAATTTATGGCTCTTTTAATGTTTTGCATATTATTAAATTTCCTTGTCTTAAATGTGTTTGTACTTAGATCTTAATGCACTAAAAGGTTTTGTACTGTACACAAAAACAGGTTTATGAGTTTTATGTAGTTTCCCATTTAAATGACTTCCATAAAGGATTATTTTGTAGATAAATGCAGAATAATCTTTGCGGATTAACAGCTTACTTAGTTTCTTCAGAAGACAGACGTAATCGGTCCCTGACAAAGACTTAAGGCTATAAATTACTTTAGACTCAATCAACTGTTAGGGGAGGTCGTGAAGCCGTGAAGCCGACCTACCCCAGCCTTGTCCCGACGTCTGATCCCAGATTTGGCGGTGCATTGGCCTCTCCTCCTCCCCCGACCCTCCATCATCCCTTACGACTTCTCTCCTCCACTTCTCCCCACCACCGAAGCACCCATCCCTGCAGCAATGGGGAGTTACTAGATTTATTACTAGCTGCGATTCTCGGAGGGGTTTCAAGAATTGACTAAATTATTTATACTAAGTTCATCTTTCACAAAGGTCCCACTACAGGGAATTTCATGACGTTATTGGCGGTTGAAAATTTGCGGGAGAAAATCTTTGACGAAAGAATAGTATGTTCTGAATAGTTATGGCGATTGTGGAAACACTATATAAATGTTTTAAGAATCGAAATTCTTTTCACTAACTTCATATTTATTTTTGAACAGTTTCTTAAAATTTCGGTTTTGGCTTAGCCTTAGTGAAGATTATCACTCGATGGACTGGAAAATTATAATTTTTATATGTTTGTCCACACGATACCTCGATGAGGACCTGATCTATAGAGTTAAAATTCTAGAAGAAGCTCAATTTCTACATGAGTTCGATGATGGTGTATTGTCATTCCATGAGATTTGGCAGAACATTCTTACATTGGTCTTATTGGTAACTATGATAGCAACAAAATAAACTAAGAATGAATAAATTTATAAACAAATTGAGTAAATTTATGAGACACAATTACCCCTATAACCTAATGAAATGAACATTAGACTTCAATCGATGCAAGCAATCATAGCAAAGCCTTTTACGAGAAGCGTGTGGCGTACACCTAGCTTGTTTAGGATGGAAGGATTGTGGTGGCAACAGGATTTTTTCAACATTTGCTATTGTTTATCATTTTCCATCGTGTATCCATGAATCTCCATATATATCCAAGGGAAATCAGAAAAGCAAACATGAAACATTCTTATATATACTACACATTTTGTATATTTTTCTAAATCTTTACTTCTCGTATATGTATTTATGTTTGAAGAGAATTAAACTATGATAGTAAACACGCATTTATTCTCGTACTTATCTAACAAATAATATATTAAAGTTGTTTACAAGCTATGTTATAAGTCAACACAATTCTTCTTCCTACTCTCTCTCTTTTGTGGTTCTTGGAAATATTTTATATCAGTTTTCATGAAATATTGCTTTAACATTTTGAAAAGAGACCACCATTTTGAAACGATTCAGCAGAAAGTAATATCCTCACAACACATAAAAACTTGAAAAATTCCCATAAACAGTTTCCGTGTTATAATTAATACAATATTTATATATATATATATATATATATATATATATATATATTATATATATATATATATTATATATATATATATATATATATATATATATATATTACAAAAAAAGTATAAATTTACAGTTTCCCTCAGGCACTACACAAATATTTGTTTTTGTTTTTTTTGCTTCAACAAAAAACTTCCGCCATCAAAGAAAACAAAACAATCTTCCAGTAAATAGGACTAATAGTACATACTAATTTTTACCTGGAAATGAAACTTAATGGAAATATATGTTTGACTAAATCTCATTTGAACAATAGAGCCTCAAAGTCGTCGTATACTTAATAATTTGCGGGAAAATATCTGAGGCGGAAAATCGTTTCTACGGCTGAAAACCCAAGCAGGTATTGTTTTGGCTGGAATTACGCTTCAAAAGTAAATCCGGGGCATACCACACGTATATTTAAAATAGGCTTAACCCGTGACTAACTCAAGTATGTCTCGTTTATACACAAAGAGGCCTACGAGTACTATCCTGTCAAAAGGCTCGTTCTTGCAAAAGGCCTCCTAATACACAATCTTGTTGATAGATGAAAGAACAACTCCAAGCTCCTTGTTTACCATCGTGTAGGAGCAGTGTTAAATTTGCTCTTGTGTGTGATAAAGACCTGTTGTAATATGCCTTCCTCTCTGTTTTAAACACAATGCTTGTCCAATATTTTGAGATAATTTGACTAAAGAACATGTTTACCAGCGATTGATCAAAATACGACTTAATAATTGGAAACCATTGAAAACAAACTTTCAACAATATTTTTATTACTATATCAACATTTATTCGGATATTAAGAATGATAATATTTAGTTTACGTGAGAAATAGCTCTTTTTCATGATTTAGCAAATAAAAAGACGGATAGTATTCGAATTAAAAATACCTTGACAAAGACACAGAAGAAATATGTACTCGTTTTATATTTAGTACACAAGACTTATGAAAGAAAGTAAATAGCCAAAAGTAAAATTTACTCCAAAGTAAATTGCCAAACTATAGTAAAGGATACAAAAAATTGAAGAAGTTTAAATTAAAAGCATTCCATAATGACACGAAAATACAAATTTATTATAAATTAAAATTATTTATAAAAATATTATTTAGGTTATACATTAACTTAATTAAAAACACATATTACAATATTTTAAAGTTAAATGACGTCTATGGATATTAATGGTTTTACAATTTTACAATGAAAGTTTTAGTCTAGCGACATTTTTATTAACACTTATTTTGTATACTTCTTTTAACTTACCACAGTTACGGATGTTATACATTAGTATAGAGCAGGGCTGCCCAACCTACGGCCCGCGGGCCGAATCCGGCCCGCGAGTCAGTTTTATGTGGCCCGCCTTATTGCCAAAACAACCAAATTTGTTTACAAGCATTTGAAATATTAAATGAATACAAATTTTGAGAACCAAGCAGTCCAGCCGATTTCACGTAGAACGAGCCGTATTCATTTGGTGGAGTATGAGTGTTGAAAGAAGTAAAGTAGTTGCAGACAGATTTCACTGACTACGGTGGTGGCTGCCGGCTGGAGAATAGAGCGCGCGTAAAGCACAGCACAGCGCGCGGTGCGGCGACGTAACCCCTACCCAACTCAAGGTCACCACTCGCCACATGACTTATTTATTTCCACTACCTCCCCATCCCACCCCTGCAATCCTAGTGCTAGTAGCAATTCCAAGGATCTCATTGAACTTTTTGTCAATACTGGTATTTTGATTTTAAAATATGTAAAACAAAACAACCTCACTTTTTGTCATTTATGGTGGTAATTGGTATGTCCTAGTATCCTAGTAGAATTAATTAAAATCAATGTATTCAATTTATTGGTGACTTTTTTATTGTTCCCTCAGAATTAGAGTAAACATCCAAAAGTCTGGGTTTATATTTATTTGTACTAAAAGAACCTAAAAACATAATATATTATAAACCTTTACCTAACAACTAATAATTAATAAGAAATTACAATAATCAGGAAACAAGGGGCAAATAACATTAAAAACTCATTTTTTGCACAAGATTTCTGGAACAAACCCCGGGCAATACGTTTTGTTTGGGGTTCCAAATCCCCTGGGATGTTGGCCCGCCTGGCCATAAAGGCTTTGCAACGTTGCCCTTGGGTAAAAAAGGTTGGGCACCCCTGGTATAGAGTATATTGAGTTTGTTTTAAACATATTACATTTTTATTGTTTCATTTAGGTTAATTATAAAACTATAGTTGGAACTTCTCAATTTTAGTTAATTCCCTCTTGAAGGTAAATCGAAAAATTACTTTTCGTCTATTTTAAATGAACGTGTACATTTTTACGGAGACCAAGATTGTAAAATATTAATTGACTTATCTCACACGATTTTCGTGTTGTTTTTAAAAAGTAATTAAATAAAAAATTATTGGATTAAACCCAAGGCAGAGGAAGCATCGAACTTGTAATGAAGGTTTCTTTATTTCTTGCGTCTGAATTATTTTATTAAATTAAAAGTGTGTTTGTTTTGTTTTTAAGAAATATACATTTATCGAAATTCTAGTTCATAAGCACTAACTATATTTTAGAAAATTTATTCAAATCTACTTCTAAAAATATGCTATACGCTGCTCCTCGGTTTCGCATTTTCTCGTTATAGGCCTTTCACATTTGAATCACGATTTTCTGAGATATGAGATGGTCATTGGAAGATATTTTAATCTCCGGAAAAGTCACTTAAATCTAATTTTCAAGGTCAGATGGTCGAAGCCTTGAAGCCAGCGGCTGTGTGCCCATCTAAGATTTGACGTGAATGTCTATGCGAATTTCAAGGTATCGAAATTTTTATATTTACTTCAATATTTCAATAATTTCATAATATTACAATAATATGTTTATATTTATGAAGTTGACATAAGTTATATGTATAGTGTCATTGATTTAATGTATGTAAATATGTTTAGATATTCTAATAAATCTTTATATGTTGAGGACTTCATTCCCTTCTCAATGGAACTTTTAAGGCCAAAGGGGAAATTTTTATTTTACTTTTCTTGAAACCTATCAGGACAACAAAGACCTTAAAATGTTGTGAATTCTTTTGCTCCATTAAAATTAAAAATTAATTCGGTCAAACGAAAAACATTTCACCAAAACAATAGTTGTAATTTAAAATCCTCAAAACTTCCTTTCTTATCCTTATTGGATTTCACTTGTTAACGAACCGTTTCCAAGTAACTTAGAAAGGAACGTTTTGTTATCTTGGACAAATAAATTAGTATTGCAGCTTGTAAGCTAATGGTTTGAAAAATTTACTAAAAATTAGTTGTAAATGTAAGGATCGGGCCTCATTTTATCCTGTATTATTTTTACGTAAAGGATTAAAGGATATTATAGTATACATTAACATTAGAGATTTTATTAACATAACCAGAAAAGTTTAATCGCACTCCAGAATTTAGGTCTGAGAGACTCCGTGCCAAACGAAATGCTATTTGGCCAAATTAACAGATGTTTACCAATTTCAATATCAAAATAGAGATAGTAGAGAAGGCGTTTTAAACCAAATATCAACTCTCTGTCTCAAGTCGTCCGAAAGTTTTCGTGCGTACAGATGGACACACACAGACATTACTCGGATTTCATTATTAGCTGACAGGAGAAGACACTGCCGTACAAACTTGTTCTCGAAAACCTTATTTATGTGTACCGCATAATCATCAAAATAGAGGGAAACAAAAATTAAACTTGTATGTTTTGTAATCACCCTGTCCCCTCATATCACACTGTAAAAAGTTGTAAGCTAAAAGCAGAGATAAATAAGGCAGTGTACCACCAATAGGAATAAAACAACATAACAACCACAAAATCTAAACAGGGGTCATTATAATATAAAAACATTCATGGCCTATAAATAATATATAGGTAAAAAAGAAAAACCATGTTTCTTCAAATTCAAGAGCTTAATATTTCGTCACTTAAATGAAATTATCTAAAGCATATATAATACAAATAAAAACAAATAGAAAAATAAATAAGTTTATAACACTTTTATAGTATACAGGCTCTAAAAATATTCCGGGAACGGTATTTCATTTTTTTAACTATTACAGATAAAGTAGAGAAACTTTACACAAGCACTATACCTGAAAATCAACTTTTAAATATCGATTTTCGATCATGCTAGGGACAGTCTGCAAGGAGTCAGAAAATCTTAATGTAAGCATAGATTGGTAAGCACATGAAATTAAAGGTCTTCATTAGTAGAATAAAATGACGCAAACTCGAACTAAAACAGCTAAACGACCTGGAAATAGCAGCCGTTCAAAGATGTCTTGAATTTGCAATGATTACGTCAGTCAATTAATTGTCTGTTTTAGGTCGGGTTTGCGGCATTGTACTCTACTAATAAAAATAATTCGTTTCAAAAAGAAGTAGATTTTTAGGTATATTAATTTGGTATAAAATGTTGTTGCTTTATCTGTAATACTTAAAAAATCTTAGTAGTTATCCACGCAATTTCCCACATTTTCTTTTTAAATTACACTTCAAACATTCCTTATAAGTTATAGTCACTAAAAGATATTTCAATCTGCTGGTTAATTTTAGATTTAAATTTAAAGAACAGTATTTTGGGACCCCGAAGTCGGAGTGTGAAACAGGATTTATAACCACGCGTGAAATAACACAAATTTCCCTCCAAAATTCCATGATATTTGATCGAATAGCTCTAATGATTTTAGTCACTGAGAAGCAACCATAATGTCGAAGTCATTAGCTTTTCAATAATAAATGTTGGGGCTCAATGTAGTTTAGAAGCGGAAGTGAGCATATTTTAGGTAGATATTATGCAGTGTTCATTGTTAACATCTTATATTAACAAAAAGGCAACTGTTAAAAATATTAAAAGTCAAATGACAAAAAAACTAATATACTTATAAAACTAAGACAATTTGTATTACAATTCCAACGGTACCTTCTTTAACAGTATCCTTCAACGCATAAGCGAGCAAAACCACTGTAAAGTTATGTTTGCACTAGCAGGGAGTAACAAACACTGTCAGTTGAGTCATCAGCTGTTTTATCATGTTTTTGTGTCGTATCAACCTCATGCCTACCCCCATTTAAGGTGCATTCCAAGGAATTTTGTTGAGAGGACTAGAAAAGAAAGTAAAGAACTAATCGATAAACATCAACCGAGAACCCGGAACAAAGAGAACAGAGTATTGACAAAACAAACAAAGGAAGTTCCACATGGCATGATTTCACAGAAGACATTCAACAAAGAGATAATGTCAAAACAAAACCGTTACACAGCATTAGACTGAACAAAAAACTAATTAAATTATAAACCATGGATTTTGTGTATTAACAAAGTTTTGTGGAAAAACGTTGAAACTTCCCTTAAAATCATTCATCCTGGTATCACGGCGATTACAGTATAATAAATCCGGAAGTGAAAGAAAGTAGGTCCGGGTTGTCTAACGGAAGGGTGTGGAGGGTGGAGAATGGGTGGCGCCGCCAATCCTGGAGACGTCATTTTGTGATACGACCATCGGATTAATTAAACAACAGACTTTAACAGTAGAATAAAGAGGGCAATGTAGATAAAACTGCAGAAAATGAGGGCGAGTTTATGTGCGGCTGTAAACTGAGGGTCGGTGCGGCCGGGGTTGGGGTAGGTCGGGCACTGAACTTGCAGCCACCCATCACCCCATAGCGAACTGAGCGCGGTGTACTCGCAATAATATGGTAATCAACAAATAAACAACAGCTCTTCCAAGAAGCTCGATCAAGCGTCAAGGGAACATAATGTCAACATATTCACTGGTATTCTTTTGTGTATTTTATTGTCATACCGCGCCATAGTCAACTACCAAGGCTTAGAGTTACTCGTAAACACTATTTTGTAAGGATTAAATGTTTACAATAAATAATTAATGTGAACAAATAAATAAAATCTTTAGTGGTAGCTTTGGCTACTTCATTAAAAAACTATATGATCGTTACAATGCAACTAAAATCTTCGTTAAACATTTTTTCAGCACTGGATAGTCATATTTGTGCAAAAGTAATCGCAGAATGTCCACACTGTTTTGTGCTTGTGAAGCTAACTAAATTAAAACTAGGGGTGATTTCACAATGAGAGGGAAATTACTACTACAGATGTAAGCAACAGGTATCACACTCAACTGGTGTTACATTGCATAACTACTAACAGTACGCGAATAATCTCAAGTGTTATGGCGTAAAGTCATGTGTCATTAAAACGTGTCATTCCTTTACGAGAAATTTATGTACACACTCAGGGCAGGAATATTGTCACTTACCTTTACCGAACATGAACCCTAGAGCCCAAAACCACCCCCTTCCAAAGTTCATAGAAGTTATTTAAATTTTGAAAAACTCACTACTCCTATATGTATGGACAAGGTTTTATGATTATAACACTTACAAAACTGTGTGTATTTCAAAGTTTTCTAAATATTGATTACATATAAATCGCAAAGAATTTCTTGATCATCTAAAACTGGTGAAAGAATAGTATTTTTTAATTTGGTACACAATTGTATCTTATAAATATCTTGTCCACGTTCATTAAACAGCTCGGTATACCATTCGGTTTCAAATTACTGTCAATATTTTTTATTCATAATTTATTTATTTCTGACACAAAGAAACTGAAAGTCGGTTCTTTCAACCAAACAGTCAACGTGTATAAGGTTAGCTGACGGTGATTGAGCAATTATTTATGTGTCTGGTAGCTTTAAGTGCGCCGGCTAAAAAAATATTCTTTGAGGAAAAATCATCGTTTTATATTTTTAACCCTTTTGATACCCTTCCATTTCAACCTTCACGAAAATTATCAAGGCCGACGACAATCTATTTATTTCTTAAGAGAAATGCCTCTATGGATTTCAATAAAATCAGGTGGAATGCTTGTACCATTCAAATTTTCTCTCAGCTGCTAGAATAATATGCTCGCACTATATTAATTTCACTGAGTTTACATCAAGTAACAAAGAATTAAATATTTAAAAGAACTATCACTAAGGATTTCTCAAGTAATTTTCCCCTAACATCAAACATAAATAAAGGTTTCGGTCGTTGTAATAGCCATTGGGCTTTCTTCCACATCAGCCAAAGGGTGATGTTATCTTTTATCAATTTACGAGAGGTGTCTATTGGTTCAGAATTTAATATTGCATGACTCGCAACTTCAGATCTGACGTTCTGAGGACATTTAAAATCTCTTCGTGATAAAAGTCATCCTTCATAATTTTATCCTTCTTTCCATTGCGACAGTCTGATGATTTGACTTTTCTCAATCAAAACACCCTTCCTCTGACGCAAAAAATCCTACACTTCCTGTATGGAAAAGGATTGCTCCTTTTCTTACAATCAAAGGCTTGCAAATAGTGAACCTTTTGTCCACAGAATACCATATTTAATGTTTCCAATGTAAAATTATTAAACATCCTAAGCTGACGAGACATTCTATCAATGCTCGTTCTTCATAGACAGGTATCGCCAAACCAAGTCTAATGAGTACAATAAATTGCAGTGGCGTACACAGAAAAGTATTTCGGGGAGCTAACACACTTGGTGGTTTAGGAGGTATAAAATACCTTCCAAATATAGGGGCTCGGGAATCTTACCCCAGGAAATTATTGAGTTTTAAGACCTCATAAATGTGTTCTAGGCTAAAACATATGTGTGCAATTTTAATTTTTGTCTTTAAACACTTCGCAGTTGTGGGCTTGACCCCTGATACCTCCCCCCCCCCTTATATACGCCCATGATCAATTGTATCCTGAATCGGTGAGTCTTAGAATTATTATTAGGAACTAAGGTATCACTCCTCTAATAGCCACAAAAGTTGTTCAAAGGATCTTGAATCAAAACACATATAACATTTATTCAGAAGTAAATATTTAAAACTTTTAGAGAAGTCAGGCGTATTTCTTTCTTGGTATTTAGTAATTTATCAGCCGTTGGAGAACTCTTTTTGACGTAAAACTCATACATTCTACGCCTTATTAACCCCTAATATTCTTCCAAAACAATTGTTGGTCTGATTTTATCTCAATACAATTGTAACACGTGTTACCGAACATCAATGAATATTTAACCAATCCGTGGCTCTCTTTATCTGTACCTCTAAACTCTGTGCAAAATCCGGTTCCTTTTATTTATACGTTAGTTAAACATCAACTGATTGTTGCTTTATCTAGACACATGTCAACGAATATTGCCCATTGCTGTCATTGCTTAGTAAGCAGTAATTTAAGTAAGTTTCGCAAACTCATGTATAATCCTATTTATCAATTTTAACTGATTTGCATTTTAACAAGAATATTATAAAAGCTATTCATATGGATTTGAAAAAGGAATCAGTGATTGAATATTCTTGGTGTTTGATTTGAACACTTATTAAAGTCGCAAAAACAGGGTTCTGCCATAAAAGTCCATTACTTAATGCTTCCTTTTTATCAGTTTTTTTAGATAATGGAAGTTTTAAAGAAAGATATATTTAGATTATGGTCCTACGTTTAAAGAAAGATTTTTTTAGATTATGGACCTACGTTGAAAAAAAGATTTTTTAGATTGTGGACCTACATAAAGAATTTGTTAGCGCGTTTTGTAACTTGTATAACAATTGTTCGTTCATTCATTTTATTTTTCCTAAGTGAAGGAAAAACAAAATAATGAGGTTCTTGTCATTGCCCACCAAGAGGACCTTAATCTTAGCGCAGGGGTAAGGCTGTGGGTCTCTAACCGACAGGCCACGGGTTCGATTCACGGAAAGGGTCAATACGAATATTTTATTTACTTTGGGTTGAATTCCCTTACGAAACATTTAGTGTGATTAATTAAAATTTCTCCGGCGTAGAAGGAACCCCATAATAAATAAGAGAGATTTTGTTTTTTTTAATTTTATAGTTAGATCAAGGAAAAACCCATTCAAATTTCTGTAGGAAGATCTTATTATTTATTTCAAACTTATACAAATCAGCTCTTTCAAATATTAAAAGACGTTCTTTCCCTGTGCGGGAATCAAAGTCTTTTAGTAGTTAGAGAGGAAGGCACGTTCTTTTAAATAATTTAGATTATAGAGCTTGAATGCAAACTTGAACCAAGTCTCAGGACTGAGCAAACGTTCTTGGACGTAAATAGGTTCAAAGGGTGTAATAGGGCTTATACCGTTTATACCATAGTAAACAGCTCAATTAAGATCTTTTGAGGGTTCTTTCTCTGACTGTGTGTAAAGGACTTTCCATTCACATTAAAGAAAATCATCACTTCTCTCTTTTGCAGCGGCGTAGCTAGGAAAAAATGATTTATTTTGAATTTATATATTTAGCTTTTCTAGCATTTTTACATATTTGGCTGCTAATTTGTACGCCTACAATTTGTGCAGGAGTAACCGACAACGTTCCTGACAAATTCTGTAACATTCTTATAACGGCGCTTCAGTCTATTGGAATTTAACAAGCCCAACCTTCCTATTAAACGATGGTTATATCAACCTCCATTATATCACTAGTTATGAAGGAAACATGATTTTCGGACATGTGCCATCGTTCAGTGATACGAAAAATCAGTAACACTACGTTTCGAGATTTGCAATCTGATCTCTTCTTTCAGGTAAATAACTAACCTGACACATAATTACAAACTAGGTTAAAATAAACAAATCATGCCAGAGCGTTGTGATAGGCATTTTTTAAATCGAAATTCATATAAATTAAGCTATCGTACAAAACACATTATGTTAAAAAATCTATTAATTGTGTAAACGAGTGATCATCGTAATTCCATGCTCATGCTCTAAAATAGGCATTACATAATTTGTCAAATAAAACGTGATAAAGTCGAGGGAAAAGTTGTTAATTCAAAAAGAAAACTAAAATTAAGAGTGGAATATGTGAATAGTATTGTAATTTTTTTATTGACAAAAAAACTAAACCCTATTATATACAATCGTTGGAAGATTGGCGAGTTTTATTGTAGATATTATTTTGTCTCTATGATAAAATAAAACCAAGAAACAGAAAAATCGTAAAATAAATTTCAGAAAAATGTAAATTATTAATAAAGGTCACACAGCACGAAATCGACTCAAAGCCTTACATATACTGTATATATATATATATATATATATATATATATATATATACAGTATATATGCTGTATATATAAGATGTATATACTTCAAATTACTAAGCCGCTCAAATACATTTTACAATGTCAATAGGCACATATTTGATTTTTAATTCTTATACTAATATAACTTTTAAAAATAAATATATATAGCCTATATATATACAAACCTCTGAATAAATATAAGCTTCATCTTAGGTATAATAGTTATTTAAATAGTTATAACAAAATGTTATGAAGTTTAGTTTACCTGGCTATAGTAGGTTTCAAGTAAATGGAACCGATATCTGATAAATCTAAAATTGAATTAAATGGGACTACAGGTTTCCCTTAAGAACAGAAATGAATATATTTGAAATCCTTAATATAATACTGTCTATTATTTATACTAATATTAAGATCTTCAGACGCAAATAATTTAAATAAAACAACAGAATATGAATAAAATCGTAAATAACTTAATAACTACTAATTATATTACCTTATTTACAGCAAATCCAATTATGAAGAAAACAGGATAATAATACATAACTCAAGCAGTGAAAATGTTTGGAATCGACACTTTATTGGAAGAAAACGCGAAATTTGCTGGTGAAATGCAGAGCAGTGATTTATTTTGGGTTTTGTCCAAATATACAGAAACACGCCACTGTTTGGGCGAAGGCCAGACTGAAAGGGGGTGGGGGGAGGTGTTTACAGTGTTGGGGTAGGTTTTGTCGGGTAACGACTCTAATATCCTTGAAACTTGGGGTTTATTGCAAGTTCAATACTGCTTTCAAGATTTTACTTTGAAACAAACAATACATATTTTTAAGAATAAATATTTCATTTTATAATCATTATTTTGAATAAGGATAGACATTATGTTACAGTCATTAACGAATTTTTTCTCAACGTTTAAATACATATATTACGTTTTCTTTGCATTTTTTTAATAATACGGAAATTACAACCAAGTAAATTAAAATTATATTTATGGAAAATTAATTGTTTTAAAGAGTATATACGAACACATATTAACGTCATAAAGATAAATTAAGTTTTTCATGCTCGAACATGGTTTAACGATAATGAAAACTTCAAAATTTACTTATTTGATATACACAATGATAACCCACATATATTTTCATATAGGTAACAATAATCTTGTACATTCTAATGACCAATTAATTAATAAATACAGTTAGAGAATGGAATTTCTTTCGTCCTATTGTCGTATCGGTACTCTCAATGACAGGTAGGACAAATGTTATACATACCAATATCTACTTAACTAAACAAATTTACTATCACTATTACTGAAATAGTTCATGATTTCGTGATCTTAAGTACTTGGAATCCAGTACCACAAAGAGACAAAAACGAATTCATTTCTGTATTAGTATGTAATTTTTACAACATTTAAATTCTTAAAGTCGTTGTAAAATATTTTCAGTAGAAATGGTACTGGACTAATGCTCTGAAGAGAAAGTCGAAGACAAAAAAGTCGTCTCTCAGCTCAGAAGCGCATTGTGTCTAAACCTACAAAATGTTTCAGAACTCGCACTAAAACTTTCAGGATATTGTTCCTAGTCCAAAAGTAACCCAAAACTAATACAAGGTATGGGTGCATGAAACTAATCCTCTCTCTTTTACTGTATCTATTCGTGTTTTCGTCTTAGCATGTGATTAGATCAAGCAAACTCTTATTTCAAAATTACTCGAGTTGGAGTTCCACAAGGATTTGTACTTGGTCCTTTCTTTTCTGTTGCACAGTAAGTGCATGTTTTAATAGGCCTTGCAAATCGTTAATTTACTATAAACGTATTTACGCTTATATTAAATTAACATTCCATTTCAAAATAGCGTTATTATTTAATAACGCTATTTTGAAAATGGAATTGGCACATCCGTTCAAACTCTTTTATCGATATATCCTATGGACGTAAAGACATAAAACGTTATGTAAAAGTCTGTTGGACAGTTTGTAAAGTGTGTATTTAAAAAGAAAATTCATATACATACGGAGACAGTTCTGAATATGTTACCACATCAAATATATTTCATTCTTAGGATTTTAGGCTACGTTGGATTGTGCAATAGGAAAAGAGGCACATCTATAATTTGGAGAGTAACGCGATTAATACTCCACTTTGAGAGCAGCTGGTTGTGTTAAAATTGGGACCTACGTCCACAAGTCCCAATATCACGGAGTTCATTATTATTATTTTTTTTTTGTTTTTTTTCACTTTTAACTACAATTTTTCAAGTCAAATGATACAATCGTGAGAGAGAGAGAGAGGGTTCTGAAAATGCTTGACAGAAAGTGATTAGAAAGTGTTATAGAGGTTTTGATCTATCCTCATTTCATCATCCCTGGTATACAATGACGATCGTAATATCTTGTCCCCTACGGAAGTTTGTTGAATAGATGAATATCCTCACTGTAACGAAAGCGTTAAAGATTTTAGAGCGATTTAGAGCGAAGAGCAAGTGAGTAAGATTGCGGAAGTAAAGAGGCTTCCAAGCCTACTGTGGACTGCACAGCCCGGGGCTGTTAGTTGAATAGGTGAATATCCTCACTGTAACGAAAGCATAATAAGGAATTTAGAGCGAAGAGCAAGTGAGCAAGATTGCGGAAGTAAAGAGGCTTCCAAGCCTACTGTGGACTGCACAGCCCGGGGCTGTTACTTGAATAGGTTGAATATCCTCACTGTAACGAAAGCATAATAAGGAATTTAGAGCGAAGAGCAAGTGAGCAAGATTGCGGAAGCGCCTACTGTGGACTGCACAGCCCGGGGCTTGACGTCTCTCTCACACCTAGCTGAGTTATCGGTACTCAGCACAATAGAGATACATACGTACAGCCTCAGCATACATTACAGCCGCACCCATGAATCACACTCGCCGCTCCCTGTTTACCATAGTTTATTTATTTGTTTCCCCGTACCACTGGGTCACCGCTCTTCGCTCGACCCGACGTCTGGATCACGACCCAGCTTCATTTTATTCGATTCGTATGCAAATTGTCCATTTTTACTGTCGGGCTTGTCGGCGAGATTTGTTTGAGAACGTTTCAACCGTGAGTCTGGTTTGTTAATGGTGATTTATATGAAGTAAAACTCAATCTGTTATAAATTAGTGCATTAGTGAATTCTTCAGCTCATGTGTTACATAGTTGACTAAAGGTAATATCTAAAATTGTGGATAAAACTATTGATTTATTCACGGACAACACTGATCAAACCTTTTTGACTGAAGTAGGCTTCTCAGACACACTTATCTATATACTATCTTGATCGAAGCGAGAAGGCAAACACGATAATGACATTGGAAGCACAATCCATTCGAACCAGAAGTGCTCCTACGCGCGCAAATCCGGAAGTCTTTTAAATAAGACGCCATTTGCAGATTACAATTTCGTAAAGCCTGTTTTTATTTGTTTATTTACTCATATCACGTAATTAGATAAAGAAAAATCTGTTTTCAAAATTACTCAAGTTGGAGTTCCACAAGGATTTGTACTTGGTCCCTTCTTTTTTGTTGAGACATTAACCAACTTTTCTTTTTACATACTTTCTCAATCTGCATTTTAAACATAAAACCAAATTATAGCAACTATTTTGAAATTGAATTGGAAAATTCTTACCAAATAAAAGTGAATAAACATATTCCCAATGTAGACATTCGCACATCTAAATATTATGTACTGAAGGAGGAATTATCGCCTCCATGTCTAATATTTGTCGATTAGCAGTGGACGTAGAACATAAATAGGAAGCGAGTCATGTAAACTACAAGCTCGTTATCTTCCAAAGCCCTTATAATAGGAATAGTATGCTTTCATATAAAATGTCTGTACCTGCAATTTTTCGGTTGCATAGTAAGCGTATAACTTCGTTTTCTCAATCTAAATTCTTATGGTAATCTGACCGATAAGATTAATTATGTAATTTGACGTTTTTCATTGTAAATTATGCATTGTAAAGTTACCTTAACAGATTTGTGAGCGCACTCCTGTTGGGTGTCTTGATTTGAGCAGACACCATCATGCTCTTATGAGACTGAAGTGGATTTCTGTTTTCTATCTGTTCTAAAAAATAGTCCTACTTCACGATTGTTCTCCATTTTTCTTATCAAATAGAACGCTTTTGAACAAAATGAATTATTGGCAGCGATTATTAGTTAACGATTTTCTCCTCCTTGCAGACCTGAATTGTCCAGCTACTCCAGCTGGAGCCGATGGTCTCCCTCCAGCAGCGCCTCCAGCACAGTCCCTAGGACAGTCACTATGTGCGGTCTGTTATCTATATCGCGGTTGCGTGTCGTGGGTCCAGTACGGCACAGCAAGCCACACGATGTTGTCTAAGACGCATTTAAAGTAGTTCTCATGAATACCCCGGGCTAACAATGCAACAGGTCAGGATTTTGTTTTGTTTAGGTGTAACTAGATTTATCCTCGGATCGGCACGCGGCGCGCCTGCGCATGACGGTTATTATTGGGATGGCAGCTGCCGTCGTGACCGGCGCACACGATAAGAGTCCGGGTGGCCTCGCAACAAATTGGACTTACGCAGTCATGCGAGTCCCCCATCGCGGGGCTGGATGCAACAGAGCCCGAGGGTGACGCACATTACAGAGGTGATGCGACCTGAGGACGCGTCATGCGAGTCTCCTATCGCGGGGCTGGATGCAGCAGAGCCCGAGGGTGACGCACATTACAGAGGTGATGCGACCTGAGGACTCGTCATGCGAGTCCCCCATCGCGGGGCTGGATGCAACAGAGCCCGAGGGTGACGCACATTACAGAGGTGATGCGACCTGAGGACGCGTCATGCGAGTCCCCCATCGCGGGGCTGTATGCAACAGAGCCCGAGGGTGACGCACATTACAGAGGTGATGCGACCTGAGGACTCGTCATGCGAGTCCCCCATCGCGGGGCTGGATGCAAGCAGAGCCCGAGGGTGACGCACATTACAGAGGTGATGCGACCTGAGGACGCGTCATGCGAGTCCCCCATCGCGGGGCTGTATGCAACAGAGCCCGAAGATGACGCACATTACAGAGGTGATGCGACCTGAGGACGCGTCATGCGAGTCCCCCATCGCGGGGCTGGATGCAGCAGAGCCCGAAGATGCCGCACATTACAGAGGTGATGCGACCTGAGGACGCGTCATGCGAGCCCCCCATCGCGGGGCTGGATGCAGCAGAACCCGAGGGTGACGCACGTTACACGAGGACGCGTCATCCGATGTGGGATATCGCCTAGCGAGAGTTGGATAGTCACTTCTACACAGAAGTTACTGTCGGCCCAGTGAGCCCATAACAAATCTGAATCCTATAATAGTGTAATGAATGAGCTAATGGTCTTACCATGTATGACTGAATGTAACAGGTAATCGCTAACCGACAGCCAATAATATTTATTCCAAGAGGTACATTTGGTGGCGAGGGAGGGAGGATAGCTATACAGGGTGATCGCGAAGATATGCAGAAACTGTGGAAGCTCTTTTTTTACATGTAAATTTGTTTTAATGTATATATACACACAGCGAGCTAACGAAAGATTTCGCCCGGATTACAAGTCGCCATGTAAAACAAGGTCTTCCTGAAATTCTGGAAAGGTAGATTAAAGGACGAATTCAATCGTTTCTTATGGTTTTTGATCTGATAAATGGAGTACAACAGGTTCAAGAACTATAAGATAAGTAGTTTTTGAGAAACTAATTTTCATTTGCATTGTCAAATGCAAAAAAAAATGGAGTGAAAAACACATTTTTTATCTTTGAACAACAATAACTTTGTTATTTCACCAAGAAACAAATCCAAATTTTCGATCAAACTTGTAGAAAAGTTAATTCTGGACAAAACTGTGTAAATAAATTTCACATTAAGCGATTTTTATTTTGAGTAAATGAATATATATATAGGTTGCCTATGTAATATTGAAGCTTCATATAAAATTTCTCGGAAGTCAATTATGTTTTCAAAATATGCGGTCAGACAGGACATACAGAAATTAAGTTTTTCCGGCCTCTTGAGTTATATATCTCTAATGCTCAACTAATTAAACTTTTCTATGTAGCGTCTCTACCCAAGAAACGTAACATTGATCTTACACTCAGAAATGGAGAATTTTAATGTTGAATATAAATAGTTCTTCAAGCTTAGTCGGCAGGAAATAGATTTTATGACAACTTAAATATCAATTTGGTTTATTTTAGAAATGTATAATTTTACCTACATTTGTACAAGAGAAATCTTTTATAGAGTTGTAAATTTGTTACATTTGAACGCCCTCCAAATTGAACGAAAAGGCGTGCCAAGCTAGTTAATTAACATGGCCAATATATTTGTAACAGTACATTTTATACCAACTTTGAATTTGTTTCAGCATTTCTCTGTCTAGTTCTTTGGGAAAAGTGTTTGTAAGAATTATATAAAATCGATATCTTGAAAACCGTTAGAGATACAAAACCTGTTATAATAAACAGTTTAAAAAACGTTGTACGAGTATATATTCCAAAACATTGTTTAACATAAGCCCATAAGTCTAAAAGTAATGGAGTCATGAGTTTTTTATCGATTTTCTTTTTCTATGGTGTTCAAAATGAGATAAAAACAATATGCTCTTCCATTTTCATTTATTAGTTATGTATATTACAAATTTTTTCAAAATATTTACTTTTTGGGGGTAGGGAAATGTCTTAAGTGCCATTTGTAATGGGAATTTACTGCAGATTAATAATTTTCTGGTTTCGTTAACTGACTTTTAAAGTTGTAGAAAACGCAGGGCTTTTTGTAAAATCCCAATTTTGTTAAGTTTTGATCGGCCATTCCGAAACGATAATAAGTTTTAAAAACTCCACAGCGTTTCTTTTGACTGGAGCTTAAAGCAATGCGTTTTATATATTATAGGTTTTTAAAGAAAGGTTCGACATGAGAGTTTTTGGCACACCCTTGACATAAAATCCGGAAAAAATATTTTACATTGTTCCTCCGTATTTTGAAGTTTGTCTCTTTGTTACAGCTCTAATTGTTCTTCCGATTTACGTTTAGGACACCTTGGGTGTGTTAATAAAAAAATATTACATTTGATTATATTATATAATAAAAGTTCTTATGTACATATATATATACCCTGTATATATATATATATATATATATATATGTATGTTTATAATAAACTTTAGAAATGGGATTGGTTTTGGGCTCTGGGTCTTATGTCCGGTGAAGCTATGTGGAAATATTTCGTAAATGCTACCACGAAGATAATAGCAACAGGTAGTTTTAGTACACAAAAAGCATCTAAAAATTTGTTTATGATACCCCAAGAAGTTGTAGGTATTTGAAGCAGAATTTGTGGCCCATCTTATTATAAGACTCAAAGAAAAACTATGGAAGTTATGAGTATATTTTTTACAATACTCATATAAAAAATGGTCGGAGTGATTGATATGTTTTTTATAAATAAGAAAATTAATTTTCTAAAGAAGTCTTTTAACAAAATACCTGTTACTGTCTCTTATTTCATTTCATAAACAATTCTGTTTCCGTAATTAATAAATCATATAGCTTCCTAAAGCTACAACTAGTGTTAGTACCGTAAAAGTTCTAATTTTTTCATTCCACCATTTTTATCAGGCTCCGATTTAAATGTTTGAATGGGTGTATTACTGTTTACCTTCAACTCCTTAAACAGTTTTTATTTCACTTTTCTACATTTAGGGAAGTTATCTCAGAAAATGATTTCAACCAAAAGCCAATTGCATCGACTTAGATGCACCGGCAACTTAAAAGATGCCAATATAGTTACTATTTATTGTATAACATCACATGGTGATGCATGGGCGTACGTAAAGCGGGCTCAGGAGGCTCAAGCTCTCCCCCCTCGTACTTTTAAAATTGTACTCAGTAGTTTGTTTTAAGTTAGAACACATTTATAAGATCTTCATGCTGAATGATTAACCAAGGGGGAGGGAATTCTTGACCCCCTATCTTTGGAGGGTATTTTACAATTTCTAGACCACCAACAGTGTCAGACCCCCCCCCCCCACCACCACCACGAAATAATCTTCTATATACATCACTGTTGTGAGGTACGGTCTCGAAATGTTACGCCACTCCAAGTGTTACGCGTAACATGAATCGTTGAGGGCCAGGAAGCGTTGGTGCAAACTTTTACATCTATAGCTCATTTCATTTTCGGGACGTCTTACGCATAGATAAAAAGACGGACAATTATAGATAAATGTTTACATCCTCTCCGGTAGGAAAAGAAGGAACTGTGTCAGTCTATGTCTGAGTGCACTGTATCCTTCAATGACGCACAGCCAAATTCCATGGTTGGACATAAAAAACAGTGTGTCAGTAAAAATTAAGTTTAACGCAAATTTTAAATCCAATAGATGAAATCCTTCTCGATATATTTAGCCATAATGCATTCCAATTTGTTTCATTAAATTAGGTTGCATAGCAGTGTTAAAATAATTTAAAAATTTGCGGTGAGCTAAGGAACCCTCCCATTGAAACGCTAGAGTGCGCTGAAATCAAATCTTGTCACCTCTTTTGAATACAAGTCACTTGTTGAAATCTTAAATTATTGGATTCACAAATTCTGGTTTGTTTACAAATTTGTTTATTCTGCCTTTTCTCGTTGCCATCATGGTTACCTATAAGACCAATGTAAAAATATTCGCAAACGCTCAGCAAAATGCCATCGAATGGCGTGTACCATAATCGAACTCAGTGTTGCTAATACATACATAAATGAAACTCCATGCAAACTTTCTAGTCTGTGTGTCAGTTCGTTTTCGAGATATTGTGCGGACAGATGGACAGAAATGAATTCCCAGCCTCTTATGTGATAGGCTTCGCTAACGCTAAGCCAATAAAATACAGAAAGTCTCACTAACAAATTGCTCACAGCGCGATCTTACGGACAGAACTAGGCACTACAATTTATGTTCTGTAAGACTGGTTTGGATTGTCAATGCACTCACTATTCGTAATTATTACGAAAATAGAAGTGGCCCATTCACTTTCAGCTACGGCACGTTTATTGGCACTCAGGTTTCATAAATCATATGTATTGGCACGAGTTGTATTGTCAGATACGTTGATGCGGTATCAGTGTGACTGAAGAATATACAACATTGAATATACTATAGAAAGTTTTAATCACTCTTGATATGTTAGGTAATAGATCCCGAATATTCGAAGAACCTGATGGCGAAAGAAGAACTGCTACTTGAGAAATTCAGAACTAATGTGCCGAATACTTCTGCACG
Organism: Homalodisca vitripennis; assembly: GCF_021130785.1. NCBI lineage: Eukaryota > Metazoa > Arthropoda > Insecta > Hemiptera > Cicadellidae > Homalodisca > Homalodisca vitripennis. The sequence goes on along the minus strand of NC_060211.1, from coordinate 39,964,744 downwards.
ATACCTTTTGTTCACAGACTTTTTGTCACAAACTCTTAAAATTTCACAAAAATTAAGCCTTTTGCGCATAAATTACCTTCTTAAAATAAAGAATAAAATTTATAAACTATAGAAAAATATAATTAAAACTTGTTGTGGGTTACAAATTATCTTTCGTATATTTGATGCGTTGCCAGTAAATTATTATACACGTTAGATTACCGTTGACAAGTAGCTACTACAGTCATATCAACCTTCTCCAATTCACAATTTACAAAATAAATACAAATAGGAATGAAAATTAAATAAACTGTTACGTTTTGCTCCAGTAACAGTTTTCCCACGTAAATATGTGTTGTAATATTGAACCTAAAATACTACATTGAATTTCCTGAGTATAGAGGAGCTCCGCAATTTGATCAGGATTAGCACACAATCCAATCATGCTGTATTCAGTGGTTATTGAAAAGGTGTTAGTGTCTAGATAGTTACAGATATTCAAAATATAACAGCTCCAAATTTTTTTTACTCAAAAACTATCCCCCCCTTCCCCCACCGATAGTTAAACGACTTTGAGTCTTTGACGTTTAATAAAAAGGTGTTAAATTAAGTAGTATACTAGAGTATTCTATTTGTTATTTATGTCTGGCTAGATTTGAGATACTGGGAAACAAGCTCATTCAGAATACAAGGACTCCTGAATATAAGCATTTTGAATGGCTGAGAAGCCAACTGTCAATATTTATGGCATGACTCAAACATCCAGGGGTAATAGTACATCTAAGAGGTTAATGCTAAAGACCAAGAGACCCTGGTATTCCGTAGAATATTAGGATCTGAAACAATAAGGTCTAAGAACCAATAAGAACAGTTAGGTGCGAATTGTGCGAGGGATCACCATAATAAGAAACTCAAGAGTAGTAGACTTCAAATACCGGAGCCAATTATTTGATAATTAAAGGTCATAAAGGTTTTGGCTCATACATTCCGAAAATTAATCATTTTCCAAGACATTTCTAGTTGCAGAACCAATTTCCATTGAAAAAGCACACAATTTTTTTTTTAGTGGCTACTTGTTTTGGCGGGCTATGGATGTACGTTTTGCACGGGGAAAACTATAGCGTCACGGAACGTCACGCATGTTTGTTTCCCACATGTGTTCTCAAAGTAGAATGACAGCTTTACCGAAACGTAAAAAAACCGTTATATAAACATCTTATCTAAACTAATATGCCATTTAAAGCATATTTTACTGAAACTACCAGCAGTCAACAACTAGGCAGTGAGAATAGTGTATGTGATCAGCTGTGACGGAGCGTATATATTATTATTATTATTATTATTATTATTATTATTATTATTATTATTATTATTATTATTTGGATTCAGAGGTAGTAAATATTTGTTTATTTCTTTTTCAGCTAATAATTGTGATGGAGGAAAACGAAAATAATTATTCTGATTCGTCCACAAAACAAAATAAAAAAGTGGTGAAAACAGGGAAGCAGAATTTGTAATTTACAAAAGGCGGCAAACAGAAGTGGTGTAAATGAAGTAACGAGTGATGAAGTGAAGCAAGCAAGATAAAAGGAATTGGCTAAATTACCTTCAAAAGAACTTTCAAGACAACGTTCACAAAGATACGAGAGACAATAAAAGAGCAAATCATTTGAACAATGTTGATATTCCTCAGGCAAAGCAAAAAGAATTGGCTAAATTAAGTAAAATGAGATATTTAGAAAGGGTACTTTTCTAAGATATCTATTCACAGTCCGTTATAACAAGAAGTCACTTACGTCGGTCAATCCCGCGACTAACTTACTTTTTTTTAATCGATAGAGGCATTTAATCTAAGATAGTAAGTTGGTCATCAGTCGCACTAGATATACAGTAGTATAGGTCAAAATGAAGGGGTTAAAAATATCAAACAATAATTTTTACCACATAATATTTTTTTAACATTGAAAAACTTAATACTATCAGAGACATAAATAATAGTTATATCTCCGTCAGATAACTAGATAAACATACAGTACTGAAAATTGCCACTTAAGCAAATACTCAGTCTGTATAAGGTTGATTTATTAGTATGTTACACAACTAGTGGGAAAATATGGTGTTAAGCTAAAAATATGAACTAAGAAAAAGCATAATTTCATATTTTTATCCTTTTCATACCTTCCCATTTCGATTCCACTAAAATTAGCTCGGCTGCCGATTGATTTATATCTTAGGAGAAATGTCTCTATAGCTTTCAAGAAACATTGGGTTTGTCTGCTTGTACGATGTAAATTAGCCCTCGATCCCTGGACGAATAGCAGCAAGGCCTATGGACATAAACGGTACAATTATAGATACAAATCCGATATTCCTTTGCTATTACTGTTAATATAATCTGTGTCGTCGCATAGCACATTCCGTGATACAAATTCTTAGAAGAAATTTTCTAATTAATGATCTTCATTTGGACAACTACTAAATTAATTTCAACTCAGCCCCACATGGAGACTCATGATAATTAAACTTACACTTACACTCAAGTTTACATTTACTGTTCATTAAATTGACGTCTGGACTGAAAGTATCAATGAGAACGAATTTTCTGAGCGAAACGAATTATGCAATCTGAAAGTTCTACTCTGCGAGCGCTTTTTCTCAAGAACGATTTAGGTACAGCGGAGATATTTGGTGCCAAAGTTGTTCTATTGTACAGCAAGGCACAGCCAGAAGTCGATATTTCATATCTCTTAGACCGGAAATAGGTTACAGAGACTTTGTGAACGAAGTAGGCTTTTTCGATGAACTACGAATATATTTTCTCCATCAGTCCAACAAAGCAAACCAAACTGTGGAAAATCTGAAGTAATTTATGGAAGGCACAAATAATCGCTTAATTATTACGCCAAGTACAGCGTACTGTTATTATTTCCAAAACACAAAAGTTATGTACAATTTGTGGAATTTCTAAATTCATTGCCGAATCCATGACCTCTAATCCATTGATCAGATGGGTAATTTAAACTTAAATATAAAAGCAAACTAAGTTTGAGAGGAAGGCGTTCATGGAAGTTCCTCACCACAATTGTTTAGCCCTTGGACACGCACAAGCTAAATTAGGCCTCGTTTCTTGCTTAACTGTCACATTCATTATATCTTGATGGGTGGGTTCCTATGTGAGTTTCTTGAGTAATTGTTTAAGACGTGGACACGCAAGGTAAATTTCGGCTGTTTCTTGCAAGTGTCTAGTGTTAGGCTCTGTACGGGGTTCTTGAATGGAGTTTTACACTTCTAACCTCGTAGTTGTTGTCATTTTCTAAACAACTATAATGTTTGTGATTCTACGAAATCCGCTGTAAAACAATCTGTTTCTCCAAATTTTTATTTAGTTCTCTTAGCTTTGTTTAGAACTGTTTGTTACATTTGAAACTTCACCGTATTTTCTAAGACAATTCGTTGGTCAGTTACTACTTCCAAAATATTAGTTGTTCTCAAGCCTGAATTACGACGCCACAAGTTGTAATTCAATGTAATTCAATTGCAACGCAATGTAGGGTTGAGGTATTCAAACATTAATATTCCAAATCCAATGCTCTTTATATTTCACTGATCTATTCCAAAACGGCTCTGGGCGCCACCGATTATTTGAGGTTCTGCAATCGGTTTCCGATTGGAATTTTTAATGTCACAGAACTTTAAGATACCTTACTAAATACGAGAAAATAGAAAAAATGTTGGATCATTACATCAGAAAGTGGTAGGGATTTGATACGTAAGTTACGGTTATCTTTAAATCAGGCTGAAAGGAAGATTGTTAAAGATAATAAATTCTTCAGAGTAGATTCATGAATGAAATGGCTGGAGGGAATTACATGCACTTATTTACACGAAAATGAATATCAACGACCAACATTTTATGAAAAACGTTACATTTTCATTAATAGTGTTTCAATTAAAAAAATGTTTCTTTAAGTCATAACTCATTTGAAACACGTCCCTCCCTGAAACTGATGTACATGCTGTAAAAATGTTCATTTTTATTTTCAGTCGTTTTTGGCGTGATTACAGAGTTTATTCATTTTCTACCTGAAATTATTTCGAGTGATCAACAAAACTTTCAAATTTGTCTGTCTGTATCGATGTTATTGTAAATAATCTATGGCCTTCAAGAAAAAATCACAACTTTTAAAAATTACTACACGACTTACGCCTAAACGACAGAATAAAATCAATTGATTACTAGGAAAATTATTTACAAACTAAGAGATCGTGAAGGAAACAGGAATTTTCCGGACATTTGCCATCGTTCAGTGAAACAAGATATCAGTATCACTACCTTTCGAGATCTGCAATCTGATCTCTTCTTCAGGTAAAGAATTGGTTTATTTTAACCTAGTTTGTAATTATGTATTAGGTTAGTTCTTTACCTGAAGAAGAGATCAAATTGCAGATCTCGAAACGTAGTGTTCCTGCTTTCTTGTTTCACTGAACGATGGCAAATGTCCGGAAAATTCCTGTTTCCTTCACAATCCTTCCATCGTCAAAAATAACCTTCAAACTAAGAGATCGTCATTAAGAATAATAGGATGTAACTGTTAGTTTCTCCCAGCAAATAAAAGATATTTAAAAACATTGCCTGTAATAACATTATAAAATACACCACACCATTCATCGTGTAACAGTCTTCGCTTAGGTTGCTTCAAAACTGTGTATCTATAGCTACACTATCTATAGCTGTGTATCTATAGCTACACTATCTATATAGCTACACTATCTATAGCTACACTATCTATAGCTGTGTATCTATAGCTACACTATCTAGTGTATCTATATCTACACTATCTATAGCTGTGTATCTATAGCTACACTATCTATAACTGTGTATCTATAGCTACTCTATGTATAGCTGTGTATCTATAGCTACACTATCTATAGCTGTGTATCTATAGCTCATTTCAATCTCGAGATGTCCTGCGGACAGTTAGACATACAGACAATGATACAGAAAAAAATTACCTTCTCGTGATAGTCAATGGAGAAATTGTGACAGTGTCTTGAGTGGTAGGCTTCAATGACGCTCAGCCAAATTTCACGGTTGGATATACTTGAAGTGAGTGTTGCTCGTTTAAAATTTAAGCTTCAGGTAAACTTTCAAGTCAGTAAGTCCTGTAAGTCCTAGTTTTCAAATTATTAGGCGGATAGGCAGACATAAATTAAATTTTTCAGCCTCTCGAGTAATGGCCTTTGCTAATGCTCAGGTAATAACAAATTCAACGTGTAAGGGTGTTGTTATATACCATACTGGCCCTTTATTATCATCACACTTTCCCTTCTAACCCCCAAAGCTCTCACAGCACTGGTCATGGCATGGTCATAATTCTTGTCATGTCATTAAATCAGCCATTAGTGTACCAATGAATTATTTCATTGCACTGATGCCAATATTTAAGAGCCAGCTGTACTTAAACTTAAGCCAGCTTGCCATCTTGAGCTAAACCTCATAAGAACAATGTTAAACCTCAAAGGCTTAACGCCCTTAATTTTAATCGTAGAGATATGAGAGATGTTTATTTAAGATATAATTAATACTTACCAACACGGTTCTAGTTTGCTATAGTTTTATTACTTCAGTATTCAAAAAAGAATCTAAAACTCTTTTGCATCTAATTGATTAAATATTGAAAAAGTATAATTTACTACAAAAAAAAAACTAAAACTTGTTTGGATGCATAGTTATTATACGAGTATCTTTAAAATGAGATATCTCCCATAACTGATATCGTCATATCACGGTCTTGTGTGTGTGGTCCTACTTCCACCGATGGTTTTGTCTGATACTACAGTATTATCTCTTAACTCCTTCATCACACAACTAAATATTTCTACATCAGGTTATGCCCTAAAACACACCGACACGTAACAGTAACACTTTTTTCGACGTTTAGATAACACTAAACGTTTTGATACGACTCTAGCCTACGCACAGGCTGCTTGCCCATGTAGGTTAATTTCCATTGTAGACATTATATTTAGCTTAATATTTAGTTTAAGAATTTATATTTAAATTATATTAATAATATTTATACAACTACTTTACTTAAATTTAAACTGTTTTATTTTATTGCTTGCGCGTAGGCTGCTTGCCCATGTAGGCTAATTTCCATTGTAGACATTATATTTAGCTGTAATATATAGTTTAATAATTCATATTTAAATTATATTAACAATATTTATCCAACTACTGTACTTAAATTAAACGTTTTATTTTATCGCCACTTAGTAAGTATTGTAAAGGGTAACTTACAATTTTCAACTGTATATAGGTGTATATGTATATGTGTATGTATAGGGAAATAAATCATTTTTCTATTCTATTATTCTATTCTAACTACTCGATACAAAATAAGGGCGTAAAAGTATTCGAGGTTCTTATCGGGTACAAAAACTCAAGGTCTTTCCGCTACATCCCGATCTTATGAAAATACTGTAACGAATATCATCCTCCACGACACAAAATATCTTGTAGGAAGAGAAAACTACTAATTAAATTTTATCAGCAGGGAGTCAGAAATTGGGTTGACTGCAGGAACGTAATTTCAGCTGTCGAGATGGGAAGTGCGGCCCGCTGTTTTTTTTTTTTTTTTTTTTGCGAAACCCATTTCCGATCCTAGTTTTTCCGTGACGCTTCATACCGAGCGTGTTAGAGCTAGACCTGACAGTTTGCCCTAGTTCAGGTTCGCCCGTAACGGAAACTAGTTAGTTACTATCTATTAGTTACAGGATGTCCTAAACTATCGAGGATCACGGCTGACGTGCAGCTAACTAAGATGTTACCGTCTCTTAACCTAATTCTCATACTTTCAGCACATCGTATTAAAGTTCCCGTTAACTATACATATACTTCTAGAAAAATGTCGAAATACTTTAAGTCTACTCTATAAAACGTATACGTTTCCAAAACGGGTATTATGCTTTTATGTTTAAAGGATGCAAAATATACTTTGACAAAAGAGTATTAAAAGGTTACAAGGAATTAATTGCCTGGTCGACATTTTATTGCATATATGAAACATGCATATGGCATTAGAATGACCGTATGTAATACATCGCTATATAAATCATCGGATCAGATTCGGGTGAAGTTAAAAATTAATTTGTTACATTGATAAATTTAGAATTATTCTTCCGAAAATCTTTTTATAAAATCACCTCAAAACAAAATTACCTTCTAGGCCTATATATATATATATATATATATATATATATATATATATATATATATATATAAATGAATGTTTGTGTGTTTGTCCTTTATGGAATCGCAAAATATTAGACAGACCATTATGAAAATTTGTATGTATACGTATTTTTCCACGGAGAAGGTTTATAAGCTATGCCCATTGATGTAACTCATCACCAAGCGGCGCTGCAAAAGATAAAAGGTTTCAAAGCGCCTGCACACTATAAACTGCAATTACGAGACAGTTATGTATATTGCATAGCCAAACACTATTTGAAGGCGCTAAGTTATTTTGTATATTTGTCTTTAAGATACATTTCTGATTGAACTTAAAGTTTGAGTGTTAGACCACTTTATAATAAAGTACATGTACATGCACAATGGCTATAAACATAAACATATTTTCTTGATCGTGGCAACAAGGCAAACTCTACATCGGCGTTGTAATTAAACCAGAAGTTCACATACATGGGCAAAGCTTACGAAAAGCGTGCAAAGCGGCGGGAAACAGCTAGTGCTCTATAAAAATAGATTATTTTTTGTTTGTAAACCAAAACAGTACTTAAAACACTTTTCAATTAACTTAGAATCAAATATTTTGTTTTCATTTAATGAGTCAGGAAGAACCGTTTCACCTCTTGTTATACGTTTGTGCTTAGCCAAATTATGCTCAAAACTCTTGCAGTAGGTGCCACTAACATAAGTTATTTGCCGCTAAAGCTAAGTGAATGTGTACTATTTTTTTTATTTAAAAATAGTTGCTTTGAAAGATTCCATCGCTAATAAACTTAGCCAAATTATTAATTGTTTGTCCTACTTGATCGCAGTGAAGTTCAAATTATCCAATAACTGCCCCTCAGTGTGACACGCAACATTTTTAATCATTACATTATTTTATTGTTGTGGCAAAATTACTTTTTTTATTTCAAGGATTACTTTGCAAAGAAAATACCAATACTGATATGCATACTGTGTTCTAGTAAAACTTCTGTCATGTATATGTAGTACCAACCATTTGCCCTTCTTATTCTGCTTGATAAGATCCGTGCACAGAAAGGTGGTCCAATAAGACGAGAAGAATAAGGGTAAAAAGAAGAAACGCCTCTCCTTTAAAACGTAAGCAAACATTTCAATTGACAAACCAACTGGAAACTTGTAAATCCTTGCATATACTGCAGTTTTTACTGTTTTATAACCCGTCTATAACGAACTTTGCACAAATCTTTCTGTTGTATACCAGCAAAACTGGAAACCCTGTTTTACACAGCCAAACATGCGTGATTCTCGTCATTTTTCTATGGCTTTTATCTTTTGAAAACTAAATTAATGAATACACCAGTGGCCATTTCCCATTCATATTCCGCAACTGGCAATAGTTTATGAAGTAAGCTTTTAACCATGTTGATACCACAATAATAAAATTCCAGAATGTTCGTCGACTGGTTTATAGTATTAGTTCGTCCACTTGATAAAGTGTTTGCATTGTTGAGGGCAAAAAATTGGTTGATAGCAAGAAGTATATATATAGAAGAAATAGTATAGAATTATATACATATATACAAGCTGTTACCCGCTGCTTCGCACGCAATCTTTAGAACCGAAGTGCTTATATTACTTAGTTAAAAGCCATTATGGTGTAATATGATAGGAGTCTTATACACATTTTAAAACGTAAGTAGTTCTCGGAAATCTATTTTGGTCAAAATCGTGTTGACATAGTTGAGTTTGCCTTGTCCTGATGAAGAAAATACACACATAAGTAGGACTGAAAAGCCTATTACGACCTAGGGGGAAGTCCTACCTACTTCTTATGTACTTTCGGTATAAGAGGAAAATTCTTAATAAAGTTATGCTACATTCCGAAATAATCGTTATTAAAGTTTTGCGTTACACTTGTTTTTTGGACTGTAGCCAGGGAAAGAATGAATTGTTCAGGCATGTTACTATTCATTTCTCTGTTTTCCCATACGCCACTGTTAAAATGCCATATCACAATGTAAAGGAAGCCCACCAGTTAAAAGTAAATTATGTGAAAACATTTATAACTTTGTTCATTAAGTTTTGTAACATAACATTGTTTAAATAGTATTTAAAATGCATTAGATTATTTAAATTCGTCACTGGCGCAATCTGGAGTAAAATTTATATATTATTTTTTATTTACTATCAGCATTACACTATATTGATCAAGCACTGTTTACTTAATAATTAATCAATTTTAAATGTAAACAGATGTTTCAGCCAATTTGTCGAACTGTAGCTAAAGGTCAACAGCTGTTTAGTGCCAGTTTAATTTGAATTACAAAACGTAAAAACTACAATTTTTCTGAATTCCAAAATATTCCAGGAAACTTTTCTTTACCTTTTCTTCATAACAACCTTCCTTGGATTTCAATGGACATTTTACAAAAAGAATTAACCAAATTGGTCCAGCCGTTATCGAGATTAGCGCTTACCAACACATTTCGACATTCATTTTTATTTATAAGATATATATATATATATATATATATATATATATATAGTAAGTATATCTTTTCGTCTGAATCTTAAGTTCTCTATTGTGAAGGAACTATCTTACCTGGAGTGAGTGGGCCACAACACTGAAACTGAAATGTCCATGCACGAGCAGGCCCGTACTCAGACCGGGGTTTTCGGATAATTTTATAGGGACCCGGGTCGGGTCTCCCCTTAGTCTATTTGAAGGAGCCTCCGGACTGCGTGGTGGCGGGACAGGACGGGGCCCACCAAGACTGAGTACGGCCCTGAACTCGAGTACAGGTTTTGATCCTGAAGAGAATTTTGAGAAAACTTCAAGACTTATGATGGATGTTCATGGTTACAAACGACCATTCTGACTCAAAAATCACTGCAGATAAAAATCTTTTTTTGTATATCAAGAAAATAATTTCTAAGGGCAAATAAAACTATGACAACCTGGCTTAAACTAAGGAATATAGATACATTTACAAAACTATAAATAATATCCTGTTAATGCTCTATGAAACGCGCATTGACATCTTTGTTTTGCTCTTTAAATAACACATTCAGCTCTTCTTTTTGCTTTAATCTCCATCCCTCTCCACCATTGACTCAGGGCTGGTTTTAATCATGTGTGACATAGGCACGCCCCTAGGGGCCCGCACCACAATTACAATTACAAAATAATGTTAGTGACATGTTTTAGTATAGTACATTGTACGTACATACTTGAAAATACCATGATTGTGAATGTACAGAGCTAGTGTATGGTGACATTGGGAGCAGAGCAGCGAGTAAACAAAACTAGTGAGTCTGTACAAAATCCTAAAATCAACGTGAACACAGAGAGCCGCATCATTGTTGAAAAATTTGAGAAGCCGATACAAGGTAAACGGGAAAGTTTCAAGGAGTATGAACAGAAACCTATCAAATTAACTAGCTTTCTAGAATAAGAAATTAAATAAAAAACCTAATGGAAAAGAAATGTACGTTTAGCTCTGTTATATTCCTTCTTCTATTATGAGATTAACGATTTATTAAATAACACACACATTTAAGAATAACTTATTTATTAGGATAGTTTAGCACACTACATATTGTATATCTCACACTGATACATCCACAACTGGATCTCTCCTAACAGTCCTTTTCATATCCGTTAGTATCTCAGTGATGCCAACGTGATACCTTAATTAACTAGGGTTTACAAATATTTTTTTATATTAAATATACAACAAGCTCCTCTTGACAAGCTCCAGAAGTTAACCTAACCCCATCTGATACATTCCGGGCCCAAAGCTTCATTACAGTCACAGATGACCTTGAAGGTGCAATGGCAAAGAGGCTTCAAAGGTATGAACCTATCGATACAAGGTTTGGGTCCTTAACAAATTGTACTTGGTCCCTAATGATGTATCAGCAAGCAAAACGTTAGTAAACAACTAGAACGGAGATCTAGATGAATAATTGGGCAATACAGTTTTAAAATTCAAGAATTTTTTCCACCAGTTTAAAAACAAATATTAAAAAAGTGAAAAACACATTAGTAAATAAAGGTAGATATAAACTTATGCAGGAAATCAATGTAAAACATTGCTTTCCTAATGTAGAAGTGGCGTTAAGAATGTATCTTTAATTGATGGTGACTAATTGCTCTGCAGAAAGAACTAAGCTGAAGTTGATCAAGAATAGACTTCAGACCTCTATGTCAGAAGAAGGCTAAATGTTTTGTCCTGGCGTATTATTAGAACACATTCTGAGACAAGTCAACTATGAGGTAAACTACTAACTCATAAACTACTATTGCATAGAAGCTTAGACAGAAACCAATCAGCAACAGTGATTGATGTGAATATGATTTGTAGAACATTTAATATGGCTAAAGATTTATTCATAAGTACTTACTATTTACTTGTACTTTTCTTGTTGGCTTACCAATGTAAATTACAGTGTAAAAGTCATTTACTTCTGTGGCTTATCTTTACCTAAAATAACCTGAGTTATAAATTAACGATATTAAAGTTGACTAATGTCTTAAATTTTCTCTACCATATGGGTACAAACATTATGTTGTAAGCATTAATATTTTCAGGCCAGACAATATTTAGAATATTTAGCACAAATTCCCTTAAAAATCATCATTTTGCACCTCATTTTTCCAATTTTCATTGGGTGTACTTCATACCCCCAAACCACGAGCCCAGGGTTTGCACCACTGGAGGAGTCTAGGGGCCTGCATTTTCTAAATCCAGCCCTGCATTGACTTATCCATAAATCTGCTTTATGATCTTGCACTCCCATTTCTAACAAGTCTTCTTTCGCCGTTAAAGTGTATTCATCAACTCCATACATGACAATTAGTCTTTTTAATTATCCTGTAAATTGAAATTATAAGTTTTTATCTTTTTACTTGAACTCATGATTTAGAGCCAAGCAACTAAGTTAGCTACCTCGTATTACCCGTAAAGTATTACTTATCTGTCAAAGCCTAATATTTCTTTTTTTTATCTTCTCTTCTCTTCAATTTTGTTTCTTCCTCATTTATTTCCATTCCAATGTTCTCTAATTCTCTTTCCAAAACTTCAAAAAATTTTTCTCAGATCTCACTTCTCATGCCACAATGGCCGCATCATCAGGATATATGCAATATGTGAATGTTGAGTTTAGCTCCAGTTCACCTTCCTATTAGAGCAGGGTCTGAAGTAGTCACCCTCCAAGTAGTTCTCCAGGAATCTGGAGTCACGTCAGTGTGAAGAGATCCAAAACAAAGTAGGCGACAAAGAAGCTCAAAATTAACTCTTTTGCGCTCATCAATTTTACACCATACCAAAGTGTAATGCACAAGGTCTCCTCAGTTTTCTTGCGGCATATGATTACCAACGGCCATTATACTGGCTTTTTCCTTGTGCCTTTACCTTACTTATTGGATTATGGATCTCCTTCTTTAGCTCTTTTCCTCCATATTTCAATAATTCTGCACCATCTCATATTTTCCTGGCACTTATTATTGTTAAGCATTTTACTGCTTTATCTACCTCTACTCATGTTGATACTCTCTGTACTTCATTGTCTTCTTCCTTTTTCCTTTTTTCACTTCCCTGTTCCCATCTTTACAAGCATTTTTATTGCATTTATTCCATACTCTACTCATTTGTGTCCTGGACCATTGTATATTTCATTTAGAAATTCTACAAAATATTCCATATAACCGGAATTTTTTATTTGTTAACCACAAGCATTCCATCTTCATCCTTCCATAAAAGTACCTGAGGCTGAAAGGAACCTCTTGTTTTTGCTCTATTTCTTTTAACTTTTTCATTCCAAAGTTTTTTCTTTCTTTTACACACATTTCCTCCTCTTCTTATGCCTCTTAAGTCCTTGATTATTATGTGTGTCTTCTATTAAAACATCTCCTTTCCTTCATTTCCAACGCTTCATCAAAAAATCAAACCATTTCATTAAAATGGTTACAATTTCCATGTTGAGGCAGTGTAATTAAGTAAGAATAAGTATTAATTACACTGTACTATCTAAGAATTACAGTGTCACTGCCAATAACATCATGTTCTCATCATTCAAGATCAATTAGCAAGAGATTTGATTGTCATGTAGCACAGAATACTTGTGAGTTTCTACCTAACATCTTTGCTGCTTAAATCACACGTGTTCTCCAACTGAACTTCATTTATCAAATAATATAAAATGACCACCAGAGCAGGGGGCTGTACAGAGTCAGATAGCCTACCCATATGTAGGAGTCAGATGAGTTAAATACAGGACAGTATTTTTGATAACTGGTATTCAGGTGAGTTAACCAGGATCAGTATTATGGGTACCTGAGAGTCGAGTGAATTAAATAAGGGCTAGTTAGTATTGTGTGTACCTAGGAGTTGGATGAGTCAAACAAGGGTCAGTTAGTATTGTGTGTAGCTAGGAGTTGTGTGAGTTAAATAAGGGTCAATTAATATTGTGTGTAGCTAGGAGTGGGTGAGTTAAACAAGGGTCAGTTAGTATTGTGTGTACCTAGGAGTTGGGTGAGTTAAACAAGGATCAGTTAGTATTGTGTGTACCTAGGAATTGGGTGAGTTAAACGAGGGTCAGTTAGTTTGTGTGTAGCTAGGAGTTGTGTGAGTTAAATAAGGGTCAATTAATATTGTGTGTAGCTAGGAGTGGGTGAGTTAAACAAGGGTCAGTTAGTATTGTGTGTACCTAGGAGTTGGGTGAGTTAAACAAGGATCAGTTAGTATTGTGTGTACCCAGGAGTTGGGCGAGTTAAACACGAGTTAATATCATAGGTATTAATATCCAGACAAGTATTCCTTTACTTTCCTCTATATACATTTACTTTAACTCATCCCCAATTATGACGCTACTTATTCTACAGAAAAAATATACAAATATATCATTAGGGCATCACTGTGGTACAAAGATCTGATTTTGTGAGTAAAGAACATGAATACCATCTATGAGAGGAGTACAGAAACATTCCACAATGTAAACTGGGAGGAGATTGCTTACAAATTAATTCCTTACCTTTTAAGTCAGAGTGATTTATTTTTAAAATAGAATTATTTTGGCTACTCTGCTGCAGTGAAACACTTCTCCACATTTTTGTAAATTTAAACATTCTATTCAAACAAAAATATGAAATTGTATACTTTGTTGTAAGGCTTCAGTTCTGCATAATTTGCTTGTACTATAAAAATGAATAACATTACAAGGATTAAAGTACATGAAAAAACTATTTGAATGTTCATGTAAAGCGCTTGTATCTACTATCTTTGTAGAACATAAAAAGTAAAGAAATGGTAAAAGTAAAAAAAAATAACTAGAACCTCAAGATAGAAAATAGTGCAAAGAATAATTTTGCTGTAAATAGATTACAGTGTTGCCAGAAAGTTTAGGGACACCCAACATAAAGTGATATACTACTTGTGTCCCTATACTAACAGCAGATTGGCTAACTCTATATATTTCCCCATTAACGCAGTGAAAATGAAGTATTTTGGTGTGACTTTCATTACATTATGTATAAAATCTTTCAAAATATGAACTTTTTTGTAATTTTAAAAACTTTGGAGGAAACACCTGTTTTTTAAAACATTAAAATTTATAACTTCTAAAATAAATTTCCAATCATCTTAATAATTGGTACGTTGTTTTAACATAAGATATGGAGTAAATAAATGATATTGTGGCAACTAGAAAAAAATAACTCACAGTCTGGTGATCGCTCAAAGTTCCTTTATTTTTATTTTTTTCGGAAATGAAAAACTGATAACTTTAGTGCGTTGTAGCGCTCGAACTATGAGAGTGGTAGGCAATCCACGCACACCAGCTTGTTCCTCACAAAACAGAGGAAGGGATATTGATGCGCACGCACTCCTTTTTCATCATTTGCTTTGTGGCCGTCAGATACAAACATCGCCATTTCCGTGTTTGTAAAAAAAAATAACGGAACTTTGAGCGATCACCAAACCGTGAGTTATTTTTTTTCTAGTTGCCACAATAGCATTTATTTAGTCCATATCTTATGTTAAAATCACGTACCAATTATTAGGATGATTGGACATTTATTTTAGAAGTTATAAATTTTAATGTTTCAAAAAACAGGTGTTTCCTCCAAAATTTTAAAATCACAAAAAAGTTCATATTTTGAAAGATTTTATACATAAAGTAATGAAAGTCACACCAAAATACTTCGTTTTCACTGTGTCAATGGGGAAATATATAGAGTTAGCCAATCTGCTGTTAGTATAGGGACACAAGTAGTATATCACTTTATGTGGGGTGTCCCTAAACTTTCTGGCAACACTGTATTTCATTAGAAGTTCAAAATGCCGCCAGAAGTTCATGATAGCAGCACAAAGCAAAGAGATATGATCATGGCAATTCCTGATGATTGGACTTTTAGCCTCTGGATTTTGAATCTTGAACCTGGTTGAGAATGGTGATTTGGCTGCTCGAGGGTTACAGCCTAATTACTTGAACTTTTTCTTCAATTAATTACCAGTTCTCTATTACTATAGAGAGAAATACCTCTACTGAGACAAATCGGCAAAAGTCGACAAATCTGTATTAATGGGAAAAGTGACTAATTACTTTTTAAAACAATAAATAAAAACTACAAAAACTTATACACTTTCACTGATTGACCTAGATGTTAAATATGAAACATCAGTGAAATAATTGGATAATAATTTGTAAAAGTAAAATAATAAAACTACAAAACAACCTTGTTTATCCAGATTAATTGGGATCATGATAATTGAAAATCCGCATAATTTGTGAATACAGTAAAACCACAATTACATAACATATCAAAGCAATTTATTATTTAGTTTTACGGAGATTATTTATAGAGAGAAGAAATAAAATAAAAATAAAAAACAAATGTACACAGTTTTATAAAAAATAAATATCCTTATTTTTTAACTTTGACTTGGCTTTCTAGGAAGTACCAAGGCCATAATTTACACATATAACATGTAAGACTAATGCTCAAAATAAACCATCAGTTAGTCTAGCTACACCATGGCATCAGAATCGGTCATGACATCTTTCGGTTCTTTGTTATCAGAATCAAGTACACTGTCTTCTTTTATCATTGAAGAAAAGTTGCTGATACAAATTTCAAGTCGGTCTTTGTACCGATGCTATTATCAGTCCAAAGCCAATCATTTACATCTTCCAAACTTAAAATAATCATCACCTCTCATAGATCTACAACACTGTCCACATAATTCGTTAAAACACTGTACGCATCATTCTGAATGCGAACTTTTGTTAACACAGGAAGTTTGCAACCTAACTTGTTTGGGGCGTAAGAAGATTCCTTATTTCAAAAAAGCTATACACAGTATCTTTAGTATGAATATTAGTGACTCATATGTCATCTTTTGTTGAATATGGTATACTAACTGTAGGCCTACCTTGTATTTTTATCTTGCAATACTTATTGTATATTAATGAAAACCCATATTTATTCAGTGTGAGACATTACTCATGATTTCAGGACTGGATACCGTAACCTAATCAATTTAAGATATACTAGCCTAACTAAAACTCACCTCTATATTAGTGTAAAACTTTTCAATAGGCTAGCTGTAAGTGTTAGAAATACTACTCAGAAAAACTTTTATAATGTTATGCTAAATTGTCTAAAGAAAAAGCATTTTATTCAGTTCAAGAAATGTCGTCTTCCAATTTCATAATAGAATACTGACATATACTTTTCAGCATAAGAATGCATGACACACAAACGACTATGTCAATACACTGTAATGTAAGACGACAATAAAATATTCTTGGTTCTTAAACAAGAAAATAAATTGTTTGTCACTGAAAACTCAACAAAACTTACTAAATCTTCGACAAATTTGAATCCTTGAACTCTGCAAAACCGAACCAGACAACCTGCATATAAGCATGAACGATTTTGTACTGTACTTTTTATATTTTACAACCTTATTTCATTCTATCAAAGCTAAATAATGTTTAAATTGTTCAACATCCTATAGATTATAGCACAGAGAAAGACTATATACTTTCTCAGTGTTTGTAGAAACAATATATAAAAAATAAGCGATGCATTGCTTATGTTAATACCTATATTTTAGTGCTGAAAAATAAATAATTCTGTAAAATCAGCCTGTACACATCTTTAAAATTAGAACAACATAAACATGGAATTAAATGATTATCCCATCAAATTAATATTTTTATTAGTTACACTTCATTACAACTCACTCTCAAACTACAAACATTATCAAGGCATAAACTAAGTAGTTTTACTGGATGAGCGTGAGCGAAGCATATCACTTGAGGGGCTAGAAAATGTTTATTTTTGTCTGGGTGTCCACACCATATCTCGAGAACAAACTGACCTAGACTAAAAATTTTGCATGAAGCCTCATTTCTGTAGAGGCAACACCAAGTTTTATGATGGTGCATGTCATTCCATGTGTCTTGACTGAGTCTTAGTGAACATTTTTACATTGGTCTCATGGCTAACTATGATAGAAACGAGAGATTGCAGAATAAATAAGTCTGTAAACACAGTACAATAATATGACATTTAACATGTGACATTGTAATACATTTAGCAGTTGACTTTAAATTTTGCATACTACCCCAGCGAAGCCTTTTACATGATCATGGTGTAGTCTACTACTATCTTGTACTTTATTAGAATTACAGAGAACTACAACAACTGCGCTGTACACATTTTAAAATTGTTGTAATAATAATTTATCATCGTGTTGCACCCAGTCACAAATCTAAAGACATGAGATCCTTCCTCACTAACACTATACAAATTTGGATGATTAGTGTTGGATGAATGCTGAGTTCATCTCCATTTCACCTATTGCTTAGTGCAGCATCTGAAATCTGATGCTGTCACAGACTTGACTCCTGGAATCTGGAGTCAATGTGAGTCTGGAAAGATTTAAAAATTTGGTGACGAAGAAGCTCAAAATAAACTCTTTGCATTGTTTCAAAATTAGAGACACCTAGACAATAAAAAATTAATTCTAGATGAAGAGAGCATCCTCATTGCCTCATCAGAAGCACAATTGTGTGCACTATGATATTTCAGACACAATCCCAAATTACGGTGGAGTAACCGAGCTTTCTACACACATAAAGCAGCTATGGTGGGAAAGGGTTGATACAATACAAATGTTGAGTTCATCTCTTTCACCTTCTTAGGCAATCGACATAGAAACTGAAAATGAGGTGTTCATCGAGACATTTTTTGTAGTCTAAATAAGTGTCTTTGTAGAGATTGTTTCAAACTTTTTCATCATAGACTTTTTTGGATCTTTTCAGATGGATGTTGCCTCCAGATTCCAGGAGCAAAGTCTGTGACAGTGCCAGACTTCAGATGCTGCACTAAGCAGAAGGTAAAATGGAGTTAAACTCAACATTTGTATTGAATCCACCCTTCCCACCATAGCTACGATATGCACAGCGATGTTTTTCAAAATTCTCAGGGTGTCTCTTTTTAATAATAGTTACTACATGGTATTTTAATTACGTATATATGATTTCAAGTTGTAATTCAATGTACCATTCTTTAGATATACATCTCTCTATGTCATACTATTGACAATTTTAATGATCCGATCTTTTGGATAGTGCAATTTATTGGTTGAGAAAAAACAGTGGAGTCTTGTGTATGGAAGATATTATTTATTTACATAAGATACAAGTTATTGAACTTCATCCCTCTCAAAATTCCCCACTTGAGAACCTATAATTTTTGTCTACTGTATGAACATTCACACTGCTGGAAAGACCCAGAATACCACCCACTACAATGCTATTTGGCTCCAGTAATATTTCCTTATCTTTGGTAATTTCATAAAATCTAAACCACTTTAAGGTTTCTTCAGTTCTGAAAATAGAAACAAATCTTCAGAAACCAGATTTGGCGATTCCATGAGCTTGGAAATGATGGTAATTGTTTTTTTTTTTTTTTTATGAAATGAATTTACATATACGTAGCCATGTTACAGCACACACCCTTCACTGTTACAACTCACGTGTCTTCCTCCTTATAACCTTACATTTAATGTGTTACAGTTTAAGATAACCTTGCAGAAAAATAATGAACAATTTACCTTCATCACGTAAAAACTGAGCATGACCTTGATACGGAATTTTATTAGCAAACCTTTTTATGGATGTAGGATCAAGTTTTATTTTCCATTGTGATAATTGGATCTTTGTTCCAAATCATTCATATAAACCTATTTTTAGCCCCCAGTAAAGCTACTTTTGAAATAATATTCATTTTAAATTTCCATTTCAAGACGTTCCCAACCAATCTGAACATGGCGTTGTTTCAGATCTTTGTTGGTCCCAGGTAAAAATGTTGCTGACTCTCCATGCATTTGCAGTCTTTCACTTAAAATTTCTAAGCAGAAGCCTAATTACATTTTTAACTCGTTTGTGATTTCATGAATGACAGTGATGTGTGATTATACCAGAACATACTCGTACACTCCAGTAACTTTTTCGTTGTCTTTGATGTTGAAAGGATCATGATAAGGATCAACTTCTGATACAAATCCATCCTTCTTTGTGTCTTTTATATCACTAATTAAATTGATTTAGATGTGATTGATTCAGTCATTCACATCCAAATGCTCATTGCAGCATCTGAAATGCGTTACCCGACTTCAAACAAAACCTCACACAAACACACTTCTTTTTAGCTAAGCTATCACCAAATATGAAAACTGTTTTAATCAAACAACTGGATAATTAAAATAAATAAAACTAAACACAGTCTACAAATGCTGCTTTGTTCAGAAATAATCATAACACCAATGGTGCCAACCATGCTGTTTTTTATAACCCTTGTACCATCAAGTGAATGAAATGAACATATTATGGAACAATTTAGGCAAATGTATATTAAGGATTGATGTAATCACTCAAGTTATTTTTTGTAAATTTTTATTCAGATCAATTTTTAATTTTCAACCAACAAACTAAAAATGTAATCTTGAGCTTCAATTCATACAACAATGATTAGAAAAATAAACATTCCCTTGACTAGCTCTTTACATATATGTATAATCAACTATCAATATTTTGAGTCTTTCGTTGTGCAAAACACTTTGGTTAAAGATTGTATCAAATTAATAAAAACATTCATTTAGAAACCATTTAGTAATATTTCTATTCACGAATTACTGGAAAACTTAAAACTATGACACTTCTTAACTTAATGTAATGGAAAGAATGAATAAAATAATAAAAATCGCCGATGGTAAACAGTACATCTTAAAATTTACATTCATACATCACTGATGTAATGCAAGGATATCAAACTTCTATTCAGAAGGCCTAATTGACATTTTAGCGTGTTGGCAATGAAACCAAAAACTTTCTTTTGTCATGAAGTTGTGGTGAGAGGGGTGGGAGGGATGGGATTGGGAGGTCGGTAGACAATCTTTACACTGAAAGAGAAAAACTCGCCCATGTTGAGATTGGTGACGGATGGAGGAATGATCATCACCCGGCCTCTTTCAAACAGCCACTGTGGTTTTAGTAGATTGGACCCCATCTGCAAGACAGAACAAGTTACAACTTGCCATAACAAGCACAAACATATATTAACAATCACCAGCCTGTCACTTGGACATACAATGTTACATTAACCGAGTTTATGTAACTTGACTGATCCAACAAACAAATTTTAAATCTCCAAAATTGATATGACTTTTTACATGGGTGATCCCTAAACTGATGAGCTCAAATAAGCATTTTTGTAGTATTTTACAAAATAATAACATAGAGACTTGAAATTAGTCTTGTTCTTTAGATCTTAAAATGCCCTATTAGGGAAAAAATATAAAATATTCGCCTAAAAAAAAATTATTTGCAAAATATTTATTCTTTTTACTCTTTATTTTTTTTAATAAAAATTTCCTAATTTCTCGCTAATAAACTAAAAGTATTTTTGGAAATTTGTTATTGACAGTGATTTATCCTAAAATTACATATTATGTTTATAAATCCAGAAACTTTGAAGCGCATAAAATTAAAAATGCTCTACTTGTTGGAAAAATAATAAAAATTCACTTACATGAATAAGAAGTAATTTTTTGGAATTCACACACATTCAATGTTCTATTTGTGTTTAGTTTCTGTGTGATCTCTGTTTTTTAAAACTGACTACTGTTAAAACACAATATGATAAAAAAATTTAATATTTACAGATTTTTAAAATGTTTTTGAAACTTCAATGGCAAACATGCTTGACAAGGCATTCAGCATGTACACCAAGACCACACCTTACACACACCTTGCAAGACCTCCGCTTCTCTCCTTCATGATGATTATCCCCTGAATAGGTTCGGCTCAGTTTTTCCTTTTTTCAGATAATTGTGACCTGATAGTGACACAATAAACATTACGCAATTGGAGTTGAGAAGACAGACCAAGCTCGGATGGCACAGCCTTCCTAATCACGATTTTGTTACAGTTTGATGACAAAACATGGTACGTAACAGAATGATCAGTTTTTTTTACTTTGATGCAGATATTATTTCTCTATCAATTGACATAAATTAAGATTTATTTGGCAAAAATAACGCACCCAATTTTTCATGCAACAACAATATATTGTTGCATGTCAATTTTTAGCCGATACGTCAACAACAATATATCGTTGTGTATCATTTTTTGGCAAATTCACTCACAACAATATATCATTGCATATCAGTCAAATGGTTAACTAACAATAATTACATAACGTAGCTATGGTGGGAAGGGTTGATTCAATGTGAAAGTTAAGTTTATCTGTATTTCACCTTTCACTTGGTACACAGTCTGAAAAAAATTGTGCACCTGTGAGATAATGAGAACACATCTTCATCTAGATTACACTGGATGGCTGGTAGGTAAATCAGACATATCTTTTTTTGTAATGTAGATGTTGAACTGGAATTTTCATTTTAACATTTTACAACAGGAAACAGTCAAACCTAATACAAAAATCTGAAATTTTCATTGTAAAATGTTAAATTAATTAAACTTTTGGAATGTGAATAAATAAATCTTAACAACAAGAAGTAGTCAAACTTAGCTTTTGATATTAATTCACTTTACTTGATATAGCATACAATTAATTCACTTTACTTCAGCTAAAATGTCCAAGTTCCCTTGGTGCGTGCACAATTGGAAATTGGAATTAAGCTCAAAGGGATTTTCTGTATTCAAAGGGATTTGTGGCAATCAGTGGTTCCATTCTAAATGCCTGGACTGGTCTGATAAGAACTTCAACAGGTTATACGAGATCAACATTGAATTTTGGTAATGCAATATTTAATATAGCCACAATGGACACAGAACAGTATTACGAAGAGGACCTTTCTCAGCTTCCCAAAGAACATCAAACAATGGAGAAACCCTAAGTATGCACACCACACAAAATGAATATGATAATTTAAAGAGCAATAAAAATATTGGAAGACAGTTTGTTCAAAAAATATGTTGTGTAAAGCAAAAGATCAGAGACATCAATCATTTACGAGAAAGAATTATCGCTGCGGTTGGGACAGTTACACCTGAAATGTTGGTGAACATGTAGCAAGAAGTGGAATATCATCTTGACATGTGCAGGACCACAATTTAATTCTAAACAAAACTTCTCTTCTCATCAAGAATTCTCTTTCATGATATTTTGTACTCAATGATATACAAGGCGTGTTCAGAAAGTAAGTACCGTTTCATTCTACTGCCGCTGTAGCACTGCAATTAGTGTTCAGCACATGTGCACTAGTCGTCCTTGTTCACTGGCTATCGACTCATGCCATTTTAGTTGTTGTACGTCGTGTTTTCAGTTTTCTCTGAACATTTTTAAATGTTTAAGACAACTAGTGATCCTGCCGATTGTGGGATTCGTTCTGTAATAATATTTTTGAATGCAAGGAATGTGAAACCGGCTGAAATTTTAGTCAACTTTGAGATGTTTACGGGGAAGACGTGATGAATGAAGCAATGGTGAGAATGTGGGTTAGAATGTTCAATGGCGGTCGAACAAATGTGCATAAGAATCGAAGCGGTCGGCCTTCTCTTGTCACCGATGATGTGGCAGTTCACAAAAAAATTCCAAGAGAACAGACGTTTCACTATAACAACGCTATCTGACAACTTCCAACAAATTTCACACACTCTTGTACAAAATTGTTACAGACTGCTTAGGTTATCGCAAGCTGTGTTCCTGATGGGTTCCAAAAATGCACACTGACGTGCACAAAACCAAGAGACTCGGAAGTGCTTTGACTTTTCTCATATGGTACAGTGATGATGGTGAGGAGTTTTAAACAAAACTGTGACAGGTGATGAAACTTGGGTCCGTCACGTCACACCGGAATCCAAACAGCAGTCAATGGAGTGGCAACACAAGCAATCCCCGAAGAAGCAAAAATTCAAAACGAAAATGTCTGCACAAAAAAATCATGTGTACTGTCTTTTGGGATTGGAAAGTTGTTTTACAGATTGATTTTCTCTCAAGAAGTGAAACTATTAATGTGGTAAGGTATTGCGAAACCTTAAGAAAACTAAGGCGCGCAATTCAAAACAAATGGAGAGGAATGCTCAGTAACGGAATTGTATTGCTCCATGACAATACTCAGCCCCATACTGCTGATGGCACTCAAACATTGGTTCAACAATTTCGTTGGAAGCAGTTCGATTGCCCGCCCTACACCCTGGACTTGATACCGTCTGACTACCACTTGTTCCTGCACATGAAGCGCAAGCTAGGCAGCCAACTCTTTGAAACCGACGATGCAGTGAAAACTGCTGTGGAGTCATGGCTACATTCGTTGGTGGGAACCTTCTTCAAAGAGGGTATAGACAAATTGATCACCCGCTACGAAAAGTGTTTGACATTGTTGGAAACTATGTCGCAAAGTAGTTTAAGGTTTAGACTTTCATCTAGAAATAAAATATTGTTGACAAAAATTGTTTTACTATATTTTTTAAATACGGTACTTACTTTCTGAGCATGGGAACTTACGTACTTAAAACTAGGGAGTTCTTTTTCAACACCCCGTATTAATAAGGGGAGAGTTGCAATAATATTTATACAACAGGATTAATCTGCAACGGACATTCTTTTCCTTTGTCACCATATCCATCTCAACATATCTTAACCAACACTGTTACTGCTAACTTAAAATATCTACTCTCCATGCCTGTATTTATTCAATCCGACTGCAGAACATTTTTCATGTCTCATGAATTGTAAACTTTTTGTACACTTCATTTATAAGTGAATCACTCAAGGCTATCGAGCAGTGAAGTCAATTTCATCTTGGGTTTCCAAACCTGGGCTTGTTTTTCTTAAAGCTCACAATTTTAATTCTACGAGGTCTGTCCAAAAAGTATCCGACCGCCGACCAGTAGGCGGCCACGGCGTAACCGACCGACTCAAACCGGTTATTGGAGTGGAGGGGCAAGCCTACTCCTTCGCATATTAGGCACTGAAAATGATCCGGTCACTCAGTGAGTTACAGCGCTCTGTTCCGTACAGTACTGCCGTGTGTGTGCGTCGCATTTCAATATGACTGAACGTGTTGAGCAGCTCATTTGGATTAAATTTTGCCAAAAACTTGGCCATTCAGTATCAGAGACAATTACTATGATACAGGAAGTTTATCGTGACGTGTCTATGGGCGATACACAAATAAAAGAGTGGTTTAGGCGGTTTAAAAATGGCCGCATATCAGTGGAGAGTGATGACCAATCTGGCAGGTCTTCAACGGCCAGAAACGCTGAAAATGTTGAACGTGTTTGTGCAGCAATTAATTAAAACCGTTGATTTATTGTCCGAGAGGTGGAAGAAGATTTAGGAATACCAAAATCGTCAGTTTGTAACATTTTACACGAAGATTTAAAAATGAACCGTCTTTCGGCAAAATTTGTTCCTCGGCTGCTGACCAAAAGACCAAAAGAACTGTCGACTTGAAATCGCACAGGAAAATCTGGATTTGATAAAAGTAACCCACGGCTATTTAAAAAAGTTATTACTGGTGATGAGTCATGGGTTATGGCTACGACCCTGAAACAAAGGCTCAATCTTCACAGTGGAAAACTCGCGAAGAGCAACGGCCCAAAAAAGCAAGACAAGGTCGAAGCAATATCAAGACAATGCTGACAGTTTTTTTGACCAGGACAGCGTTGTTCATCACGAATATGCTCCAAGAGGCCAGACAGTGAATAAGGAGTATTATCTTGAGGTCCTAAGGCGGCTACGAGATGCAGTGCGAAGGAAATGACCTGAACTGTGGACAAGCCGTGACTGGATCCTGCCCCACGACAACGCGCCAGCTCATTCCTCAAATCTTATTTAGCGTTTTATGGTCAAACACGACATCAACCAACTACAACAGCCTCCCTACAGTCCTGACATAGCTCCTTGTGACTTCTGGCTATTTCTGAAATTAAAAATTCCTTTGAAAGGAAAAAGATTTAAAGATGTTCAACAAATAAAACAAAATGCGACGAAGGACCTATTAGCCATTCCGCAAAATGAATTTAAGGAGTGTTTCCGGAAGTGGGAGGTGCGTTGGAATAAGGTAGTGGCTTGTGGAGGGGGGTACTTTGAAGGGGACCAGATTGCCATTGCCACCGAGTAACGTCAGTTCATGCCAGATGTCAAAGTCGGATACTTCTTGGACACACCTCGTACTTAATAATTCCTTGCTTGAAGCCATCCCCCAACACAGACACACAGATGTGTATGCTTGATGAGCGAGAAAACCATTTCTACAAGACACTTTGCTCGTACTCTCTCTACTGGAGAACCTATCCTTCAATCAAATTGTCTTTAAACTTATTGATGAATATCACTCATGGTGTAGAACCCTCAAGAAATTTGTCCACTGAATCATCCAACAGAAGATACTGAGATGTTACCATCCCATCAGACGTGAATAATAATGAATAAATTTATTTTATTTTTCTTAATAAAAAACATGGCAATACATACATATATAAGTTTGAGAAATTAAACTGGCCACTTTAACAAGTTGTGTGGCCAGTGTTGTAAAAAACATATAAATTACAAAAAAGAATCATTACTGTCTAGCATTATTTGAAAGTCTTTGTATCCGTCTGCTGTAACATCTGATGGTAAATAATTCTCTTTAAAAAGTATAATATATAATTTAAAGTGTAGAAATAAAATAAAGTACATAATTGTGAAAAAATTTAAGTATATTATATGTATAGTATAAAAATATAAACTGCTATACTAAGAAGCTTGTGAGGTAGCCTATGCCTGTTGATAATAAAGCCAAGTGATTGCCATCCTGGAAAAATATTTTTGATTTGTTGCATTATTTATGTGAAGCGGAAGTTGATTAAAAATTTCGAAACCAAGTACTTAAAGGAATGACGGAAAATCGATTTATTTACTTTGGATAGTTTAAAATATTAACTTTCAAAGCTTCTTGTACTGTAAAGATGATTTGGCATGATATTTTTTCTATTTCCGCTCCGAATAAAAAACTATCTCAGGACTTCAAAAACGAAAAGATGCTGGATCTGTAAAATACGCAACTGCTGGTACAAAGGAAAAGAGCGTGATAGTTTAGATTTTTTAAGAATTATACACAAGAAAAAGTTTTGGGTAGTTCTTAACTATTAGTTTTGTAAGTAACCCTCCCCCATTATGGCAAAGCATAATGTAATTTTGAATTAATTAAAGCAAAATAAAGGGTTCTCAAGAGAGATAAATTACAAAAATTTCTTAAAAAATAAAATTTTCTGATTTGTGATCTTAATTTTGAGTCTAAGATGTGAGGTGCAAAGTAAGTTTCTCATCAAGCAAAACTCCCAGATATTTCATAGATTTTACTTTTTCTAAAGGTTGACAGGTTTTGTATTACAGGTTGATGAATGAAAAAATTATAGGAGTAGGAATGTCAAAGCCAAAGAAATTAAAATTAATAAATTTCGTTTTCTAACATTTACTTGAATTTTGTTTACAAAAAACCATTTTCTAACTAGCAGAAGATGAGTTAATTGAATTGGTAAGGTTAATTAACTTGTTTGAGAATAAAAAAGTGCAATATTTTCTGCAAAAGCATTTATGTTTCCTTTAAACTTTAGTTCCAATAAATTATTTATAAAGATTAAAAAAAGGATAGCAGAGGTAGTTAATGATTATGTAAACAAGAAATGTAGCAATGTCATCAATTATATGTTTTAATAAGCCAATGTTAATTCTATCCAGACCAGTGGATTTTTTACTTTGTAAATTATAAACAATACTTTTGACTTCATCTACAGTGGTAGGCACTACAAAGAAAGACTCATTGAGGACACGGGTAGGAAGTGGGTAGGAAGTAATTTGACTTGATATGTTCCTTGCTGACCAGACTGTACCGAGATAAGGTGCCTGTTGATTTCCTTAGTGATGGAGCGCTTATCACTGGTGGGCTCTTATCACTGTTCTGTTATCAAGTTCAAGTTGGTCTATGCATATATCCTTGCTGCCTCCTGTTAGATTATTTATTATTTTCCATTGGTGGGAAATGTCACCTTTACAGTTTTCTAGCTGCTGTGTATATTATTCATTTTTTACAAGGTCAATTTCTGATTTTAGGTCATTGGAAAATTTTTAAAAATAATTGCCAAACCCTTTATCATAGGGCCTTATTTTGAAAATGTTATAGTTTTTTCTTTTATCTATTTTTTCAGAAGATTAGACGTAATCCAAGGGCTCAATGACTTGGCTTTCCTTAGTTTACGATTTAAAAAAATTTGTTTCCTACTACCAAAAAGAATTTGCATGTCCATTTTGTAATCTATATAAACAAAGTAGTTTAAAATGCAATTTGTTTATTCTAACATTTAGTAAAAGAGCATCGGCTGATATTATATTGCATGCTATTGTGATTTGTTTACAGTCGATCAAGCTATCAACAAAACGTAAAATACCACCCGATTTGTAATTATTATTGCACTTGGCAAATAGATTGTAACCTGGTAATGTATAAAGACATAATTCATCACTGTTAATCCAAATTTCACTGAGAACTATGAAATGGATTTTTTGTTTTATCTTGCTTAGTTCTACAACAAGTGCATTAACATTTTTTCTCATACTTCTAATATTAGTATAAATTAAATTATAACTATTTAGTATAATTCCTAGTTAAAAAGGTCTTGTAGCTCAGAATGGATATTATCCAGCTGTTCAATTGAATCCATTATAAATAATTATAAATGTGACATAAATTATTTGAGATATAAATCACATAAGTAATAAAATAACAACAAGAACAAATAAACAGAACTTTAGTAATATTAGCAACAAATAATAAATACTATATCTAACAATAGTGCTACCATTACACCACAGAGCGCTCACTTTTTCCGATTCAATTATTTTGTATTCACCCGGCAAGTGAGAAATCTAACAATAGTGTAACAGTAAATAAAGATCTATGAAAACAATAACTTAACAAGAAAATTTAACAAGGACTTACAGGTTTACTTAAGCTTGTTGAGTTCCTCGTATGAGTCAACCTTTATGTATCATTCCCCCTGACACCTTCTGACAAAGAATTTACCCACCCTACACCAAGCATATTGATAACCTATTTCCCTGCATTTTTGTTTCAACTTAGATAGAAAAATCTTGTTATCAGGAGTCAAGTGTTCATTGATGTACACGGTCTTTTCAGGAAAGGTGAAGTTGATCTGACAGGCGGTTAACCCAATTTTTTCTTTGAACTTACGCAGCACCGAGTCACGGGTTACCCTCCTGGCGAACTGCACAATGAGAGGAGATGGGCGGTCTTTCTTGAAGGACTCAGTGAGCCGTCGAGATGTTGTTCTCCGTGAGGTCCACTCCGACGTCCTTCACCAAAGCGATGATGTCTTCCCTCGGAGTTTCTGGAATCCGCTGACCTCTATATTATTTTTTCTGGAGTACTGCTTAAGTACTCTTACTCCATCCTTTAGAGAAGATATCTCGGTGTTTAAGGCAGCACTCATACTCCGAAGGTGCTCGTTTTCCTTCTTCATCACGACGAGTTCTTCCTTTATATTTTTCATTTAAGTTGTTGATTCGTCCATTTTATTAGACAAGAACTACACAGCTTCAGCCAGTCCGTCTATCTTGTTTTTTGTGCTTTTCATTTCATCACATAACTGAGATTTAAACTCCTGGAGTATTTCGCGGAACTCAGTACTGGTAGTTGAGACATCACGACAGACTTTACACTTCCAGTCTCTAGAAGAGCGAGTTTTTGGTCCCACGACGTCGCCATGGATGCATCGTGCATGGAAATATTTCTCGCAACTTCCAGCGCATTTCACTTTCTGCTCATTATCAACACCATCGCAAGATATATCACAGATGCCACAGACAGACAACATTCTTAATAAACCCTAGATAATAAGTTCATAAGTTGCATAATTGCAACACAATTCGAGAGCTAGGTTAGTATTGCGGCGCACAGGAACAAATATATGTGAGGCAAACAGCAAGAGTGATTGTACTCTTGATTGTCTTATCATATCGGCGGACAGAGTTAGACTGAAACTATGAAAACAACAATAAGAGCCCAAATCAACAGGCTAGATGTATTTACTGAAGCTGGAATAAATGTTTTGGTTGAATTTAAACACTCTAGTTTTGTTCTTTGTGCATAAGAACCTTATACGTCGTCCTAAACGTTTTCTCTTTATCACACAGAATAGGGAGTTCTTTATGAGATTGAATGTATGTCTTGCTTAGGGAGAGCGCAACAGACAGCATATGAATTTTTCTGGGACAAAAAAATTACATGAGCTCAGGCACAAGGCGGTCTACCAATCCGATGTGTGGAAATTAAGTCAATTTAAAAAGGTCAGTACATAAAAGCGTTCATCTTTACAGTCTTTTCCTTTACTTTATTACCCCTTTTCCTGTTTGCTTCCAATGTTGTGTCTTTACTTTAAGGATGTTAACACCTTATTTCTTTAATTTAAAAGCAGTTTAACCTAATTTGCCTTATAGTCAATCCTGTATACATAAGTGGATGAAATTTAACATTAGGCCCCAGTTTTAGGCATCTTACCTGTATAGCTACAAGATTGTTTACAATTAGTTTCATTGCTATAGTAAACCCTTGATAAACTCATTAACCCTAAATTTTGCAACTGAAAAACTTATAATAGCGGACACTTTTCTATATTTGAGCATAATTATTTAACCCTTTTAACCCCAGCCATTTTTCCATGGACTTGCCAGAAAGCCCATGGCGATAAGGGTCCGTAGTGCAGAATTGAGGAAAAATATATCTAGTTTTCTTATTTTTTGAAGATAACTTTTAGGTTTTTGTTTTAAATTGTTCACAAATAAGTGTTACTCTTAGATGTAATAGTTAAAAAGTACTTTTACAGAATGATTTGTTTTTTTTAGCGTATTTATACATAAAAAAATTTTAATTTTTTTTAATTTTTTATAGTTTGGACATACTTAAAAGGGTTAGAAAAAAAATTGTAGCCCTGAAAAATGAAGCAATTTTGTTGTACACATATTTCTTACTACACAAACAAAATTTGAAGAACTTTCCTTGATAAATGCAGGAGATATATCCAATTAATTGTATTGCTGCATAAGCACTTCTTCATATATTTCCACATACACGTCAGTAGAAGTATACAGATATGTCTTGTTACTTGTACACAAAATTCCCTTCTGGCAGGAACATCTTCAAAAAAATTGTAGAGAGCCCTAAGAAATTTAACTAGATTCCACTTAGCCCCTGATTTGAACACATTTTTGAGGATGTGCAAACCACAGGTGCCTATAAATAAAAAGTATAGGATCATCATCATTATTCTCAGTCTGAAGTTCCTACTCCAGATCTTTCACAGACTTTAAATTTTACATTAAGTCTATCGATAGACAACGAGAAATGTTTTTTTTTTACATTTATGTGCTTTGATTGACTTCTGAATTTTAAAATCAAATTGCTCCCAGTGCTTTTAGTCAAAGAAGTAGAGGGTAAAAATATCTTGTGGTCACTTCATGACTTACAGGATCCCAATACCTTAGTGCAATACCCATTTACTATTCTGGCTAACTTTATTCATGCTTTCGTCCAATATAGAAACAAAGGCAGAGATGATTCCTGGACTTACTTGTCCAGTAGGTCTCGAAAATACTCAACAATACCAAAGTTCACCAAATAACCAATTTTAATTTACGCTCAAGTGAAATTTTTCCTGCGATTTGACTATCCATAAATTGACTCAAACACTTTGGATGCAACTCCTGATAGCAGGGAAAACCAGCCTAAAACAGCTACCACAAAAATTTTCCAGGACCAACTTTTGAATTTCAATGACTTTCCAATGACCTACTTTATTTCCATGACTTTCCAGGAATTCCAGAAGCGTGGCCACACCTATGTATATTGCGATAGAGTTAAATAATTACAGAGTTTTGGAGTTAGACTTGCATCATAACTGAAGTAATGTTAAATCCAATTTACTTCACACTGATCTCCCCACAAATCACTTCAATTTCAAAATCGATAATTAATTATGAGAGTTTACAGCCTTATATATGGCATTTATCCTTAGTCAGTTGAAATATTTAAGAAACTTATTCTAGAAATCAAAATAAAACATTGTCTTCTTCAAAGCTTTGTCCACCAAATCACCGGAATCATGTTCATGACCAAATTCAGCCACAGAGATCATTGTAAAATATTCATATTTAATATGTTTATTATGTAATTGTTGAAATTAGTAACTATGGTTATTACACATTCAGCAAAATATCATTCTAAATTCCAAGTTAGTGTGACCTATACATAAAATCTGAAGTATTAGTAAAACATTCACTGGAGGAAAAAACTACAGTCCACAAGAAATATACTACACCTATAAATGTTCCATCCGGGTCTGAGATATTTGTTCAATATTTTGAATATTCTGAAATCGGCTAAGCTGAAACGAACACTTTAAATGTCAGTGAGCAGCCGGGACATCAACCCATGCAGCAAAAAAATTCTCCGTTGATTAAGAAGATTTTAACTGACAACCAACACTAAATGTCAGTGAGCAGCCGGGAACATCAACCCATGCAGCAATAATTCTCCGTTGATTAAGAAGATTTTAACTGACACCAACACTAAATGTCAGTGAGCAGCCGGGACATCAACCCATGCAGCAAAAATTCTCTGTTGATTAAGAAGATTTTAACTGACACCAACACTAAATGTCAGTGAGGGGGCTGGGACATCAACCCATGCAGCAAAAATTCTCGTTGATTAAGAAGATTTTAACGGACACCAACACTAAATGTCAGTGAGCAGCCGGGACATTCAACCCATGCAGCAAAAATTCTCCGTTGATTAAGAAGATTTTAACTGGACACCAACACTAAATGTCAGTGAGCAGCCGGGACATTCAACCCATGCAGCAAAAATTCTCCGTTGATTAAGAAGATTTTAACGGACACCAACACTAAATGTCAGTGAGCAGCCGGGACATCAACCCATGCAGCAAAAATTCTCTGTTGATTAAGAAGATTTTAACTGACACAAACACTAAATGTCAGTGAGCAGCCGGGACATCAACCCATGCAGCAAAAAATTCTCTGTTGATTAAGAAGATTTTAACTGGGACACCAACACTAAATGTCAGTGAGGGGCTGGGACATCAACCCATGCAGCAAAAATTCTCCGTTGATTAAGAAGATTTTAACGGACACCAACACTAAATGTCAGTGAGCAGCCGGGACATCACCCATGCAGCAAAAATTCTCCGTTGATAAAGAAGATTTTAACTGACACCAACACTAAATGTCAGTGAGCAGCCGGGGACATCAACCCATGCAGCAAAAATTCTCTGTTGATAAAGAAGATTTTAACTGACACCAACACTAAATGTCAGTGAGCAGCCGGGACATAAACCCATGCAGCTGAAATTGTCCATTGATAATGAAGATTTTAACTGACACCAACACTCTAAATGTCTGTGAGCGGCTGGGGGACGTCAAACTATGCAGCTGAAATTGTCCTTTGATAATGAAGATGTTAACTCACCCTCTAAAATCTGTCATCAGGCCCGGACTTCAATGAAAGCACCAGAACTCATATCAATAACATATTACTTGCACGACAAACTATGTTTTCCCCAGTGTAAACTTTTCACTAACCCCCTAAAATTTTGGTAATTTACTGTTTATAAACTAATTCTTAAATTCTGTAATAGCTTAGTGGACTCAAGTATTGCCTGTACTTGGGGGGTGGCGGAGGGTAGCTCGCAAATAAAAATGTTGATAATATTTCTTGTTTTTATTTACAACACTAGTATGAAACTAAAAATGAAATATCTGAGTTTAATGAACCATAAAATTTAAAAAAATTAAATATTTCTATAATTAGTGTATTCAAAAGTACGTGAAAAACTAATATTTTTTTACATTCTTGCTGTCTGAATATTGCCAATTGGATACGTGACAGTTTGTTGAATCGTGTAAATATAACACATATACCTTCAAAACCCTTTAATACTTTCTGGAGTAAATATATATATATATATATATATATATATATATATATATATATATATATATATATAGATATCGTCAGTAGAAGTATACAGATATATATACTTGTTTTTGCACTTTTGAAATAATAACAATTGTAAAATAACACAAACTAATTGTAATGGTTTGTAAGACTAAAAACTTGTTTAATTTTTCAAAAAAAGTAAATAAAATAATATTTACAATATATACATTTTATATAAACAACTCAATTCATTGTCTTCAAAAATAGCACAATCACCACTAATAATAGGGTACTTTGGGATTAAACCGACCACACAGTATGAAGAACACAAAAATATAAATTTATAGAAACAAACATGATAGAACGAAAAAACAACTCTTTAATTACAAAATTACACGCATTTCCAGGCATTGTGATTGGTATTGTCGTCGCTGTTATCTTATCTTTCTCGAGAATCCCGATTACAACAGGCCTCGCGGCATCACGTGATTTTCACAGTACAGAATTGCCTTTCCATTACAATTCAATTTATATTTCTGATCAGATCCTCTAGAATTTGATATTTTACTGATATGTACTATCTCGAGGGATGTTTTTCTTTCGTTGAGATCAGCGCGAAGGCATGGCACTCGCATTTGGGTGGCGGAGTGTGATCAAGAATAAAAACAAGTTTTGAGTGTTTTTTCAATAAAGAGTTTAGTTTTAGTTTGATCATGTTTGTTTTTATTGAATTTTTGTGTTTGGAGAAATGTAGAGGTAAAACACGGAAGTACAACAAAGCGACGCACCAGCTGAACGGGCGGCGAGACTCTGCAATCACGTTATCTACTACACCACTCGACTTTGACCTCTGTCTAAGGATGGGGAGGGGTTTGCGATAAGACAATTCCTGTTTTATATTGACGAAATATTGTTCTACGCTAATCTAGTAATCAGTAGAAGCAAAATGTCAAATAACGATTCATGTCTGGGTTTGGTCGGTATAATCCCAAAAGTTTACCAATAATAGTGTTTATCAAAGTGTTTTCACTCACTGGTAACTTTTCTCTACGACGTTTACTCATGTTTTTTTTTACTAATAATACAATAAATCACACGAAAAAACAACCATTTCAATCACGCAAACTAATTGAGGTTATAAGTCAGCATACAACAACAATGCAACTGAAGTCGTCTGACAGCTGACATCGACAAATAAACTACGCTCAATGACGACGACATACAATGCCAATTGGAAGGTTATTGTTTTTGCATGTAGCCCGTTTCTTCACCGACTATATACCGAAACTGATGGCATTTGGACATATTATTAGCCAGCTACATTAAATTATCGAGACGTCCGGTATATCGGACGTTGGGCATTTTAGCTAGACCACCTCTGTCCGATATATCGGACGCCGGGGCTAAAAGGGTTAATAATTTATCTCTATCTATAGATGTAAAATCTTGTTAAAATATTGTATTATACGTATATTTTCATGTTCTATACACTACATTTATACACAGTTTTTGAATGGGTTTTTGGTTACAAATACGCATTGTCATTAACAATGAGAAAAATAAAATCTAAAAGATAATTTTCAAGTAGTGTTATAAAAAATGGATGAATTAAATATGAGAACGTATATTTACCAACCTTGCTGGAAAAAGTCACTTTGGCATCATCATTTTCTTTTGAAAACTGGATTTGGTACTGGAAACAGTTAGCTCTAGACAGTGGGATGGGTGCGGAGAGCCAGCAGTTAAGGTAGCCATCCTCTAGAATCTCTAAGCACAGATAAAAGATCCCCATGTTGGAAACGTGAAAAGCCCTGTGGTATTTGCCTCTGCCTTTCATCTTGCAAAAATTATCGAAGTTGTGTGTAAAAGTGGCCACCTTGTTCTGAAACTAAAATTGACATTGGCATTAACTACTTATTTACTCCAATTACAGCTACAAAACCTATCGATTTGGTTTGCTGACACTGTATTATAGTATTCTAGTATAATTTAGCGTAATATTAATAACTTTACCTGTTACCTGTAAGCCGAGGAGTGCCACAAGGATCAGTCTTAGACCCGTTACTATTTATTTTATTTACCAATGACATGATACGACTCTTCTGCTCACTGAGAACTCTACACAAGAACTAGCAATTGATTCATATACAGCACTAGATATGGCTCACCAGTACTGCCACTCCAACGACCTATTAGTCTATATGACCAAGACCAAACAACTGGCATTTGGTAGAAGACGAGATGAAATCGCAGCTCTTCCAGAAGTTGACATGCAACCCAAGGCAAAATTTCTTGGTGTAACAATTGACGAAACTCTTTCATGGACTCAGCATGTTGACGAACTTTGCAAGAAACTTAACACCAGCCTCTTTGTCATTAAAAGAATTCACCACATCAGTGATTTAAACACTGCAAAGACAACTTATTATGCCCTTTATGAGTCTCATCTGAGGTACAGCATTGCTATATGGGGAGGCACTACAGTTACTATCCTACAGAGACTTCTCCCGATCCAGAAGAAAGTAATAAGAACTCTTAAGGCCTAAGACCGAAGGACAGCTGTCGTGAAGGTTTCAAGGATCTTCGCATCTTGACAGTTGTGGCCCTCTACATCCAGGAAATGATTACGTTTGCCGACATGAATGAATTCCATCGGGGAACAGATGTACACCAGTACAACACTTGACATGCTGACAACTTCATCCTGCCAGCACACCATCTTTCACCGAATGGGAGGAAGTCGTCATACATGGGTCGAAAGCTTTACAATTTGCTGCCAACCGAGATAAAGACTTAGAAGGGGAAGAACCTAAAGATGGCACTGAACAGATGGCTGGTGACCAAACCGCACTACACGCTGGAAGAATATATCCACATGAAACATGACCATCTTAGACATCAAGACTGCTCAACTCTAACTTATATTCTGTAAATGTGCAACTTTAACATTATGTATTTTGACGCCGATACATTTCTCTACAAAAATTGTAAATAAAGAGTTTTTGACTTTGACTTAAACTAAAATATCTGAGCATTTGACTTCTCATTTCGCTAAGAAAAGAGACCGATAAAATGGTGTCCTTCAAGGATCAATCTTTGAGCCAGTTTTGTACATCCTTCACAATCACAATTTTAATTTCCAATCCAGAAAAAATTAGTATTAGGCTGATAAAAAATATCTAGTTACGGATATCAAGACGTCAGATTCCAAACTTTTTAAATGTGTTCACTCTTTTTTCACTGAGAGTGGTTTTTTATATTACATTAGGTTTTCTAATGCAAAATACTATAATGTAACAATAGCAAATTATGTTTTGAAAATAATTCTTTCTTAAGAAAAATGAATTTACTGATTTTTTAAATTATTTTAGGGATCTGATCAATCAGGTGATCTATTTTACCACTCGGAAACAGATGACATGTAAATTAACCATTTGGAAGTTATAACCAAAAATAAATGGAGAAAATAGTCAATGCATTAGATTAGGCAATATGCAGAAAGTACATAAAAGTCAGTGCTGTGTGTGTAAACAAGTGTCTACAACTTTCTGCTAGAACACATATGCATTTAGGTAAACAATTATTATAACTCATGAAACAAAACTGGAAATATTATTTAGTGTTATAAAGCAATCGGCATTACCGCTGATTGCACAGGGTGCACTCTTGCGTAACAGTTGGGAGTTACTGATGAGAGGAAATATTGACGTTGGACATGGTTAATTTAATCAATGAGTTCATGGAGTCACAAGAGAATTACACAAAAATAACAAACATATTGAAGTAGGTCTAAAACAGAAATAAATATTTACTGAATTAAACACTTCTATGACTGAGTTTATAAATATAGGAATTAATAGGATTAACAGTTCTAAACAATGTAATAGTAAGTTAAAGCTGTGTCAAGAAATACTATAGATTTGAAGTTGCCGCGGAGCTGGTTTGCTCATTAGATGTGGTTTGGCATAATTAATCATTGTTGAAAAGGTAAGTCTAGAAATATCTACAATATTCCTTTTAACTTGTCACTCATCTCGTATTCTTTCCTTTGTTATATTATGTTATATTTTCACTATTAGAAATTTAAAATGGTGATATCTTTTCACTTTCACCATTTGCCATTTTCAATTACCAGGTTTGCTTTTTGAACATTAGACAAGACAATGAGTAATCGTTTATTAAAAAATAGGCCAACACTATCAGTTTAACCTCCATGGGTTCAACAAATAAATTTGATATCATGCGTATTTTCTCCAATTAATATTACAGTACATGTACAATCAATAGAAAAAACATATACATGTAGAATTATTCTGTATCCCAACGTAAACTGATACATTCGTCTATTCATTATTTATGTATGTTAGCTAAATTGAATAGTAAATTAACTTATTTATTTCCTTTGAAATAATATATAATTCTCATATTCATGATGTTTCTCAAACTGAGTATTCTACTTTCTGAAGCCAAGGGCTGATATTTGTGTTTCATTGTATTTTTAAATTATACATAATTGAGCAGTGTGGTTCGATATTGATGTATTAACAATAGTTACATCTAAGTATTCATGAACCATACACAGTCTTTTTTTAATTCAAATTAAAAAAAAGAAAAAAAAGACTGATGAATACTTAGATGTAACTATTGTTAATACATCAATACATGGTCAATGGAGGTTTTTGATGTAGATGTAATCCTAGTATTGGAAGAGACAGTCATGTCACATTATGACTTAGGAGAGTTCCTAACATGTGTATTTGGTCAGGTTCATTTTTTTATAATATCAATGTTAATATCTCCCATTATTAGCACCGGGTATTTTGATGTTGGTATTTTGTTTAATATCTCTAACATCATCTCAAGGTCTTCTTTCAGATTCCCCTGGTTTCTGTAGACCCCTAGAACATAAACAAATGTATACTCTGTCTCGGTTTTTACTAGAGCACCCTCTATTGTCAGTTCTCTGCAATGATCGGATACCTCAGAGTAGAGTAAGGTGTTTTGACTGGCATATACTGCAACCCCTCCTTTCTAGTAATGTTCCCTGCTGAAGTCTATGGTTAATCCATCTAATCATGTGTTAAACATAAGCAGTTGTTTTTGGTCATGTTGTGTAAGATTGAGTAGGTCTGGTTTGGTGCTGATTAGAAATTCACTTGATCAATTTTCTTGGCTACTCTGTCAGTGTTCTGGAGAAGAATTTTGAGGGGGTTTATTGTACACATTGTGCTGCCAGTTTTTGCTATTTCTAATCGTTGGTTTTTGCTAGATGATATTGTTCTAAAAAATACTTAATGGCCTCTCAGATGTTGCATTAGTATTGTCATTTGTTCTCATGTTTCTGCCTGGTGTTCTGTTAAGGATTCTCTAATGCATTTGTCGGAAAAGTCTAAATAAGTGTCATAGCTTTCAAGAATTGTTGCTGTAATTAGAGGGCCTTTGTGTACCCTGAAAGTTAGAAACACTTGGTTTTTCTAACTTTTCTCTGGAATACATTTTGGGTCTTTCTCTAAATGTGTTGTGGGGAGGAGAGGATATTGTCCTTTTTGTTAACTAGGACCTGGACTTCCTTCATTACGTGGCTCTTTTGTCTTTTTGGCAGGGTGAGGTACTCGCTGTTTTGATTTGCTCTTAGCTATTTGTAATGATATGCTGAAGTGGTTTTTCTTGATGAAAAGTTTTCCTTTTATTTTTATTAGGAGTATTAGCTGTCTTGACTGTACACAGGCTGAAGACTTTTAATGAGTTGGGTGATTGTATGCTGAAGTCCATTTGTTTGTTTGCTCCCAAAGTAAGTGTACTTTGAGATACTTCTGTCCCCAATCTTTTTACCTCTTACTCTAAAAATAGTTTGTTTGGATTTTAGTTGAGCTATCTCAAGAGGTAGCCATGTGGTATCCAAAGAAAAGTCCGACTGAATTTTTGGAGAATGTCCACTAGTGTCTGACTCCTTGCAAGGTCTATTGTCTTCAGTTTTAAGATCTGCTGTTATTTATTTTTAATTAATTTCTCCTCTTAGATGTACTATTTATTGGTTTTTTTGTAATTACCTTAGTCTGACTCCAAACGGCAATTCATGTTTTCCAGAGGTTATTTTCACTGAATCGTGTATAGAGCAGAAGTATCACATGGAATGTGTTAATTGTTCAGCTAATATCAAAGAGACTGAAAACTTTGGAAAATGTTATTATAACATCGTTATATATTTCCATAATAAAACCGTCTATAATTTTACTACTGAATTGTATCTACAATTTATATTTTAAAACCAAGTTTAATTAACTATTCTTTTTTATTTCAAGATACATTTTTATAAACTACGGAAAATAAAAAAAATTCAATTTCTTAATCATGTAGACAATATATAATTATAATATCTATAAGTAAAAACTATGAATATTTTATATCCGATTTTCCTAGCGATAGCTTTGACCTAAAATGAAAGTAAGATCTAAACTAATAGTACAACCATTGTTTCTCTTACTTTATCAAATAGGTGAGCATGGACGACCTCGATGTGTTTGTAGAGGCAACCGTTGGCGATAGGACCACGGTTGCGGCAGGACTCAAGCAGACAAGTGTAGAGGCCGGAAGACATGGGCAGGGGTCGCAATGGGCCGAGGTTCTCTGGCAGTTCAGCCACCACCGATGTACTCGAGTCTGGCTGTACTCTCTGACCTCCACTGTCGGGCAATGAGTTATTGTTGAATGGAGCATCACCACCTCCCTGCAAAATGGACAAAAGTTACTATGCCAGGTCCATACAAAAAAAAGGCAATAAGAATTATATTGAACCTAAAGCCACAAACCTCAGTAAAGGAAACATTTGTGGAACTACAGATTCTTACTGTTTATCGACTATATGTTTATGAAGTAATATTGTCAGTCAGGTCAAGAATCGGAGAGCAAATGCTTAATGGTACTAATCACCAGTACAACACAAGACAGAGAGACGAATTCGCTACTCCTTCTCATCGCTTGGCACTTTTTGAAAAAAAAAAGAACCACAATATGCTGGAATTAACTTTTACAAAAAAATACCCGAAAACATATAAAATCAGAAACTTCTTTTTCAAAATTTAAAAATAAACTAAAAATGTATTTAATACATAAAACCCTTTATTCGTTCAATGGACTATGAGGATAATCTACCATACTCTATTTTAATTTAGTAAAAGATCATAAATACATGGTCTTAATTTGTAAGTTTTTGACACCATTCTATTATATTCATGTAATACAGTATAGAATTTCATTTAGCAATGATCCAAATTTAGAGTTCTGAAAATAATTCTGGTTCCACAAATTTTTCCATTTCTGTAAACTATACCAAGTAATGTTTAATATTTCCCAAAACTTGTGTCACACTTATAGTTCGTTACCTGATTGATCTACAATGAATTGGTAAATGGTAAACGCTTTATAAAAGTCCCCAACACGTTATAAATTTTGCCGAAGACCTAACAAATCAGTCCCCTAAGAC
This sequence comes from Homalodisca vitripennis, assembly GCF_021130785.1. Lineage (NCBI taxonomy): Eukaryota > Metazoa > Arthropoda > Insecta > Hemiptera > Cicadellidae > Homalodisca > Homalodisca vitripennis. The sequence continues at coordinate 39,923,511 of NC_060211.1, read as the reverse complement.
TGTGAAGTATGAAATGTTGGCTCTCACTTCAATCTAATGCTCCTTGATTGTGTACGAGTTTCACTGTCAGGGTCAATAAAACTGAAGGAATGGTCACACAGAAATGCTGAAATCTTTTTAATTCATTCTCAATCAATCATTTACTCTTTTTGGCTACATTAACTAATTATTCCTGTATTTTCATGACAAATCGGTTCTATATTTTAAATTATACGCTATTTTTCAAATATTAATACCACTTGTATTTGACGTTTAACTAAAAATATATTTGACCCTGTCCACACTGATTGCTGTGAATAATTGCCTGGAATTTCAATCTGTAACCTAATAGGTACAATATTAAAGGATGCTTTTCCTTCATCGCCAGAAGTGCAGGTAGATTCAGTAAAGCCAAACATGATCAAATGGGTAATGCATTATAATTTATTGTGATCTAAGATATACACATTTAAAAAGCCATCCATCCTTTCAGTACTTGGGCAGTCTCTCTACCGGCATTTGAACAATCATTCCTACCATATCTCAAAAAACTAAGAAACGGTAAAAAATGCATTTCTACTGAAAAAAACACACGTCTTTAAAAATTGTTCAGAATGGAATCCATTAAAAAAGGAATTTTTAAATGAGAGGGGTATTAGGTAAACTTAATATTATCCATGTACCCAAATACAATATTATCCATTAGGCCTATTTAATACAAGTCCTGACAGTTGATGTTCTTCTAACTTGGCAAGCAATTTTCGTTTGATCCGCTGAGCATTTTCATAAAATGTGTAAACAATGTTTTATGTGCTGTAAAACCTTTTTAGATTTGGTATCATTTTCTTGAAAATGAACTAGAGAATGTATAATACTAAGACCCTACATGTAATGTCAAATTTTCTTTGTAGCCAGAGTTAAAAAACCCTCCTGTAAAACAAATAAAAAAAGAGTGTTCCAAGACAGCACAAACATTCTAAATGTTTTGACGTTGCTTTTCCTGATTGATTCAATTTGGTTGTGTAGTCAATTTACAGAAATGGTTGTTTATCTAGTTTGTGTTGCTAGTGAGTGATGTTTTTCTGCATATGCAATGTAAAATTTTATGTTTTTAATTAACTTTAAAGTAGGCTATACTACTTGTTATTGTGTTAGAAAGGACAAAAAAAGATGTTATGATGTTTTCTTGAAATTCTTAATGCAAATTAAAAACAGTTTATGTTCTTCTATATAGTTGCCATTCCCCTGCTACCTAGAAAAGTATGGATAGTTCTTTGTAATATTTTTAGCTCTTAAGCATTTAGTGATCAGCCTTTTGGAAATTTATATTTTACTGATCGGTACTAACTCGAGGGATGTTTTTCATCTGTCACTGTTATCACAGGGTGGCACCGAAAAAGCCTGTGCTGTTGGCCAGAGCCCATTACTGTTAGCCCATTCCACTACTAGTGTCTTTTAAATGTAAAAGATAACCCTTTCTAAAATTTAATTTGTGTTATTTTTATTCAATTTAATTTTTAAGAATGTTCCTTTTGAAAAAAAACAACAAATATTTGGAACTAGCTAAAATAAATATTTGCCAAATTTATTACCATTAAAACAAAACTTTTAGCATATAACCTAAAATTAGCCTAAAAAGCATAAAAAACAAAACATCATAACCACCAGTGCCGCGGCACCAGCACTCTATTGATATTCCATCTGTGGAGAATGTGATTTTATTTCATATAAACAGGAAAAATGCAATATTTTAATGGCAGCACTATTTAAAAGCTAATTCATACAATGATCTAGGTAAATTTAATTCCATAAAGCATTTGCCTTATATACAAAATGTACCATCAGCAGCCACTACGTTTGCATAACATACATTGTTGCGTAATTACCGTTGCTGCAGACCTCATGCAGTGCTAGTAACTCGCGATGTTTGTGCCATTATGAATTGTGCTTATGAATGCAGGAGTCCCCCAAGGATCTGTCCTTGGACCATTTTTATTCATCATATCAATGAATGACATAGCTTTTAATTTACCTTGCCCATCAGTTTTATACGCTGATGATACTACACTTTTGAGCTGGAATAAAAGTTTGGATACACTGCTTGAGGACAAAACACAAGCCATAGAAACTGCATTAGAATGGTTTGAAGCAAACAACCTTGTTGTAAATAGTAACAAAACAGAAAAAATTATTTTTTCCTTGACTCACTATATTTATAAAGATGTAAAGCCTGTAAAACTGTTGGGACTTCACCTAGATAGTAGATTGAGCTGGGACCAACACATTCAAGAGTTATGCAAAAAATTATCTAGTGTCACATTTCTTTTACGTAAGCTTTTGAATTCTGTGACAACGAATATGCTAATTACTACCTATTATGCCTTTTTCCATTCTCATCTTAGATATGGCATTACACTATGGGGTAATAGCTGTGGTTCTCAAAAGGTTTTCATATGGCAAAAGAGAGCCCTAAGGGTAATAAAAAATGTCCCAGAAAGAGAGTCCTGTGAGCCTCTTTTTAAAGAACTACAGATAATGACTTTACCTAGCCTATACATTTACTGTTGCTTGGTTGATGTTAAAGAAAATCTAAAAACACTCAGGGTTAGACAAGAAGTTCACAGATATCCTACTAGGAAAAACCATATGATAGAAATGTTACCAATAAAATTAGAAAAAACTAGAAGTAGTCACTGTATTATGAAATTAAAGATGTTCAATAAACTGCCTCAAGAGGCATGGCATGTAACATTAAAAAGATTTAAGGCAGTTTTAGAACATTGGCTCAAAGATAAAGCGTTTTACTCTGTACAAAGTTATTTGGCCTGTGATATTAGTACCTTAAGATTTTAAAATTAGTGTAGTACCCCCTGTTTATTTATTTAATTGTTAATAATTTATCTATTACAATTTATCCTTTTGTAAATTTTTCTGTTATATCGTTGTTAAATTTTTAAATTTTAGCTAAATTAGAGCTAAGCCTGGTTGATGAAAGAATGTAATAATTGTTACCTGTAACATTGACTAAGCCCGCTAGACAAGTTTGTTAATGTACACAATATATAATAGTGGGATGTAAGCTTTAGCATAGAATGACTTTGTCGATTGCATATTTTATGTTTAAAGACAATAAACTTTCTCATTTCTCATTTCTCATTCTGCTGTGCCGTGTTGACTGTAACTAGTGTGACTCATATCACACTCAGGTATAGGCGTTCAGTGTGTACACATGTCAGTACTATTCCTTTTGTTAAATGTTATTTTTTCCTTTTGGATCGCCTATTCAAAATATTTTTGTATAATGTATAAATGTCTGATTAAACAAAGAGAGCCTACCTAGGATTTGCCACTGTAGTACGATATTTTTACAGTTCTAACGAATTAATAGTACAAATAATATAGTCATTCAGCCTATATTAACAATTTTGAAGTGTAAATATTTTGCTTGTCACCCATGCAACATCACCTTAAAATAGGCTATTGACATTCCAAGCCTGTAAGTTCTCTTTACAGGTGCTGTTGCTGTTGTTAGTGCCAGTTCCAGTTTGGAAATTATTCAAGATGATGATGATAGAAAGAAGGTTGATGTTTAAAAGCCACTGAGCAGAGCTTGATCTTTACCAAAGAACAGGCAAGAAAAATCTGTTAGGATTTCTCATGGGCCATACCAACAAAGAATTTTAAATTACTCTACAAATGAAGTTGGAAGGGAAACAATTCAAAAGATCATTTCAAACTAAATGGTCCGAAAATTTGAAATGACTGGAGTACAGTGCGAACAAGAATGTTACTTATTGTTTTAACTGCCGTTGTTTTGCTCTAAATGACAGTTCGCTTCCTGGATTGGTTGAAACAGCGTTTACACAACAACTGGGCTTAGTTTATGACATAAAGTTAATGAAATGTTTAGAGCCCAGGAAAAAGGTAAATAAATGTCATGTATTGAGTATGATTAACAGTTGTGTTTCACTACATTCCAAAAGTAAGAGCATATCCTGTTGAAAGATTGATGTCCTTACAGCGACTGAAGTTTACTGATGCTGAAAGCATATATAAGTCAATAAACTGTGTGCTGTTTGAAGTAGGCAGTGGAAAGATGTAGTTTGTGTGTGCTTTGACGGGGCTTCAGCAATGGCTGGTGAATCACCGGAGTACAGGCTAGATGTAAAGAAGTTAATCCGTCCATTAAGTATGTTCACTGTTATGCACATTGTTTAAATCATGCCTTGGTTAGTGCCTGCACAAATCACAAGAAACATACAGTTATTTTTTACTTCTTTTGAACAGTACAGTTGAATTTTAATCATATTGAAGTTAGCCCAAAGAGGCATGCAGTCTTTGAGGACATAGTTAAACAAATTGCAATTAAACTAAAGATTCTGAAATCACTTTCAGACACTAGATAGGCCTGCCACAAATTGACAGTTATATTTCAATTATTAAAAAACATTGTTATTTGGATTTGCATCCTCTAAAACAATATACAATTTTGTTCAGGAGGATGAGTAGAATTCGTTAATAATGATGAAATATGTTGCTATTTGTTGTCTGCCCGTTAAACTCACTGATAATATATGATTTTTATTTGTATGAGCATCATTCAAATGGATTTTCATGTGTATCAGCCTTGTAAGAAGTGACAACAAAAAATATAAATCACTAAACAATTTGTTATTAATGCGGTTAACGGCCTGAGTGTTATTTTTAAATCAAGTAAACCTTTTTTACGCGTTTGGAAGTTACCATGTGGTATACTGGTATGTAATATAGTACGTACATACTAAGTTATAGTTACGTTATTTTGGCTTAATTTACTAAACTTATGTTGATTTTTTTACATTATTCGTTGGTTTGTTGAAAGTTTGATTCAATTTGTATGCATTATTTTCAAATTAATTTTTATCTAGACTATTTTTATAGACTAGAAAAGTGATTTGCAATATTAACCAATTGCTATTATCCTACTCAACTAAACAATAAGAAGGTTTTAGTGTATGTAAATGACAAATAATGAATTTTAGAATGTTAAAAGGATAACTACTTTTCTTACAAGATAGAAGGAAGTTATGATTGGGTGAAATTACATTTGTTTGTTTCTAGAAGTTGCGTTTCCAATACAGCAGTAATGGATGGAGGCATTCATGATCAGATTATTTAGATTTCGATTTTTCCTTTTAGGTACTATATCGAGGGATCGTAAGTTGCCATTGGTACGAAGCAGAGGCTGCCAAAGCCCGTGATGATGGTCACAGGCACTTGTGTCAGGCTTATATGAACTTTTATTCTTAGAAGGTCTAAATTAACAAATGTATTTATTGTATTTGGGTCAAATTCCCCAGATTTCAGCATTATTGTTATTTTACATATCCAAAGATTATGTAATGGCTGACCTCAACAGCAACATATATATAGGATGACTTACAATCAAAAAAAGACCATGTGACATCTGTAGAACAATGAAATATTACTCCGCTTGTGAAAAGTAGTCCCACTTTCAATGTTCTATAATTTCCTTATTTGTCATTTCCACCCATTGAAACCTTATATTGTTTTGTTCAAGATGACGATATCAATAGGTTAATAACGCAAAACTCATGTTTTGCCACTCCAGCATTTAAATTCACAATTCACTTAACGCCAGTTAAGGTTCATCGAGTTTGTCAGATTATCCGTACCTTGCAAATAATAATATGGATTAGTTATAGGCAAAAATAGCTCTGTTAAGTCTGACATTATAGACTATTTCAACTGACAGATCTAGAATTAATTTTTTTATTGCAGTATAAGCAGTCACCAACACAACTCTAACATCAATATTCATGATTATCTAAACTACTGAAACCAAAACACCTACAGTATAATAAGCGGCCACCAACACAATCAGGTTATAATTATCGATTTGAAATATCGATACTATCGAATACAACATTTGACCTAAAGATATTCATAAATAATCATCGCCAGCTTTCTTTATTTAGACTAATGATGTCATTACCGGCTGTTGCTAGTGACGTCATTAACAGCTGTTGTTATTTCGTTTATGTAGGAGAAGGCTAATGACAGCAACAAGAACAAAGGCGATGAATATGCAGATATTGGCTCCCAATGTTTTAATAAACACTGAGCAATGTTCTAAACGGTTACAAGATAATAACCTTGCTCCTTTAAATCAGAATTGTCCAGCTTTTTATTGACGAGATGTAAACTAGAATTAAAGATGGAAATCAAATAGTGTTTCGCTGCAAGAAAAGTAAGAACAAACACGCCTTATCTAAAAATCGATCTTGAGAAGACTTGTTTTGAACTTTCTAAATTTGGTATTATGAATATAATAAAAAATAATGTACTATTTTAGTTCAAATTAAACAAACTATTTCTTTTTTATTAATGAATGTACTTTTGACGGCATTAGTACAGTTGGAGGAATTTAGCTGTGCTCGTAGGGCCCAAATACTATCCTTTCAACAAATAAACGCTATCTGTGTGGCGGGTTGTGTTTACGTGCTAGCCACCGAGATGAAGGCGCAACAATCTCTTTAACGACTTTAAACTCACGAATTCGATTTGCAGATTAGTATTGACTAATACGTTATTTTCAAAAACATGTTAAACAACTGAAAAACAAGGATGACAGGTCCTATTATTGCTATTATTTGGTATTCTCTTATTATTTAATTCTACCACAATCAGCACTGTCACAAAACAGAATGACTGTAGCGAGTGTGATGATTTATTTGGGCCAATACAATTCCTGAAAGGAGGGTTTTACCCATGAGTCACAGGAAATGTTTTCAGGACGCAGCGCATAATGCTACCCCGCCACCCCTCCCGCCTACCACCATACACTCAAGGTCACACGCGCAGCAAAATTCCTCAAACTGTACCTTAGAAATACCATTTCAGATTGCCTAAAGTAAAGTAAAGGGTAGGCTACGATAAGTGGACCCGGTTTTTTATATCGAAGAATATAGTCATCGATACCTAATATTCGCATCTCAAATCCTACACTATCTATCGATATGAAAAGTACCTGTAGTCCTCAATAACAATCATATGTTTTAAACTAAAATATAAATTTAATATTTACAGTGATCAAACAAATTATTATAACCAAAATTAGGAAAACTGAAGACCGACCATATTTACTCCTCTCACAGTTACAGTTGTTTCTTTCCCACAAATTTCACATTTTTAGTGGGTTTTTTTGTACGAGTCCAACATAGTGAAGCCACAAAAAAGCAACGTCGTATAGTTTTCTAAAATTGACTTCCATTTTTAATAATCAGAATTACTTATGTAAAATTGAAATATTATCCTATGTGTATTATTTTTGAGTGTTTACAGTTGTTGATACAGATTATTTAAGTTAATAGTTCAAAATAATTAATCAGTATCAATTGATTATATCGATGGTTATGATTAAGTAATATCGTTTGCCAATTTCAATATAAAAAACCGGGTCCGCTTATCGTACCCTACCCATCTTAAGTACTACGTTGCTCAAACGTTGCTTAAATTAGGTTTTGCTATATCATGTAATCTGAAACAAATACATTTATTTTATATCATCTAATATGAAACAAACACATTTATTTTACATATAAAAGTATAGCTTCACTATATGATTTTAAAAGGCTAAAACTTAATTTAGTTCGACATTATCACTCAAAATTATTTCAAAGTAAAATTGTGTTTGGAGCTAGGCCTAAATTCAAAATTAAAATCATGTGTTTCGTTATTGACTAATGGCGGCAAGTACAGTGACGTGCGTGTCCTATTCGTTTTACAAGCAGTCACGTTTATCCTTGAAAATACATGAAGTAAATGTAATGTTTGGTTGTAATTATATAAATTATAATTTGTAAATTATATTAATATCTATACAATGATTTCTAGAATTGAAAACTAGCAAAACCACACTGTTCTTTGAAATGTCTATTACGTTATTTGTACCGACATTTTGCTTTCAGTCTTTTGTTGGTCATGAATATTGATGATTCGAATCATTCGATAATCATAATCTGATTGTGTTGGTGGCTACTTATTATACTGCAGCCACGAAAAGGTTGAAGCGAGTTACTTAAGGCTAAAAATAAGTTACCATACAAATAATTTTATCCTACTTTGTATAAATAAATTTTAAACAATATTCTAATTCAGTACATTAATAGAATATGCAATCACTTATTGTAAATAACTATGATTGGAATATTTATGTTTTAGGTAGTGTACATATTTCTAATCCATAATTAGGTAGACTGATTCTACTGTGAAGACCCGGCTTACTATGCTGCAGGCTTTTATAGGCCTAATCCCTGGTCTGTTATGTTACTTTAGTCAGCCCCATCAAGGTTTATGAAACAACAAAAATCTAAATAAACTCACCCTGAATATTGAAAACTTTGATATCAGAGCTTCTGCAAGAAAATTGCGAGTAGAAGTCAAAGCTGACTGGCAAGTTGGGCATGTTGTTAATCGCTTTCTACATTTTTCACACATATGATGACCAACTTTGCACACAAAAATTACATTTGATGGAAGTTCAAAACAAACAGGGCATTGCAATACAGTTTCCACGTCCAACTCATGATAGAAATTACTCATGATTTTCTTCCAAGTCAGTTATAATACCAGTTGTCTTCTTTCCAAAAAATATTAACCTCCTTCAGACTTCAGGCTCTTCAGACTTATCCCTCTTCTCTTTCTCTTTTCAAACAAAGTGAGGTTAGAATCAGCTGTACCACAATCTCGATTTAAAAGTCGGCAGTTTTACAGAGTTACCAATGTAACCTGAAAATGTCATAGTGCGAGTGCAGGTGTGTATGTTTGTGATATTTGCATCTTTTCAAACATGTTCCCATTTCTTACCTCTTCCGACAGGTTCAGCATGTTCAGTTTTAGTAAAAAGGTTAATTTATTCTGCTATAACTATTGTGATGTCTTTCGAAGAATCTTATTTTATGAGTAGGAATGTTATGGTTACTAGATGGTTTCCTTGTACTTAAATTGAATAATATATGTAAGGAAAAATAAGAATTTTGCTTTTATGAAAACCGACCAGCAAGAATGTCTGCTTAGACTTTTTGAAAGAATTTCTTAGATAAACTCCATAAATTATGTAACGCACAAGGGCGAAGGGAGGATTTTCGGCAGCGTTACTCAAAGTAACAGGGGAGAGTTGGGAGTACAACGTAGCGATAAATGAAAACCAATTAATTGCATGAATTCGTTCACAAAATTGCCTGGTTTCCCCCAAAGATTTTACAAATTAGTATTATATTTTTCTCTTTTAAAAGCAAACGGAATGAATTGTGAATCCCCCATTAAAATGCTTCCTTAAATGTTAAAGCATTTTGTTTTCATCTCTTTGTATTCAGCGCTTTTTACCCAGTATGAGATTTTAAAGTTTAAGCGTGGTTTAATGTAGCGTAGTTTATTCCTAACATATTAAGTCCGACACAGATAAGTTAGGATCTCTACTCCTCCTCCTCAGACTAATGGTTATAGTCTCGGCTCTCTAACCGAGAGATCACGTGTTCAACTCCCGGAGAGGTTCAATCATGTACTTTGTTCTTTGAAAATAAAAACAAGTGCACTTCGAAGCCGGCATAGCGGACGATGAGGCTTAAATGAGATTAAAAAATAAATAAATAAAAAGTTAGGATATTGATAGTTGAGCAACTCCAACTCTGTTACAATGTCAGCAGTAAGAAGTATAGAAATACAAATAAAAGGACAGATAAGATCTTCACCACATCGTGCAGATAACTCAGCAAATGCAATGCACCGACACAAACGATTCCTTCCTCGTCCATTTGACACTGACTTCAAAACAAAGTGGATGAGCGTTCCATCTGCCTAAACAATACTCATATATTTTCTATAATAGAAAACTAACAAAATAATAGAAAATAGTTTTCCAATAAGAAGAGCTCCTCCTTCAATAAATGCTCGTATAGTTTGACATGCCAAAACTCGGTGCATGATAAGCGCTAAAAAGATCTGCTTGTATAATCACGTTAAGTTTGGCCGGGCAGAATCGCTGTATTTCAGTCTGTATAGTATTGCCTTAGTAATACCGTGAGTGCCATGCCGTGCAATTGTGTAGTAATTGTACTGCTACGTTATGGTTGCATTGAGATTTTAGCTGAAATGTTTATAAACAATTTTCAATAGTTGATTTTACAAAAATGCACATCCCGAGAAAAATAGCAGTTCAAAGCCATATTCAAAATGCCAGTTTTATACTAATAAATCACGTTTTACTCAGGAGTTTAAACTCATCTGTATTATATCACAATTTTTATAATAATATAATAGATGGCAGCGTTACGTAATGATTGAGAGAGTAGGGTAGTGTTGCAATTACAAATCCGTTACAAGGAGGGTTAAGATTCTGAAGTCCGGTTTTAGTCATTCGCACGAGGGCCCTGATTTCACTTTTTCTAAAACAAGCATATTTTGGTTACTCTTTTTGAAATTTACAGCAGATGCATATGAAAAACAAAGGTACTGAATTAACCTTAACATGAAACCAACGTCACGTGAATTCTGTAAAATTAAATGAACACCTTATGGAAAATATTACTGAACTAAGCTTCCTGCCGTTTACCTGGGCGGAAACGATACAATCGACCGAGCCGGCCACTTTTGGTAGGTAGCCACCGGCTATTTCATGGTATTCAGTGCAGTCAATTATCAATCTAGACACCAAGCAATTTTGAAAAAAGCTTGCATGTTCAGGTTTCCAAGATTTTGTTATTTTTCACAGAAGAATGTGTGTAGGAATATCTGTTGGTTTCAAAATGCAATATGTTTGTAGATTTATACCGCACTTATCCATTTCTGTGGCAAGTAGGAATATAGTGATAGTAACAAAAAGGCGCTAGCTTATGTGGGTTTGATTAACAAGTGCAAGGAAGTAGATTCTCAAACAAAGATTTCGTTACAAATCAAATCAACTCATTTCTTACAATTTAACGCAAAAAAGTGCTAAAATAAAATCTTCAATGCACTCTGGTGCTGGAAGTCATGATGTATATACAAGCCCTCTTTGTGGCATTTCGATTTACTTGCCTTTTTAGTGACTACATCAATAGTTCTTCTTCCATATTTGAGAAGAAACTTATATCAACTGAATAGTTTAGACGCGTCAGCCAATACAATCCTAATTTGTGAAAATTGGTATCATCATGTTAAACGGACAATAATTTGGTATGTGTATATAGGCCTGTACTCTTTGCAAACTGATGATCCTGGATAGCATGTTTTTTCCAATTATTATTGGGTTTAAACGCAAAGAAAAGTTTTAAAGTTATTCGTTAAAGTAATTGATTGGTTTAAATAATGCAATTTGATTAGGATAATTACTTAGTTTGTGCACGACTACGATTTGGTCAACTTTCCATTGGGATTGAAAATATTTTAGTCTAAGAACTGCAACAAATAGTAAGAAAAATCACTACTTTTTTCAGAAGCTCCTTCAGTACTATTCATTATTAAATATCATAACGTAGAGATTTTCAGGATTGAATTCAACAATGGATCTTCTTCACCTTAAGGATTTAAAAGGACTCACCGGTAAAGGAATTTGGTTTGGAGAATTAAGTAAATTGTTACATTAATAGACTAATAATAATTATTATTAACTGGATTTGGAATTAAGACACCAGAAAAATGTTCAGGAAAGAAATAGGCCTTTTTGTGTTACTCATGGCCTAAGAACAATCTCGTTTAGATAAAGATGGAATTGGCATGCGTGCATCAGCATAAAGTAGGGGCCGAGTTCCGATTAAAGCAGGAGACTGAATAATTTTAGTAGTTAGTTTGCCTGATTTGTTCGGGCTTGCTGTCATTCTTAGTAGGTGAGACAACAATTGACCTGGTCTAAGTGATGGAAAAGATTTACTTTTTATTTATCTATATACAGAGTAATTTTTATAATTCGCAGGGTGTTCCTCCGCATAACACACATGTAAGAGGAGTATCTTTGGGTTTTTTAACTGGTGTCATGATTTAAATGCCATTTAGCACATCAGCTAGGATACCGGCAGTAGACTTAGTATGCAATACCTTTGACACGTTTTACATTAAACAATATTATTTATATTATGCAGAGGTTAAAAACCAGTCTTAAAATTCAACAAGAATTTTTTCAAATTCTTTCTTGTTATATGCAGGCTCTAAATAATGACAAATATGAATAGCGGATCTTTGGTTTGAAAACGTACTAAGTTAGTTACAGATTTAAGTGAATAGCAGTTTTAATTCCAGCAGGGTCATTTAAAAATGTTAATTATAAACACAAATCTATAGACTCTTATCATTTTATATATGTGTATGAAAGCTTAAATTTTGTTCAGTTAAATAACTGATTAATAAATTACCACTTCTATGGTTGACAGTTTAAAAAATTTTGTTTCTACCATTGCATTTTATGAGTGTAGTGCTCACTTGGAATTAAACTAATAATAGTTGTGATGATACATCTTGTATCACATATATCCAAAATAAAAATCGGAGATGGTTTGTCTTCTCAGCTATAAAATAAATCATGTCAAAACATCTGAAATAACTTTTTGCTGCTAAAAATATGTAGTTTCAAAGATATTGTTTTAAATAAAGACACATAACAGGTTTTTTATATATTTGCTTATGCAGATGCTCAAATCATAATAATATCAATACTCTCAAATATGAAATAAATATCTAAAGTAATTCATTGCTAAAGAACATGATTGATAAAGTAAATATTTTTTAATCAAATAAATAATAAAGAGACATAAAGGTGCGTGATGTTAAAACCCAGACTCATGTTGCGAGCCATATCGGCGTAATATTTCTAAAATAACAAGATTAGCATCCTCCGTGGCTTATGAATTAAAATTACATACTTGATATAACTGAGAAGTTAAATTCTTTAAATACCAAGAAGGTCAGACAAACGGATTAAGTAATCAAAATCACTGAACGTTAAAGTCTGCAAAGTTTGAAGATGATGTTCAAGAAGAATTAAAATAGACTTGCTCTTCACCTCTACGGTTTCTATGTAGAAATATCTAGTAGAATGTACTGGTTATTGTGCCAGTACATTCACAAACAGTAGACCTTTTCAAGTAAATTAGATCAACTGAAATAAATTTCACACAAGTTTCAAGCATATAAATTACTCATTATTAATCCTATGACAGTCCCAAAAACTCATCGTCATTATTTATAGTATGACTTGTGATTAGATTGTACTATTTGTTTTCATATGTTGGCTACTCTGTAATTGTGAACTGAATTATGAAAGTTCGTGACTCTCCGTCACTCCGTCCCAAGTGAATATAAGAGAGTTGTGAGTTGGTAAACCTATGACAAGCGTAGCCGCAACAGGTGTTAGTGACAAGTTTACTACTGAAGTTCAAAAGTTTGAAATTACCGATTATCTTGTTTAGTGATCACAAAACATTAATTTGTGGTGACGATTTCAAATTTTTTCGTGCTATTTGTGTTACGGTCGTTGATTGTTTTCAGCATATGGGGATAAAAACAACGAAGGCAAGTAATCCATTCATATTTTATTTGTTACCGTACTTTATTTGAAGCCTACTTATAAAGCCAGAAGAAACAACTAGATTTTGCGCCAGTAAGGCAAGGGATTATTTTAGTTTACTTTCAAAACATAAATTGAACTAAATGTTTGGACAATTTTCTACGAAAACTTATAATTAGGAAAAAATAAAAATTATATTTTAGGTTCCAAATTTAAATTTTTTGAGTGATCTAGACAAAAAAAATAGGTCTGAAGATAATTTTTAGTCAGAAAATGACCTACAAAGACTTATCATAAGGAAAAGAAACAAATTTTATTTTAGTTCCCACATTTAAATTTTTTGCATGATCTAGACATTTAAAAATAGGCTAGGATGATAGTTTTTATATACCTAATATTTATGTAGTAGAGTTATTCGATAAATACAGTGTTGACAAATTGTTTAAATTGTAAGCTGACCTACGCGTCCAATTCAAGTGCCAACCTGGGTGGTTAACTTTAACTAGTCAGCTAGAGCGTTTAAATTTATTTATCTATCTAATACAGGGCCTATTATTTCAGGGAAATATTTTTATAGTACAAATTAGAAACTACTATTAACTACTAATTAAGTTGAAAGTAATAAAGAAGTAAACATTGTTAAAAACTGTTTACATATGAAAAAGTAACTAGGCTAGCATATTACATGTATGTTGGTCCTGGTATTAGTTTTTTTTTTAATTTGTTTTAGTATTTTCTATTTATTTCTCAAACAAAATGACATTAGTTGAAATCTCCAACCATGCCACAGGGAAAGTTGTTTAACATCATATTGTTCTATCATAACTATATTATAATAATTCAGACGTGTGCTCTTATTTAAGTTTACTGATTTACCGTTTTACCATTTCAAGAAATTTGTTACCTCGAAACATTTGTAAGATGCTTGAATTAAGAGCACAGCGCTAAGCTGTTATGGCTGCATGTTTGATATATATTATAAATAACAAATGTTGGTTTGCAATTTCAATGTTACCAATTTGAATGATTATTTTTTGTAAAATCATTATATGTACAAAGTATTTATCTCATAATTTTACTAAGACAAATTTTGCTTTGGTTAAAGACTAAACATTTTATTAGTTGGTTTGATTGATTTACAAATAAGTTTTGAAGAATTTTATTTAAGTTATATACTGTTTAGTTTTTTTAAATATACTACAATCAACAACTATTTCTGACTTAAGTAGCATATTTAAAACCACGATTTAGTACTTTTGTGTTGGTTTGTTGTGTAGGCATACACAATATTTTAATACAAAATATTTAAAACATTTTTCATTTCTGTATTAAATTGTATCAATACATAAAAAAATTATAAGTTAATACTATGAATAAATTGTAACATAATCTGTCAAAAATATTTTTAATATCATGAAGTAATAATGAAAAACCATTTTTTGTAGATGTCAATCAGTTCTAAATTGTTAAAATCATAATTAAAACGTATTATTGCATGAAGTTTTGCAAACAAAAATGTTAGCACTAATGTATAAGTACATGTAACAAAATTAATGTATAAACACACAAAAAATAACATGTATTGTGTTGTACTTCATTGCCACAAAGCTAGAAGTCCATTTAAGGGAATTAAAAGTTTTGTAAGTTTATTTTTTATGGTCAAACAGTTTGATTCTTTTCTTTAAATACAATACATATTTATAGCTAATAATAATAATATTATTATACTAATACTTTTTAGTTCCAGGCAGCAATTGCAAAAATATTTTCCCGACAAAATAAAACTGCATTGTCATTATGTTGTGATATCTAGACATATTGTTTTACGAACATACATTGTTTGTTTTTATGAGATCATAATCCAATTTAGGTTAAAAAATCTAATACTGGAGTCTTTTTTATAAAATAAATACAATCGAAGCTACCATTTCATGTAAAATCACCTAGTGGGTCACATACATCATTAGATATATTTATAATTAATTGTATATTTTGTCTCTACAAAAGCAACAAAAATAAAACAATTTCTAAATTAAAAAGTGATTTTATGAATACGGTTTACAATGTTACATAGCCTAATTTCAATTTCTGAAATGAATCATAGTTTAATTTAAAAGAATGCGTTTCTCGGGAATCTTTTTGCTTATATAGAAAAATGCTTGTAGGTAACACATTTTAATATTTATTTCTTTCCAAATATTCTATTATAATATTAATATTATAATAATTATAATATATCCATTTAATATTATTGCAAAGATCTTACAATTGTTCCTCATATACTACAATAAAATTAAAACTGGTGGGATTTAGATGAAAATTCTAATCCTGCACATTCAGTAAAATAGGTATATAGGTAAAAAGATACATATATTTGTTCACTTATGACAAGAAGATGGGGAAATCTCTCATCGCTCCTAGTCCTTAGAGGAACTTTGCACTGCTTCTAAGGTCACTTTTTCAGTCGTCCGTCACCTTGGAAGAAGGGTAGAGAGGCTGGCTCTGTTCAAGTCAAAGGGTGCAGGGGAGACAAGGAAAGACAACTCCTTTGTGTATAGGCTTGTAAAAAAACTTTAACATTAAGGGAGCCCCACCTACTCAGTAATTGTGTGCAGTAAACTAGACCTGCCGACCAGCCCTTTTACACCCTAATATATCGTTCCCAGTTCCTGGACATCCATTGGTTGATAATAGACGTATCTAGGATAACAAAACGGAAAGGGTGGGAGTTATTACTTCCGGAAAATTTGGTTATTTTTTGTACTTCCCAGTCAAGGTAGAGTCCGGAGGCAATCATCTGGAGTGTATTTAAGTGCCAATAATATTAAAACATAATATTAAAACGTTTGAGTTTGAAAGCCTTCTTAGAGCATATTATTCTTTTTTTATGCTCCACAAAACCAGTTATACTTAAGTAAAAGTAAGAAAACGACGCTATTTTAAAAGGATTCACGAGGCTACAAAATGGCTTTTTCTTAAGAACTACAAGTCCCTAAATGGGCCACTAGAATAGACGCCTTTTTTTTTGAAAAATTGACATGTAATTGTAGTCATTGAATAATTACGTATTGTACATGTAAATGATTTTAACTTCAAACCATGCCATCTATGATAAAAGATATTGGCGTAGAAACCGGCATATATTTTTATAGAGGACATATTCAATGCATATACAACTGCAAGAATTGTGGTAATACATGGAATTAGTAATAGTTTTTTTTTTTTTTAACTAACGAGAGGTTGACGTCCATGCATAAACGTGACAGACACGTGGTGCGCGGCATGGCAAGGAATAAACGTAAGCATTAAAAATATGAACATCCAGTTAAATATTAGTTACCAAGAGGAATATTTGGTTACATTAGTTACGCAATTTCGTTCTTTCATATACAATGTACGAAACGAACACGTGTTAACGAGCGGTAAATAAATTTCGTGTTAATGAACGAACGTAACTACACGAATATAAAAAAATATACAACAGTTGATACATTGTGTATCTTGTAAATTTTAATGTTACCCTTCTAGTAATAACAAGGGCTCTTATGCCATATTAGATATTCTGTTTAGTTACAGTTTGGGACAAACTATAACAGGCATCAACCTGAGATCTAACAGAGAAGACAGGCACAGTATAGAGAACATTTTGTTAATACGTCATATAACAAATTTAGATTCTCTCCAACGTTGCTTGTCTCACCACAAAGTTTTTTTTTTATTTAGCAGTTTCTCAGTAGCAAGTATGGTAAACCTTAGCGAAATTCGGAAAATATATTGGACGATTTTATACTATTAAAATCAACAGTTAAAGAGATGATCGGTAGGTTCATTATGATTACTGCACTCGAATCTAAGTGTAGTGTAGCATGGTGACTGTATTGTACAGTATTTATAAAACCAAACACTTTGCACGTAATTTCGAAAAATTACTTAGCGCGAGATTTTTTTGTTGTTGTACTGCCTGTCAGCTGTTATAAATCAAATATCAAGGCCACAACTATCAAAAGCGAAACAGAACTATAAGACATGGTTCGACTACGAGTACACTTTTAGTGTAACGTAAGTTAACATATATATATATATATATATATATATATATATATATATATATATATATATATATATATACCTTGGATATTTTTCAATTAGAGGAGGCAGGTTTACCAACCCCCTAAAACTTTCCGCTGGCTATGCGTGTGATTGATTACCCAGATTTGAGTGACGTTGGAATTTGCTGTACCCAGTATCCGTGTTAACCAGCCAGAAGTGAACAATCCTCCTGGGAATTGACTAATATGTTACGAAAGTGATTTTATCTAATCCATTTTATGATTAGTGTGGCGGAAAGGAATACGGTGTAAACAATGAAACAGGTGCAAGGCATCAATACAAAAGATGTGGAATTTGTTAGTAGCTTTTGATTTTATATTAATAGAAGTCCAATTTCAAAAGTAATTTGGCCTGATTCTCGTCCAGTCAACAATAACTGTAATAAATATGTATTTTAAGGGGTTTTTATTTATGCCATTAGCATTTTAATTTCTTATTTCAGATAATCTTTCACTTTCTAGATGCCCACTTAGTTTGTGTATACGAGTTATATAACTTAGTCAAGTATCAAAATCCTGCCTGCTCGTACTGGCTTGTGTCATAGTGTCACACTGAATGTAGACACAGATACTTACTCAATTCCTCCAATTGGTTGGTCTTGAATCTGATTTGACTAAGTATTTGATTTCAGTTACTTGGATGTTAAAGGCAACAGTACCTGGTCTAAATTTTGTTCCTCCAGCAACTTGAATAGAAATTAAGGCGAGTAAGAAAATAAATAAGAGAAGAAAAGAATAATCAGATAGGCTCTGTTTCCCACAATGCTGGCTTCCGCAAATGTGCAAGAGGTGAATATACCTTACCCTGTGCACATTTCATAATATATCTGTATCATCGTATCCAGGACACATTTGCCTAATTGGATGTTAAAGCTTCGAAGCAAAAAAATAACTGATTATAATTGTAATTACTCATGGAGTTTTATCAATTAGTATTATTTATGAATTTACTGGTTAAGTTTTCGTAGTAAGGGCGGTGACGGCTTGTAAGCAAGGTCTTGTGAGCCGTGAAGGGCAAGGTAGGAGAAGCAAGGGCCCACCGAAGCGGCAAGGAAATGCCGGCATGTGGCCGAGCACGTCGGCACCATGTCAACTATAAATTGAGGAAATTCTCTGGGGAATCACTGGACACTACTACACAGGACTTCCGCTAAGCGCCGAGTGGTGGGCGGGAATGCAAGTAACCTGGACGAGGATAAGACCGCTTTAAAGCGTTTAGTCGTACTTGGAAGCTAATTACGTTCTCCTAGGGAAGTACAGAGCTAGAGTTACTTTGTACTGTGGTCATTTGGAAATAGGTTTTAATCTATCGGAAGGAACAGCTGATTAGACCTCTTTCAGAATGCTTCAGGTCCCATAGGTAGAAATTTCTACAGTGATTACTTTTTTTAATTAGGTCTTTTAACACAATTTTTAAACCAGATTAGGTTATTATGAACTACGAGTACTTTCACAACATATCTCATAAATAAAAGGTTTGATTTTATGTAGTTCTTCAGCTTGCGCAGCCAGTGCCATAACTAGCCTCACAGTTTCCCCGATTCATACCGCGTAGAAATGTTGTTAATCATTTGTGGCCCGTAACTTTAGTAGGATTTTAATAAAGTCACTCCATGTCAGATCACATTTTAACTTCAACACCTAATTTTTGGTGTTCTCATTGCGAGTTCTGAGACTGAGAAACATGACAAATTTTAAATTTTAATCTCAAACCGTTTCCGAAATGGCACTTAAAGTTTCCTAAACCTCACCAAAAAGACACGAACAGATGTTTCTGAAATTGCTCTAGGATCTCTTCCGGACAGACTACTGTGTAGACACGCAGGTGTAATAACACATGCCATAACAAATGCTGCAAAATTACATCTCCCAGTTGTCTATGTCTGTTTGGAGATCTCTTAGAGTAAGTTCAGCAACTCTTGTACGTGTTTTACACGAGTTTTTGGAAACTTTACATAACCATGTTTCGGAAACTGTTTGAAATAAAAATTAAACATTTGGATTATTCTTAGTCTTAGCACTTATTATGAGTATACCAAACTCAGCAAATTCAAAAATGGTTAGATAAATTGTGCGCTGAGTTGAGATGAAATGGCACAGCAGAAACTGAAAACGTAATAAAATCATGAATGTAGCCTAATTAAAAGTTAATTTTGAGATATGAAGTGTAAAGTATTACCCGAAGTAGTATATTTATTTAAATATTTTCGTAGGATTTTAAACGTCGCCTTGTATTCTATTTGAAATAAAACCAGCGAAAACCAGTATATGCTTCTTGAAACTTAACTTAGTAGTTGTATTTTAAAGATGTTGGTACTTAATTGCTGGTGTGTTAGAGAAGTGGACTGGTTAATAAATGTTTCTTTTGACTGAGCGGATACTTTGCTCCACAGGATGCTTCGAGAACAAATTGAGCAAGAATTGCAATTTTGCACGAACCTTCATTTCTACATTGTCAAGATCGAGTACGGAGATAGTATTTTGGGTCTATCTGAGCATTAGCGAAACTAATCACTTTAGGAGGATATCTTGAGAAAAAAATGGAGCTATAGATTTTAAATTTTGAATGACATTTCATTTCTACGTGGGAAATAGGTGAAAGACTTCTTCCATGGGATGCTCTTCAGGCTAGGGTATGTCCGTGATCTCCAAACTGCGAGTATCCAGGAGTCCCTTTGCATGATCAACGAATAGTTTTTAGTATTTTTTGGTGGTAAATAAGTCAAAGAAAGCTTTTCGAAAACCCGAGAAACCATGTCCCACCAAGTGCCACTTTGCTTTCCAACTTGGTGAAGTCTATTATACGACACGTTACTTGTTACTATAAATAAAGAGTCTCTATTAGTCTCTCTCCAAGTCGTGAACTGTTACGGCGAGAGACAGCGTTAACTATCATTCCAGCACTAATGTCCACATCGTAAGTCGCCCGTAGATGTTAATTAGGTGTCGCGAAGGAATGAAATTTCACACCCTGCGATTCAAGGGAAATTCACCTCGATCGGGATAACAGTTCCAGGAACGGAATGTTGCTGGAAAGATACCCGCTTCCAATAGCCAGTGGAAAGTTTAGCCAGGAAACCTGAGCCGCCTACGGTACGTCAGGGTCAAACAAGTTTACTTGCGTCGGCCCGTAATTTAAATACCTGCCCATAAAGTGTATCACAACTCACGGCAAGTTTTCCTGTACCTCAGTGCTTTAAACTCAAACTTGTACTCCAGCAGAAGATGTGCTTTTGTGCGAACCAAGCTCACGACTTCAGAAAAGAATGTTCGAGTTACTTGTGTGTCAGTGCTAGTGTACAATACACACTCAACTTTGTAGCCGTACACCAAATTGTTTCGATGTTACCGAGGACACGCGGATCACAGTTATATACTCCTCTAAGTGTTTATTTTATGTTATACATAGTACAATTATTTAGTACAGTAATTGAAGGTACTACTTCTGACATGACAATTCTTTTGTTTGCAACACATTTAGTTCTATGTCCGTAAAAATGTGTATTTTTACCAACTGATTTTAAGCAAACTTTGATCAAGCACTTTTTGATAAGTAAGGTTTAACACGCAACAAAAGCAAGTGAGCTACTCTGCAAAATTTAAAATTGAGGATTTTTTCATTAACAAAATACAATTTCTCAATATATTTAACAACTTTTTTAAAATTGCACTAAAGCAGTTCTTTTTAGTTTTAACCAATAACACTTTGGTTTTTGAAGTTGCTAAAAATGAAGAAGTTGTCAAAGTTCTTGTTCTACCAAACGCAATCTATTTCATTGAATATTTTATTATTTATTTACAAGATCAGCTAACACTACAATAATTTACAAATTCTATTCAATTAGAATTCTTTGTATACGGTATCTTTTACAAAAAATATGTACTGACAAGGCTGTTATTATTAACGTAAACGCTAAAATGAGTGCATGTTGTCAAGCTTGTCCATTTTGCCATACTAGGTTATTTTATGCGCTATTTTTAAATAACAAAGAAAGATTAATAAACAGTTAACTTTAGGCAGCCCAATATTTGTAATGTTGACGTAAAAGAACCTGTTTCTCTGTAGTCTGTTATCTCTTTCAGAAATCTTTCTTGGAGGCAATAAATTGTTCATGGCTGGAAAAATAATTAGCATAAAACCTTCTTTCTTCAGCGGCATTACCAAATGCAGCGCTATACTCGGAGTGCATTGCGCAATATTGTACTGGGCTACTGAGTACTCCACGGCAGCTACTGAACAACAAAATATGTTAGGAACGGTGTATAAGAACATTTTCCATATTAGTTTTTTTATTTATGTTATTATAAATTATTATTTATTGTTGGATTGTAACCGCATATTATGATAAGCCTCCTTACAAGGTAAAAACTAAACGTTGTAATTAAAATACGGTATAAATTCATCAAACCTGTTGAGTAATAAAATAGCTACTAACAATTTGAGTTTATGTTGCAGTTTGCTACTTTGATATACTTGCATGGCATGTTTATTACCTGTTTTTTACAAGTCAATAGACTAGGAATAATATGTTTACTGCGTGACTCTAATGAATTGTAATAACTTTGTAACAAATATTCTCTATTTTACAGAGATATTTTTATCAGTAACTTGATAATCTGATTCCACATCCTAACCACATTGAATGTCGAGAGCTGCAGCAAATATGCGTTGTTCAAGTGAATTGACAGCAATATTGAAACATCTGTAAGCACCCTGCTGTAAGATATTGTAAATTATTGTAAAGTAATGGAGAACATAGTGATCAGCTGATTCATGGTTGGCTTATATTTTTCATTTACAAACAGCTGATTATTTAAAAACTAAACAGAGTTAAAACAGGCTTTGCATTTTCATTTAATGTTATTTATATTCATTTGGAGCAACAGTTTTCAGTAAGCGATTCATAAAAGACAACAGTAATGTAAAACATTTTCGTATAAATTTGTGAAATTCGATTTGCTTTATTTTTACTTTCCTTAATGGTTAATCGACAAAGCATACAATTGGAGTGTGACCAATCGTTTTAACTGTTTTTTTGTGTGATAATAATTTGTATTTTTAACTAAAAAAAGTGGCATTGGCATCTGCATTGTAATATTGTTAAAAACGTAAAGATACTGTGTTTTAAGTTTGAGCAGTTGCCATTTTATAAATCAACGAAGTAGAGTAACATGAATACTTTAGTAATGAAAAGATTAAATCAATGCTTAGTGTTTTACTTTTGAAATAATATGTTTTCCCGACAAACGTAGACGTACTGTAAATTAAATGCGTTTTCAACAGACGAACGCTTATTTTTGGTTTGCCACTTAGTATTAGTAGGTACTCTGAAAATATATTTGACAATAATTTTGAAACGCCCTGTATAATTAATTATATTTTGTGGGAACTTCAGTCCTGTTATGATGAGTCACCACGTTCACAGTCCGGGATAGGGCGCTAGCCAGTACTTACTTGCCAGTCAATCAGTGATGACGTCAGTATCTACATGTTTTGTTGCCTGTGTTTCTGTCGGTAAGATCTAGTGGCGGCAATACTGTTGGAGATCGTGTTTTTTTGTCAATTGCATCACTCAATCGTACTGTTATCAGAGACGGGAACTGTTGCGCATTCAAGTTCGCTCGTCATTGCGCCCACCTCCAGACGGAACTGGTTTTCTTGCGGATCTGTAAACCGCATGAAAGGCAGACTGGAACATTCGTCATTTTCTTCTATAAATAAATGCGGCAGGATTCGTCCTTGGGTAGGTGAAAGGCGATGTAGGGCAGAGTCGAGCTGGGCTATTAGGAACATCAGCCTTCGTGTAGACAACGTTCAAATAGTCGACGTCACTTATGTAAATTAGCACGTATCCTATATTCTTCATTGTTATTGTTAATCCAATTATATTAACTCTGTTTAAAAATTCCAAAAAGCTAAAATGCAGCTATCATCACTCAGCTAGTGCTATGGATAAATTTTTACGGAAATACTGATAAACAGATTAAAGGACAGTAAAGGTTTCAATTAGTTAAAATGTGTGTATTTTACTCTGTGCTCTTTCATCTTAGATATGGTAAGATATTGTGCCTTGTGTAGCATCAAAGAACGCTAAGAATTATTTACAATGTAAATTTTGGAACGCGTTGCAAACAGTTATTTATAGAGGATAATATTTTGAGTTTACAAACTGCACATGTTTTAGAATGCCTAGTAAGTTAAAAAAATTATTTCAGTGAGATTGAAACATATTAATGTGTACTGGCTACTGGGTACATAGCTATTGTACTAGGAACGGATTTAATATAAGGTCTTGTCAGTGTTAAAACAGCACCGCAATATTAACAGCTTGTTAGGTTAGGTTGGTTAGAGGTTATCGAAGGTATTTTAGTTACCTACCAATTTTATCCATTTAAATTGTGTCTTTATAATGTTTTAGGGTTTATAAAGGATGTTACAGTTAATTTGAAAACTTAGTTGTAAGTTATCGAAACCATTGTCTACAACAATTAAACATTTTGAGTTAAATGCCATAGAGTAAAAAAGGAAAAATTATACAGTGTAAAATCAACATTATATCGTTCCAATAATATTATTTCAATGCACTCTTGCGTTGTAGCTATCATCAGCTCATCGTATACCCTAGCCCATCAGGAACTGGAGGTCAAGTAACATACACATGGTGCAAATTTATATTTTTTTATACCATATTGATACTACCAACAATTTAGTAATCTGCCGACACGTGTTTTTCAAACATTAAACTGTATTTTTGGCTGAACCTCTTTTAAAAATTACATCAACACATCACTTGAAGCTAAGGTACCGTCTGGAAGTGACGAATGAAGTGACACGCTTGTTATGCAAATGGCCACTAACAAGACATTATACGCCGGCGAAGCGTGTGGCATGTGGACAAAAAACGCGTTAACCCAACAAAAAGTGAAGGAGAGGAAGCCGATGTGAGGTGAACTCTGGTAGAAAGTGTGGGGCCCGAGCCACCCAAGGTCGAGGTCACCGTCGACCCGCGAGCGAGCTACAGGCGGGAGGCACAGCAAATTGCGTTAGGGAAGGATGTACATTCTACATCTTCTTGTATCGTATCCTCCAGCACATTCAATTTGCTTTCATTTTACTTAGGCGATTGTGATATTTTCACTTTCAAATCTTTCTTTGGCAGTCTGTGAGAGAATGGAACATCTGTTTGTTGAGACATACATTTTGATTCATTAAGTATAATTCTAAATATCCTAATAATAATAATAACGAGATTGGTTTATCTGGCGTTCCACTTATAATATGTCTGGGTCCAGTGATGTTTTCTATTATTTACATTTACAGTAAACATCGCTTGTGCTCATTGTTCCGCGAAGGTAACAATATTTTGTTTTCTTTCAATACTGAAACGTAGTCGTCCCTGGTAGTTTCGTGATACAGTAGCGTCAGAGCTTATCCCCCCAGTGACTCGGGTTTGAATCTCGATTTGGGCCCTGTATTTTACATGCCAACAAAAATCTTCTGCTAATAACCAAGTCAACCTAGTCTGAGATAATGTGGTGAACAGTTGTGGGCTTCAACTTAGGCTATAATTAAAGCTGGTTGTTCTAGTGTTACCTGCTTGTAAGAAATTGCCTAGACATGAGTTAACTATCGAATAGTTCAGAATTTGAACAACATTGTTAAAAGATATACTGATATGTTGTTTTCCTTCTTCACTTAGACACACATCACATTTTTGTGACGAGATTACACTTTCTAGCTCCTTAGGTGAGAAGGCTCAAACGTATATACATTTTAAAAACTAGCAATGATGGGGATTGATTTCCAAGAAGGAATAGACGGATGTCCGATAAAATATCTAAGGGTAGATGGGACAAATTTGCGTATATCAAAAATGTGTAAGACTTTTGCATCTGTATAAATACCTTTCCCGTCCCCCCTTTCACCAATACTAAAATGAAATATGTTATATATTGTCGGTATGTTCATTCCTCCAAGCAAGATGGATAGAAATGTGGATATTTTTGAAACTGAGAACAAAAGATTAACAGTATTGATTATCGAACTCGATATTCGGCTGGAATTCGGGACTTATTTTGCTACCATTCTTTAGCGCCATTTTGATCTAAAATCCTGTTTTTGATAACAAAACTTCATTAAAGATTCTGATACCTAAAAAAATCTTGATGCTGATACAGTGATAAGGTTGGTATTCATCCGTGTTCAATGGTTAGCGCTGTTTTGCCTAAAACTCCGATGGTTGCCAAA
Organism: Homalodisca vitripennis; assembly: GCF_021130785.1. NCBI lineage: Eukaryota > Metazoa > Arthropoda > Insecta > Hemiptera > Cicadellidae > Homalodisca > Homalodisca vitripennis. The sequence goes on along the minus strand of NC_060211.1, from coordinate 39,897,638 downwards.
GTACGTATCGTTAAACTCGAGTGCGAGTCGCGGCGTAGCTAGAATTCGTAAAATTTGGAGTGGCAGGAATTCCTGGCAAAAAATCTGCTTCGCGGTCAGAATTCCTCCCCTAACAAGCTGCACCAGCGATCATTTTTCACCCGGCCCTTTGTTGACCCACCCATTGTTAAACACTCCAGGCCTTCACCTCAAATAAAATAAAATCCAACCCTATGTTCGGATTTTTGAGCAAGTTACTATTCCAGCTAAATAGCTCTTTATTGAATTATAATAAATAACTAAACAGCATACGAAACAAGACCGTATGACAATGAAATAATAATTGTGTAACAAAAATATTCGTACCGGTGTTAAATTTGAAACAAAAGCTTAGTACTACTAGTTTGTTCTGTTTCTCAGTTAAATATCTCTTCCTCAACAGTTTGTTCTGTTTCTCAGTTGGGGTGGCCGGCCATAAGCATTGAAGTTCTAACCGCAGCGTCGGCTGATGTTACTGATACGTAAAAGAACCTGGAAGGAGGAAGGTTGATTGTAGTAAAGTTCTGTTATATTGTGTGGCAAATTTAAATGGGCCACCAATGTGATGATAACTATAAATCTGACAGCAAACTTTAAAAAGCGAACCTTTCCTTATTTAGAAACCTTGAAATAATATGTATTTCAAACTTTTAAATACTACCGACATTTTTTTAATATGACGTTCAACTTTGTTTTTCTTCATGGGAAACCCAGTATATTATTATTATTTTTGATAAAAGCTCAAAGTGTTGAAATTCGTTATGGAGTTTCAAATTCACAAAATACATTTTTTTTTAATGGGCGGCAGTGTAAGTGCTCTAAACTATAAATATAACACCTTGAATTTGTAAAAGCAATTTTGTAAAAGACTGTTTTAAATCTCTGTTTTAAATCTTTTGAAATTTTCCTTTGTTTATAAAATATTTGTAAATATGCGTAAAACTTGTTTTTTTTTTTTTTTTTTTTTTTTTTACAAACATATTAATAGTGAGAAGCTTTAATTAAACAAAGCTCCATTTTCTATTCAAATAATTTCAACGAACGAAAACGCCGTTAACGCGAATGTGTTCTTTCCCGTTTAAACATTTATAAATATCTTAAAAACTACAAAAAATACAGAAATGTCAGGTATTAGATTTACAGTTAAAATGGGCGCCCGAAGGTGTTTTTCAGTGTTAAACTCCATAGCAGATCTTAGCACTTTCAGCTCTCTGAGCTCCGTTATTAAATAAAATAAGTGCCAAGAATAAAACAATTTTAAAATCTTAAAAAGAGTTTTTCATTTTAGAAGACTAAGAAAATTTAAGAGCCCATGAAATCTTTGTTTTATGAAAATGCAATGTAATGGTATGATATAAACTTATATTTTTGTATGCTGTTGCCAGAATAAAAATGAAGGCGCAGTTGTAATTTGTCAGAACTCCTTTGTATTTGCCATTGCTCATGCGGTGTTTTAAAATTATTATCGGGAGAAACTTCGGTAGTACTTAGTACCTGTATAGTTTTAGTTGACAATATATTTTTCTCGTGTAAAATCATCATCCCCTGTTGGTGTACCTGATCTATTCAACCTAATATAGTAATGTAGTAGACCATTTGCTAACTTTACGCCTTTATGGACGCACTCCCGTGTTAAATTAATTCTCTGGTAACGTTATCTCCTGTTCAATCTCCTAATCATGTTCACGCTTCAGTGAACTCCATGGTAAACCGAATCTTTTAGACATCGAAATGTCCTGGACAACCCAAACTTCTCGACTCAACGGTATTGACCACTCATCTCCAGTTAAAATATCACCTACTGACCCTAAGTATGGACTTACACCTAAAAATTACACAAGATAATTCGATACTTCTAAAACAGATTTTCACTGTATAAACCTAAAAGCGAATCGTGGTAGAAAACACGATTACAATTAATTAATTTAACTAGTACACAAAATGTTAGCGAGAAGATGATGATTCTGATGGGAAAATAGGATTGTTATAAGAAACCACGTGACCGGACTGAGCGAACCCTGTTCACCACCGATCGGCCGAGACGAGGGGCTACGGCCACGGCCACGGGCGGTCGGTCAGCCATGGTGGGTCACGAGCAGGCAGAGGTGCCCCATTGTCTGCCTTGTCTGCCGCTCACGCTTTGGCTGTCATTGTGTCGAGTCCTCGGTTACAACTGTATCCTCTCCTCTTTAGTTGAACACTATTTCTGACGATCGCTATAGTGCTGGCTATAGCATCGACCTTCGCCATCGTTAGAACGTGCTTTTAAACTGGCTCTACGTTTTACGGTTCTGGTAGCAACCACAATTTTATAGTTTGATAGTCGTATTTTACCAGGCGAATTTAGGGCTAAGAAGCCCTCTTTAAGACTTAACCTGGGGACCAACGGCGTAAAGGTGACTTCCGAACTACCACCAATGGACGGGCAGGTGGGCTGCTTGCAAGGGCAGGATCGCTCAGCGGTCACCCATCCAAGTAGCAACCACGCTCGACGTTGCTTGACTCGGTTATCTCGCGATAACCGCCGTACACTGCGCTATTGGCTAAAAATATCGATGATGATTCAGGAGCAGGAAACTTTCATGTCTAGAGACAACCAATAGAGAGAGCTCCCCAAGAGAGGAGTCAATCGTCAGACGCGCCAGTTTCGTTGCTGGTCATAGTGGAAGGGTAGCGAAGTGCTATCTCAAACTTTAAATTATTTCACAAGTAATATTTTTAGTTTTTCACATTTTAATCCATGTTGGAAATAGGCGTGGTAGGATCAGCAAACGAGCTAATGAGATTTTAAATTACCTGAGTCACAAATGTTATTCTCTACCTCGTTGGCTAACACTAATATAACCATTATTTACTATTAAAACAAATTCGCCTATCTATGTACAGATTATTATTTAGTACTGTTATCCTTTTACTAACTCGCTATTTCGATTTCTTCCAAAAGTACTGCGACTGGTAATTGATTATCTTCTTGGGGGAGATTTCTGTATCGACTTCCTGAAAAATTACGTTGTGTCCACGACCAAAAATAGAGCAAGGAAATTGTGTGTGCTTTACCATCGTTTTTGTGGATTCATCGTAAATTTTACAAAAGGATTATTGCCTTACTTCATAGACTGGAATTGCATTGCATCTACACTATCAAAACAATATAGGCCTGTAACACAGTGAATGCAAGTAAGTAAGAAGCCGTTTAATACAAAACTGCAAAGGGCTTATGTGTTAGTCCGTATCCGTGTTATTGCAGCTTTAAAAAACGTTTATTGAATACATCTGTTTTTAAACTCTTTTACGTGGAACACGTATTTGGATGTGGAAAGTTCAATAGACTGAGGACACGTTTACACTCGTGTCCCGACTGTGTCAATATTAGCCTGTCAAAGAAGGCCTCATTATTAGGTACAGTCGAGGCGTAGTACGTCAAGGTGTTGTGGACACATGTTTACGATCATTTCCGGTATTCCGTGACGTCACGCCCACATCCGGTTCCGAGAACCCACGTGTCCTCTGCGCCGGGTCCTCGCGTACACTATGTGAGGCTACACGATTATCGCTGGACAAAATAGATCAGTTCGTTAGTTCTTTACGTTCCTTTTGTAACACCGAGATTGTAGCATCCGAAACAAATGCAAGGTCGAGAATAATTTGGATTGCAATTCATCGATATGTAATAAATAACTATTCGATCAGTAGCGTAGCCAGAAATTTCGTTCGGGGGGGTCCGGAACCGGTGATCTGGGGGACGTTTTGTGTTTAATTGCCAATGAGTTCACTGGTAAAAGGTAAATACCAAAAATATGGAACTTTAGTAACTACGCCTTATAGAAAGTGGAAAGATGTAATAGGCAAATTCAACTCTCACAGCAACTCTAGTACCACAAATGTTCTTGTATAGCTACAGAAACTTTACGAAGTTCGATTCTGGCCGAGTAGAAGGCACCAATGTGATGTTGCATTCACTGGATAAGAAAGAAAAGAACAAAACAGAGCTTCACTCAAGCGTATAATTGACACAACTATATTCTGTGGGAGAAAATGAAATACTCCTTCGGGGACATTGGGCACTGACGGCCGAAAACCCTTTTAGAAAAGGAGGGCAATTTTCTAGCGTTGCTCGGGTACAGATCAAACTAACGGTAGGAAAATGCACCGGAAAAAACTCTACTGATTAGAAGTTCGGCTGCTTTGGATTCACTGATTGAGGTATTTATGAATGAGTTATAATTACGATTTTTTTTGTATCATTACACTGTAGACGAGTATATAATTATCGGGAAAAAATCACTTTCGGTCGGAAATAAAATACACGTTAAAAACTATATAATGATTAAAACTTCAACTACTTCGGACTTCAGTTATTGAGGTAAACGTTGGTGTTTTTGATTGAGTTAGGGCGACGATTTTTTGTTATCATTAAACTGTACTCGACTAACTATATAATTATCGAGAAAAAAAAATCACTTCCGGTCGTAAATACCGAAGAAAAGCTCTCTAAAGATTCAAGTTTTGACGATTTTGGATTTCACTAGTTGTGGTAAAAGTAGTACTTATAATTATGTTAGGACATTGATTTTAGGTATTAATTCAACGCCGACTAATAAATATATAATTATAATAATAAAAAAAAAAACGAAAATAATCACTTCCGATGGGAATATACTAAAGGAGAATGAAATAATACTTCGGTCAGTGAAATCCAAAGTAGTCGGAACTTCTTATCAGTACAGTTTTTCCGGTGTGGTGTATTATCCGACCGGAAGTGATTTTTTTTTTCAATTTTTCTTTCTTCGATAATTATATAGTTATTAGTCGGCGTCCAATTGATACGCGAAATCAATGTTCTAACATAATTCTAAGTACCACTTTTACCTCAACCACTCAACCAGTGAAATCCAAAATCGTCAAAAACTTGAATCTGTAGAGAGCTTTTCTTTGGTATTTACCGACCGGAAGTGATTTTATTGTTTTGTTTCTCGATAATTATATAGGGTACAGTGTACAGTTTAATGATAACAAAAATCGTCGTCCTAACTCAACCGAAAACACCACGTTTACCTCAATCACTGAGTCCAAATTAGTTGAAGTTTCTAATCAGTAGAGTTTTTCAAAGTGTATTTTCCGACCAAAAGTGATTTTTTTTTTATTTTGTTCGATAATTATATACACGTCTACAGTTTAATGACACATAAAATCAACGTCATAACTTAATTCTAAGCGGTCATTTTACGTCCCAAGACGAATTTGAACGAAGTGGTCGCTAATTTAAACTGTTCGCCGTGTTACGGTTCAGGTTACTTTGCGACGTCACGTGACCTTGCCCTATAGAAATACCGTGATTACACTAAACTATCTGAAAGGCGAGCCCAAAAGTATCGTTTGATACTTTATGATTTAAACGAAAGGACAAATTACATTTTTAACAATGGTCACTTTAATCAATTTAAATCAATCAATTTAATGTTTGTAGACAAGAGTAATGATAACTCTCCTTTTTTCTCCTGCATTTTTAATGTCTTAAAAAATTTCGGAGGGGGTCCGGACCCCCTGGACCCCCCCCCCTTCGCTACGCCACTGTATTCGATTGTTAAGTCGAACAGGGCAAGGCTACGGTAGACTTTCCGGTCTGCTGTATAGGCCTACACCCAGGGCTGGATTTTATATATGGGCTGAATAGGCTATAGCCCAGGGCGGCAGAATTCAGGCGGCGACAAATTTGGGTAAAAAGTAAAAAATAAATTATTTCAAAAGTTAAAAATATGTGAAAAAATTACTTGTATTAAATTTTTAAATTGGAATTGTTTAAACAATCATTCGCGCAACTTCAATGTTGACAATTCAACCTATTTTATTTGAGTTTTATTAAGCTTAGCGTGGCCGCCTCGCTGCCGCCGACCCACCGCGGTACTACCAAGGTAAGCCTACATGCCTTTTGGGGGGGGGGGGGGAGAGGGAGGGCGACAAATTTTGGATACCCCAGGGAAGGCAAATCTTCAAATCCGCCTCTACCTACACCTCCTATTGACAAGAGCGGTTTTAATGCAACTGAGGTGTTGTAAGTATATAATATGTGGATAAAGCCAAATGGACTCTCTTTATTTGGGATCTTTACCCATATTACATTTTACTTAGACTTTATTATAATTATTTATGTTTACGTTCTTGTGACTCTAAAAGCCTTTCTCAACGTTTGGCCATTAGAACTGTGTTGGATAGTTCAATTACTACTCTTATTTTTGTTAGTAGGATTTTATAAGTTATCCGGTTCCTTAGTATTATTTACACTTGTCCAATTCTTGTGATATCTCTTTCAAATCAGCATTTCATATTTGTTTCGGTGTTCTTGGACGAGGGAGATCAGATGAAAATCTTATATATTTTTTTAATATGGCATAGTTTGGTGCGCTTGACCCTTCCTTTATAAGTTTTTAACAGTTTCGTTACTGAAAGTTACAATGACATTGTGTTGTAGTGTGTCTGTCTCAACATTAAACACTCCGTCGCTCGGTAATCAAAGTATTAATAACCTAACAAGTTTTGAACAACTGAGTGTCGAAGGACCTAACGAAAGAGTTATCGCAAAGGCGGATAGACAGGAGACCTGATTATCCTTCCATATTTTGACCTCAAAATCAATTGTGCTGTTCCTTGGATCAAGAGGAACCTAGGTACCAAGTTTCAAGTCTGCAGGACTTATCTTATCAAGCGTTATGGCCTCAAAATCAATGGAGTTGTCCCTTCGATCAAGAGGAACCTAGGTACCAAGTTCAAGTCTAGGACTTATCTGTCAAGCGTTATTGCAAAGACGGATTGATAGGAGAACTGACTACCATTTCACCTTTTGACCTCAAAATCAATGGAGTTGTCCCTTCGATCAAGAGGAACCTTGTCTGCAGGACTTATTTATCAAGCGTTATTGCTGATAGGAACTGACTCAGATCAATGGAGTTGTCCCTTCAAACTATGTTTCAAGTCCTACAGGACTTATCTGTCAAGCGTTATTGCAAAGACGGATAGCAGAAACGGATTATCCTTTCACCTTTTGACCTCAGACTTGAATCAAGAGGAACCTATGTTTAAGTTTCAAGTCTACATTATTTATCAAGCGTTATTGCAAAGACGGATAGTAGGAGAACTGACTACCATTTCACCTTTTGACCTCAAAATCAATTGAATTGTCCCTTCTTTGAATCAAGAGGAACCTATGTATCAAGTTTCAAGTCTGCAGGACTTATTTTGTCAAGCGTTATCGCAATGACGGATAGATAGGGAGAACTGACTATCCATTTTCCACCTTTTCACCTCAAAAACAATGGAGTTGTCCCTTCAAACAAGAGGAACCTATGTTTCAAGTTTCAAGTCTACAGGACTTATCTGTCAAGCGTTATCGCAAAGACGGATGTAGCAGAACGGATTATCCTTTCACCTTTTCAAACCTCAAAAATCCAATTGAATTGTTCCTTGAATCAAGAGGAACCTATGTATCAAGTTTCAAGTCTACAGGACTTATCTGTCAAGCGTTATCGCAATGACGCATGTACAGGAGAACGGACTATCCTTTCACCTTTTCACCTCAAAAATCAATTGAGTTGTTCCTTTGAATCAAGAGGAACCTATGTTTTCAAGTTTCAAGTCTACAGGACTTATCTGTTAAGCGTTATCGCAATAGACGCATGTACAGGAGAACGGACTATCCTTTCACCTTTTCACATCAAAAACAATTGAGTTCCTTGAATCAAGAGGAAACCTATGTTTCAAGTTTCAAGTCTACAGGACTTATCTGTCAAGCGTTATCGCAATAGACGCATGTACAGGAGAACGGACTATCCTTTCACCTTTTCACCTCAAAATCAATTGAGTTGTTCCTTTGAATCAAGAGGAACCTATGTATCAAGTTTCAAGTCTACAGGACTTATCTGTCAAGCGTTATCGCAATGACGCATGTACAGGAAGAACGGACTATCCTTTCACCTTTTCACCTCAAAAACAATTGAATTGTTCCTTTGAATTAAGAGGAACCTATGTTTCAAGTTTCAAGTCTACAGGACTTATCTGTCAAGCGTTATCGCAATAGACGCATGTACAGGAGAACGGACTATCCTTTCACCTTTTCACCTCAAAACAATTGAATTGTTCTTGAATCAAGAGGAACCTATGTTTCAAGTTTCAAGTCTACAGGACTTATCTGTCAAGCGTTATCGCAATGACGCATGTACAGGAGAACGGACTATCCTTTCACCTTTTCACCTCAAAAACAATTGAATTGTTCTTGAATCAAGAGGAACCTATGTATCAAGTTTCAAGTCTACAGGACTTATCTGTCAAGCGTTTATCGCAATGACGCATGTACAGGAGAACGGACTATCCTTTCACCTTTTCACCTCAAAAATCAATTGAGTTGTTCCTTGAATCAAGAGGAACCTATGTTTCAAGTTTCAAGTCTACAGGACTTATCTGTCAAGCGTTATCGCAATGACGCATGTACAGGAGAACGGACTATCCTTTTTCACCTTTTCACCTCAAAAATCAATTGAGTTGTTCTTTTGGAATCAAGAGGAACCTATGTTTCAAGTTTCAAGTCTACAGGACTTATCTGTCAAGCGTTATCGCAATGACGCATGTACAGGAGAACGGACTATCCTTTCACCTTTTCACCTCAAAAATCAATTGAGTTGTTCCTTTGAATCAAGAGGAACCTATGTTTCAAGTTTCAAGTCTACAAGACTTATCTGTCAAGCGTTATCGCAATGACGCATGTACAGGAGAACGGACTATCCTTTCACCTTTTCACCTCAAAAAACAATTGAATTGTTCTTCGAATCAAGAGGAACCTAGGTACCAAGATTCTGGTCTGCAGGACTTATCTATCAATCGTTTTCGCACAGACGATCGACGGACGGACAACGATACGGACCCTGTCGCTCCTTATAATATTTGTTCATCTGGAGGTGGAATGGGGATGAATGTACTGGGAGTTTTAAGTTGTTGATTTAATAACCTGAAAAGCCTTGTACGTACGGTAAGGTTGCACACGGTAGTGGTGATGTAGTGAGGGGAGCATACCTACACAGTGACAGCAGACAACTAGAGAGAGGTATGAAAGGATATACTCTGTGTCGGTGTGTAGTGAGGCGGCCCGCCAACCCGGTGATATCTGATATGATCCGATGTTGTGGGGTGGTGAGAGGGGGGGGGGTGATAAGACAGGAAGTGCTTTGATGTCTCTGTGGGTGTCGTCTGCTGAACATCTGTCTCTCGATACTGGACTTACACACGCACACACACACACACACACACACACACACACACACACACACACATCAGCTGCCACGGGTTCCCATGTCTCACCTCAGCAAACAGAGCAGTCATCTAAATTGACTGGTTATCGAGACATACGGAGTACGAGCATTGAACAAGAGCTCATTCATTAGGTTGGTTATGTATTTCAAATTGCTCAAGACTCTTTTTTGTTAGTTCAAGTTGCATTTTTTGTATGAAGATTATACTCAAAGGAATCTTAAAACTGTTTCATGAATTTGGAATTGAAAATCCTACCCTATATCCTCCGCAATCCTCCCCAATCAAATTGGTTAAAGCGATATTAATTGCGGGACACGTCTTGTCACCTTGGTGCTTGAAAATCGATATTTTTTTATTCTTATGTATTTTGAATTACGGGGTAATATTTTTATTGGGTAAGACACAGTGGACTAAATTGTTTTGAGTTTGTACGTGTAAATTTATGTTTGCCAACTGAAAGTGTTGCTCTTGCAAGACTCCTGCACCTCGGCAAAATGATCAGAAGGATAGCTATAGTAGTAAAAGTTATAGTAATATTTAATACAAATATGTAATTTTACGTTACCTCATCTGCATTATACATTTTGCATCAGTATCAATATTGAATGTCAAGTTGCAATATAATTATGTTGGCTTTTGTAGAATATGAGCTATTTTGACGTAACATATTCTTTATAAGACTAAACAAACTCTACTATAGAAATCATGCAGTAAATATTTTACTTAGACGCACAATTGTGTTCGTTGTTTTTGTTTTGTTACTAAGTACAATATCTTAAATGGATGAATAAAAGTGAAAGAGCACGACTCTTGATTCAAAATGTGATGGTCGGACACTAAAGAAGCGCTCCAGTTTGACTGGTAGAGAATTGGGTCGCCTTGACGCGGAAATGAGGAAACAAATAAAAAGGCGGTATTACGTATGCGTAAATTACTGTGCGAAATGGACATTGGAAAATTAGGCAAGAGCTGAATAACTAAACTGAACACATGTGCGGCTACAGTTCTGTTTTAACATAATGTCTTTTAGTATGACTAATCTTTTCTCAGATTCATTTTCAAAATTTTCACTTATGTAGTGATTGAAAAGTGTGAGAAAAAGAAGTAGAATCAGAAGCGTAGCTATGGTGGAAAGTGTTGATTCAATGTGAATGTTGAGTTCAGCCCCAATTCACCTTCTCTTAGCGCAGCATCTGGAATCTGGCGCTGTCGCAGACTTCATTCTTGGAATCTGGAGTCAGATTCGCCTGAAGAGCTCGGAAAACTAGCAAAACTGGAGTTAAACTCAACATTTATATTGAATCAACCCTTCTCACCATAACTACATGTACGTTATGTGTAGAAAACGCGGTTGCTCCATCGTGCTTAGAAATCTAAAGCATCGTCATACACTCAATTGTGCACAATGAAAATACCTCTTCACCCAGATTACACCATATTTTATAGTCTAGGTGTCTATGATGTCAAAACTATGTAAAGAATTAATTGTGAGCTTCTTCGCGCCAACCTCTTTTGAATCTCTTCAGGCGAACATGACTTCAGATTTCAGGAGTCAATTCTGTAACAACGTCAGGTCTCAGACGCTGCACTAAGAGGAGGTGAACTGGAGATAAACTAAACATTCACATGGAAACAGGAGTTTCTTTTTGGATTGAATTAAAGTTAAGAATGGATACAAATGTGGATAACTGCTTTGATACCAGCCTTCACTTAATTTTATGTTATAGTTTGTTACTATTTTAGATTAATTGCAGCTAAACAGAATTCGTGAATTTTTTAAGGCAAGTCCACGCTTTTACGCTTTTAAAATAATGAAAAGCATATCGGTTATCGTCACGCTGGCTTTCCATTTTACCTAGCGATAAAACGGGCCGAATCTTGAAATAACGTTAACTTAGGTCGTGGCCTTAATTTGTCCATAATTTCAGCATTGTCCACTTCGCGTCATCACAGACCGTTTCTGTATGTTGCGTCATACGGAATGGGGCTCTGAATTAATTGTCACATCGAACCACGCTTTAGTTGGCGTCATGACGAGTAGCGCAGGCCATTAGTGTCTGTCAGTCCATGTCTCGGTAATTGAGATCTCAACCGTGTCTTACTGAGTAATGTTTAGTTTATAGTTCCAACAGTGTTTTACCGCATTATTTTTGTTCGCATCGAAACGTTTTAAGTAAAAATGGCTTTAATTTTATATGGTTACCCAACTAATCTAGCAATTCAATAAGTGCGGTGGTTAGATTTGTTTAACTACCTAAAATAAAATAGATGTGTGTGAATACACGCTTTACCAGTTAATACCATTACGCTGACGCTTGCGTACCCGAAAATACGTTTAATGCAAATCGACTACTACAATATGGCGGCACCATTAACGAACGTGGTACGCCGGAGCTCTAATCGTTGGCACTACAAAGTTTATATAGAACGAACGGTCCTATTTGAATAAAGTAGATAAAATAACATTCCACACGGCTCGAAACTGATAACACTTGTGATAAAGCAACAATTTCGGATAAATAAGTGATACAGGACTTAGCGCTCATGGTGAAATTATTGATACTCCTAGACATTCCTCCCGTTACATAAAATAGTCCTTGGTTTTTTAAGAGGGTTTTTCATATGCACAGATTGGTGGTTTCAGATCTGTACAGTCTGACGACAACTTAGATTTCTTTTATTGTGTCTTTTGATCAAGTTTCTAGTAGATCAAATATTCAATTGACACCTTCTCAGTACTGGGTTCTGTACTGAGGTATACTCAGCATCCTGGACGCACTAAGGCATACCTTCCGCAGTCGATGTGTTAAAGTTATAGAACTTACTAGTAGTAACCCGCGGCTTTGCATGCAACTTCATGGGTTTTGCACCTGTATGAGCACTTCTGGTCAGTGAATACAGTACTATTTCTGACGCAAATGATGGCTTTGCCTTCTTACCAAGAAAGTATGTATAGAAGTGTATATTTTGGCCATTGTAATTTACTCCAGCCTTAGTATTTTTGTTCAATAGTTGATTTTGCCTTTTTCCTTATGAAGGAAATATGTATATACATACACAGCTCTGAGTAGCCTATTTCTGTCAAAAGACAACTAAGATAGATTTTATAGCAGTCTTTAAATTTATATTAAAAGTTAAATAGTAACTTTATCATTTATATTTACTAAATATGTAAAGTTAAAAGTATGTTAACAGTGATACTATTTACGTGTTTGTTTCTTTGTAAACTGAAAAGAACAGAACTGGAATTTGTACATTAGTTCAAAAGCACAATCCAGCAATCTTTCATCTAGCATAGTTTTTGCGGACTGCTTCAAAGAGCATCTTTAGAGTCAAATTCTGACAATCTTATGTTTTAGGACATTCTCTAAAGTAGATGAGTACTTATCTAACCCCTTAAATCTAAAAAACTAATGGGTGCTCGTTAAAGAATTTACACACTATAAACAAATTGAAAATAGTGGTTAATGAATTAAACATATGGTTGTGCAGTCAGAAAACAATGTTTACACATAATGGTTCATTCAATCAATATTTTACAACTTTAGAGACTAAGGTGGAATTTTTCGTAGTGACTAGTGGGGCGTAGTCCTGTGAGATTTTCGAAATAAGAATAGGCCTATACTCATTCCAGGGATCATAAGAATGTCCATGAGAATCAGTTGTGTAGTTTACGCTTGAAAGCAAAACAAACAAAGGCACTTTTGCATTTATAATATTATTAGTAAGTACTTAAGTATGGTTATTTTTGACACCAATTCCCAAAATATAAAATTGGTAATGAACTGTACAAAAACTATTCTATACAAATGGAAGTTAACGAGACATTGTCATTTTGCAGGTGCGGCTACTGGCAGCAGTGTTTCTTCTGCCGCTGTGTGCTGCCAGCCTGTGTCCGTCAGGGCTCCAATACTGGTCCACAGAGACGGAATCTTGTGTCAATTGCTCACGATGCGACTCTGCAGCCAAGCAAGTGGTGATCAGACCGTGTCAGGTGCACGTGGACACGGTGTGTGGACCTCTCTCCGACCTGAATATCGATTGGTCTTGGCTCAAGCCAAGAGATGACAAACACAAACACGCCGGGAAGCATCATGGGAAACATCTTGTAGAAACCGATGATGTTACTGAGAAAAAACATCACAAAAAAGGCCACAAACATCATTTCCTCCTAGACGATGACATGGAGAAATTTCCTATTCATCACAGTGTGTTCGATGATGAGGTGGAGGAATTTCCTCCAGTTACACATCACGGTCATAAACATCACAAGCACGATTCGCCCAAACTTATAGACGAAGGAGGTCTTGAGACGGACAAGAAACCTGCTAAGAAACATCATCTCTTTTCAAAGAATCTTCTCAGTGACGACTTCGATACAATTGACCACGAAAAAATGCACAAACTACCTCCTCCACCACCTTTGAGGAGCACAGAAGATTTGGAGAAAGAGTGGAAGGAATGGCTGATACGGTCAAAGAACAGATTACAACACAGAAAAGACGACTTGCTGAAGAACTTACACAGAGAGAGTCCATACAGTGAAAAACATCATTCGAATTATAAACTGAACCATCCAAGTATAAACTCCTTTGATGACTTTAGTGGGGAGATTTTTCATCACAGTGCACATCATAAGGACCACCAGAACAAACACTTCTCACCCCTGGACTTGGAGATCTTTGATAAATTGCTCAACCATGAACACCAAAAGCATGAAGAACGAATGTCTCTGTCCCATTTGTTGGATCCAGAGAGCAAACACATGAATCTCTTAGACATGATGAAATCTGAGGAACATAAAAATGACAAGGTAAAAGAACATAATGGCAACGACTTGAGTTTTCCAATGGATTCATTTGACTTCCAGTCCGCTGTGCCGACTCATAGGCTGTTCCTCGGTGAGCCCTCAACAATATCAGAGATGATGGACCAGGACTTGGCCGAGGACTCAGAGGATGAGAGTCTCCCTGAAGACTCTAATGCTGATGTCGTGGCTGTTCCCTTCACTGCTGCTGAGAGGCTGGTGTGGGACTGGCAAGCTGTGGCACTGGCCTCCGCAGTAGCAGCTTGTCTTCTCTTCTTCGCGGTTGTTGCTGGCTACTCCATTCTTCATGTCAGGCAATGGAGGAGGCTGAAGACCAACTTTGATGCTGGTGAGTGTATTCAGTTGAATCATTTTGTGTTCTACAATGATTTTAGCCACACAGTTCCATAAATTCTCATATCAAATTTTTATTGGAAATGTGGTTAAGCTTATTTCTTGTAATAGAAACTGAAAATTTTGAGTTGATTATTAGAGAAAACCAGGTCAGCATTAAATCATAGTAAACAGAATAATTTATGTGTTTCAGTTAAAGTTATGTAAAAAGTAACTCTCTACCCTTTATGCTGTAGTGAAATTGTCTTGCTAGTTAAATAAAATAAAAAAATAAACAATTAAAAAATGAGTGGATTAATTAGAATCTGTATGAAAGAAGGAGATAACATTACATTAGTTTGGATTGTAAAAATTATAATTTTATTTTTAATTACGTATGTGGTGTACATAAATTACACAGTCAAACTTCACCGGATGATTTGTTAGTCCCAATTTACAAAAATATCATTTAGTGGCCTTTTATTGCTTGGTTTTCAGTCGATATCTCGAAAATGAACTGAATTATACACTTCACATTGTAAATGAAGCTTAATTTCTACATGAGGAATACTGAGTTTGATTATGGTGCATGTCACTCCATGGGATTTGGCTGAGCGTTAGTGAATATTTTAATGTGGTCCTATGAGTATCGATGAAGGCAACCAGAAAGTTCATAATAAATCAATGTTTAAACAAACTACTGTATTTACAATCACATGAGATTTTAAAAATATTGATGATGATTTGATTCATAAAGTTAAAAAAAATATAATTTTCTTGAGTCAACATTGAAAGTTGGTGACTGTATTTTACTTCAGCATACTCTTAAACACTACAATAAAACCTAAGTTATATGCCAAGAAATCTCAAGAAAGATGTCATATGTACATGCATCAGATTTTATTTCTACATAGAGAAGAATGAGTTCTATGATGGTGTTTGTCCAACCGTGGAATTTGGTTGAGCATTATTGGTTGAGCTCAGTAGGCTGACACAACTTCTCTTTTGCCTGCCGGAGGGTCTATGTGTTCGCAGGACACATGGAGAATGAAATATAGAGATTTGAAATATATACATATATATATAACTATATAGATTTGAAAGTTTGCAAGCCATTATAACAAAGCTTGTTATGCTTACCTTGTAATATTTTAAGCACCAAAGGTATACTAAAGTATAATTTATTACAAAACTGTAAAGTTAGTAGTTTAAACACTAAAGAAAAATACAGATAAAAACTCAATTAAAAATATTTAAATAATTATACATTTTTGCGTACTGCAGGAAATATAATATGCTCATCAATAACAGTGCACTTGATTTTACAGTAAGAAAAAAAGAGTTTTTAGGATTGCCCTGTGTAGCCCATTTGTTGCGAGAGTAATATTTATCTGTATATGATTGTTCATCTTTAGTAGCTTTAAATGGTGGAAGTATTTGACAACCAAAGTGAAGGTGATGACATGACTGGTTGTGACCTTAGCTCAGGATGACTAGGCAATGATGACACGAGTTTTGTTTGACAAAAATAAACATTCTAGCTAGCTAGCGACTTCACGACAAGAGAAAATTAACTATCATTAAAAATAATCAAAATAATAATCCATACAGAAAATTCACTAAAAAGAAATAAAGTTTGTCCCCACATTTCAATACGACTCTTTATGATTTATCTTTCTTTAACACTTCTATATGATACACGTATGTATCTTATGAAAAGTAGAGAACTTTGTTTACTGTATGTACATAGTTAAGTGATTGACCTCTATTATTCATATTATTTTGAAGCTTCACATGTTTGTAAGGGTTGTTATAGACATCAATGTGTTTTTAACTGTTTTAGATTTCCAATCCAAATTTAAAGTAAGGTTGTAATTGGACAATTGTTATATAAGTTGAAGTAGTATTTTCTCTCAATACGTAAATGTTATCACAATAAACAAATATTCTGCTTTAAGTATAACGTCCCTCAAAAATGTTGTAAACTACCGTAACATTTAAAAAAGTATTGTCTGTTGGCTAAAGTAAATAATAAAATTGATATTATGATGAGGAAAATATACACTGTCAGTAATTATTATTTTCAGTTCATTACTTTTTGAAAATAACGACCATAAGCAATTTATGAATTTTCTAACATATTACAAAATAGGAACTCTGTGATTATTTTCTAGTTAGACTATTAAAAACTTAAACAAGTTTGTCATACAGCATGGCCACTAGCTGTGTGGTGGTATGAGGAACTCTGACACAGAATGTCACATGCTTTCCCGCCACCATTTGACTGGTTAGGGGCCTGGGTCGCATACTAACTCCCTACCTACTACTGTTGCCTTTCTGGTCCCTCAAGGCTACGGCCGATTGTATCGTAATGTGTGCAACCAATACTAACTCCTTCTAACCTTATAGGACACCTTTGTGTCTCCGCTCATCATTGTATTTCACATGGTACATAGTAGTGCCAATAATTTACTGCGTGGATGTGGTCAGTCATTGCTGCAGTCAGCATCTCAAGGCTACGTCCGATTGTATCGTAATGTGTGCAACCAATACTAACTCCTCCTAACCTTATAGGACACCTTTGTGTCTCCACTCATCATTGTATTTCACATGGTACATAGTAGTGCCAATAATTTACTGCGTGGATGTGGTCAGTCATTGCTGCAGTTAGCATCTCAAGGCTACGTCCGATTGTATCGTAATGTGTGCAACCAATACTAACTCCTCCTAACCTTATAGGACACCTTTGTGTCTCCGCTCATCATTGTATTTCACATGGTACATAGTAGTGCCAATAATTTACTGCGTGGATGTGGTCAGTCATTGCTGCAGTCAGCATCTCAAGGCTACGTCCGATTGTATCGTAATGTGTGCAACCAATACTAACTCCTCCTAACCTTATAGGACACCTTTGTGTCTCCACTCATCATTGTATTTCACGTGGTACATAGTAGTTCCAATAATTTACTGCGTGGTTGTGGTCAGTCATTGCTGCAGTTAGCATCTCAAGGCTACGTAGTACTGATAGTATTGTATTGTGTCCTACCAATACTAACTGCATTGGACACCTTTGTGTCTTCGCTCATCATTGTATTTCACATGGTACATAGTAGTGCCAATAATTTACTGCGTGGATGTGGTCAGTCATTGCTGCAGTTAGCATCTCAAGGCTACGTAGTACTGATAGTATTGTATTGTGTCCTACCAATACTAACTGCATTGGACACCTTTGTGTCTTCGCTCATCATTGTATTTCACATGGTACATAGTAGTGCCAATAATTTACTGCGTGGATGTGGTCAGTCATTGCTGCAGTTAGCATCTCAAGGCTACGTAGTACTGATAGTATTGTATTGTGTCCTACCAATACTAACTGCATTGGACACCTTTGTGTCTCCACTCATCATTGTATTTCACATGGTACATAGTAGTTCCAATAATTTACTGCGTGGATGTGGTCAGTCATTGCTGCAGTTAGCATCTCAAGGCTACGTAGTACTGATAGTATTGTATTGTGTCCTACCAATACTAACTGCATTGGACACCTTTGTGTCTTCGCTCATCATTGTATTTCACATGGTACATTACAATGCCAACAGTTGCTTGGATATGGTCAGTGGATGCTGTGGTCAACATTTTAAGAACCTTAGACGTTCTTAAGCGTATAAAACAGAAAATCAGCTCTGTCATGTGTTCCTTGGTTTTGACAATACTCTACTTGACATTGGGAACTGACAATTGAAATCTCTGAAACTTAAAGTAGCCCAAATATTTATTTTAAATTATAGAAGCATAGCCAAGCAATAATAGTAATCAGACAACCTTTTCCTATGATATTTTATAGGGGCCAAGTGATCAAATATATGTATATTTCATATGTCAAGAATTCAAATTCTCATCTATGTACAAACATTACGACTTGTAAGAATATAAACAAAATTGATTTTTTGTAATAAGTACAATATTATAATGAGATATTGAGTGCATTTAATGTTTCTAAACCAGAATTTTATATCTGTATTATATATTGTATTGATTGTACCTAGCAACAAATAATACAATTGTTAGAAAAATACATAGAACAGTACAAGTGTATTCAAGATAAACATTTTACTTGTCATCCATTATACAATATGTTTTGCTTAGTATTTTATGGAATAAATGTGTCAACTGTAATATTACATTAGATTAGATCAGATCTTACATTTGGTGCACTTCCTGATGAAGTGGAAATCAATTATGGAATTGTGTTGGTTTCTCCACAACTCAAAAAAATGAATAAATATTGTTTAAAAAAGGATTTTCCTAATCCTCCCAAATCAATTCTAAAAATGGGAAATTATTTATTTTTTTTCATAGAAAGGTATTTGTGATAAAAAGGTACATCACCGTACCTTTGAATCAAACATGTTCGTAAAGGATGGCAATACTTGTTTGTTTAAAAAATTGCAAACATGTTTTGCACAATTGCAATTTTTGTTTTGAATATGGCTGAAATAGGCTGGTAAGCAGAACGGTGACTCAGAAACAGAACCCAGAAACAGAACTGTGTATGTTGGTTGTTACAATGTGTTCCCCTTTTTCACTAGTGTTACTGCACAGTTGCTTTACACCATTTGTGGTAATCTTCTTTATATATTTGATGAACCGACTGAAACACTCAGTAACAAAATCGATCGAATTATAAATGTCAATTGATTTTTACTTAATAATTATTACAGCAAAAATGTACTTTTATTTATTTGATTAGCTTGAAGACCATTAGCGTTTTTCAACTTCCCTATAAGATTAAAAGTTAATTTTAAAATTAGTCATTTTAAAAATTAATTGCTCATCTACACATTAGTGAAGGTGATTAAAAAAAACAGATCATTGTGCAGAAAACTTTCTAAATGAATATTAGTTCTGGTAAAGAGAAGGGTAAAGAAGGCTGTGTTTAAAGTTTCATCAATAACATCAATGCAGAAATGATCATGTATGCAGATTAAATTTAATCTATGACAGATTTGAGCCTGCACAGGGGAAAAAATTATTTTTATCATGTTAAAAAACAGAGTATTGGATATGGTGGTAAACAATTTCATAGACTAGTCTGACATATATAGGACGAGATCTTTGCTACCAATGGGATAAAATATTTTTACATGCATGGGGAGGGGAGCATGGTTAAGAAGTATTGCTATCTCCTATACTGACTGATGCTGTCCTGACCACTGTTAGAGAGCTACTCAAATGAGGATCTTATCATGGTACAGCTCTTCTATGCTAATGGGCCCATTAACTCAGCTGACAGAATGTCTCCTTGTTTGCGTCTAAAAGCCACTATTATCCACCATACAGCAGTCACTTGTCCTCTTTCATTTAGGTCGATTGACCTTGAAGTTTTTATCTACTTGTCTTATAAATTTATTGGTTCAGTGATAAATAAACAAGTAACTGAATATCGTAAGTTATACCATTTTATTTATTGGTATGTTTCACTACAAATTAGTACTTTTTAAGTTTAGTGTTAAAATGGTTCATCCAAATTTAAAGGTTGTTCTTGGAAAATCCTATGGAATGTTAATAAAGTAAGTCGTACGTGGCTGCTTCTTATGTAAGGGACAAACATTGTAGACGTGTTAAGTGTCTAACTTGTGGCTTGTCGCTATTTTTGTATGGCCATGCTGACGACATAACACAAGTTGTCGCCTCGGTTGGTATGCAGCCCAGCCTAGGGCCAACCATGAATCTCAAGTGTCCCTCACTCTTCTCGTAGCGTAACTGCTCAGGTCAGCTCACAGGTCTGTTCCGTCTGCGGGAATCTGTTAATGGACCACTCAGACTTGTATCCTAATGTAGGCAATAACTTTGATACTATTGTGATAGTAGATTGCTCTCGTTTTGCAAATGGAGACCCTCTGATAATCAGCTTTTAAGGATTTTTAGGATTGGGCTAATACTGGAGCCGATGGTTTGCTCAGTTTCAAAAAGTTTTCTTCTGTTCTTCATTCATCTGCATCTCAATTTATATTGCTAGTTACAAATTAATTATTGTGCATATTATGAATAGTTGTGTTAAGAGAATAAGCAGGATTATGACAGTTTGCTAACCTCAAAATGTTTTTTGTTCCAAGTATATGTTTAAATTTTCCAAATTAACCAGTCAGGATATAAGGATTAGAGTGCTTGTCATATTTTTGACTAGTATCTGTACGATGCAATTCCCACACACTTTCTCCCATACCTTATGCAATACCACAACCAACTAATCAAGTTCTTGCAAGTAGGCCTTTCACTCTCTTGTCAGCCTATTGAGGGACGTACAAGCTTGGCTCTCTAACATGCCTCATTATAACATTGAGGATTTACAGTTTCACCATCAATTCTATCTCTTCAGTGTTAAGGGGTTATTTTAAATATATTGACCTCATTACCAACCCTGTCTTCATCAGAATCAGAACTTGTGTTGGCTGCTTTGACAACTGAAGTAGGCATTGCTGGCATAAAGTGTCTTTTTTTGCTTGCATTACTTAGTATTGCGGTTGGCAAAACTGATTGCCATTTCTCACTACTCTCTAGGCACTGTTGGTAAAACTCTTAACTTTGCTGCCAATTAGGATTGAAGCCTTGGAAAAATTATATTTATAATTATGATTTTCAAAAAGAAAAACATTTTGTTGTATAGTAGGATAAATATACTCTATTGTAAGTATTGAATCTTTAAATGAAAACTATGTAATGGTCATAATTCGTTTTAGCGTAAACTTGTAATCTAATATTATAAAATACTGATCCAATTATTAAAAAACAAAAAAAAAACAATTTGAGATGTATTCATAAATTATTAATCAATCTTGTAAGTGATACAAAATTAAGTTGCAAACATAGCATAATCAGAATAACGTTATTAATGACAAATGCCTTTTAAAACCACGTTTTTTAATCAGACTATATAGAGTAAAATAATTTCTCCTGTATTCCTACACATTTATAATAATATTCAGATCTTACTTAACATTTGAATAGCAAATTATAATATATTTGAAAATACGTGTAAAATTAAAACCTAAATATTTAACTCGTTACAAATTTATATTTGATAAAATATGTATGTACCGTATATGTAATATTTTAATGTATATGACACTATTTTTTGTATCTATGTACAAAATATGAGTGAATATTTTCTTACTATTGACTATTGATATTTGAATAATCAAAAACAGACAGGGAACTATTTATAAATTAGATGTACACACTAAGTGTTATCAATATTAAATCACCTATGTGATCTCTATCATGGCTTATATAATATATTATCCAAAATTAAAATTCAATCTTTTACAAGTTTTAATTGTAAATTGTTATTCAACTCTATATAATTGCGTACAGTTTTCAGTAGTAATTACTAAGAGGTTAGTGCTTTAATGACTAGGATGGTGTAATCTTTTGCGAATTGGTGGATGGAATCATGAAAAATCAGACAGTTAATTGATTTAATGAATGTAATTGTGTTGATTATAGTTGCTGCAAATTCTTATGGCCTTTTTGATGAGGGTTTCTGTAATAGCCACGAGATAAATTTGCTGTTTTATTGGCAGTAAAACGAGCGGCTAGCGGAACTAATGTTTCATTAATATTGATAGTCAACTCTGAATCCACAAACTCTGCCAGCTTTGGTTTCCTTTGTATGGGCCAAATACATGTCAGGAATATAGAATAAGAAAGCGTTACTTCGTTCGTGTCTATAGTGTTGGCCCGTGTTATAGAACTGTTATTTATGTTCAGCTTTGATAATCGATTCAATAGTTTCTGGATAGTGAATTTTAACCATTCAAAATTACTTTCCTACTTCAAGTAATTGCAAATATATTATTTTGATGGTTATTTTTGAATTGGCATAAAACCTCTTCAAAGATTACATTAATTTCCTTAGTAATTTTTCACTGCTCTTAATTTGTAAGTCTGTTTCTTACTAGCCTAAGCAAGAATGTTTGAGTTTAAATCTTTAATTTTTAATCTTTTTGGGACATTAGGTCCCTGAAATTTACAATTCATCAAACTATTGCTTGTTTCCTTATTAGATTACTTTTCCTTAAAGGTATTTCATTACTAAATGACTCAATTAAAATAGTTTTACACTTTCTACAGACTATCACCAATTAAATATTAATTTTGTTTCGAAACTGTCAATACCAATGAAATTTTTAAATACTATTTAATGAAGGAGTCTGAACATTTGTAGATTAACGATAATCCAAACGATCGTGAGTGTGCTTTGTGTAGATTTGTTAGATGTAATATTGACTTTTCCTCAATGTTATTAATTATATTATATTCTAGTAATCAAACTATTATATATGCAGTTGAAATTTCAAACTATTTAGATAATAATATTAATATATTGGTATTCCTAATGGCAATCCACAACTTCTCTACTTTCAGAGACTTGAAGGACCTCCTACCCATGTAACTTATATACATCAAATGTCATCCAGCTAGCATGAGTATAGTGTATAGATTTTCCACAATTTGTTCCAAAGCTCTTTTTTCTATTTATTGTACTTAATGACTTTTTAATTTTATTGATAGCTTTTTTGTTAATTTTTTAAGATTATTCTCAAACTCCATGTGAAGATTCTCTTGTTATACGAGTACCGGTACATGAATAAATTCTATTGCTTGTAAGGTTTGGCTGAGATTTAGAAACGTAAAAATAAACACTGAATAAGTGTATCGCACGTGCAATATAACTTTTTGGAAAGCGACATTAGCTCTCAGTGTGGGAGTGTGTAACAGGTTGGAGGGTAAAAGTGAGAGTGAGAGAAGAGGCCCTGAGTAGTGGACAATGTGGGGGAAAGTGTGTCACATTTATAGTCACTAGCTCATTCCTGCCAGTGGTGTAGACTTGCTCTTCATGTAGTCATTCTGTGAATTAAAACTCTGCTAGAATTTTGCAAACTCCACTTCTGTTCAGTTCCTAAAACCCTTAAGAGTTTTCAATCATCGTTTGAGTTATTTTTGCTCATTGTGTCAGCTAGTAAACTCTGTGACACATACCACTGATATGGCTTAACAATCACAGCTATAAAGAGGCATGTGTTCTCAGATAAGAAGGAGATCGTTCACGCCCATTTCCATTATTGCGACGTGTTAGATTACAAACTTTACAATTGGGAGCAGTGCTGTAACTAAAGATCCTCCCCCCCACCCCCTGTTGCGAAAAATAAACCCCACTCTCCAAAGCCCTAAAAAATTCAACATTATATGGTATAACAGTAATCCTTGAAATACGTGCATATTTTACTTTGAACTAGGTGTATCTAATGTATTTATATTTGATTTCATTCTGATTTATTCCATACCCTCTGGTGTGGGGTGCTCTTCAGTCGGATTCATCCTCCTCCCCCCCCCCCAAGCAAAGTCCTAGTTACACCACTGGTTGGGAGGTACAGTTATTAAGATCGTTAGAGTTGTAATTCATATGATTCTTCATAAAATCTTCATTTTTGATGAATTAACTTTAATTATTGGAGATTTACTTATTCCAAGAATGTACTCAATGTAACAAGTTTGGTACTCATAGTACAAGGGTGGTAAGTAGTACTTGCACGCGCCACACACTACATTGAAAGTGGCAAAGTATTTGGATAACATCTTCCCATAGACTGTTATGTAATAAAAGCTAATGCTCGGTTTCTAAACCAACTTGTCGTACAGTGAGTATTCAGGTTACCACATTCACGCTACATGTCATTCACAATGTACAAAGGATATTGATCCGGTTCCGTAAAAAAAATTGTAAAACACGCATTTTGCAACAGGCTCATACAATTTTTAGAATCACCTATTAAATAATTTATTTTTTAAATAAAACAATTGTTTGTCCTCTCCAGATTAAATTATTATTTGATTATTTAGTCATTATTTTACCATTTTAAATATAGAATATTAGAAATGCTGACCTTTGTGTAAAATGGCCACACAACTGCAGTTGTCACATTATCGCTAGAGATAGAGCACAATGTTTCATCAGCCATGGTCCGCCATCAGCAGCTTTCTCCAATCTCGCCCAGGAAGTGTATACGGTACTTTTTAATGAGCTGATCTGACCTGACGGGGAGGGGGGGAGACTGGACACTGTTTGTTACATCAAACTGCATACTTTGAGTAGCTACAATTATAAAAAATTTATAGCGCAATAAAGCAACGCAAGGTTGCCTCTGTGGTTATTATATTTGTAATAGCAAGAAATACGCCAGAGGACTTTCATCATCTCGTTATAACAAAGAACCCCTTATTTGATGAAGTTTCTTCCCAGTTAAACATTAAATAATATTTACGTTAATGTAATACTCTAAGTAGTATATAACTAAATTTTAAACCTAATTTTACAGTTACTTTGTAATTTGTAAATGTTTTAATTGTTTGGTGCATCCTTTTGTTCTATTAGAATTGTCGGGTAAAATAGAGCTATTGGGTTCAGCCACTTTATTCTTACGGCAGTCAGCTGTAGTGTCTTAGTTAAATATTAACACAAAAATAAACACAGTTCGTCATGTTTTGTTAGATTACGGATTTAAAAAAAATTGTTATTATTTTATTTTTGTTTTGTATTTAGATAGTAACATCGATGTCATGACAATGTTTTTAAAATTGTTGTCCATTACATAATGATACACGATTAACGACTTTTTGTTCCGCCAATAACACTCTATAAATTTTATGAAAATTCTTAAAGTTTCATCAGAGAATTGTAAATGAATTAGTGTACTGATCCATCAAATGAAATTATTCTTCTTTTATCTGAGCAATTATAATTTGTATACTGATCTATGAAATGAAATTCTTCTTCTTATATCTGAGCAATTATTCTATCTCAGATTGTCATCGATGGTCACTTATACCAAAGTGATCCTTTTATATATCCTTTTATATCACCATGAAACTTTTTGCACGTAATGTATTCAGTAGAAAATCTTCACCCAAGACCACCTCTAGTAGAAGGGCAGTTGAGTAGTCGAGGCCTCCACCCACTTATTCACTTGACTGTTATCCCATTCAATGACCAGACGCATTGCTGCCGGGACAGGTCTTGGTTGTTTGCCTTGAACAGTGTCACAATTGGTCTAAATGTCAGCTCCCTGTTCATGTAAATAACCTCTGTCAGCGATCGCCATCGCATTCCAGTCAATGGTGTTGTCGTTATGTCTCATTGAGTTCTTCTGTTCCTGATGCCATTTATCTTGTATTGCTATTGAAGATAGACATAAGCAAAGGAGAAAAAGACTCTCAAATGGTTTTTTTTATGAGATTTCTATTTATGGAACGTGTTTTATATAACCTGACCACACTTCTAGGTCGCCTTGTCGTATGTGCTCAAATTTAACAAAGTGGTTTCTAGTTAAAGCTATGTAACAGGGGTATTCTTTAGCAGGATAGTTGATTCCTACTTTTTTATTCTCACCTGTTGAATTGAAAACAGCCAGTAATTTTTTTTGGAAATTGTCATGTTTGTACTGAAACATCATCTGAGTACACAGCTTATCATTTTTAAGATGATAAAAAAGATGTCCAAGTAGGTTGTAGAAAATTGGAGCTGTAACCACAACTGTAGACAAAAGTTGACTGTGTATGTAGGGATGTTGTGTTTTTGTTGTTTAGACAATACAAATTTACTTCAAAAGGGATTGTTTACCAACCGAATACATAAATCATATGGTAATATATTGAACGATTATGTATAAATATTTTATATGTTTGATGTTCAACAGTGTATGCAAATTCAGTATGTAATAAAATCTATCTTTCTGTAACTGATTTCAAAAACGAAGATTTTTAATACAATAAAAATAAATTAAAACCTGAAATTTTACTGAAGAATAAATAGTTCCCATACAGAGCAGGCTCTCACGCAGCATAAGGATTGTGTGCTTAAATGATTGAAGTAGTTAAAAACAGTGTTATAAAAGACGCACATTACAAAAATGAGTGATACGAACTGTCAATATTTGTGGTTCTTAAAGAATTTAATGGATATATCATGGTAATACAATATATAACTTGATTTTAAGTCAGCTATTGCTATCGTATGGGGTATTTTATTTATTATTTACTGTTATTTTTATCCTTTCAGGAATATTACGTGACATTCTGAAATGTCATTAGTTTGTGTTCCTAAGAGTAAGGTATAGGAACTATACAACACCCAAAATGGTAATAAAGAGTTTTATTTGTGCTTAAATAATGTAATTAACATCCTCTAAACCAATAAAAAGATAAAAATTGCTATTTTGTCTGTGCAAACCATTCAGAATGTCTGTAGTAAACAAACTTCCATCATAGTAAACAAATGTGAATGCTGAGTTTTTCAACCAGTTTCCCATTGACTCAGGCTTATGCAGGTAAGAGGTTTCACGGTCATTTAAATAGTTTTACGCATGAAACTTTGCACAGCCTTCATAAGCCAAGATCAGCTGGCTACTACTTCAGTCCAAACAATACAAGCAATAGTATTGTGAAAATCTCCACTACATCTCAAGCCCTTGTTGCACTCCTCAATTTATTGTTCTGAATAAAAAAAACTCGTTGTTTTCTATTATTAGTATTGTTATAAAAATCTAATATTAAAAATAAACTAAAAATAGATTATGAAAATCTTGTTTATAGAAATAGAAAAATATGATGTTTAAAGCTTCACTAGTATTTTTAAATTAATTAGAAAATTATGTTTTAGAACATCAATATTATTTAGTACTAAATACAGTCTAGGAGCTAATAGCCAATTTACATTGTATAGGAACAAAGCCTGGTATTTCTTGAAATGAATAGAACAAATTTTCTCTAGGAAATAAATTCATCATTGATTGCTAGTTTTTGTGGATATCAAAATGGCAGAGTATCAATAGAGTTTATATAATGTGGAATGTATATTTAGTGTATCTCAACAATGTGCGTTAAATTCTTAGTAATTTGTCGAGACCTTTTGTTTCTAAATTTTTAAATAGGAATACACAATTTTTTTCTGAAATTATATTTTTCCTAGCTTTATATAGTCTTCTTAAAACTGACCGTCAGACACACAAATAATAATTATATTGCCATCAAATGGTTGATGCTGATTTAAAATTTATTTTCATGTCTGACGGTTTGTTTTAAGGGTGTCAAGCTAAGAAAAATATGACCTAAAAAATTTTATGTTTTTATCCCTTGTGATAACCTACCTACCATTTCGACCTACAACTGACAATTTCTTAAAGGGGATTTTCTTTTAAGGGAAATTTTAGTGTCGATTTCAAGAAAACTAGGTTGTGTGCTTATAAAATGCAAAATGGCTCTCTTCTCCTAGACTTATACTTCTATATGAAAATTAACTAATTAATAATGGAAAAAATAATTCTCAGAAATATGTCAAGAATGTTTTTAAATGACGTAAAATATCCACTTAGTTATGTCCTTGCATATTGGTAATGTCGGAGTGTTAGGATATTCGTGTATGAATTATTGGCTGTCTAATATCTGTGACGCCTGATTGTATAATTAATGAAGGAGAAACGTTCATTAAGAAAGTGATTGGTTGTTTAGCACTGTCCGTGAACGTAATTAGTGGCTGTGGTGTACAATCATTCCATTAAACACTTGCCTTGCAATAAATTTTCTTGGTTGTCCGGACTTTTTAATTAAGTTGTTACTTTAAGACTTGCAATATCATATATTAGGAGTAATTTAAATGAATTTAATTAAAGCGGATTTTAATAACATCAAATTATACTGTTTTAATTATATTTATCTGTTCAACCATGAACATTGTCCTAAATATTTGTATAGTTTTTAAAAGTGTAAATCTTTATCTTATTTTTATTAAACTACTGTACCAAAAGAAATTGATTTTATATTCCTCCAAAGAGGACCTTTTGATATGTAAAATTACCATTGTCCAATTCTTACATACAACAAGCTGTTTATAGTAATTATTAGTATTATGATACACGTTGAACATTAGTTGAAAAACATGTGTAGTAAAAATCTTTTCATTACTTGTTTCGTAAAAGAATAAATTTAATTAGTGAAAATACACTAGAATCTTGATAGCTCGATCCTGAAAGGACATAGAAATATCATAAATATTATAACACAGAAATATTATAAAGTAATATAATATTTTTAATGAATAAGGTTTGAGTTACCTAGGGGAAAATTACTAATTTCGAGTTATATAGGTTGTACCAAACCCTCTAAGAAACAGTGTAATTAAATGATCACATTTAAAATAATTTATTATCTGTTATTTTTTAAAGTTGCCATACTGATCATAATGAGAAAACTTGAGATTAATGAGTCGAACTAAACTTGCAATAAGTCATTTATTTGCTATCCAATATTTAAATTTAACATGTCATTGGATTTGTTTATAAATTTTCTATAAAAGTTATTTTTGTAATTTTCTTGTTAAATTGTATATTTTTTGTATATTATTGTATATTATTTGTTATTAATTGTATATTATATTGTATAATTCTTGTATAATTTTTGGATATTTTAGTTTAAATATTTTAAATAGTCACCATTTTAAAATTTGAGATGAAAGTTTGATCAAAATTTAATTACTGATCAATCTTGTCAACATGAACAGTTTACTTAAGTTTGGTTAAAGTTGGTTGATTATTTTTTATAATGGTTTGTATAATTTTTTTAAAACAAAAAACAGGCAGACGGTAGATGGAAAGAGATAGACCATTATTTGTTATTTGATTTTCATTTATTTCATTCAAAGAATAACATCGAAAGTTTGTGTGTAGAGAGTTTGGTTACACCCTGTAGAGAGGAAGATTTTTGAACTTGTCTGTATCATCTTATAGTAAGCTTGCATAATTATTCATTTAATTGAACATCATACATGCAGTATCTCTGAAATAACAACAAAAACATTGTAAAAATCAAAACCTTATTGCATAAACGCTAGTAAACAGGTGAATTTACGGCCAGGTGGATAAGATTCTTGTCACAACGTGAACGTTTGCTTGGCAAATGTTGGCTTGTTTTCTAGCACAGTTGCTGATTTATGAGGTGTCTGGTCTTAAAATTTGCCTTGTTAGTTTAAGATGATCTAATGTTTAATCCAGTATAATAGTTTAATCCAGCTTCATATAATGATTTTCAGAGCAGTGTAATTGCTCTCACTTGGATTGATAACTTTTTTCATGCTTAGGTTTATAAGATGTTATACCTGGAAAATGAGAACAAATTTAAGTTCTTGAAACATTTTGTTTCGGTAGTGTTTTGCTTTTGTTTGTAATTCTATTATTGTTTTAAATTGTATATTGTTTATAATGAACTTCAAACAAAAAAGTGTGTTTTTCCATAAGTTACAGAAGACCTAGCCTTTGTTTGCATACACTTTTTACTCTCATGTAATGATTATTTAAAATATCCACGAAACTACATTTCATATAGAAATTTGGGGAGGATAAAAATTGTTTTGCACTGGTCTAGAAGTTATCTGGCAACACCTGACAAGCTTAGATATAGAATCTCAACACTGTAGCTCTCTCTCTCTCTCTCTCTCTCTCTCTCTCTCTCTCTCTCTCTCTCTCTCTCTCTCTCTCTCTCCCTCTCCCTCTCCCTCTCTCCCTCTCCCTCTCTCTCCCTCTCCCTCTCTCTCTCTCTCCTCCCTCTCCCTCTCTCTCCCTCTCCCTCTCTCTCTCTCTCTCCCCCCCTCCCTCCCTCCCCCCCTATATATATATATATATCCTGTCGCATCCTTATATCACTTCTTGAGATGATCTTGAGTTACTTCAAGGAAGTGTAAGGAGCATTGTCTTTAGTCCATGCTTTAGCTTTGCTTTGACCTGGTCCATTTTGGCCATTTATCACATATCCTCAGTGTGTGACATCTACTCTCCAACAACACTTTTTTGTTAACAGAGGTTCTATTCAATAATCTTTATCTGAAAAATTGGTATTTTATCATCTTGTTGGTGGCATTTTGATCCAACATCTTGAATTCCCTAGCACCAAACTAATGCTGTGAACATCTTCAATCACTACCAGGCATTAAGTGTGCACGTTGCTTTTTCCGCACATATTTTTCGGTTTAGACTGGTCTTTCATCTGGTCTATTTTGAGCTCGTGCCATAGGTCCACATTATGAGCAGACCCTGCCTGGTCAATATCACAGTACAAAATCTGGTCCAGTTGCTGTATATGGAGGGTTCAAGGTGGTTTTTTTATATGATATATGATTATATAGTTTTTCACAATAAATATTTTAAAAGTCCTGCTTTTGTTATTTTTGTAACAAATCTAAATAGAAATAGCTTTTTAGTAATGCGTCAGTTATTATTAGAATCAGTCCAGTGTAAATCTAAATTTTTTAAAGAAATAAAACAATCATTACAAGGTACGAGTACAGCACACCACGTGTCACAATACAGGTTTCCTCATGGCTGTATGTTTACAGCTCATTTAATTCTTGAGATGTCCTACGGATAGACAGACAGACGAACAATTATACAGAAAAAAATGTTATTTTTTCCTGGTTATTTAGGAATGCAGTGTCCTGCAAAAAGTCTGCAGATGAAATCTTCTAGATATCTTGCAGATAATTAGGCTACTTGAGTTACTGTGTCTCTTGGTAAAGTTACATGTGATCGTAATCAGTTCTTTGCAGATTTATTTATCCTGTAATTTTCTTGTTGCCATCATGGAGATATTGTGCCGACAGAGAGAAAGTCAGAAATGACGTTTTTCCAGCCCCTTGGGTAATAAATATACTTCACAAACGCTCAGCCAATTACAATATGGGTAACAAATAATAATCTAGTATATATTCATGTACTATACAATTTTATTCATCAAACAACATTTTCCTTCTGGATTAAGATTTTTGGTGGGTATTGTAGAAATGCTACTATTTGACTGACATGACAGCCAAATGGAACTGACATCATGCACTGACATGATGCTTGAGCTCTTCACACGCCACTTGGCTCAACAAGCTCATTCACTTGTTAGTTGGTGATTAACAAGATAAGAATAATTGTGATCAAGTGCATTTCAAATCAAAACTACTCATTTCCTCATTGCAGTTGTAAACTCTCAATGATTCATTTAAACATTGATTCATAATTGTTGATAAATGTACTTATGGTCTAATTTTATTTTATATTGTATATTTACTATTTCTACCTATTGATAAATTATTAAACTACTTCCTCTAATACTGTAATTATTTACATTTCACTCAATTGTTTTGTTTTTGCAGTTTTAGTATTTTTTTAAATTGTGTCACATATCCAAGTATTGTATTAAGTTGTGATTTATTAATTAATGTTGTATAGAATGATAGTCAATTTGTTATTTGTGTCCCAAATAAATAGTCAGTAGGCTACATTAGAGCCATTTGAAAAGTAGAAAAATAAAATAGTCAATATGTTAAGATACTGTTTTTTACATTTTCTGGTAGAGATAAAATTGGTGAAAGATCTGAATTGCTCAGTATGTTCAAATCTCTCCTCTTCCTTAATTTGTAATTTAATTTAAAGTATTCTGAAAAATTTTATTTAAGCTCTATTTTTCTAATTTAAACGTATTATATGTCTGGTATATTCTATTATATGTCTGGTATATTCTATTATATGTCTGGTATATTCATGCTGCCATTTACATAATGAAGCAAACTGTTACATCGCGATATGACGGTCAGGCATAGTTTTACTCATATTATTGATTAGCTCCAACACTAGCACATACTACTTAATGGTCCTAGACAATAACCCAAGTGTGAGAAGATAGATATAGATAGTCTGTGATAACGATGGAGGAAAACAATTGTTCTATTTGTCAGGTAAATGTGTTCCGATAGCACAGAGTATAGGATATACTCCACATTGTTACTGTACCCCAACTCTGAGGAAGTGTACTGGGATCAAGATGACTGGTGCAGTGTTGTAGCTAGCTAATAGAGGACCCTGGGCTTTCTTACTGAAATATACATTTCTTTCAGATTCATACTATTATTCATATAATAATATAGTTGCCAACCAATGTTCAGATAGCTTTGAGGAGGTCTGTTCATTAAATCGATTTATATTTGTGAAAATCTTTCATTTTGCCCCCCTAATAATGAAAATACACTTTAAAAATAAATTTTTAAAGTGACTTTTGATGTACCTACATTGTTTACTTCAAGCACACTTTTTGGTAGTTTTTTCAGGCAGTTTCAGTTATTTAAATGAAATTTTTAAGAAATGTTCATTTAAGTACGGACATTGTAGTGAAATATTTGATACATCTACAAAATAAAACAATTTGTCATAGGAAAACTAATTATCCTCACAAATCGTTAGCCAGTTTGAATTTGTTAACAATGAAAATTAAAAAATTATAACTTTCTTATGGTAGTAATTGTAAACTGAGAATTTTGAACCAGTTACCTCAGTGCTAGTTGAGAGTATGTGGATTATCCATATGTGCACACATGCAGGCCACCAGAATATAATTGTGTAAACGTATTAGCGTACTGTTACTAGAGTAAAATAAATATTGGCTGTGATACCAGTTACGACTTTACAATTATTTTAGTCATTTGGCTTTTGGATAGCAAAGTTTGTTAACAGTGTGTTTTGTTTTTCTCAAAAATGATGAAAATGAATTCTATCCTTAGAAACAGAGTAGTAATAAACACAAGGTAGGAACACGCCACATAATGTGTCGTGTAACGTTTCACTGAGGTTCAATCCAAAATTCCAAATCTATAGCAGATTTTATTCTTGAGATAACAAATATCTATTTATAGATATACAGACAATAATACAGAAATGACAATTTGCATCTCCCTGGCATCCAAAAGGAAAATTTTGTCAGTCTCCTTAGTGATAGGCTTCAATAATGCTCAGCCAAATTCCATAGTTAGACATGCACCATCACAGAACTTCTTCTTGTTTATGTAGAAATGAAGTTTAATGCAAAATTAAAACGTTTACAGATGAAATCTTTCTCAACACATCTTGCCACATGATACATTCAGGATTATTTTAGTAATTTGTATAAACAGTTTTAACATTTTCGTTGTTGTAAAAATTATAAAAATAAGTTTTATTACTTGAAACAGTATGGCAGTAAACATAAGAACATCCACATTACTTACAAAAATATCTCCTCCCTGTTGAAATTGTAAGAGACCCCCTCCCAGGTACAGCACTGGAGCAACTCTTACAGCCAAGGTAAGGAACCGGTCTGTGACCTTCTGACACAGGAAACTGTTTTGCTTTCATTGCAGAATGCTTCTAGTCTCCCACATGAGATTTATGATCATAGACAGATTATTCATTCAGTGATAAATCATTTTCCTGGCGTCAATGATGATCATAAAACTGAATGAACAAAACTATGTAAAAGGCTTATTGCTCTTGAATATAGCACATGTTAACGACTTAACAGGGCCATCTTAAAATTTTCTCCTTATCTGTCCGTTTATCTGTCCTTCTGTGTGATATCTCCTGACAGAAAGGTTCTAGAGACTATAATATCTTGTATGTAGGTTCCTCTTGGTCTTAAGAAGCACAATATTGTTTTGTTTTGGTTCAAAAGGTCTAAATTAAAGGTAAAAATAAAATTCTTAATGTTTTTACATTGGTCTTACGAGTTACCCTTAGAGAAGTTTGGTAATAAAGTGAAATATGTTTATTTTCATTAATCAATAATGGTTGCAATAGATTTAATAAAACTCAAACTTAGCCTTAGGAACAAAAAAAAAAAAAAAATACATTTATAGTCTACAAAAATAAATTACAGTATCTACATTTAAAATGTAAACAATATATGTAATACATTAAATAGATACA
Organism: Homalodisca vitripennis; assembly: GCF_021130785.1. NCBI lineage: Eukaryota > Metazoa > Arthropoda > Insecta > Hemiptera > Cicadellidae > Homalodisca > Homalodisca vitripennis. The sequence continues at coordinate 39,863,357 of NC_060211.1, read as the reverse complement.
AATAAATTAAACACACAAATAAATATATTTAAGTAAGAAACATATTTTTACATAAGATCTTAGAATTAAAATTTACAGAAGAGAAATATCCATTTTCTAATTCAGTTACACTTTAAAATGATTGACTAATCAATCAATTTTTAAGTTTTGTTTAGAAACCTTAATTGGAAGGTTTCTAATGTTTAAGGGCAATTTACACAGTTTTATGCAAACAAGGAAAGACTTTTGGGGTTTACTTGATCATCATGTCTTACTTCTAACAGATCTTGACCTCTGGTGTTGTAACAGTGAATGGAATAACTTGAAGAGATCTTGGAAGTGAAGTTATTTAAGTTTTTCCTTGACATGGATGAGATTGTAGAACATGAATAAACAAGGTTATGTGAGTATTTTAAACTCAGAAAATGTAGTTTGACATGAATCTCTACCCCCCCAGACCTTTTATACACCTGACTACTTTTTTGCCCTATGAAAACTTGGCAAGTGGTTCTCTACTGGAATTACCCCAAAGAGTAATACCATAAAGTGAATGTGAATGAAAACATGCAGAATAATAAAAATAGTTCAACAAGGCTTGTATTTGTTTATGAATATCAACGTTTCTGTATTGTATGTCATTCTTTATTGCTCTCAAAAGTTTAAATATTATTTACAGTATCTGAAACTGACACCATGTTCGCATAAGAGTTTAACAAAAATACAAACAATTTTTTGTAATCTACGTTTTTATTAGTTATTTTTATAACTTTGTTATTTCAAGTTTCAATCCATAAGCTTTCACAACACTATTCTGTTATATATTTTCAAACAATGTTTTAATAAGATAATGTTACTTTGAGTAAACTGTACTTACAACATTATTTATAACTAATAGATTATGGATACTAGTCAAATTAGTAGACTTACATAAATGTTTATAAATGTACATCATATTACAGATCTGGATACTAGTCAGATTTATAGACTTGCATCAGTGTTTATTAATGTACATTTTATAGTGTTTTTTTAATAATAAAACTATATAGAAACATCCAAATAAGGTAGGAAAACCATTGGTAGTTTCACACTAAAATCAATAGTTTAATTTACCAACAGTAGAATTGATTGGTTCTAAATACATAAATTATGGTAAAATTAGGCAATTTGAATTTTTATTGAAATATGAATAAAATATCAAAATAATAAAACAGTATTTCAAAAATGTTGAATTGATATTGTATTCATTAATTTATTATATTGTATGTAACTTACAAAAAGGTTGTAAAAATATTTGGAATTTTCTTTAAAATTAGAAAGGATATTTTTTTTACTTTGCTTTATTAATTTAGATCAGTATTTTTTATTATTAACAAATACACAGTATTAATGGATTTTATAACAAAAAAGTTTTTCATATAAAAATTATAATAAATAGCAAAATAATACTTAGATCAATTTCTTATTACAAAGTCAATGTTGTAACACTTAAGTGACTACTTTTTGAGCACTACACTTGTTGTATTAAATTTCCGGAAAATAGAACATAGATTAATTTTTTTCATAGCTAATAATTTGAACCACTCCTCTAAGGATGTTGAAACACTCAAATTGTTAGTAGCCAAGCAGCCGTATGTTGTCGGTTGGACAAGGCCCCGTTGGTCAGCTTCGGATCAAATTACAAGTTAATCGGATGCAATCGAGGAGGTGATTTCAGGCGTTTTCACCACCTTGACAAGGCTCTTGAACCAGTTGAGGTGACCCGCCTGCTCCTGTCCAGCGGATGATGAAACATTCCAACTCCTTACACCATGTGACTGGGATCACTGCAAGCATCCATTAGTACTCATTGATTGTCTCTACCTAGAAATCAGTGGTGAAACCTTGTTACGTCAACCACTGTACTGTAAATTTTCTGTGCCAAGTATTCTGAGAATGTTTTGTTCCAGTGAGTTTCCTTGACCTCAATCATTAATTGAATCAATTATCGGTAACACATGACGATTGTGTTTGTTCTAGATGTAGAGGAGATCTCTGCCAAGATGAGCCTCATGTCCCACAGCTCGAGTGGCAGCAATGGAGGGTCTGCTATTGGCAGCAGTGCTGCAGATGCTGCCAACACTAACCTCTATCTGGAGAAGCTTCTTGGTTGGTAGTAGATTTAAAAGCTAGAGTTAGTAAGCAAATAAAGTTGAGTTTTAGTGATACTATGAATTGGAAACCTTTGGGGAATCCTTGGATTAAAAATCTTGAGTTGGAAACGTAAAAATATGAGAATTTTATAGCTAGATGTGTGTATATGTAAAAAATTATCATAAATTCCCTACAAACCGTGTAATTAATATAATTTATCATGGTTCACTGTAGAGGCAATGAAAATGTATAAAACGTTCCATTCTATTTTACATGTGTGAGAGATTATTGTTACTAAAGTGGACTTGTTAGATAAAGTAGTGCTTTTAAAATGTAGAATTTTGCTCCAGTTCACCTTTCTCTTAGTACAGTGTCTGAAATCTGATGCTGTCATAGATAAAAGTATTTGTAAAAAGAACATTTTTTCCTGTTATTAATGTATTTATCATGTTTTGCATCGATACCACCTTTCATTGCACAATTTGTGTTATAGTCTTAAGTTAAAAAAAATCACGAAACTGAACAGCTTACACTAAAGAGGTGACATTGATGTGCTGTCACTGTTGTTTTTATGTATATTGCTGGGACGATCTACATTCTTGTGGGTAGACAAACAAATCACTGGAATGTTGTGGTTGTCCTCAGTCATCAGATAACAGACTGTCAACAGTTCTGTCCCTGTCTCCCCCCCCCCTCAGTGTACACACTCACATATCTGTGATAGATAAATATCTGGCAGGATACACATATACTTAGTGCCCTTAGTATATTGAGTGTTTCTTAATATAAAACAAGACACACAAATTTTATAGTATTTGTTTAATTGATTTTTGAGACCGAAATAAAATGGAGGAATGTAATGTTAGAAAAGATTTACAATATACCATAGATTTTTTTTTTTTTTTTTTTTAATTTTATCACTTGTAATTTTCATGACGTAATCAACTCCACATCTGTTAAATATTCAAAATGATCATCCAATTTTCAGAACTTGTCAAAAATGTTTTGTGTTAATTGTCACACCCACAAGATGAGCTCTAAATGTGTGCCATTGCATATAATCTTTTCTCTGAAAGTATACATTATTGTTTTGTTAAGTAAATAACTAGTAAAAATATTTGTATGTGAGATAAACAAAGATTTTTTTTCAAATTCAAAAACTTGAATGATAAACTAAAACTATTTTTGTGAGTCAACGTAATTTGTTTGAATGTAAAAAAAACCGTTTAACCTGTTGACTGTGGCAGACTCCCTGCAGCGTAAAATAGAAAGGAAAGAAAGCAGCTCACTCAACATAGAGCAACAGTGAAATTGTTAACAAAAATTATTTGCTATTGGAAAATATCCAGTTTTTGGCAATAATAAATCAATTTTTAATTTTCATCGAGAATAAAAATAATTTTTATGAAAATATATTTTTTACTGAAATAGATGTAAACAATCTCAAAAGTATTTTTACTTTAGTATTAGCTAGACTTTAGTATAGTCAGAGATTTTAGATGTTGCCGTAAGCGGAAGGTGAAATGGAGGTTAACTCAATTTTCGCAATTGTAAGCACTATGCAAGGACAGGATCGCTCAGCGGTCAATTATCCAAGCTGCAGCCGTGCTCGACGTTGCTTGATTCAGTTATTTTGCAATAACCGCCTTATCCGCTACACTATGCCATTGGCAAAGACTTCAGTTTAATCAATTCTAACGTAGGGATAATCGATTTGGTTGTTTTTTCTAACTAAAATTTTTGTCATGTTTCAGAGAACAAGAAGACCACCAGTAACATCTACACGCAGAAACGACCGTACTCAGATCTCGTATCTAAAGTAGAAAGTCCATCTTAATTTATTAAAAGATAAACGTACTTTCTTCAAGAGGTAAATTTTCTCCCATTATTAGAACATATTTTTATTTCTTACTTTAAAAAGCAACTGTTGACTTTAATTTAGTATTTCATTTATAAATGTTTAAAGGAGTTATTTACAAGCGGTTTATTTGTAAAAATAAAGTAAATAAGTGTTCCCTTTGTCGTATGAAATGATACATTTTTAATGTAAAATGTAAACTGCAGTTATAATTCGCTTACTACGATGTTTGTAATGAGAATTGTATAACATACAGTGGTACAATTAATTGGCTCCCTCAATTCAGTGAAGTTGAATCTCAGATCTAATAGCTTAGTTTCAAAACCCCTTTATTCTTAATGAAATCAAATCTATGGTATTTTTGTATTCTACATGAAAACGCACAAACATTTAAAATATTTTATTCATTGTTTATGGTTTATATTTCTGTGATGTACGATTGCTAATTAAATATAAATAATTCCTCTCTATTATATGTGTAAATATATGGAATAGTAAATAAGAAAGGTCACATTTATGAATCATCACAATTTACAGATAAATTAGGATAGTAATAATAATAATAATAATAAGGTGTCAGCAGATTATAAACCTTCTTCCTTATTCTATTATCTTTGTGCCTTATGCCATGAAAATAAACAATACTCATTTTATTGTTATTTTATATAAATCTTTTATAGTAGTAATTTTATAAATACTTTACAGTATTAATATAGTAGTATTAAAGACATGCAGTTTACTTCAAACTGTTATGTTGTGTAAAAGTAGCCAGTGTGTGCTAATGTATTTTTAATTATGTATATTTTCAAAAATTGATAATATCTTTTTTATAATATAATCATTACGTTAGATTTATATCTCCATGATATTTGCATTTTATATCTAAGAATATTTATTTACATTAGTAATTCTTAATAAGTTCATGCATTAAAAAAAAAATCAGAATAAATTTATTTTTTTATCAAACACTTCCTTTTAGTGAATTAAAGACATTACCGTACTGTTGGTTTATTAAATTGTCAAATACGATTTATTAATTTTGGGTTTTACATTTTATTGGGTATTTTCAAACTAACCAATACAACTAATTTTTTCTTTCTGGGGCTATTGTTCTAATGTAATTTTATCATATCACATAACTTTCATGGTTTTGAAATTAATCAATATTGTACTGCAGTGCCTTTTTATTAAATTAAGTTAATCTTATACTTATGGATTTTTTTAAAGAAAAGTAACTTTTTTAAACTATAGTACTTTTTTAATTCCCATTATGGGGGTTTACAAGAGTAATCTTACTTCTGTAGTTTGTTTTGTATCTATTTTTGTTCAGTGTATTTAGTAAAATAATACATGTACAAAGATGGTCTCTCCCCTGTCTTCTTGATCTCATCAATCCATTTAGTACATTTTCTCACCTATTTATTTCTCTTTTTTTTATCAAAAGGTTTTTTTTATAAAACAACCTTTTTGATAAGATTTTATTTCAATCCTTAAACCATTAAATTGTACATTTTTTCTATTTTGAATTAGTGGTTTAAAATTCGTAAGAAATTGGGATAAAATTTTAAGTAAGACCTTAATTAAATCTGTAAATATAAGCTGGTTCATAAGTTTTTTTTACTAAGATTAAGTATTTAATAAAACGTATTATGGATAAAAATAGTTAAAGTAAAGTACATAAATTGCATTTTGTGTTAAGTTGTGGAACTGTACAATCGCATGTTTGTTTAAGGCAGGTCCTGTTAGGTGAAAGTACAAAATATTGATCTGTAGTAGGCATGTACTGTTCCTGTATTTAATTTTAAATAAGTACTTTAATCACTAATGTAGAAAGTAGGGACATAATTTTATAAAATGTTATTGGCTTTGTTCGTATTAACTTGATACTTATTCTACACACAAATTGTAAAATGTAAAATTGGTTTTAAGAAATGTTTGATTGTTCAATATTAAACACTTTTCATTATCCTAATGAAATTTTTTATTATTGTGTTTTAACCTGATTGTCAAACCAAGAATTTAGCCCCAGAGCAGCTTGCACTAAAGACGTCCGATGGTGGTAAGTGGCTCTCAATCCCCACTCTACATCCCTGGCCTAGCAGTGTTGCCAGTTGTACGTGTGTGAAAAGTTACTGACCTCAACATCACGGAACAGATGGTGGTCTTGAGCGATATGGCAACATCGCGCCAATTGTCATCAGACTATTTTTGTGCTGTCTGCTCTAGTCAGATTCACTGTAGATCACTCTGATGTAATTAAAGGAAGGTGTAATTAACCTTTCTACACCGTTTGGACAAAGTTAAGGTCTTGCAAGTTGTGAAAAAGGTCAATTGGAATTGGTATATTTTGTCTGTGTATTTTGATAATATAGTTGAAGTACATCAGATTGGTTAAATTGTGTAATTAGATGAATTACATTTAACTCTAGAAGCATTGATCATTTTATTGTAAAATGCACACTGTTATATGTATAATTTGCCCTATCGTATATACAGGGTGATTCATGAAGTTCTCCCCCCACTTCTACAGCACATTGTACTAGTAAAAATAATGAAAAAATGTTATATAAACATAGGTCCGAAAACGCTTCGTTAGCGAGTTACAGCTAGCGAAAGATTTCGCCTGAATTCCTGGGTAAAGAGTAAAATAAAGCCATACTGAACTTTTGGAAAGGTTAATTAAGTAAGAAATATCGTGGATTCTTATGTATTTTTACCTGATAAAGCTAATAAAATAGGTTTCAGAACTGTACCTGTAGTAGTTTTTGAGGGATTCAGGGTTAAACGCAAAAAATTGGGGCACGAAACAATGTTTTTTTTAAGTTTGATGTACAATAACTTTGTTAAATTGGTAATAAATACATAAAATCAACAAACATTAATTGTAGAGAATTTAATTCTGAGAAAATTGATATAATCAAAGTCTAAAATAAAACAGAAATAAGTACCAAAAAATCGATTTTATTCAGTATAATACATTACTAGTTTTAAGCAAAATTAATCAGGTTGGGCCAACCGTACGCACCTTTTTATAATAGATGTTCGAAAATGAGGCCATCATTATCAATACATTTTGCAGCACGTTTGTGTATTGCTTTTGTTGCGTTTCTTAATTTTTCAGGACTTCCCTGTATCTGCACAGCCGAATCCATAATACGGGCAATTAATTCATCACGAGAATTCACTTTTGTCTTGTATACAATGTCTTTCATCCATCCCCAGATGCAATAATCCAATGGAGATAGATCTGGTGATCTTGGTGGCCAAGGGTGAGGCCCTCCACGACCAATCCAGTGTCCAGGAAATTGATGATTTAAGTAAGCAGAAACGGCACGTGAAAAGTGGGGAGGTGCTCCGTCATGCTGGTAGTACAAATTTTGTCTGAGATGTAAAGGAACATTCTCTAACAGCTGCGGCAACTCTTCTTGAAGGAAATGCAAATAGAACTCAGCATTTAGGCGTCCAGGTAATATGAAAGGTCCAATCAGCCGATTGTGCAAAAGGCCACACCAGACATTGACGCTAAATCGGTGTTGAAAGTTCTGTTCCACTACCTCATTTTAAAGGTATTTTCTTCTGCCCATGAGTGTTCATTGTGCAAGTTATTGACACCATCCCGAGTGAATTGTGCCTCATCCGTAAACAAAATACGCTTGTAGAGTTGATTATTAATATTCAAAAAGTTGCAAAACTCCAAGCGAAGCGGACCATCCCCTAGCTGTAGATGTTGAACCTTTTGTTTATGAAACGGATAAAATTTGTTTCGATTAAGTGACCTCCACACCGTTGACTGCGAAACTCCTATCCGCCTAGAAATACGTCGTGTACTTACACCTGGACTGCGATGAACAGCACTAATAACAATATCATCATCAAGTTGGACAGCTCGTTCATAATTGGTTCTAGTACTTGGTAGTGATCCTGTTTCCCGAAGAGTACGAAAAGTTCCTGAAATTGTTTTGGTATCTGGAATCCTCCTATTAGGGTAACGTAGTTCATATTCTTGTACAGCAGCTCTAGCGTTACCATTACAGTAACCCAAAATAAAAACCATATCAGCGTATTCCTCTGATGTAAATAAGTAAGGCATTTTTTCGCTGAATAAACAATCGAATTATAACTCACAGAAAAATTGCATTTAATAACACGATTCACAGAACCCGATCTCCTGCTGTAGCTTGCAAAAACACCACTAATACACAGTTCTAACGTAACAGTACAGAATACCATTGTTGATCAGCTGTTATTCGTGCGTTACCAACTTAGAAATTAATAAAACAAAAAACTGCATTTCGATGATTAGTAAACAATAATGGGAAAATGTTTGCTTCATTTATTTTCGAACATTTGATGTAAATTTTTATTTAAAAAAAAAAAAAATACAACGTTATAAAACATGATATTTTTATTTACAAACTAATTTATTTAACAGTTAATCTTGTTTTCTCAATTTATCTCATCATTAAGGAACAAACATTTTGTTTTTGTTTTATTTTAACTAAATACCGTACGGTATTTCTTTACAGCTAGTAATGTATTATACTGAATAAAATCGATTTTTTGGTACTTATTTCTGTTTTATTTTAGACTTTGATTATATCAATTTTCTCAGAATTAAATTCTCTACAAATAATGTTTGTTGATTTTATGTATTTATTACCAATTTAACAAAGTTATTGTACATCAAACTTAAAAAAACATTGTTTCGTGCCCCAATTTTTTGCGTTTAACCCTGAATCCCTCAAAAACTACTACAGGTACAGTTCTGAAACCTATTTTATTAGCTTTATCAGGTAAAAATACATATATTTTGTATTGAAAATGACCAAAGTGGTAATTTTTAACTATTTGTTGTAGCAAAGGTGTAATACAATAGTATACATTTTTCATCGTGTTTATGTATTTATTACATTTTTACTGAAGCAAAATGGTGTAAAAAGTTTACAGCTTACTTTTGTCATGCAAACCTAATGCAATACAAATTAATAAGTTTTTTTATTAAGTGGGAATAGATTAGCTTTACTAAGAATCAACAAATTAATTCAAGTCTGTTCCTATAAGAATGTTCTTAATAACAATCACGTGCTCTACAAAGTTATTTGAAAAGGAAATAACTCTACAATTTATAAACAATAATCCACATACAAAATACTGCATTCTTTAGTTGGATTGTTTTTAAAATTATATAATAACTATTTAAGATACCTTTACCGAAGTCAGAGGAAAGAGAAAAACATTTTTTGTTATTCCATGAGAAATTTTGACATTTAAAATAGTGATGGGGTGTCTTGAAACCAGGTTCACAGAAAAACAGTGAAGATAAAGGATATGGAGTTCTTACATTATGTACCAATAAACATAGTACATACAAAGAAGGCAAGAAGATTTGTATACAGGAAAAATGTAAATTCCTAATATTACTATTTCATTGATCTTAATCTATAAAATTGTTCTGGCATACAAAAAAATTAATGATTTAATAGTTACCTAAGAAGAGAGCAAATATTTTTTTTAATATATAGAAGTAATTCTAAATATTTTAAATTAAAATCTTAGAATTGCATTTAATGGGTAACAATAATTGATTGTAATTCTGAAGGCAGGCACACACTTGGTTATGTAAGTGAGAAAAAAATAGTTGAAATTGGTATAAATTAAGGCAACAGTAATTCTTTGGAGTCTAAACAACGAATAATGTATTTTTTAATGAGGGAAAAAATCTTAAGATCCTATAATTACTTAGTCCTAAAAGGAATTTTGTGCCTCTTTTACCTATTTTTAACTCTCAAATCCGAGGTTTCTACAAAAGCCAATTAGATTTGAGAGCTTCAGCTCTCTGGGTTCTGGAGATAAGCTTCTAGTATTTTTTCCTGGTTTTGGAAATAGATTCCTCTCAGTGAATTAAAACTGATAATGTCAATTGAACATTGATTTTGGTACTGGGTTGGGTATGTGGTCTACGAAGATGTGTGTATTAGGTTGTTGTTGTCCATATTAGGCGTGGCAGGGCCAGTTTGTCGCAATAGCAACTGAATCGCTGTGAAGGGTTCTTCTGTAATTTTAATCATACTCTGTGATTCAATTAAATCAATGTAGCTCAACATTTTTTTTTCTTTTTTGTACCTGTATTAATTTTTATTTTGCTTTATTTATTAACTCGTTCTTTGCCCTTGTTTAACTAGCTAGTGATATAAATAAATAAACGTTTTATTTACAATTATTATTGAGTTTATTTGTCACATGTATGATACAGGGTTTCGTGAATTGTACTGCCATGGGCACATAAACAAAATTATATCCAATATAGAAAAGGTTTTGGTGCATGTTAGGTTTGAATTTATACAAAAAAAATAGGTTTGAATTGTGAAAGATTTGGAATCATAAATTGGGTAGATCTTACTTTAGTTCAAATCCAGTTTTACTTTGTGTGTTCCATTGACACTTATTCATCTTCCAATCATCCTTGTCGGTTTAGTGTGTATTTAATACTGGCAATGTTAATCCTTTAAGATCTGAGAGTTCTAGTTTCCATCCAATATTCAAGTGGTCATCATCTAGTAAATGTTTATTCTGTTCATTTAAAAAAATGGAGATTCACCAATTTAACACAAATAATAAAATGTATGACTGCATTTAATAACTCAAATGTTGATTAACTTTGTGTTTTTTTTATAAATTTCTTGACCAAAAAAGGTTCTTCTCAGTCTCATATTAAGTCATGATTCAAAAGAATAAATTCCATTATTGTAAAGTCACCATCTGATCTAAATTCACTTTATAACTCAAGGTGTTGTAAACTTACTTTGCATAACAATCTCCTTGTTTTTTATATTAAGATGTAATGTATTCTGTGGTATTTGGTATAAAGAAATTACTTTATTTTATCTAATGATTCAATTTTACAATAGTTTATGTATTTCTATCTTATTTGTATAATGATATGTTTTTGTTAATGTTAACTCTAAAATAGGTTGCTAGTTTATCTTAATTTTAAAATTTATTGACTTATATATGTTTATTGTAAGTTATCAAAATTGCATGGGTGTATGTTCTTCTTCTTGTATGGATTCTAGTGTGTGTGTATATATGTGGTATAAACTCCTTTAGTTATTTATTTATTTAATGCCACTCGCACATTACCTATGATCAAGTTTAAGTTGAGGGTATAGCAAACTTTACTATGTGCCGTTATTGGTCTAATGTTAATCCAAATTGGATAGTAGAAGCACATTCAAAAAATGAACAGAAATAAACTTTTGGGGCGGAATTCTAGTAGATTCAGTTGTTGGATCGTTTTTGAAGGAGAATTTAATGGGACAGAATTGTTTGAAATTGTCACAGAAATGAACAGAATCTTTTTCCCACAGTAGATGGTATTGCTCAAAATTTCTATAATAATAATAAATGAACAATTTCCTGAAAGATGCATAGATGAACATGGTGCAATAGGGTGGCCGAATTTACTCCACTAGATTTTTTGGAGGGGTCCTTAAAAAGTAAAGGTTGTGAAACGAAACCGTGATACATCAAAGAGCTAAGAGAAAAGATTGTACATTCTTGTCATCTTACTATACCAGACACGGAAGGAAAACACGTGAAGAAGGCCTTTGAATCAAGATAGTATTCCCAATCCATCTAAAAGTGGATGGTGAAAGTGATGTTTTGTGGCATATTATTATTATAACTGTTTGTTGCCTAAATTCAAATAAATAAAACTACCGTACTAAGCTAACACCAAAGATATTTATCACTTAATAACAATATATTGTAACAATACCCCGGACGTGGACTAAAAATGATTTAAGCAGATTGCAAGCTGCAGAAATGAGATTTTTAAGAGGGATAGAGAAGACTACAAGAAGAGATAGAATAAGGAACGAAATAAACAGAGAAAGATTGAAGGTAGTTTCACTGCAAGAGACAATGGAAGGAAGAAGAATACAGTGGATGGGGCATGTGAAGAGGATGGGAGATAATAGAATGCCTAGAATAGCACTGGAGAAGGAGGAAGAAGACCAAGAGGAAGACCGAGAGGAAGATGGGAGGACCAAGTGTGGAGAGACATAGAGAGAAGGGGACTACAGAAAATACAGGTGGAGGAAGAGGAGACCTGGAATGATAGACAAAAGTGGAGGAGGCTGTGATAACGGAAACGTCAGATGACGTTATTTGTACTTTGATAAGGCTTAGACTTTGTAGTTTTACAAAAAAACTACTTTTCTGTAAAATAAATGAGTAGACAAGTCAAGCCTATGTATACCAGTTTTTTATAAATCAGCTATCTCTTTCAAACCCCGGCTCTCGGCTATGCTGGCTTGTCTGAGTCACTTTGGCTGTTACTTCTGTCTGATAGGACCTCCCCGGGATTTGAACCCGTGCTCTCTCAGAGAGCCGTGTAACTGTATCCACTAGCGTATGGAGGAGGACAATCAGCTAGTTAGTGTTGCGAAAAGTATTAGGCCTATAACTCGTTTTCTAAATCTAAAAACATATGTTATATACATATGTAATAAGATGTAAAAGAGTTAAGTAATGCAAATAGAAAGTATTTAACCCTTTGCACGCCAAGTAATTATGTATATGTTTTGCCCTAGCGCCAAATTACTGAATATTAAAATTTTTAGAAAACTGTAAAGCCATTTTTTTATTTGTTTAAGTAATTGATTTAAAGAATAAAAAAACCTTGAAATGCTTTTATGGGCATTTTTTTAAACGAAATATAGATATTTTTCTATTTTTAGGGCCAGTAGGTATGAAATGAATGAAAACGTTATTTTGATAAAACTGTATAATTTTTTACAAACGTATACCGGTACATGAAGTAGATATGATGTGTGATAAGTAAATAAATACACATTTTGGAAAACAGGAAAAAAATCTTACGAACTGTTTTCTGTTTTTTCTTTACGAATAATCGTCCAAAGTATGTAACCCCAAGAACGAAATCGTCAAAGTCCGGATCGTCTGCGTTAGCCATAATTATGGCAATATATTCACAAGTTACGTCAAAATAATAAATAATAGTTATTACTATAATAATAATTTTAATAGTTCACAAGCACTAAACGTAATATAAACTAATAAAACTGTAAAAACATAAACTGTCAGTGAGCAGGACCACTAGAGATAGAACTTCACGAATTGGCGGTGCTTCACGAAATGGCGGCGAGTATAATCGCTTTGGGCGTTTCGAGAAGTACGGGAAACAAACATGAATAGAAAGAAACAGCTGTTACCGATCGATACTCATCAAACGTTCAGTTAGCACGTTAGCTAATGCACTAGGCAGCAAAAGTGACTTTCTCAGCCATCTAGCGGCAAATTCTACAACTTTTAAACTATCTAATGTTGTAAAATGTAGTTCGCGATATAACTCGCTATGGGCGCTGTACGGACTTTTATGCATGCGAAATAACTCGCTTATGGCGTGCAAAGGGTTAAGTATAACCATAAACATATTGTAAATATTGTATATAAAACAGTTTTTAAAATAAAATTAAACCAACTTCAAAAACCTGTATGATCCTTCAAAATCAAGGACTTAAAAGTAAAAATACATTTTGATTTGAAAGATTAAAAGTTACTCCAAGCTGATGTTAAACAATTTTTGAAGTCAGCACCAAATATTAAGAGACATATTTATTAGACAATGAATTCCAAAATTATATTACTACATGTACTCCTTACAACAGTACTAAATATAATGTGTAATGTTTTGTAAGTATCAAACAGAAACATTCAGGACTTTACAACATAGTAATATTGAATTTGCTAGTTGAATATCAATAGGTACACTGCATGTGCCATTATGGTCATTGAATTTACAATACAAATTATTATACTATGTGATACTGTATATATGTATAAATATAGAGGTTGTACCCTTAATGAAAGTATGAATCATAAGTAATTAATTGACAACATTTTATTCATAAAGGCAAGTTCTAAGAAAGCTATATTATTTTGTAATGTTTTCTACGTAACCTTGTTCTATCTTCAAATTGCATCCTTTTGTCAAATCACATCATTGCTTTTTAGTCTATTTAAAATTTACCATGGCCTTCAACAACTGTGTGATATTAGCTTTAAGTAACTTCTTTTCTTCTGTCTAATCAAAACTATTTTTTAAATTTAGTTTTTTGTGGTTAGTGTTGTGTGTCCGTCTCCTGTAACTAAGAATACAGATCAAGATCAGAATACAGAAACTAGAACCTGTCATTTGATTAGTGACTCCATTTAGTAAATATGAGTCCACTTTAGTGGGGCATACATTTAATAAATGCAATGAACTTTGACTAATTCCATACTGGTTCTTTTAAACAAAGGTGTATTTAATTAATCAGCATTTAAAACTCTGACAATGTAAAAAGCTGCCCATACCGTGTCTGAGATTTGTGGTCATTTAGAGAAATCGCAGTCTCTGCTCTTCATGCTGACTGTCCCACTGCTCCATGAAATTCATTCATATTCAACATGTTCTTCAACTAAGGTACCAACCCAAAATATTGAGGAATGTAAATTCTTAACCGTCATTACTGTATTCAATCATAGTCCACGAAACTAAATTCTCCCTCAGCATACTAATCTATTGGGTTCTTCACACCTCAGATAAGGACTCTCTTAAAGGATTGATTATCTGCAAGGGATACATGAAGTACAAAACACTTCTAGCAACATCAAAAATAAATATGCCAAGTAAAAAAACTAAAAAGCAAAAAACAGAGATTGAACTGTAGTTTCAGCTTTCAAGAGGTGATTATTCAGCCGTAACTTCACTCTTTGGAAGTGGTGGGTAGAGACTACTTTGTTCACTAAGCATAATACTATGACGTCAAACTTTTTGCCACATAGGTTTGCAACATTCATGTACCATTCCACCTCCTTTCAAAGAATAAAGATTCCTCTGCAGGTTCTTCTCTTTCTTTGAAAAATGTTTCTGAACCAGTCTCATGGTCAGTCAGCTCTACTTTGTTGTAAGATTGGTCATTTCTTCCTTTTTTGCTAATATCAACACTATTGTTATGAATGTCTAAATTATTTTCAAAATTTGTTGACATTTATCGTCATAAGCTGGCTGTCTTCCTCTGTTACGCAGTCTATTTTCCTTTCCTACTTCTCCACAGTTACTGTTATAACATATCAAGTGAACCTCTCCACCCTTATCATCCTCTTCAATAAACAAAAAGAATGCTAAAACACTAATTCAAACAAGTATGACTGCAAAAAAGGAGAATCACTAAAGAATTTATCATAGTTTTAATCGCTTGGTGCACAAATGATTGTAAGAAAAGTTAAATTGTTGGTCACATGGAGCACAATAAACCACACCACTAAAAATAAACACACCCTGAGCAGCTAACTGGCTAAAAGTTGTTAGGGGAGTGGGTGGGTAGGGATGTAGGTAGAATGAGATATGCTGAAAGAAGGTGACGTGAAGGGTTAAACCAAAATTGTTGCACAGATACATAGATTTCTTGTGGAGGTTTGCAACCATGCAACCGCTGAAGAGTTAAATTGTATTTCATTAAAAATTAATTTCTTTAATCACAATTAATTAAAATACATGTCATACCCTTAAGCCATAATTGATATTACTTGCCATAACAAATTTTATCCTAAATCTCCAGCCTTTCTTCCCTTGAGCCTGGATGAATGCTCCTGATATTTTTTTCTGTGTGCATGATATTTATTTGACAGTATACAGAACACTGTTGATCTAAAATGACATCAGCATTAGCATTACTACACATAAAAGAGCTATGGTGGTAAGTGTTGATTCAATGTTAATGGTGATTTTAGCTCCAATTCACCTTCCTCTTAGTGCAGCATCTGGAATCTGATGCTGTCACAGAACGATGTAAAGAGTTCATTTGAGCTTCTTCGTCACTGACTTTATCTCTTAAGACAAACATTACTGCTGATTTCAGGAGTCAAGTCTGTGACAGCGTCATATTCCAGACACTGCACTAATAAGAAGGTGATCCCAGCAGGGATCACTTCTGGCTGGTTTATACCTACCAGTTGAACCCACCACTGGGCACAGCAAAAACCGATGTGCCACTTCAATCTGGGCAACCTTATGGATGTCCAGTAGCGGCACATCACTAACCGCAAATGTTGAGATTCTGGGGTTCATGGGCAATTCGATAGGTCTAGTCTACTGTAGAAGATGACTGTTGAGTTGGTGGGGTTTATTCCCTTACTCAGAGGCTCTTGTTAACCTCAACAAGGGTGTGCCACCCCCTGCCTACTTTGACTGGAGAGGCTGGTTCAGAGCTGGCCTCCCCTTCTTCCGGGATGACTTTGAGATATAGTGCCCTAATTCTTCCTCATGGATCTCGATAGGAGGCGGCCCCTACTCCCTAACCTTACCCATCCTGAATATCCTATCACTCCGGAAGCAGCGCAAAGGTTCTTACAGCTAAGTGCAATTTATAAGCTTCTTGTCCTAAGAGAACAAAAAAAATAAATAAATAAGAAGGTGAACTAGAGCTATTTGGAAAGTAAGACTGAAAAGCAAAGGATTTCGGAATTCTGCAATACACATATTAAAATTCCTAAAAATTAATTACAAAATCCTGAGTATTGCAACAAAAAAAAAGAGATTGATCAGAAGAGGTTCAAAGAACTAGCAAAAACTGTTGTACACAAGTGTCAAATGCGTGCTGAAATTACTTAAACGAGCACAGGACAAAAGATTTCTATCAGTGGGTAACTTGTGTGATCTACAAGTGAGGAATATACCGGGTGTCCCACGAAGAGGTTTAAACGTTCGATTTTATATTACTTGCCCATTTATGCACCGAACATTTTCAAACTCTACATAATTCATTAAATAGGTTTTAAAAATATTCCGTGAAAATTTCAGCTCTCTAGCAATTGTTGAAACAAAATGGTGGTACATTTTGAAAAACTATACTTTAAAAACAGTATTTTTGGTTTTGTAAAATTATTTATTGTCATATTCTAGAGAAATAAAACATTTCAATCAGAAAATTAGAACATAGCCTATAAAGAACCTACAATAACAGTCCACAATTATTCGAACTGTAATCCATCCACAATGACACACTAATAACAGAGCTTAACAAATGAATTGTAAGCTATTACAAAGAAATTCTGTGGTATCCGGAAAAGTTCCTCTTCAATTGATTGTTTTAATTCCTCGTCATTATTGAAGCTACGAGTACAAACTTGTTCCTTTAAGTAACCCTATAGAAAGAAATCACACACAGTTAAACCTGGGGATCGGGGTTGCCAATCTAAAAAATTACTTCCAAGACCAATCCAACGGCCATGAAGGTTGTCATTTAGTAATCGCTTGACAGGATTTACAAAATGAGGAGGAGCACCATCTTGTTGGAAGATTGCTTGATCCATTTCTGGAACCATTTTTTCTGGAAGTAAAATGAGGCAAGACTTTTTCATTTAAAACCTGTTCATACCTAAAACAGTAATGGAGGTGGTTAGGTTATGTTTTTATAGCACAAGCAATATTCTTCAATCAAAAAACTGTTTTCAACAATGAGCATTATTAAACAGCCGTTCTTTAAAACTGCAACGCAGTAATCAAATCAGGTAATTCAAGAAATGAAGTTTTATAGGAAGCAAAATGGTAACATTTTCAATATGTCACCATTTTGTTTCTACAGTTGTTAGGGAGTTTTAATGTTCAAAGAATATTTTTAAAATGTACTTTATTAATTGTGTAGAGTTTGAAAATGTTTGGTGCATAAATGGGCAAGTAATATCAAATCAAACATTTAAACCTCTTCGTGGGGCACTCTGTACTTCAGTTTTGGGCCTCAACATTATTTCAAGCCTTGCACAGGATTGTTTGAGGATTTAAGATGTATAATGACATTTCTTTTCAAACAGGCTCTAAAAGATGATACACCATTTGAAAAAGGTATTGATAAGTAAAAAAGTATTGATAACATTCAGTGGTTGTCTAGTCACACATTAGCTTTGTCATATATGAAAGATCAGCTATGTTGTATATCTTACTAGAAAGATGAGGAAGATCTTACAGATATCAATCCCTAACCGTATTTCGATATGAGTAAGTTTAATATTTAATCTAAAATAATTTTGAAGATGAGGTTTTATCATTGCTCCTCTCTGGCTGCTCATGTTACAATTCAAATATAAAATAATAAATCTAAAAATTTGGACGTCATTTATTTGTAATACGTGTTAAAGTCATACAATAGGATTTCATAGACTAGAATTAGTTTACTTTTAATTGCAATTCACAGATAGTCTGGTGAATTGTAATGTCATCATTACATTCAAAGTTCATTTTAACACCCAATTAAATTTATAACTACATCAAATGTACATCAAATTGTTACCTGTTTTACCTGGTATGTTCTTGGTGTGAATTCAAAATTCACTATATATGTAAAGTCAGAATCAGAATGATAAAAAAATAATCAATAAAAAGTTATTTAAAAAAATGAATTCTATTTATTTATACAGGTTGTAACAAAAAGGTTGGGCTTGCTATGTATTTTCAGATTTTATGTGTGATTCTAAGCTAAAAATGAGGAATAACTTTTTTTTAATTCTCACTTTGTTTAACCGCTAGCTGCCGTTTTGTATTTTGTTATCTCTCAACAAATTATTATCTCTAAAACAAGTAAAGCTAAAGAAACCAAATTTGGCACATAGATTTGAATAAATAAGAGGAAAATTTAAAACAAATTGTGTTATTTTATTCAATATTAACAAAATGGCACCTGTTGAACATTTTTAAAGCCAAATAATACAAAAATCAGTATAGTTATAACAAATGTATTAGGTACAAGTATTTGGAGAATTTTATTGCAATTCCAACAGTACTTGCTTCAATGAAATCCGTCAAGGCATAAGCGAGTATGACCACTTTAAAGGTACGCTTGCATAAACCAGAAGCAGCAAACATTTTGTCTTCTGATAGGCATCAGCTGTATTACATCAATTATAAAAATATTTATAAGGTTTGAACTACTTGGACAATGTTATTACAATTACAACTGTACTTATTTCAACAAAATTCGTCAATGCATAAGCAAGCTCAACCATTTTAAAGATACCCTTGTAGAAGCCAGGAGCAACAAACCACTGATAACTCCCAACTATGGCATGTTTGGCGCTCATCATTGCAGCTTGATTTTGCATTCATTTTGTGGTCAATTTTTCAATTGAAGTAGGCTTCTCAGATTTAAGTACGTACATATTTTTTCTTCGTCGGAACACCAAGGCAAACTTTACTATGGCACTGGAAATATCTTAGAGCCGAATTACATGATGAGAGTGCATTTTGACCGAAGTCAATTTCCGAGAACCTATGCATTTGCATTTTTGATTGGGGCAACTCTGCTGTGTCATTGGAAATAAAATTTGAACCACAAATGTTCCTACATGTGCAAAACATGATGTAAGAGTTAGGCTAAACTCTGATACTCTTAACCATGAACAATGAATTAATATGTACCTGATGTATGCTTACTTACGTTTGAAAAATATCATAGATTTCCATCGTAAGTGCTTTTTACTAAGTAGTGCAGTAAAATGACTTTGATTTTTTTTAAATTCCGTGTGAAACAGCAAGTAACAGTTAGTTGCTAATGAAATAGGTTATTTATTAATTACTAAATTCATATTGGAATACTACATAACAAATTTATAAAACATCTAATTAATTTTAAAGACTGGAATGACACAATATAAACCATTTTGAATTATCCAGCTGTACAGTATTCTTACACAGTTCAACTGATTTTTCTTTAGTTTTTTTATGTTTTTACTCCATATTGACAGAAAGATTATAGTTTGAAAGACTATAGTGGTATGAAGTTAATTCACAAAAGGGCAAATTTAATTCTGAGACAGGTTCAAATTTGAACTTCTTCCCAATGGTTGATTGAACTAACTCAGTTAATTTTATTCTACAACTTTCCTCCTCTGGAACTGCAGATTTTTATATTTATTTCAGTGTTTACTGAATCCATATTTTGGAATTTTGCTCCTGGAAACACAGTTTGACTTATTTTTGTGTTTACTGAACTTTTTGATCATTTTCCTCGTGGAAAACTACAGACTGGATTTTTTCCAATAATTTCCTGCAAACTAAAAAATGAAATTCATTTTAGTATTTCACATGAAATGCAAATTTTACATTCATTCTAACCTCATGTTGTTGCTACTGGAACTGTGTTTATTTTGATGTATCACTACTGTAAATGACTGCTAAACTTTTCCTTTACCTACAGTACTTATCATTAAACTGATCCAAAACTTATTGTAGAGGGAAGCACAGATTTCAATAGAGTGTACATTTTCTCTTTATATAAACCTTCCTTGGATTTCAATGAATATTTTACAAAAAAGATTTAACCAAATTGGTCCAGCCATTCTCGAGAGTAGCACTTATCAACACATTTTGCAATTCATTTTGATTATAGGATTAATAATTTAGATGTATTTCTTTTAATTATTAATATTGCATCATTTCTTTCTGTAAAACTCTGGTTTTAAAATAAGACAATTATTCAGTAAAATTCCCATGCATATTGAGCAAAATGAAATTTTCGAATCCTAATACTTCTATATTGTTGAAATTCTTTGCCCCATAGTGAAAACCGAAAGGTTTTTTTCTAATAGGCAGTCAGGTAATATAAAGGGAGTCTGGTGTTGTCTGTTCCTGGTGTTGTTACAATGACGAGTTTCAGAGAAATGGGCAGGTCTTCATGTCTTTCAAAACTATAATAAAAGCCAGTTTGGCTATGTACGATTGCCTTTTTCTGAATAGAAGCAGTAATATACTCGTATGTAAGATGGTCCTTGAGATGAAAATCTTATAGAATTAGTCCATAGTGCATTTACAGCTTAAAATAGCCCAAAGTAAGGGATTCTTGAGGTTTCTTTGTTGATTCAGATTCAGATTCAGATTCAGAATTTCTTTATTCATAAAACAAATGCACAGATTGTACAATGAATAGCGTCAATCATAGTTAATAAAAAAAAATTATCTAACATCAACTTATAAAATATTAACTAACATAAGCATTAGTACTAGGATTACTATTATAATTTTTAAGTGTATTTTCATGCACAGTTGCTAGAATAAACATTCATTCATTATAATTTATGGTAATAAATAATTATCTTATACATATAAACAGACACATACATACATAAATACATATACACAGACACATATACACATAAATACATATAGACATGTTGAGCTAAACCAGTCAATTATTAGCCCTTTCAAATAAATTCTTGGAATGAATATATAGTTCTATTTAGTAGATATTCTTTAAGTTTAGTTTTGAAATGATTTGTGTTGTAGTTTAGTTTTCAACTCAATTGGTAAATGATTTAGAAACTTTTTCCCCATGTACGAGGTTTTCTTTTTATAAAATTCCCAAGTGATGAGAAATCATTAGATATATTGAACCGTGTATTATATTGATGTTTTTCTTTCTGTTTAAAGCAAGATTGCAGAAATGAACAACGTAATTTATAGTTTCAAATATGTATAGATTGTAGACAGTAAATATTTGGAGTTCCCTAAAAATATGCTTAACTGAATCTCTTCCTCTTTAATCTCTTTATAATTCTAATAGCGTGCTTTTGTTTAACTAGAATTTTGTATAAATTATGTGATGTGGTAGCTCCATAGATAGCTATACCGTAAGCAATGTGGGAATTAATGAGAGCATAATAAATTGATTTTAGAGATTCTACCACTGCAAACCTTAGCCAATCGTCTCAGTGCATATAGACCACTGGAAATTTTATTTAAAACATAGTCCACATGTTCATTTCCAAATTAAGTTTTTATCTATAATCAATCCTAAAAATTTTGTGCTGTAGGCATTTAGCAATTGTTCTTCCTCAATGAAAATGTTGGGTTGAACCCTGTTTAGAGCTTGTTTTGTGGAAAAAGAGATAAAATTTGATTTGTTTGAGTTTAATAAAAGGGTTTTACTTATCAAGAAGTCTTTTATCATTGATAGACCTATAAAAGCGGACATCTCAACACTTTCAAACACTTTTTCCTGAGATAACCACATTTTGTGCATCAGCATATAAACAGACAGCAGAGCTTTCTCCAACCAATAAAGGCAACTGATTTTATATAACAAAGAAAAAGAAGTGGACCTAATATTGATCCTTGTGGGACTCCATGCTTTACTGTTCTTAGTTTTGAAATTGAATTTGTTTTTAAAACAATATCGAGTACTGTTTGAAACATGCTCTATTTCAACGTATTGCATCCTATTTTGAAGGTAAGAACTAAACCATGCAAGTTCCTTTCCCATAACACCCAACATTTTAAGAGTACTTATTAATTTACAATGTGACACACTGTCAAATGCTCTGGTCAAGTCCAGAAATACTCCAATCACGTGTTCTCCCTTATCCACTGAATTGATTATTGAATCAATAAACTCGATACCGGCGGTAATTGTAGATCGTCCAGATCGAAAACCGTGTTGTTGACTGTTTAAGAAAATTGTTAGATTCCAGATAATTTAAAAATTGGTTATAAACACTTTTTCATATATTTTTGATAAACTGGGAGGAGAGACACTGGCCTATAACAGGCAGGATCATTTGGATCTCCCTTTTTTTTAAAAATAGGAATTACTTAGCTATTTTTAGCTTATCTGGGAAAAATTCCTGATATCAAAGAAGAATTAACCAAATGTATTAAGGGTTTTAATATTAGTGGACAGGACTGCTTTTAGAACAATAATTGAAATTTCATCAAATCCTGACGAATTATTTGTTTTTCAAATGATGAAATTATGCTTTTTAAGTCAACTTCATTTACTGGTTTAAATTTTAAAGGTAGTTGAAATTTGTTTGAGTGCTGAAAATTCAATATTGCTTTCATGGTTGGTGGGAGGAAATGCTCGGAAGTATTAAGCTATCAACTGCTTCAACAAAAAAATTATTAAAAATATTAGCAACCAAAATTGGGTCTGTCAATATTTTTTTACCGTCCACTGCAAGTGATATGTTTGATATTGAAAGCTTCTGTTTACCGACTTTATAATTAATTAAAATTCCAAGTTAGTTTTAACTTTATTAGGCGCTTTAGAAATTTTACGATCATAATAACTCTTCTTTTGCATGGCAATAGACTGGTTCAACTCTTTTTTCATATTTTTAATGGGTTGATTTAATATTATTATTTTTAGTAATTCTAAATTCATGCTCTAATTTAACTAATTCTTTTCTCCTACATTTCAGCTCTTTCAGATACCCATTTATTTACTTTCCATTAATTTCTTAGAGGTAAATACTTTAGGAAAGTTTTACATCAAAGTAGTAACAAAACAAATTGCTAAAAACAATCATACTTGTGAATTATATATGCCTGGAAAACTTCACACCAGTTTTAACTGAGACAATTGTCTTAAAAACACATTGATAATTATTAGCTGTGAATTTTCTAGTTAATTTTCTTAAAACCAGATTCTTTTGATTTGTTATTCCAAAAATTTCCAGCAACTGTGCATCATGATCAGACAATTGAGTTATAATTCCATATGTATTTAAATACTCTTTTTTTTTATATTAGTTATGAAGTTATCTATTGCTGTTTGTGACTTATTTGAAGTTCTTGTGTTGGAAAATCTACAGTGTAAATCATATTATTATAAACCCTAAGAATATTAACAAACTGTTTATATATGGGAACTATCCACATTTAGAACATTTATATTTAGATCACCAGTTATAATTACATTTTCATACTTGTTATTTAATATCTCCAATAATAACTCAAACTTAGCCAAAAAGGAGTCCTCATAACAATGTTTAGGGCTCCTGTAAACACAAGCAAGTGTGAATGAATAATTATCTATTTTAATCTCCGAAACACAACATTCAAATTCTTTTTCAATTAGTAATGACTGGATTGCCGGTAAATTGACACTTTTTTGAAGTCAAAATTTCTGTGTACTAGAATGACAACACCACCTCCAGTGCTTAAGCATCTTGCAAAAATGAGAGGATTTAAAGTAGTTTGGTATATTTAAAAGTATTAATTCAGCATCTGACATATTTATGTTTCCGTAAGTGCTATGATATCAGGTTTAATTTCATCTAAATTGCACTGAAGTATAATCTAGACGTGATGGAAGGTGCTGAATATTATTCTGATGCCCAATATTGTTAGTTTTAGAATTTTGTAATCGAAACTCATTGTTACTGTTTTTTTTATTACAAGACACTTTGGTAACCAGGTTAATATTTTTATTTGGAATTAATTGATAATGATCTCTTATAATTGTTGAATGCAATCATCTTTGAAGATTTGCCTGTATTTCTTTCATTAAAAAAGATTTATCTAAAGCTATTTCTGGTGAACCCCATCCCAAAAAAGGACTACTTAAAGGTGACTCCACTTTTGGCTGGTGTCTGATCTAATTGCTTATTTACAGAACTTAGACTATCCCATAATTATATTACATTCCTCTTTGTCAGCACATATATGAGACACTGGAGAAAAGAAGTGGCACTTCATTAAATGCCTTTGATTTCACACACTGCACTTCATCCGGGTTTCTGTACAGCTGCAAGGGTGATGGGCATAGGAGTTGTCAGAAGAAGGTCATCAGCAAGAGATTTAATTTCAACATCAGCCTGGATTCCAGTTGTTGTAGCCATATCCAGAGCATCAGACAGTGGGTCTGTTTCAGTTCTCTCTCCCCGCTGGTAGGTGTTAGAAAGACAGTCTCTCAGTTTTCTTCACAAAGTTAGAATAAGACAGGCCCACCTCTTAACCTCCGAGAGGGCATGTTCATCATACGTTATGATGTCAACTGAGGCTCCCTGTTATTTTTATGAAACTCAATAATCTTGATGACAAAGTGTTCAGGTGGAATTTCATCCCTCACACAACCCATGGGTGAACAAATGAGTTTTTTTAAACCCCTCTTCTTAAATTCTTGTATCAACTCAATTGAAGCTAAATTGTAGTCATCTAGTTTGGGTTTGTAGAAATATTTTGATTTTGGTAATCAAACCAAAAATTGTTGTACCCCTTTGCAGTTTTTTGACAGGTCAGATGGCTATTAATACAATCATTGACTGAGGGCATTCCAAATTTCTCTTTAACATTCTTGCAATTCCAGCACTCATATTTCTCTCATCATTTAAATCTGCTGAGATACAATGAGAGAAACCCACACTTTCATCACATTGATAACTCCCTGAAACACTTTGTTAATATTCTCTTTCAACGATCTTAATTGGTAAATCCAGCTCACCCGCCAAAGACACATCCGACAGTGTCAAAAGTTACAGGAAGACCTGTCATTGTATTCTTGTTGTATATATTGGTGTTCTTCGTGTGATACATTTCAACCTAAAGAATCAATTATCATATAACTAAGTTTTCTTTTTGCCTTTGTAATTAAGATGTAATCCTTGACGTGTAAAAATGAATTCTTCTAAAAGCATCCAAATCAATGAGATGAACTCGATCCATCCTTACCACGATCTCTCCGTATGTAGTTATTAACCATTGCTATGTCATCATGTATTGAATTGTTCTGAGGTACATCAAAGCGAGGAGGAATAGTGGTAATAAATATGGATCTTGACATACTTAAAGTTCGGAGTTTATTTTCCATTTCTTCATATATAAATCTAGGAGATCTTTTAAACATATCAGTTTGTACCTGCTAACAATACAAGAGGGTGTTCATGAGATTTTGCAGCTTGATTGTAACACTCGACAGATATCAGCACCAGGTGTTACCAATCCATCCATACTAATTTTTTTTTCCTCCACTGCATTTACCAACTATCTCTGGAAGTTCTCTTCCCTGGCTGTCTGCATAAAGTTCTACCTTTAACCTCTCTAATTTTTTTCTGATTTGATTTTTGGGATTTGTCTTTGTAATTTCTCTCTTGTAGTTTATCATTCCTCTTTTCCTCCAGTTTTCCAATTAAAGCATTCTTCACTTAGCTCATTATTTAAATCAGCAATTTTGTTCCTCAAGCTCTGAACATTTCCCTCCAAGTTTCTAATTTTTGTGTCCAAGGAATCTTTTTTTAACAATTGAAGAATCATCCCTTTCCCTGCAAACCCCCAGCCTCCCCAAGCTTGCCCTCACCAGTGCTGTCAATTCATTTTTTGAAGACAAAGAGCTGTTAATATTAATCACAGTGTAAGCTAGGAGTGAACGTTTTGAAACAATATTAATTTTTTTAAGCTGTAACCTTTCAATGAATTTGACATCAAGTGGTTTTCTTTATTCAAAATACCCAAAACAATTCCTTCCACAAAAAAGCACTGAGTATATGGAACAGTCCATAGCTATTTTTTTGCTGCACACCATTTTATTACTAACAGTTTTGTGCACTATGTATATTCATGTACCTTGAGAGTTTCCCCATTACAGTCTTAGCATGATCAAGATTGTAGTTATGCATTGAATCATAGTAGTAGAAGGTATTAGTAATCTTGTGGTACATTAAAGTACTCCAATGTGAGCCACTGGGCAGTGGTCAACACCTGAGCATCATTTATTGGCACAATGAGATAATCCTTGTCATTTACATTGAAATTATCAAGAAAAATGATCATACTCATTTAGAACCTTAATAGCCTGGCCAATGACCGGATTTAATATTATAAATGAATTATTAAGAGTGTTGAGGAAATCAAAATATTTATACAGGATGTCATCTGAGACCCATTTTTCTCCCAACAGCTCATTTATTACGTGTAAAGATGTGTAGTCAATTTCAGTTTGAGTCATAACTGAGTCAGCAGATTTTTCCACATTGTGTGACATTACATTGGCAGCTAATGCTTGTATTGGCACTAGTATCAATACTACCACATGACAACACACTGTCTGACAAGTTATTTGTGTCATTTAGTTGCACTTCTTTTAATGCATTAATTTGTTTTGTGGAGAAATTAAAATTATTAATTTTTAAATTTAAATTATTGACTTTTATGTACTGAGATAATTCCTTTTTTGTACGGAAAATTTTCTCCTTTTTGGTGATATAATGTGAACATCCATTTTACCTTTACTTATTCCACTCTTCCTCACTACTTCCTTTCTTATCCAACCGTTTGGCATTTTATTTATAGAAGTATCTTTTTCCCATTTTTAATTTTTTTTTTTTTTATTTATTTATTTTTTTTTTTTTTACTAACTGAAGGTAGTATAAATTATTTCCAGAGCAAAAATAAAATATATAAATATTATTTCCTTATTAAAATATTTCCTCTTTTTAACAAAAAAGTTCAGCCACTAACAGTATTTGGAACCATGGATCTCAGGCTCTAACTATATAAACTGTCACTCAACCATATGAGCTATCAGTAGCTGATAAGGTGCAAGGATAGAGATAGTGTACTTCTCCTACACTTGTAAGAACAAGCCTAAAAATGCCAAATCAATCAACTCAGTTTTTACCATATTTGTTTAGTTGTATCTTAGATGAGAACAAGTAATCCAATGTATTAAACACTATCTCAATTAAACTCTATATTAAAATTATTTGTAACACAGTGCTTAAGAATTAATTGCATAAAACCACAGAAGTTAAATTAAAAACATGACTATGGATGGTACGGCCTATCTTCCACTTATTTGATTACCCATTCACTTCACAATCAAGTAAAGATTTTCCAGTTTTACACTTTTGTTTTCCTGTTATTTAGTAATAGTTATAATTAATATTTCACAGATAAAAACTTGTTAAAAATATAAAACATCAAACTTTTATATTTAGGTTATGACAGTTATAGTTTAATTATATGTAGTTAATTGTCATATAATGCAATTAACACAGAAAATTAAGACATTAGTCTATTAAACATGACTTTATTGCCAATAATTATACAAATTACAGTCCATCACTTAGCACTGCCCTTTAAAAAATGACTTAAAACACTGCTCCCCTAATTTAAGACAAAACACATCAACAACATAACCATAACCATAACCATGTTGCTCTGTTCAATTTTGCTTAGTTACTTATGAGCAGTGTTAAATTTTAGGGTTTCTAATTGAGGTCCAATGTTTAGGGTCACAGCTGTCCTTAGCACAAGTGAGGCCTGGAACAAAACATTTTTGTGAGGCCTTCTTGAACAACGATAACTGGGGGGGGGGGGGGGGGGGAAGGGGGTAATGGATACTGGGGTTCCTCCCACAGAAATTGTTAAAAAATGTTTCGTGCAAAGTCAACATTTTAAATATTTTGATAAAGAAAAATTTTAATCTCTTACAGTCCCCCCCCCCCCCCCCTGAAAAGGGGATGGTGTACATGCAAAACTCCCATTCGGGCTGTTATAATTTCGAGTTGTTATTTTCTTGTAGGTTTGTAAAAAGAAACTGCGTGTTTTATAAAATAACCTAAATGGTATAATAACAATAAAGTCTATTCTTGAAGTTATTATAGGCCTAATAATGTAAAAAAATAATAATTTTGGTCTAACAAAAAAATGAATGAATTAGAATAACAACTCAATTTTTCTTTGTTGAGTTTTTAAATGAATAATCAATTATTATTATTGCAAACATATTATTACAAAATATCAATTTTATTTGCACACATTATTACTGCCATTTATAATTTTTTTCGGCAATTGGTCTGAAGGGTGCTCATAGGTACATAGATATTATGTAATAAGTGTTCACATCTATAAAATTATATTCAACTTAATTTTTAAAATAAAATCTTGGTAAAATATGAGTTAAATATAAATTAATAAAAACAGGTAATTTCTTGCTAAACAATAAAAAAGTAATACTGTAAATGCAATTGTCCATTCCATAGTCCATGGTTAGATAATTTTTTAAATTGCGTTACAAGAATTAAAAACTTAGGAGTCCACTTTATATGAACTGTACTTTTCTCACTTTCATTCCAGCGAAAGTAGTCGTCAATAATGTCCTAGGAGTTCACAAAGAACCTTAAGTTCATTTCCACAAAACATCCTTTTCTTCTAAACTTAGGAACAATTCTAGGTCTTTACACTTCTGAAAACAATTTTGTCTTCTTTTACTGCTTTTAGTTTCTTTGGACATGATACAAAAATCGAAACATAGTATCGTAATTGGCAATTTGTTCAAACCTACTTTTCAAAGGACTGTACTGCAGTATCTGCAATAAGAAAAAATAACTCTATTTTAAAAGTTTGCTCGGTGGATTCTGCTGTAGGATCATCTTCTCTTGTACTCAAACATTCTTCTTTTTTTCTCTGCCTGACTTTTTTGAAATTTGGCTCTACATCCAGAATTTCATAAGTTCTCTTGCTACCAATGTTTGCTGCCAACAAAACATTCAGATCTAAATTTCTGAATAAACTTAACTTGCCCTTGAAGTAACTGCGACACAACTCCAAGGTGGCATCTTTTGAGCCTGTAGGCTTTTCCTATCACTGTTAACTGCAAACAGCACATGAAACCAAATACACAGGGCTAGTAAGAACTATTAGCTACTTATTTCATTCTTAACTGATCATGCTTCATTATTGGCATTTTGGATCCTCAGTGACTTCCAACTAGTTCAACTAATGCAGTATAAACTTCCTTAATTTGATATCAAGGAGCTTTTATGCTTTTCAGTTTTACTTTCCCAACGAGTTTATATGTTTCATAAACATTTCCCACTGCAAATACATAAATTCTTTGCACAAGACCAAAAAAGTCATAACTTTAGGGCAATATTTTGGAAGTCATAAATCAAGAGGTTGAGGCGCTATGGCTGGCTCAGAGCATGAAAAATGCCTTTGGATTTATTTCTAAGATCCGTGCCTGCACTCCAGAGAATAAATTTTTTAAAATGGGTATGAAGTCCACCCATGGAAAATTAAAAAAAATTATCTTCTAAAAACTTAACTTCAACTTTGATTCAAGTTCCAATCCTAGTATTTGGAAAATAAGGGACTCACTTGAATTAAAAAAAAGGTTTTATATAAGAATTTGTTTTAAATGCTATTTCGGTACATACAAATATTATATAGGTACTGTATTATTACTTTCATAGATCAAATAATGTAAGATTAAACAGATAAAAACATTTATTTCCACATATGTAAAAGCACTGTATATACATTAATAAATGTGTTAAATTAATTTAATGTGTTTGTTTACCAACCTCATTATACATATTGACTAACACTGCACTGAGTATACCTGTTTCAGAAGCTTTTCATAACAATTGCAATAATATTCTTATAACCACGAAGAAGTTACAAAATCACATCCCTGCAGTCAAAAACATCAGGTAGTTTTAATGGAATATCTTCAAAAATATATGAAAATAATAAATAAATCTTTCATCAGGGAGTTTTTCCAAGCATGTTGAAAGTTGTAAAGGTTTATCCAAAATTTAAGAAAGGCGAAACAAAAAATCAAGAAAACATATCAGTTCTCCCGACCGTATCTATACTTCTTGAGAAAATCACTCACACAATGCTGATGCATTACATACTAACAAACAATCCTATACCAGAAGAACAGCATGGATTAATACCTGGTCACTCTATATCAACAGCTTTAATCCACATTACAGAATCTTAAGAAATCTTTAGAGGAAGATGATACAGCAACTGCTATTTTACTAGATTATAGCAAGGTTTCTGGCAGTCTATAAGTCATGAAATGTTGCTATGCAAGTTGGAAAATATCGGTTTAAAAACTAAAGAAATTAATGTGCTTCAAGAGCTTTCTTAAAAATCAAACCCAATCTGTTGAAATATATTAACTTTGAACAAAAAGACCCAAAATAGCTGTGACCACAGGTGTGCCACAAGGATCTATTCTGAAACCAATTTGTTTCATAATATATGTAAGTGATCTTCCAAGCTACTTTAGCGAATATTGTGCATCCTTAATGTGCACGGACGACACTGATCTCCTTCTCCAGAACCGGACACTTGAAACACTGAAACCTGAAATCAATCATACATTGCAGTTTGTATGACCCAATAGTACTGTAGTGCAAATTATTGGTTCTTAACAAAATCAAAAGTCAGCAGATTTTCTTTGTAGGATGAAAAAGATGAGACAGCTGAAATACCTGAGCTGACTAGAGTGTACCAGACAAAATATCTTGGAGCATTGATAGATGACTAACTATCCTGGAACCTTCATGTAAACCAGATTTGTAAAAAATAAGCTCCTCTTTATATATCTT
Organism: Homalodisca vitripennis; assembly: GCF_021130785.1. Taxonomy (NCBI): domain Eukaryota; kingdom Metazoa; phylum Arthropoda; class Insecta; order Hemiptera; family Cicadellidae; genus Homalodisca; species Homalodisca vitripennis. The sequence continues at coordinate 39,832,210 of NC_060211.1, read as the reverse complement.
AAGAAGGCTTAAGCAGATGAGCAGTCCCAAAACAGTTAAAATAGCCTACCATTTTTTGTTTGAAACCCATTTAAGATATGATAATAATAATAATAAATTCGTTTATTTGTTGTAAAACTTGTAACATGCATTGACAAAGTCTAATTCAGCTACAGATTAAGTAGCATTGTCTCTAAATAATATTTAATAAGTATAATACATAAATATAACTAGTATAATTATCAACTAGACAATTAATGTCTTATATTGTTATATATATATATAAAACAATATAAGACATTAATTGTCTAGTTGATAATTTATACTAGTTATATTACGAGTTTATCTTAAAACAATCATTAAAAGTCTATTTTGTTAATAGAAAAAAATCATCAATATTATATAAAGGGTTTTTTTTAACAGCCATTCATTAAAGTTTATTTTTATAAATTTTAAAAGGGTATTTTTCTATCAAACGTTTCAATTTGTTATACACCTTCAAGTCAATTATAACATGACTATTCAAAGATTTGCTCAGTCGACAATATTCAATTAAATGTTATTTTTTTGTTTCGTGTGTTATAATTATGTGTTTGTGTATGGTTTATTAAGTCCTTATTATTTAAAAATGTAAACAGATAAGTCAAACAAATATAAATTAACTATTGTAAGTATTCCTTGGTTTAATGAAAACAGGTTTACAATGATCAAGATATTCAGCTTTATCAACAATTCTAACAGCTTTCTTTTGGAAGCACCAGTATTTCCTGAACTCTAGCACTATTTCCCCACAGTATTAATCCGTATCTCAAAATTGACTGAAAGTATCCAAAATATGCAGTTCCGAACATAATTTTCACTTATTGCAGCAAGATAGACGTCTTAATAAAAAAATAATTCTAGATAATTTTAGTAGACAGAAAATCAATGTGAGGTCCCCATGAAAAGATTATTATCAACATGAATTCCTAAAATTTTGATTATACTACTTGATTCAAAATTAAAACTATTTTCAGGAATTGATTTTAAAGTAAACAAAATGTTTTGATTTTTAGGTTTCATTCATTAAAAAAACCGTTTTCTTTAAACCATATTGATGCCTTGTTTATTGTGGTGTCGGTTAATTTCTTTAGTTCATTCAGGTTATTACTACTATTGAAAAAATTTGTGTCATCAGCGTAGAGAAGCGTATTAACATCAACAGCCAATGTTATATCATTTATATATGAGCCTGTGAAAAGAAAAGTGGCCTAAGTCAAGTTACCATAGTTTTGAGCAATGAAAGGGTTTTACTAAAAACAGTTGCACAAATCCAAATGTAAACATAATCTTAAGGATTATATCATATTGTTATTCTATGATAACCTTTTTAACTACTTTTGGGCAGTTTCAATTGTAGTTTTTTTACTTATTATAGTTTTATACTAATAAAATAATAGTATTAAGTATGACTTACACCACTTTTCCTTCAACAGTTACGGATGGTGATGAATAATAAAACGTTGTTGGCATGAAAATAGTAAGTTTATTATTAAAACAATATTATTCAAGGTAGGTAGTAAACATATTTAAATATTGCAATCAAATGTAAAATTATTTAAAATCAGGTTTAACATTTTTTGCAATTTTTAAAAAATTGAGTCTGTTTCTGATTCACTGTCGATAACTGGGTTTCATCACACTGACTTGCAGTCACTAGATTCATAAAAAAAACCCATGATGGATTGGTGGTATGTATGGAAGAAGATCATCAATGTCTTTCTTCTTGAAACAGTGACTTCACGAGTATTCGACTAAAGAGGTTCCATTAAAACATTGCTCAGATTTTCGATGTGTCGTCCTCTCTTGGGCAGGTGTAATATCCAAAGCATCAAAAGGCATATCATTATTAAGAGTTTCTTTGTACAGGATTTTAAGGGGTTCATCCTGTACATACCTTAACCATTGAATTTTTGAGCCAAGATATGGGTTTACCCACAGCATTTTTCTTTCTTCTTGTGATTGATTTCTCAAGAGATTGAGTTGAAAGCATGTCCTTCTGTTGCATTTCCTTCACAAAGTAAGATTTCTTGTGTTTGGATTTTGCAATAACACTATACACCGATATTGAGGGGTATACATCAGCCTTCCTTTGGAGGCTTTCTCTATATCCACAAAAAATCACCATCGTTGGGCAAGTAAGAATGGCACTCGTCATAAACTTGACTCATAAAACTGAAGGAATCACAAGGAACAGTGGAATAATCAGACATACACCACTCTTCCATCTAATGGATCAGCTCTTCTGTTTAACACAGTGTGGAACAGTGAAGCAAGTCAGACTTACACCACTATTCCTTCAAACAAAACTAATATTCTGTTTAATACAATTTTTTCAAAGACCAATAAACAATATAAAGAATGGAGTTTTGACTTGCTTCACTATTCCATCAAATGTAATGACCCTTAAGGAGTTCATATCAGGTTAAAACTGAAAATTAAAAAAAAACTGACTTTACACCACTTTTCCTTTCACAGGCTCATATAGTATAAAAAGTAAGGGTCCAAGTACAGATCCCTGAGGGAAACCGTACTCTATTTTGACTTCCTGTGACCAACTTCGTTTGATGTATACTTTTTGTGTTCTATTGATGAGGTATGATTTTATAAAATCAAGGGCAACTTCCATGAATTCCATAATGCTTTAATTTGGCTAAAAGAGTGGGGCTAATGGTCTCACTGCTTGGGGAAACTCCTCTAAAGGAAACCTTTATAGGATCTTGGTACTCCAAAAAAGGCAATACACATTCTCTCTAGGCCACTGGACTCTTTCAACAACTCATTTTAAACATCTCAATATCCTAACTTTTCATCCTGAAGATAGTTAGTTACTTATGGAAACTAGCAAAATCTGACAAGAAGAGCAAACATCCCCAATTACCAGACAAGGAGGCAAAAAAGTTATGCCCTCCTATCCATTGCCTTACAAAACAACCATTATACATTGGTGCCAAATACTGAAACATCTTTCTTGATAAAGTCAAAGTTCATTGCTTACACCAGCAATTGAGGAAAAGCATCTACCAATGATTGCTGAACCGGTCATATTACAGACTAGAAGAGTTTGTACATTGCTATAAAAACTTTTAAACCTTGACACTTTATATTAATCGTATGGATATGACATATTTTCAACATTGTATTACCAAGATAAAAGACACTATGGTAATGACTACGGATTAGAGACAAAGAAGACACAGGAACACGTTGGGGCTAAATAAAGATTGAGCTGTTACGAGTTAGAAGTTAGCATCCTCTTGTTTATTTCTCGACAGGGTTTCCTCATCAGAACATAAACTTCCATGTCTAGAGTACTGTACACATGAAACTCTCAACCAATATCATCACCTAATTGTTTCATTATATGTCACCTGGGATTGTTTGAGAAGTACAAAAACCAATGCCCAACCTTTACTATTGTTTCCATCATATTCTATGTTTCTTAGGTGAAATACTTCTTTTATAAGTGAATAAGGTTCACAGTGACACCAATGTCATCCCACCACTCACCAGTACCAGGTAACAAGCTCTTTTAAAGACTCAGCAGCATTTGAATTGTTTTGTACACATTTTTTCCTTCACGTTTATCACAGTTTTATATCTGATAAACTTGAGGGTTTGAAATACGTTGAATCACTCGATTTGTATTATAGTTTGACAATAGTGTGAATCTCCGATGATGTTTTTAATTTTATTTGAAACTGCATTATGTTTCAAGTTTCAATCTTTATTTAACCAGTATTATACATAAAGTTACAAATAAATGGTGTCATCAATACATAAAACATTCTTCTAAGCCTAATATGAACCAAAGCTTTTTAAGGACTATAGACAAAATTCTTCAAAAGAAACCATTTAGTTGTAGAAGTAAAGACTGTCTTATTTTACCAGGTTAGGGCTAAGGAGCTTTAACACTTAACCTGGGGACTAATGGCTTAAAGGTGACTTCCGATGGGCTGCTTGCAAGGACAGGATCACTCAGTGGTCACCCATCCCAGCAGCAGCAACCATGGTCTACATTGCTTGATTCAGTTATCTTACAGTAACCGCTGCACTGCCTCATTGGTAAAGAAGTTTTTATTTTATTTTGCACAATTTCATTATAGAGAAGCTTTTTGGATTTTTTAAGATTTGGAAGCGAATATATAAATTTACTTCCAATATAAATTTTAATTTAATTTCTTGAGTAGTTAAGGAAATATTACCTCTGTGCCTTGTTACATATATGTACTGTATGATTTCCTTCCATAGTGTATGAACAGCAATGCTAATTAGTGAAAAAAATCAATGATAAATATAAAGGCTATAGATAATAGAGCAGTCCACACAAAACTAATCTGACTACATCTGAGACGGTGTTTCCATATTGCTGCTGACCACCAGCTGTTCCCTGATGCTGGAGGGATATGTTGAAATGTTTGAAAGATTCTTTAACAGGCTATTGCTGATTTAATTTTAGTGTAGTTCATATGGCTCTTTGTTGTAAAACTACTACTAATATAGTCATATTTTTCTAGACATGCCTCCATAGATACTAATTCAAAGATATATTTGTAACTGGAGAAGTGGAACTGGAAAGTTACAGCTGCGCTGTCTCTGTGGTGCAGGGATACTGTATGAATATTATCTTTTGTTCAACAATAAAATCAAAAACATCAACTTTTGGAACGAAACAAAGATGCAAATGTAAATAGCAGCATCTTCTTAATTTATAATCACATCAATAAAGCACCTAAGGCTCATATTAAACAATAACCTTTTAATATGATGGATTAAATCATGGTCAACATTCATTACAATTCTTCATGCTATATAATTCTGCTTTATTTTTGCTATAAGAATGAAGCAAAACATAATAGCACATCATGGCATTATCCCTAGATCTTCAACCCTGTGTACAGGAATCTGAAAGATTGCCAATACAGTATAGTACAACTTCTATTAACCATCATGTACCAGGACCGAGAGTTATATGGTTAAAACTTAGGTTGTGATGTGTTGTAAGATTATTCAAAATCACTAAGTAAGTATTTTTATGGCAAATTTCAAACTATCATCTAATACCTCACCATAGGCTAAATTGTTTCACAAAAAAACTTACATACGTTTAATCCAAATTTCTTAAATCCATTCTACTTGCTATCAAACAAAAAACATAACATAATATTTAAAAGAAAGCATAAAGTATACATGATGGACAGGGCTTTATATAAATGAATATTTTGATTTGCAAATCAGGTAGTTTTATTTTAGTTCTATTATAGCCTTATTTTATATTACGTTTTTATTTTGTTTAAATTGACACTATTTAAATGTTACAGCATTGTAACTAAAAGGAATACAAAACTTTTTGACTTTGAATTTGTACTTAATAGAACCACAATTAAGGTATTAAACATCATGTACCAAGACCAAGAGTTAGATGGTTAACACTTAGGGTGTGGTATGCCATGAGATTGTTCAACACCACTAATTACAGAACCACAATGTAGGTGTTAACTACATGTGTTTTAGCGAGACTGTTATTGTTCATAGTTTAACACAATCGCTGTGGAGAACGCCCTAAGGGGTGCTGTGTTGTTAGGCTTCTCAAGATCACTCAGTGTAGTCACAGTGAAGGTATAGGATATAAACGGATAACAAAAATATCTAAATAGAATATAAATTATTACTATAAAGACAGATTTTACTATTCTTTTAAGATGAAAATGAATTAGTCACATTTATTTAAAAACTGTATTTAATTAAATATGCCAAAAATCTACATGAAAAATATATATACAAACTTATGAGAATAAAGAGCTTAGGTTTAAAAGTAGTCTGTAATTTTTTTTTCTGTTTCTTTGACGCAAGCACTATTGCTGCAGCAATATTAAGTTCTTGCATCTCCACTAAATTGTGAATATTTCGCTCTCTTAAAGACATGACAAACAGAAACTTATAGTTAAAAGAGTGAAAGCGTAGATATGGTGAAAGGGTTGATTCAATTTGAATGTTGGTTTGAGATCCATTTCACCTTCCGCTTAGTGAAGCGACTGAAATCTGACACCCTCACGTATACTTCACACCTGAAATCTAGAGTCCATGTCCCACTGAAGAGATCCAAAAAAGTTGTGATGAAGACGTTCAAGAAAAACTTTTCGTATCATTTCGATATTAGAGCCACCAAGACCATAAAGAGCTTGGTCTGGTCTCCCAGCAGCCGTCTAGTGTAATAATCTAGATGAAAAGATGTTCTCATTGTCCCACCAAGTGCACAATTATTAGAGGCATATTATTACAGAACTAACTATAATCGTTCAAAAATTACTAGTGGAACAAAACATTGAACATTATAGCCATTGTTAGGTACTCAAACACTGTTAGTTCTTTAGTACCTGTTGAGGTTGGAATGGTTAGTTTATATCAGGGCAGTGTGTAAAATAACTGTGTGGCTTAAAGAAATACATTTGAAAGCTTTAAATAACTTAATTTATTTGTTCAATAGTAATACAGGCCCCTGTAAACCTGTACACTGTGACTGACCCTATTACAATGTGTTGCATAACAGGATCCACAAAGGTTGCATGCAAACATTTTGTAGCTCATTTAATTCCTGAGATGTCCTGCAAATAGATAGACAGACAGGCAATCATAGAGAAGAGAACATTTTCTTTTTGCTGTATGAATAAGCTACATGTAATAATATAGCACATGTTAAAATATCAATGATTTTACTCAGTTTGTTTATAAACTTATTTATTCTTGTTGCTTTCATGGTTACCTATAATACCATCATATACCGGGTTATATAATGACAAATGATGATTTTTGTGCTACATGAGAACTTAGCCCCTCACTTAGTATTAAGAATAAGTCTGAACAGATGAGTTAAGAAAAATAGTGTTTTTTAGCGTAACTTTTCAATAAAACTTTGACAAGCTGTTGTTTCGTACTGGATTGAGATAGAGACCTCTAGTCTGTGGCATTGTTTCTTTTATAAAGACCTTTAAAATGAAGTGTCATTTGATGGGGGTTTGCATTTTAAAATTTTGACTTGACCCCCCAACGCCCCATTTTGGGTTGAGGGGCTAAGTTCTCATGTAGCGCAAAAATCATCATTTGTCATTATATAACTACCCCCTAAAGGATATTGGTTTGTTTAATTCCGTTCAAAAGTTAGAAGGGGGGTGGGACTTTTGGGACACCCAGTATATTTACTATTGCTTAGAAAAATCCCATGGAGTGGCATGGCACCATCACCATCATCTAACCCAGTGTTGCCAATATAGAAAAGTATCTTTGTGCAAAATTTTGTTTGTGCAAAAGTTAGTTTTTGAGGTGTATGTGGACAGACAGACAGAATGAAGTTTTTCCAGTCCCTTGAGTGATAGGCTTTGCTAATGCTCATTCTTTGAAATTATGATCAATTAGAAAGCAATGGATGAAATATTTATATACAATAGCAAAAATAAATTGAAATAACTATTTATTAACACGACTCAAATGGAGAAAAAGTTACACATGAAACTGTGTACATACTTGTAACTCCAAAATAAGAGTTGGAACTATATCATAACTTGTGCTGTAAAGCTGAAAAAAATAAAAATCGATTATTTTATTGAAACATACAATTAAGTAAGTCTAAGATGTACTCTAGGGATATATTATAATTATGACAAGTTTTAGGAAATTTAATATTTAATATACATTACAGAAAGAAAATGGCATAAAAAATGTAATATAAAACTAAAACTATAAGGACGGATATACTATCAGTTCAATTACTATATACATTACTAACTCACTGTTAGTCTAAATCAAAACACAAAAAACGAGTGATTTCTACAGTCATTTGATGTGTTCTGCACCTCATAAATTAGTATTCTGCAGAAATAATAAATATGGTAAACTATACACTTAATATTTAACCTTCTGACGTATGTATCAACATTCTGACTTATGAAACAAACGTGGCAATAAATTTTCCTCTCAATATTTTAATACATGAAAACTGAATAAATGTTATTTGCAAATGTTTGTAAACATAACAAATGATAGGATAACAAATGCTATGAGTAAGAGAAAACAAATTTTCAAATACACACTACAAGAACAAATTAAAAAACACCTTGCAGTAAAATGTCTCTGCTACTTACTTAATTATACTACCTAAATCATATTTGTAGTACATTTTATTATCTCACTAATTCCACAACTATTAATTTAAACATCTGTCTGAAATGGGAACTGTTTACAATTAAACAATATTTATCTAGATTGTGATACTGAAATAGAAAAAAAAAACAAAGTGACTTTGTAACATTACTTTATAAACCAGTAATGTAGGCCTACTTATTAATAAATATTTAGATGACGGAATTCCTAAACTTTCAAACTAAAATACTCTATTAGCCAATCATACTGGTTTACAATCCATGTTATATGAATAAACCTCAAAAACTGCATCTTTTATATTTAAAAATGACAGCGAAACATAAAATTTACCTGTCTTTTATATAAGGAGTAATCAGTTTATACGCAGATAAAAAAAATAAATATAGCATTACAATATTGATAGGATGTTAAATTCTTAAAATAAAATTGATAATGGTAATTAATTATGTTAATATAATAAAACACTCTAAATAACAAATGTAAACATTTCAAAAATAAAAATAAACACAATTATTGAAAATGTTATATTCCAAAAACTTAAGTAAATAAGCTGTAAAATATATTTGTATGAACAAATTTTAACCAGTTGTTTTTGTGGTGCTGTACATATTGAAATATCATTTCCACACAGCAATAAAAACTTTCTTATGGATAAAACTTATTTATAAACACAATCTCTAGGCTATTTACAATGGTGAAGTCTATTAACACAATTCACTTGTAGTGTTCATGGCCATGTTGGCTTCCCACTCTGATCCAATCGTTCTCTAGTGGTTACAATGCCACCCATCTTACTCAAGTTGAGATGATGTCTGTAACAAAGTTGAGAAATTATATAGAGAGTCTTGCCTAAGTCAAGTCGATACAGTCTAATTCATGTTCATAATTTAGGCTTACTTATAGCTTTGATTATGGATCCTCCTCAGAAGGATCCATAATCAAGGCTTATAGTCTTCTTGGAAAACCATTATCGAATAAAGCAATTTTCAAGATTTGTTGTAAATATTTACAGAAAATACTTTTCATAAAACTTTCAGGGCTTCAATTATTTTAGTAATTGTTTAATAATTGTAATATAATTTGTAATGTAATATAATGTAATAAAAATTTTAGTAATAGCACTTTAATAATTGTTTTACAACAGTACAAGACGTTATACTGTTATACACATCAAAAGATTACAAATTATGTACTATAAATCACTGTTCAGTTGAAATAATTGTAAGTTGCTTAAGTGTTTGCTTGTGTTAGGTTATATTGACCTTTTAATTTCTTTTTATGATCAACATAAAGCAATTATTCTTCCAGTAGCTTTTACAAGTGGAAAGAGAATAATAGTAAAAGACAGCTCCTTCTAACATAAACAAACTTCCCTGCAGTGCATCTGTGATGAGAGTGAGCTGAATTTATTACTGAAGGAAATCCAATTATCCCGGAAAGCTAGTGACAATAAATTCTTCATTAAACAAAGCTATTATGATGGGAAGGGTCGATTCAGTGTGAATGTTGAGTTCAGCTCCATTTTATCTCCACTTAGTGCTTTGGGATCATATCTAAAACATCATAGTGCACTCAATTGTGCGCCTTATGAGACAATGAGAATGCCTCTTCAACTAGATTACTTTTGATTTTGTAATCTAATAGTCTCATCTCAAAGCAATACAAAGAGGTCATTTTAAGCTTTTGACACCAACATTTTTTGGATTTCTGTCACAGCATCACATTTGGATGCTGCACTGTGCCTATGTGGGAGGTGAAATGTAACTGATCTGGATATTCACAATAAATCCTTTATGTACATAACTGTTTTCAAAATAATTTAGATTTGAATACACTTTTGTTTCTGTTATTATTATAAATAAATAGAGACAAAGTATGGTATAAATCTTGTATCTCTTAGCACAAAATATTAGTGAATGGAAAGACCATGAGTTTTAAACTCATAAGAAAAATTACAAACATCAATCACTTTTAAGCCCTCATTATGAAGTGTGTATTTATCAAAGTACACAACTTGAGATGTTTTTGAATAACCAATGAAATAACATTAAACTAAAATCGAATTTTGGATTAACATCTGTAACTGAAGATGGCTCTCCATAGTAAAGCCGAAATATTTCAAGAAGTTTTACAAGCAGTATTTCAACGTAGTGTGAACCAGAAGGCTCTGATGTTAGAATTATGACACCGTCCGTGCAAGTCTAAGAATCAAGATAACCAATAAAAGTCTTTAAAACCCCAAAAAGGTTTTTGGATGAACATTAATTATATCTTTAAAATGAGACATCTTCCATAATTCAAAATAAAGTTGCAAAAGTCTTTGAAGTTGAACTTTATTCTTCTGGAGCTAAAACCAAAATGGCAACCAGTACATCCGGTTCTCAAATAGCAAAGTCTGATGTGGTCATCTAATGTAATGATGAATCTATAACATATAAAATATTATAAAGCTCAATACTTACAACTCTGAATTTTCATCGACTCTTTTTTATCGTGGGATCTACCAGGACTTTTGACTCCTTATCTGATCCAGCAGTCACCACAGAGTAGGAGCGCTCAACCCTGGTAGATAGAAGAGACTCCTGACTCTCAGTCGCTGGCACAGGTGTCACCACATAGACCTTCTCTTTAGTAAGAGGTGATATGGAGACTTGGATCTTTTCCCAAGCCTTTGATGTTGGGACTGCTTCTGTGACCGATTCTTCAGTTATCGGTTCTTCCGAAGTTGTTGCTGGAGGCATAGTCATTTTCGTTTCCAAAAGTGACCAGCCATTCAGTAGATTCTCTAAGGTTCCAGTGGCTTCCTCCTCTTTATCCTCTTGATCTTTGGAGTGGATGTCAGGGTGGACTTTGACTTGGTGCTTCTGGCTTTCAGCTCCCTCGTGATCTTTGTCAACATCAGATTTATTCTCGTATTGGGAAGAGTTTGAAACGGTTGGCTCAGTAGACGTCAAGTATTCATCCGGAATTTTCTTGGAGTTAAATATGTGAGGGATTGTCGTAACCGGGATGAAATTCACTGAGGGTGAATTTTGTTTGTAGCCTTCTGCTGTCCAATTATCAATGTTTTTCTGAAGTCGAGCAAAATCTACAGAGTCCTCCTCACCTTTTAAAAGACCTTGAAGATTTGAGGAAAATATTTGTTGAAGATCTTCTGATCCGGTTGGCCAAGACGCGGGCTGTTGGTTCAAATTTAAGAATTGATTAATTACATGAGGAGGGAGATTAAGTGGTTGGCTAATCCTAACTGGCTGTAACTGTTGGGGAGCAATGGTACTAGATCCAGAAGAACTCAACGGAAAGTTTCCAAAAGGAGCTGCATTATTGGAATTCCCAGTGGGAAAAAAGTTCTGATATCGTTGCATTTGATCGAATCCTGTAGTTGATGGAAAGGAATCAAAATTTGGACCTGTTGGGACTTTTCTTCCTTGATTTGTTGGAGGTAATGGAGTCCAGCCAATGTTGTTTGAAGGGTCCTGAGCTACAGGTGGAGTCTGTTTATTTGTTGTGTAAGGAACAATTATCTGGTGGATGAGTTTACCTTTCTTGCTTGGAATTGGAGCAGGTCTGTTCTCAAATCGACCTCTGGGAGGACTGGCAGATGGCATCACAAACGGTTGAGGAGTGTTTCCCCATCCTCTCCCATAGGTGGGCATACCCCAACCTCGTATTGCTCCAGGACCTACAGGGAAATCGTTAAATTGTAAACGGGGAGGGGATGGTGAGCTAACGCTCGTTGCAGTAACTGTTTGCGATGATAAGTGAGCAGGGTCTTGGTAATGAGCTGAGTTTGCAGGATTTGGAGTTTGCAATTCATTATTAGATTCTTTTTTAGGGCTTGATGTTACGTATTGACCTTGAGTAGTTAAATGATCTTGAGAGGTAGAAAACTGTACAGTTGTTGACTGAGGTCGATTCGTTGTTCCCTTAACTTTGCTTATGTGGAATATTTGGCTTGGTCTTGTGGTTGCCGTTGAATGAAACTGTGTGGTTAGAGAGAAGGGTGAACTGGTGAAACTTTTTTCGGTTGTGCCATAATTATTCCCTACAGTTTCAATGCTGGGTTTGTGATTATGGGGCAGACTGCTTGGTGACTCACTGTCCCCTTCTGAAATATTTACGTTGTCCAGACTTCCAGATGAATTGTAATCTTGTGATGTGATGTTAGATGCATTTGGTTCATGATTTATAATCAATGCATTTTGTTGGGCACTGCTTTGAGACTGTTTCTGATCATTCGGTTTTAAATTGTTCTCCTGCAATAGCTTATTATTATCTATTACTTGTGGGAAATTATGATAGCCCAGATTGAAGTATTTTGGCAAGTCAGGAACATCAAGTATTGGAGCTTCAATGATCTGCATTGGGTATTGAACAGATTCTAGGTACTCTGCTAAAGGCACACTCTTAACAACCTGTACATCGGGTTTTAAATGATTCAAGGAAGTATCTCTGAGTGTGACTGTTGTTTTCACTATGTTCTCAGTCACGTGTTCCGCTTGAGCAGGCTCTGAATCTGTTACTTTACTCTTTTCCTGACATTTTTTACAGACATCGTCTGTTTCTGTAATTGTAAAAACCACATTTTGGGGAGCTGGAGGTTGCAAATAAGGTTGCAGTTGAGCTTGCTTTCCGTCATTGAAGACCTGGTACTCGTATAAGGGAGGAAGTTGGATTTTACTCATGGTGGGGAAAGGTATCGGCTTACCAACAAGGACTGGTTTTTTTATAGACTCATCTCGGTACTGAGATCCTGCAGTGCTTGGCTTTGCTCCATTAGGTGGTGGAAAGTTGGAAGGTGGATGAGATGCTTGAGGAGGAGTATTTGCATTGAATGGTGGACCGTGCTTTACAGATGGATGGAACTGAAAGTTTGGAAGAGGTGGAGGTGGAAGATATTGAAGTGAAGAAGGGTTTATATTCGATGGAGAAGCATATTGTGTTTGTGGCTGAGGTGGCCCGTATGTTTTCGTGGGCATTAGAAATCTCTGTGGTAAAGGTGGTGGAGGAAGGCCTTCCTTGTCATCCTCAGGTGGTCCATATTGGTTTTGAGGAGGGATGTTATCTTTGGCGTTACCATTTGCTGGGGGTGGCAAAGGAGGTAGATATTGTGATCCTGTGGGTGGAGATGCGTTTGATGGACCTGAAGGTACATAATTTTTTGTTGGTGGCCCATACTGTTGGTTTGGTGGACCAGGATTTTGAGGAGGAGGCCCAAATTGTTGAGGGGGTGGTCCCGAATGTGGCACTGGTGGTCCGTACTTTTGAGGGGGAGGTGCTGAGTGTAAAGGAAGAGGTCCTGAGTGTTGTGGAGGTGGTCCATACTGTTGGGGAGGAGGTCCATACTGTTGAGGAGGTGGTCCTGAATGTTGAGGAGGTGGCCCTGAATGTTGAGGAGGAGGTCCTGAATTTTGAGGAGAAGATCCTGAATGTTGTGGAGGAGGTCCGTATTGTTGAGATGGTGCATTTTGTGAAGGAGGACTTAGCTGAGCTATGGGTATTCCATAGTTTACTGGAAGAGTTAACTGTATTGTTGGTATGGACAGAGCATAATGCTGGGTGTTAAGAGCCCTTGCCATGGGAACCCAAGGCACCCGATCACAGGGATTGCAGTCCGAGGATCTGCCACGCAAGCTAGACAATACAGGTATAGCAGGAGCTGCCCAGAGGATGGCTCTTGCTTCCTGCTGCTTTGGCTCTAAAAGGTCTTTCTTCTCTTGGACTTTTGATTCCTCAACTGCCTTAGAAGAATCATTCCTCGGCCTCCTTAACACGCTCTCTAGGGATTCTTTGGGTAGATCCTGTTGCTGAGGTGGTGTCAGGTGTTGAGCAGGCTGTGGTGGTAGCCTGCTGATTGCTGACACCAGGACAGGTAGCAGCAGCAGAAGAACCGTCATCTGTAACAACATAATATTAAATGTAATCAAATTGTTTGTTGGATTCAATTCGGTAATTTTATCTTTTTAAATGTCATTTTTGTGTTTCTCTTGATTGAATAATGATGCAAATTACGAAACTAATTATCATCTTAATATAAGAAACTGCGTTTCGAGTACCGTAGAAAACAAAGTCATTATTGTGGCATCATAAATGAGGAACTTATGATATCAACTTGATCAACTTCGTATCAAGCTGATGAATCGCGTAGAACGAGGTCGGTGATAGGATGGACATCGTCGACCTATATCACTCACTCACTAGTGGACAACTTCATGCCCGACACCATCAAATCATAGCCCGAAATGATGCGGTGGGGCGATGGCGATGGCTGAGTATGAAACGGACTCGACCCTTGCCCTTGAAATTGTTGACGAGAAAGTCAATTCATCCAATCTTTTCAATCGTGGAGCGCTCTTCGACAGTAAATTGCCAAATAGGTATTATTTTGGCAATCACTCATGTGATCGTGCTAGTCCTTGTCAAAATAATGGCTACTCACACATTGGTTCGGTTAAAGCGAATTCAAATATTTTATAGACTGAATAATAACATTTAATTCGCTTTCAGAAGCCAATTTTGTTAAATCGATCTCTCAATTTTGTAGAATTTATTGTCTAAACCTTTGAAATGTGGGGTTTTCTACAGCATAAATCGATTGGAGTAGAAAATAAATTGTATCTATCATAGTAATAATAAAACTATACTGCTAGATGTAATGATCGTCTAGATGTTAGCAACAAGAAAAACGTGAGTAAAGAAATTATTACACAAGGAATACAAAAAAATAACCATTAAAAGTAATACAAAAGGAAAAAACGGACTAATATGTAATCATATGCAAATGGTACAGAATTGCATTTTTACGTTTTTTTAGTAAATTGCCAAGACATATGAATGAACCTTTATTATTTGGTTCAATAAAAAGGACAAACCCCTCCGAATATAGGTTGATCTTCGTGGTACTTAGTTGACAACAAATACTTATTCTGTGTTTAAAGTTTAAATTTTATAACGGAAGAAATTTGCAGGAAACATTATTTTTTTCGGACATTTGCCATCGTTCAGTGATAAAAAAAATCAGTGACTAGCTTTCGAGATCTGCAATCTGATCTCTTCCTCAGGTGGATAACTAACCTAACACGTAACTATAATCTAGATTAACAGAACGATGTGACACGCATAAGTCAGGAATCACAACAATCATGTTGTGTATCTTAATATTATCTCTAAAACATGTGCTTAATAAAAACATTAATTATTAAAACTGAACTAAAGGTCACAATAGGACAGCAACATAGTTGTTGTAATTCCTAACTTTTGCGTGCCTTAACGCTATGGTACGATCTGTTTATTTTAACCTAAATTTTATTTATGTGTTAGGTTATATGTTGATCACCTGAGAAAGGTCTTGAAACGTAGTACTGTATTACTAATTGTCTCACTGAACGATGGCAAATTGTTCGGAAAAATACTTATTAGTGACAAGATCAAGCAAATATTCGTAATAATTAATAGTTATTACTTATATAATTTAGATCTTGTTCCATTGTCTTTGAAGCTCCAATTGTTGAAGAACAATTAGGCGTTGGGATTCTGAGTCCAAATTAGATAATGAGTTTAATTAAATTTTTGCCTTGGTATGGCAATTTTTAATCTTACTGTACCTAATCATTCTTTAAATTCATATGGTTATCTAGAAGAAGAAATAATAATCGGCATATTATGTACGAAAGAAAAAAAAATGTTGGAAGTCGTTTAATTCAAACAGTTGTCCGAAAAAATACAGAACATTTGTGAAATTCTTGGAAAGATGGTGTGGGGTTTCTATGTCCCTTCACATAGTGAAAAATCCCACAGTCCATAAGATAAAAGAGGAGATAAACAGTTGGCATAGTAAGGATGTGCCTTGTTTCCGTCCGGTGAGCGTAAAATTGGCGGTTAAGTCGGAGTGAGGGAATAATTGCCGCTTGTGGTGATGAGAGCAGTAAATGAGGGGGAAAGACACATCGTCAAACCAGCAGCTACTCAAATTTGAGAACTAGAATATGCTAATGCTTTATGAATACGTCTTGCCAACACGTATATCAAGGATGGAATTACAGAGACGTTCATTGAATTTCTAGCTTAGTGTCAAATTACTTGCTCTTGTCTCGTTATATGAGCCGCTCACAACTATTGACACTATTTACTCCCCACGGAATGCTGTCAATTATTTGTATCCACTAAATTACAATTATGGATATTTACGTTAATATTGAATTACGAGTAAAAGCTATATGCGTAAGTTGCTAAATGTAAGGAAGCATTTTTATTTTTATTGATTAAACTGCATGAAGTAACCTGTTTTCGACCCTCCGTCAACCTGGGCCTGTTCTAACCTCCAGTACTTTGTGACGCCCACAGATTTTTTTTATTTATTTATTTATTTCATTTACGGCAATACACCATTTTACAAAATATCAATAATTAGCTCAGAAGAGGACTAGTAACTTAGAAGCAGCGTGCAACAATAATATATACAATAATAAATTAATAACAGTACATAACAATATAAGTAACTAGGACAATAACAATGGACATAAACTATATAATACATTGTAACAATAACATAAATAATAAAATATAGATAACAGATAGATAACAGTAACGATAGCAAATATATAACATCGCAGCACTATGTGGACCCTTATTAAGTTGCTATCACAGCCAATATTCGTGCATAAAGCACGATGTGGCCCTTTAAAGGCACCACCCAGGCACTCATCACTTAGAACACACTGTCGATTTTCAGGCTCCAGTTGGTGAAGTTATAGCTGCCAGTACGTTTCTCCTGAAGTGACGAAAAGACGGATCAAAGAAGTCCACGTCAGAACACATACTGTTGCCCGTTCTCATCAGCCTCGGGATCGTACCGTGGTAAAGGTAGTTGGTATGATGGTGACGTCTGGTGAACAGTTGGGAGCTCCGTGCTTGACTACGAGGTATATGAAGGTCTATTGCCTGAAGAATGGCTGGACATTCGATCATCCCATTCAAGATCTTAAAAAGGAAAACCATGTCCATTAAGGTTCTGCGAACTGACAGCGGTGGAAGGTGAAGAAAATTAGACATTGTCTCCAAATCGACATCGAGATACTGATAACCAAGCTTCACACCAACAGTTCTAAACACACGCTTTTGAACAGATTCAAGCATTGAGATGTGTCCAACCTGGTAGGGGGACCAGACCACAGAAGAAAATTCGAGGACCGGACGGACCAGAACAGCATACAAGGTCCCGACTACAGTAGCAGAGAAACCACGACGACAGGTGCGGCATATAAGCCCTAGGATTGAGACTGCTATCCTAGTTTTTTTTCTTAATTAGTCACCTTTTAGATTCTCTACTAGCTTAAGTAACTTTTGTAAGCATTCGTGGCCTATGGCATGACCATCTTCTAGTTTATTTTCGGTTCGCACGAAGCGGCGCGGCGTCAACACATTATCATTGTTTACATAGTTATAATCGTAAAACACTTTGCCCTCATTGGGGAAAGCCATTTTAGGCAATAGACGTTAAACCAAAATAGCGAAAAGAATTTCAAGATTTTAACTGAGGTCACACAAATGTTTCGACGTGGTGTGAACTCAAGTTTTGAAGATTGAAAATGTTGTGTGTTCCACTCGAGGGAAAACATCCAAAATATTCAAGATCTAGAATCATTTTGTGAAACAATTTAAATGTGGATAGGAAGTTCGAGAACTGATCCTAAATATCTGAACTATAGAAATACGAGTATCTTAACTCATTCTAAAAGATGGGGTAAACTAATATTTAAAGTGTGTTTATTCAGCCTAGAAGAATGTTGGAGTGTTACAAAAATGGTAGTTTTAGACTACATTTTGGCCATTCTTTCTTTCTCAACTAGTTATAGAGAAATCCAGCCAATGGGAAGGAGGCACAAGAGTATTTTTAGGACTATAGAGCACATCCCCCGAACTATATTTAGAAAGTACCGATAAGCCTAGTTGCAGAGTATATATTTTAACTTGTTCTCTTGTGTTGTACTGATAAGATAAAGCCATATAAGAGTGTGTTCTCTTGTGTTCTGTGTGGACAGTTCGGTCTACAGAGGACAGGCCTATGGCATGTCTTCACTAATGACGACCGGAAGTAAAAATCTACATCCTGTATCACTTTCCAACGCGAGAGTGCCGACCTCTGTACTGTACCCCATCTGCACTTGACCAAGTCGTTACGGTTTATGGTGAGAGACACACTTCACTTTCGTTGAGCAGACACAATGTTATGTTTACACACCATCTCCTGTCCACCAGGCTGTTAAAATCTCATGTAAGTGCCATATACCCAGCTACATTCTTCTTTCACAATCTCTACTGCAATAAAGTATGTGGGATCAAATGAGTCCTAATTAGTTACACATGACAATTTGCCATTTCCTCATCCATGGCAGTAAAAATTCCGTTCCGAGGAACCAATCTTTAGTCAACAAATGCCTTAGAATAATCATGAACATTTAGCTTTAAAAGTTGGGCTATTCCTATACGATGCTCCAATTCCAGAAGTTGCTCAATTCTGACACCACCAGTCTAGAACGTGCTCCTATGTTCTAAAAGCTGCATGAGGGTGGAGACTACCTCTTAACCATCCTGAAGTACGTTTCACGACGAAGAAGAAGACCAAAGGGGGCCTTTTGCATAAGCTTAAACAAATAGGTTTATTCAATACAGTAAAAAATGTTCGATTACATTTTGTTTTAATTAAAGAAGAAACGTGAATAAAATTAAATTGGAAGAAAAGAATAAAACCTAGGACGTTGAGATGTAAGTGTTAAATGCTTGCTTAGGAGGTTACGATATTTTGAACAACATTATAAATAAAGAATTGAGCGTAAATTATTATTTGTAACTAAAGATCCCAATTATATCTAATTGAGTTAAATTACACTATTCTTTGTATGTAAACTTCGTATTTCAAGAAAGCAATTATCCCTAAAAATAATGGATTTAATTTATAACTAGATATGGACATTATTAGACTACACACAAATTTTATGGGAAGAACATGACAACCCCTAAGTACTCGTCAAGTAATCTCAATAACATGTAATTCACTGATAAACAGCCCATTACTCCTGCCACAGCCGACATGACAAAACAAGACTAAGAGTGCGCGTGACACCGGCAAGGACGTGGTGACCGCAACTTTCGTCGCTCTGCGATTTCACGTGCGGTTAACCCGAGACATTTCTCCACGTGTGGACCAGCTATTCGAGTCACCCGATCACTTTTTCCGGCGGACACACGAAAGCACAAGCTAATGGGCGGTGGATTTTTGTCCTGAGCTTTTCTCAGGGCGACGAAGAAAGTGGATTCTCTAGAGTTACCATCCTGTGCACTATAATACAGGAAGTTTCAAGAGATTGACGCAGATTCGAATACAACATTCGGCTCAACTTCCGCCTCTAGGAAAGATACATCCCCTATGGTACCAGGTTATGGGTGTATCTGAAGATTTTCCTAATCTTATTCCTTCCGCAGTATGATCTCAGTAAGCGCATTCATTCTGTACACGACACGGTGGCTGAGACTTTTCTTATTCACGATCACTTTCTGCGAAACCTGGTCAACTCAGAGAGCAAAGCTCTGGGTGGGCTTTAGCTTCACATATCGCTTACTTAAGATAATAACGACCAGAGTTCTTCGACACAGCCCAAATTTTAGCTTGTTGAAGTGGCTCATATGAGCTTGTAGGAAACGTGTGGGGTCAGATAGGTGCAACCAGTTTGCTCGGAAACAAAAAGGACCCAAATTATAAGGCAATCGTCGCAGTTATGTTGGAAAACTTCAAGAAATTTCGTTGTAAAATGAGCATAAATGTTCATTTTCTTCACTGACACTTGACTACTTTCTAGTAAACCTTGGTGCTGTAAGTGAAGAACAGTGGGGAAGGTTCCATCAAGGAAATAGAAAGATGGTATCAGGGAAGATGGTACCAGGGATGATAGCAGACTAATGCTGTATGTTTAAAAGGGACGACACTCAATAGACCCACAGTAAGGTGAGCACGGAAAGAAGCTTAGATGGGAAGCGCAAACACTTGCGATAAGAACTTTTTACTATGAAATCTACATTTTCAAAATGCTGTACTTTAGATGTAAATTATGGAATTTCTTTTGTGTTTAACAAAATCTATAACTTAAAAAAATGTGAAAATTGAGTTTCCCTGGGATTTTCCTAAAATGGTCCTTGTTTATGAGATAACCTGACGTGATAGAAAAATGGAATGTATTTTTGAATTCAGCGTTGAAAAGTACATATAATTCAGCTATCAAAATACAAACAACTCTCAATAAGTATTATTTTGTAGACCTGTGTAATTAATTCTGTAATCAATTACATGAGTAGGAGATGAGTAATATTAAAAATAACCTGGTATTAGGGGTTCCAGCACGTTTCCCTTCATACCTTTGCTATTTCATAATTTTCCTAATGTTATAAATTTATGATGCTTGTAGTGTAAAAAATTGAGCTTGTTAACTTTATGAATTTGCTTGGATAGGCTTTGCAGGATTAGTCAAACACTTTTTTCTTAAGTTTAACGGTTTTTTTATTGCATAAAATAAGAATAATATACTTTGAGAAGGTCGCCAAACTTGCAATTTTTAATATTATAGAATTTAAACATATTCCGGGGGAGGTATAGAAAATTCCCAGATTTTCCGGTAGTGATAACCCCCATTAGGCCGTCCTAGATACGTCTGTGCTCAAAAGTAAGACTTTGTATAGTACGGGATAGGAATTTCAGGCCCCAACTATTAAACAATGTGCGTTGTTAATAAAACAGTTGGGAGATAGCATGGAAGGAAAGGTGGAATTGTAAATGTTAGAGAACCATTACTATACTATTAACGGACGTAGCACAATCATCAGCCTTGCTTGCAATACTTAATCCCATCCACAAGGGCGTCGCCAAGGGGGCAGAGAGGGGCAGCTACCCCCCCCCCTAGAGATTCTAAAAAAGTTACCAAATGTAAAGCATCCAAAGTCCTAAATCTTTGAAATGGTACAGAAGTTTACAAGAAATCCTCGAAAATTATGTTTTAATTAAAGGAATAAAAAAAGAATCTGTCGACCACTATCATATTTTTCTCATTCTCCATATCAGCTCCCCCCCCCTTCTGGGCCATCGGCTGGCGACGCCCCTGCCCATCCACGTACAGCCGGACAGTAGGATAGAATCATGATCCCTCCTAAATCCTAAATCAGGTTGCCTAAGCTGTCCTGCCAGTTGTAGTAAGCCCGTTGAAGTCTCGGTCCACTGGGTCTTTCCACTCAACCAACACACATGAAACAAACAAACAAACCCTGAAGATGTCTAACCGTCTGAGATACATTACATGAGATACATGGGGAGAACCAGTAGTGGAAATTGATGCAATTAGTTCTGGAAAGCTACAAACCTACCGAGAAATGATTTGCTAACAGATGTATTATAACCAGTGCTTGTCAACTAGATTTGGTAAAAACTAAACACAGCCTGAGATAGATGCAAATCTCAGATTAAACAAGGAGCGAAGAGTATGCGTCATACAAACCGGTATAGCAGCGGTTCTGCCGAGGAAAACAATAGCAAGGAACAGTATATTACTACCAAGAAAACGAAATAGTAATCAGCATTAATTGTTTTGAATTCGTTGACTCCTGCATTATTACTTTACTGTTTGCTTATTTCGATCATGGTTATACATTTGATAAATATGGTAACAACACTTGAAGGTAACAATGAAGCACAATTTTATTGTTTACATTAGCCAACTATTTATCTTGCTCAAAAGAAACCAGTAGTAGTAAATTTTCATATTGGACAAAAGTATTTGCTCTGCTTAAGGGTGCATCACATTATGGTGTCAATGGTAAGAACATTGCAGTACTATGTCGTTACATTATAATACTATTTAGTCAGTAATTTGCTTTACAGTGTGTTTTACAAATACGAAATGGCCTTAAATAGACATTAAATGCATTTTGTAATAACGTAAAGTAACAACTTCCTGCCTTTTCGCAGGGAACACTGAAAGGATGTCGCGGCAGAATGCCTGACAAAACTATGCAGTTAAGCTGACGAATGTGACCAGCTAACAAGAGAAACGTTGGCATGAAGCCAAATAATTACGTCTTGGAGACCGAGAGGAACGAGCTGTATATGCAGTGCCACGGCGGTAATGGCCTTGAAGTGCTGAAAGTGGGAAGGCTGTCGTGGACGCTGAAGAGGTGCGGTTTTGCCGGTCACTAGCCCAGCTGAGTCTGTGCCACTTGTATCACGTCATTATCGGCCACCCGAGGCTCCATCACTACAATCAGCTGATGCGCATCTTTTCATTGTTGCAGCAGTGATGCCTCACTGTTTGTATTAACCTACTCAGGTTTCTCCCAGTCTTGCCAACTGCATAGCAGTAAAGGAGAACTTGGGCGGACTATTAATGGTTTATTGTTTAATTTAACACATAACTAAATACAGATTGTTTCAAATTTATATAAATTAATACACTATTTTACGTTTTGTATAGTGTTATAGAATCTTCAATATTTCTTGATGTAGCGACACGAACAATTCCTAGAAATTTGAATTATTTTACCAATTCTGTATTTTGATTTTTTAAATTATTGTTTTTTTATCAGTCGCCTCCTTCAAGGGAAAATTAAGAAAGCTTTATAGAAGTCGGAAGACACCTTTTAATTATATATATTGTTTATAGTTTATTTATTTTGCAATTCTAGTGTAGTTCGATAGTACTATTACGGTATTGTGGTTCTCTTGTGCTGCTATTAATTATTTATAGCTATATTATTGTTACTTCTGTTATTGTTTCTGCTTGTCTTTGGTGTAGTTTGATATTTAGTTTATACTGTTGTTCGTTATTTTGCTACAGCGTAAGTACTCACTGTGCTATGTCTACTCTGAATAATACAATACGTAATAAAGTAAGTTGTTATTCTGTATGATGTTAGTAATTACTATGTTATAAAGTTTTAATTAACGGTTATATTGTATTCCTACTGTCATAATTAATTAATGTTATTGTTTACCATTGTTAAAGTCTTCTCTTGTTAGCAAGGACGTAGCCAGCAAGGAGGTCCAAGGGGACCGGACTCCCCCCAAAGTTTTAATTTTTTCAATTACTTTTTAGTAAACGATTGTTATTATTTAAATAATTCAGTATTACTGCATGTACTGCTGAAAGATCGTTCTCAACAAAGAAACGGGTCAAGAACTTTTTAAGGAACAAAATTCGGGGCTATACGTACGGCCTACGTATGCGTACGGGGGCCTATGTTCACTACGGGAAAATGTCAGTCTGCCGCCCCCCCCCAAATTTTTTCATAGCTACGTTTATTACTTTGTTTTAAATTTACAGTTCATAATTTCCTAATCTCGTGATTTCTCATTGTGTACACATGAAATGTTGTAATATTGGGTGTTATCCATTAATCATAATAAATAACAAGGTAAGAGTTCGCCACATCACGTGTTGTGTAACAGGCTTCGCTAAGATTGCATGAAAAATGTCAAGTCTATAGCCCATTATTAAAATTGATTGTGAATAACCCAGAATTGTTTATAATGACGAAAAATAGGTTTATATTCTATTTTCAATTGACCATTGTGTTGAGTGACGGTAGGATATAATCCTTATTTTAGTCACTAGCTCATTTTAATCTCGAGGTGTCCTGTGGGCAGATAGACATACAAACAATTATACAGAAAATACATTGTTACATCCATTTGAATCAGAAAAGAGAAACTACACGAGGGTACTGAGAGTGAGCAAAGTCTTTTCAATCAATCAGAAAAAAGTATTTTCACTTTTACACCCCCCTTGGTAGAAAAAAGATAAATTGTATCAGTCTACCGAGTGATAAGCTTCAGTGACGTTTAGCTATATTCCATGTTGTGACTTTCACCTGTAGAACGTATTCTTTCATTCTTGTTAAGTAAAGATCTTTTTTTACCAGGCGAAGTTATGGCTAAGAAGCCCTCTCTAACACTTAACCTAGGGACCAACAGCTTAAAGGTGACTTCCGAACCACCACCAATGGCCGGGCAGGCGGGCTGCTTGCAAGGACAGGATCGCTCAGCGGTCACTCATCCAAGCAGCAGCCACGCTCGACGTTGCTTGATCTGGTTATCTTGAGATAACCGTTGTACCCGCTACACATCGCCATTGGCCATTGTATATGCAGGAAGCTTTATGAAAACAGCAAAGTCTATGACATCTTTCTCGAAATATCTTGACAAATGTAACACTGATTCAAATTTTTGTTCATTGATTTAGATTTTTTTGCAGTGCTTAAAGAAATATTAAAAGTTCCAGTGAGCTAGGGTTGGTACTACATTTGTAACTGAAGATGGCTCTCCTCAGGGAGGCCTATCTCAAGAAGGATAATTGCGTAAGCGAATGTTATGACGTTCAATGTTTCCGGTGTGACCGGAAGTCTTCAATGTTAGTGGCTGCTTCTTCATCAGTTACTGTTTACCAGCCGTAGCTTCTGCATTAGAGACAGAGCCAGATTTCGTTTTCGGTAATGTCGTGGATCTCCTCCTAATCTCGGTTTAGTATGGGAACTCGTCTACTTTAGACGAAAGCTAGACCTTCACTATCTCACAGATAATTAATTGTGTGATTCTTAATTCGTCGACGGAAAAACGAGGTTAATGTTCACTGCCTGCAGAGACTTGGTGGTCTACTGTTCTACTGGGATGTGTTGTACGCGAGCCTCAAGCAAATACAGTTTTCAGGAAATTACAATTTGATGTCTACCTGTAATGTTTATAAACACTGGGTTACGTGATCCTTTATACTTATTTACTTAGAATTAGACTTGAAATGTGATTATGGCCACTACTTTTGTACACGTAACGTGCCTATTGTGGGAAGAGTTTATTCAAAGTGAATTTTTATTTTAGCTCCAGTTCACCTTCCTCTTAGTGCAGCGTCTGGAATCTGACGCTGTCACAAGACTTGTGTCCTGGAATATGGAGTCATGTTCGTCTGAAGAGATCCAAAAAAGTCTGCGACTAATAACCTCAAAACGATCCCCTTACATCGTTTCGACATCAGAGACACACTAGACTACAAAAAACAACAAATCTAATATTGCACCTGATGAGACAATAAAAATGCCTTTTCACCTAGATTACATTATATTTTTGTATAAACTAAACTATTAGTATGCAATTCTTTTTAGTTAAACACTTATAATACTTTCCAAGCTATACATACAGGTTACTCACGAAGTTTAGGCTATTAAATTTGCTGCAGCGCCATGTTAGTAGATACACATACACTAGTATTATAATTGACGTCAACAACAGTTATTCAGTTTAGAAAACTCTTTTGATAGTTGGTAAATATATTCTAATGTTTTAGGTAGGTACTAATGTTATCACAGTTTTACTTAGTTTCAAGTAGAAAGAAGAGCATAGCTTCCTTAGTCGTTACATGGTTACGTCTGGGACTCCGACTCCGGATAGATCATAAAAATATAATGGCTGGCTATAATTTTATATCCAGGATATTGTTGGTGGAGACGAATCACTTCGGTCAGAATTTTTAATGTAATAAAGCCGTTAAGCTCATTGAGTGTTCTCCACATGCATTCATTGCCTGTGGTATTTTTTACAGTTTTGCAAGATTAATTCTAGTAGATATCATCAAGTAAGTCAATGTATAGTCGAACAACCAAGTAAGCAAGGAATATTATTTGTATTTGCCTCACCCAACTTGTGAAATAACACAGAATAATTTATCATAGAGGGTTTACTTGTGGAAACGGATAAACATTACGTTCCATCTCATTGTTTCACATTTAGGGATACCCCGGTGATAAACAAATGAAATCAAAATGCATCCCCTCCTCCCCAAAAATTGATTGGCTATACAGCCGTGTTCACTTCCTTATCATAAAATCTTCAAAAACACAATATTTAAACCAAATTCTGTTATTAACAATTGCACAAATATAGAATCCCAAAGATGAACATAGTTCATGAAATTTAAAAAATGGAATCTATACTATCGTAACTGCAACTAAATTTTATGGTAACCTAAAAGTTACATTATTACTTAACACCTTCACTGCGACGCGTGTCTTGTACGACCCTAGGACAGCTGTAGTAGTGGAGCGGAGGGTCCAGGGCAGTCATTGTGTTAATCGGAAATCAGGAGAATTAACCGAACAAACACAAAGAAGCAACAACTGTGGAATAAGTCTCAATTTATTGTTGGCTAAACAAACAATAATCAACACGAGCTCAACAGCATTACAAGTGTGTTTGTGAGATTAAAAGAAGCCGCCCAACAAGGAGGCGGAGATTCAATGCTAATAATTAACCACCATGATTCCATTGCGGGATAAACGACCATGTGACTTTCCCTTTGAATGAACCAGTCCAGGACTGCGAGGTGTGGGGAGAGCCCGGGCCCGGTCTCTAGCAGATTGCTACCTGCAGACAGCTGAGGATTGTTAGGTCCATGTTAGACCAGACGTGAAATTAAATTACAGCTCAGTCAGTCGGGCGGAAGCGGTGTATCAGTCCAATAAAAAAGCGGGCGTTTCTTTCTCAGCAGCGCCCAAGAGTAAGTAACTTGGTATCTGAACTTCAAACTGTAAAGATTGAAATAGAATTACAAACTGTTAATTTCTTTTCAGCATTAAATCTTTTAATTCATCAACATACTTGTTTTTTCTATATCCTTGGACCTAAATAAATTGAATCTCAAAGAGAAATTACGCAGTTTACACGTATCACGGATACTAGAAACAAAATCTTCGTTTCATATGGATCTTCACGAATAATTGGATTAGTAAATTGTTTATTGCTGTTTTTTTACTAATCCAATAACACTCGTTGATTAACTTATTAGTGATTAATAACAATTTATCCTGTGATATTTATTTTTCATTATTAAGTATTGATCGTGAGTTGAGTGAAGAAACTCGAAATGCGTGTAAATGTAAAGGATTTAAATTGAACAGGATTCCTCTATCGTGGTATCCTACCGGATAGCTATTAACCCTTAAAAATATCAAAGTTGTTTATAGAGACTATTTACCTACAACTATAAATTACAGTAACGTTTCTTTTTGCACATCTTTCATTATTATTTTGTTTATTCTAGTTATTGTGAAAATCCTAACATAGGTTGCATGAAGCCCATGTCCAAGTTAATGAGGACAAGAAATACTTTAGAGTAGCGAATAGATAGTAAACATCAAGTGAAACAACATATATGGTTTGACGTTATTGCCTCAGCCGCGCATGCGCATTAGCTGCTTATAATTCTGTATATCCCTACGGCAGCACATTCATCTTGGCTGAGCGTTAGCGAAGTCTATCACTCGAAGGGTTTGGAAATGTAATTTCTGTCTGTAATGATATCCGAGACAAACTGACTTATTGACTTGAAATGTTGGATGTAGCTTCAATTCTTTGAGTTCGATGATGTCGCATGTCAATCCCTGGGATATGGCTGAGCGTTAGTGAACATTTAAACATTGGTCTTACGGGTAACCATGATGGCAACGAGCAAATCGCAGAGTAAATTTGTGTGGAAACTGAAGGCATATGACATGGTAACATATGTAATCTAACCTTACAAGATATACCAAGAAAGATCTCATCTGAAAACTAAATTTTGAACGAAACTTCATTTTTACACAGACCTAGACAAGAATGAGTTTCATAATGGTGCATGTCCATCCATGGGATTGGTCTGAACGTCATTGAAGCTATCACTCAGTAAACTGGTTTCTGTTTTGTCTGCCGGGGGACGTAAATTTGTTTGTTTGTTTGAGTGTTTGTCAGCAAAATATCTCGAGAATAAAATGTGGTATAAATCTGAAATTTTGTATGCAACCTCAACAAAACCTGTCATGCCACACGTGGTGTAGCGTATTCATGCATTGGATAGAGTAACTACCATGAATTTGCAACAAGGAACAGCTAATTTATGAATTACTGTATGTCACCAGCATTCGCTTTCCGCTTCATCTTCAACCGGAAGTCATCGAGAACATTTACTTGAATGACCCAGATTCGAAGATCCTTATGTCAGTTTCAGTTATTGGGAGAAACTACCATTTCTCATCCTAGTCTGCCGCACAACAACGGATCGGACATCATCGAGTATCCTTATTTGGATAGCGAGATATCCTTAAGAATCCAAGAGAGTGACGTTTATTTGGATAAGACCCAATCTCAGGTTCTTGTTCCGTATCTGGACTCTGACAGCGTCATCATTATTCGAACGTCAGAAATAACCTTTGTTAAAGTCCCCATCTCCGCGCGACGTACTGTCTCATGATAACAAACTCGGAAGCTAATGGCCTTCAACTAGGACATCCGATATTCTTACTTGGGCACCGATTTGTAATCAAACATACAAGAGGTCAGAAATGGTCTTTGCACGAAATTCCAACTTTCACAACCTATATAGTCTAATATTATTGCAAATGGACACGGAAGCAAGTGACTTCCAACAGGATCATCATACCGGATATCCTTACCAGGACGATGAGAAGTCATCAAGCATACAATAGACATTTATGGTTACCGGAAAAAACTTCGTCTCAGCGTATCTCAACCTCCCTACCTATTCTCTACGCAAATTGGAAATCTTAACAAATGTCTAGGATTTAATCTAATGGTTAAAATATTACTATGCCTTTTCTTGTCGTTTTTACATTGGTCTTATGCTATGGGTAAACCATGATGGTAGCGCGAAATCGCAGAATAAATAAATTTGTAAATAAACTGAATAAATTACATTTGGACATGTGCCAATGTAGTAACACATGTACCTACTGGCTTGTACATCTTGCGTACAGCTTCAGCGAAACCTGTTACGTCACATGTGGTGTGTATCCTTGTTTTAAGTAGAACTTACAATAGCAGAACAAATTAAAGTGATTATAAAACCTTATGTAGAAGAATAAACGTAAAAGTTTATTCTTTAAAAAGCAGAGCCTTTCACTAAATACATATGTCTGAATAGCATAGATTGCTTGTGTTTTATCTGGTATATAGATTACTAATATAATGCCTTTTATGAATTCAAAATACATAGTTTTTTCCAATTCAAACCTTACTTGTTATATGTATGCTACTTAGTAAATTGTATTTTTTTAGAAAACGTAGAAAATGTAATGATCTTGCTGCATATAGGGAGATGAGAGTGCACTACACAGACACCCAACAGAGGTGCTGGCTCTATAAAGATTTGACAAGTTTGACAAATAGAAGCTATTTGTCAGTTCCCCCGACTATGGAACACTGATAAACATATGGGAGTGTACAGAAATGGATTCATACAAACGCGTTTTATGTTCAACATGTAAATATTTTCGCTACAGATAAGATCGTCAGTGGACTCTGATCTAAGCCGATATGTGTCATATAGATCTACAATCTTAGATAACTGTCGTTTTTTAAATAAAAAATTATAATTGTGTAACACAAAATATGTTTATAAACATTGTTTAAACGTTTTGATACAAAATCTTCTGTTCCCGTAGTACAACAAAACGCATACGCAAATAACGGACGGGGTTTTCCCACTATTTACTTTGGGAATTTGACGCATCATTAATGTGGTCTAAAAACAAATTATTTTTGTTTTTTTCCCACATTTTCTATCAACATCTTTGGCACTATTCAGATCATCTAACAGAATACTTCTCTTCTTCCTCTGACATAAAAAAAATAAATGTTAACTTACATAGTTATAGCAAATGCCGAGATCATTCATTACTCTGAACAACTACAGTTCCTGATGTAGATCCCTTTCGTTTCCTCTATGTATGGTTGATTATGGCATAGTCTAACTGTAGTAGGCGGTGCTTTTTCTAGCCAACGTCGCGTCGTCAACAATTTAATTACTTTCGTTTTTAACTTTACTTTATTGTTAATAATTCAGTTTGTAACATCTAATGTTTCCCACATAGACACGTTTAAAAGGCACTAATAGTAATGAAAGACAACTCAAGTCTACAGACAGGCAGTAAGCTACTGTCCATGTAAGCTTCTTTCCACAGAACTTCTGTTGGTTTTTTAAGTATTGTAATTATGTTTGCACATTTTATTTCTTTCAGGTTATACACTAATCATCTAAATATTCCAATAGCGCAGTTTATTTTTTTAAATCGTCAACAAATCTTCTCATTGCGTTTCAATGTTTTCTAACCTGGCTTTAAATTTCTTTTGAACTAGAAACCCGTCATCATAGCACTGTGTTCAGGAGTAAACAGTTTCATGTTCCATTCCACGATAAATCTAGTTCTGGAAGTCAATGACAACAAAACACATGCTATTTGGAAATGTCAACCTTTCACTTTACCAACATCTAATTGCGTAAAGACTATGGAACTTCCTAGTCAAGAATCGTGGGAATGAATTAACTTTCTCGAGTTAAGTCCAAAATCTGCTTTCGATTAGGATGCAGGAGCTATTCTCAGGTTTAGGGAAATGTGTGTTTTACATTGAGACCCGCCCGTGGAGGCCAATGTCCTGCGGTGGTCTGTAATCTTCGACAACCAGAGTCCGAGCTGATAGCATCGCACTTTCTAGAATGAGCGGTCAGAGTTTTGGCTTCAGTGAGGCATTGTCTTGTCTTGTTGATGAATTATGTTCAGAGTTTTGGAAAGAGGACTAATCCATTACTGATAACAAAACATTTAAAGTGCACCCAAAAAAGACACTGTCTCTTTAGTACACTCTAGAAACTACTACTGAATAACAAATAACACCAAATCAATCAAAGCGCTCACTCAAAACCCATTTCTTTATGACGATATTGAGAGCCGGAAACTTGAAACACTTTTCACCCCCTTTATTTCTTTCTTTCATGTTTAATACTCTTAAAAACCCTTATGTTTCGATATCTTATCAGTTATTTAGAAAAAACAATCTCAAATATTGTTGTATTTAATTGCTTAAATATTCAAAACAGTATATATACTTTTAAATAGAAACTAATTTCAATCAAAAATAAGGACAAAAAGTGTCAAAAAGTTTGACATTGTACTTATGGTGGTAAAATGCATTATTTTCACTACCAGCTTTTGCAGCTTTAAAATGTTAGATCAAATAGATTTATTGTTGTTAAGCATTCTGAATAATATAACCTTGTCTCGTCTACTTTAACCAATTATGAAATTACAGTATTCTAGTACCTTGACTACTGATTAATGACCATTATTTCTTTCAAGAAAAATACAACTCTACCACCTTGACGTCATAAGCGGAGGTGGAGGAATTGAATTACGCCGCCCACATCTCTGCACTCGTACTTGCCTGATTTGATCTGCGTTCTTCGAAATACATAGAGTCTATAATTATAATTAGTACAAACAGGGAATAAAATGTCACCAATTATACCTAATTAGCATGATGAAGAATTAAACTAATAAAATTGGCAATTTATTTCGGTGACTGATATTTTTTAAATCACATAGCCTACCTCTAAAATTTTATTTAGCTGATAATTCTTTTACGTGTCTTTTAGTTTCCCAAACTTTTAAATGTTGTGTCATTAATTTGATTGGATACATTTTATAGCGATATACTACAAAATATGGAGATAGGCAGTTTTAACTAAAACTAATAAATAAGTTAATTTTACATACGACACGTGGTTAAACATTAATTACCGCAGTATTGGAACATTTCTAGTAAATGCCTTAATGTAGAGAAATGTCGTTTTTCTTGGATACGCAAAATAGCTACAGTTTTTGCTGTATAAGTGGCGAATAATACACACAAAGCGTTTTTCAGATGCATAGGCTAATTGTATGGTAGGCTATAATTTCATAATCATCGTCTGTATTCTCAATCAACCCCATTCTCTTAAGAGAACTGTATAACGTGGATCCTAATATGTTACAAACAATCACAACAGTTCGGTCTGTGAACTTCCTAAAGTGCATATTGTGCTTATCAGCGGCACTATTACCAAAGATAACAAAGCCAGACAAGGGACGAGCGGGATAGAATCGCCTAATGCCTAATGTCGGGTATTGTGTTGGTGACCCGGTAACCGAGAGTGGGCCCACTTCCCACAGGCCGGAAATCCAGTTTCCACAACCCAGGGAACGCGCTCACTTTTCGCATGTTGGCTGGGTAACGTGTGAACAACACTTCGGTGAATTCGCCGGTCGGTACGAGACGCCTTCTGTGCAGACTGGCGTTCAAGTCTCTTACAGCGCCGCGCTCAGTTACCGCTTTGTTGTGCAAACAGGACCGAGTTCAACATACTACTTTCTCAAACTACAATATCAAGTTCAAATGTATGTTATTAGTTAGTAATACTCCAAAGTATTACTTGGAAGGCTATGAGTACGCCAGACCGAAGCTATCGGAGTTATCTTAACGATAAACTGATGGGACGTGGTTCATCCCATTGTCCAAAAAGCTGCATGATCTAACTACCACCTAAAAGTTCTCAAATGTATCGTAATTATGGCAGGAGAACTGTTGTCTCTACCTCCCCCCCCCCCCAGAAACGCCACCACCACTGTTTGAAGATAATGAATGAATTTACCTTTAACGGCATTCTGGGCAGATGGGAGATATCCACTGAATGGACATCGATCTATGTAGAAATGAGGTTTCATGAAAACTTCACGTTCAAACCTTTATTCGTTCTCATTATATTCCCTCACTAAGACTTGGGTAACGCTCAACCGAATCCCATTAATGGATATTCGCCATCATTGAACCTCAATTTTGCCTATTTAGAAATAGGCAATTGCCTGTAGCTCAATTCAACCTCGATACATCACCTTGAGTAATGGGCTTCGCTAACACTCAGCAAAATCCTAATGAGATACATAACAGAATTATTAAACTCGATTTTTTCCTATATAGGCCTAGAAATCCAAATTTCAAGTCCTGTCACAGATATTCACTATATCGTTCAACTTAAACTTGCTTATGTAGAAGTGACCAAAATTTCGGAGAGTTACGCTTTGTTAATGCTCAGTCAATTACCATTGCGGGCATGCTAAATAATTGAACTTGATCTTATCTTTGTTGAAATCTAAAATTCCAAGTCTGTAGCACATTTTTTCTCGAGATACCCTGCATGAGAATGACTAACATATTATGAAGAATTTTGCTAACCGATTGAGTGGTAGCAAACTATGTAAAATTCCAAGTCTATTACTACCCCGTTCTTTGAATATACTGTATAAATTTTAGGGTTGCTCAGCCAAACCCCATGGAGGGACTTACACCATCATAAAAATCGATGTTGCCTACATAAATAAATGTTGCTGCATCCAAAACTTCAAGCCTACACCTCAATTAGTTTTCGAGACTAAGTGTGGACAGACAGACAAAATATAAATTTTGACAGCACTCTCCACCATTGATGGATGGCCTTGGCAAACGTCTAGTCAATAAAAAACATTACAACAAATAAATTTCAACTAGTCATTCACAAAACTATATTAACTAAGAAATTAATTAATTCTAAGTATTACCTTATTAAAGTAGTTAATATATATCCGTAGAGGTGATGAGCATGTAATGTTTATTGATTAGTATTACAACATATTGCCTGTGGTCTGTGGTACTACCCTTAGAACATGATTATTTGTTTCCTAGATATTCTTGTGATCATGATAATAATCTCTTTAATGCATTTTCACAATTTATATTGTGCTGCAATCGTTAATGTTATGGTTATGGCCCTTACATACACATTCACTTGCAATCAAACTTGTCACACATCCACGCTAATCCAGTCTTTTCCGTACATCTACATTCCTGAGGCTCATTATAAACTCATCAACAGAGTAAAAAGCTTTGGACGCCAAAAAGCGTTCAAGACGAATTTTTAATTGGTATAGATTGTAGCATTTTTGTGTGTGTAACTTTAAGGAGCTTTTTGACCAATCTGACCAACTTGTTGCTGTAGATATTGAGACAGCATCAATCAGAACTGTTCAACTCCAAAGTTGTATCTAATGGCATACTCGTGAACGTCCCCGCCACTTACCAAGGTACATCTTGATCACATCATACACACAGAGGCAAGGCAAATTCAGTAACCTCAACTCCTCAACAGCTTCCCTTCACGACTCTCTGTAATTCAGCTTGCCGATTAATCTGGTAGCTTTTTTGATGTCTGAAGGCACTATCCATTTAGCTTTTGGCATAACTCCCCCACAGTCTCACGCCAAACACAAAATAAGAATGGAGGATGCCTTAGAAAGTAATTTTTAAAATTTTTGGGGAACAGAATTTTGATAGTTGGTGCAATCAAAAGGCTTATAGCCTCGCGCGCACTACGACGGAACGGACGGAACTGACGGAAACGACAGAACGGACGATTGGAAATTTTAAGATAGGGTGCGCGCATTAGGACGGAACCGCCGCGCCACGCCAGACTCGTCTTGGGTGTTTTAATCAAGTTCTCAATCTGTGTTAAAACATGTCAAAGATGCTTCAGTGCTTAGATGAAGAATTAATTATTGTTGCTGCATTCGTAATAGAAGAAGAAGAGGCAGAGAGAAGACGAAGAAAAGCCAGGTTTTGGGTACATAACATAAACACTAAAAGGTTAGCTTTGGGGGAGTTTGATACGTTATTCCCAGATTTGATAGAAGACGATGAAAAGTTTTTTCATCGTAACCGATTTCTTCCCAACAATTCTCTCTTCTATTGACGTTAAAATATTCAGGATGACGCATGTTGTACAGCTCGGTGTAGTTTTGAACAAGAGAAATTAACTTGGAGACATCCATTTTGGCTCAGAAGATATAGCTGGAATAGAGAAAATTTCCTTCCGTTCCGTCTGAGGTGTGTGCGCTTACAACACCGGACGGGACGGACCCGACGTCGCCGACGGAGCCGACGCGCAGAATTTGTTCAAAAGTTCTTTTCCTCAGATAATCTGACTGACGTCCGACGCGTCCGACGCGTCTCTTCCGTCCCGTCCGTCCAAGTGCGCGCATCTCCATAACAATCAATACTATTCATATTTGAAAAATTCTGTCGTGTCCTTCCGTTACGTCCGTTCCGTCGTAGTGCGCGCGAGGCTATACGTGCATGCCTGAGGAAATTCTAGCACATAGGTATGCTATGAACATGTTGGTCCCATCAAAAACATCCCTGGAAATCTTGTAGAGTTGCCCCAGAAAAACATCATCCATAAAGATAGCTGGTTCTGCTCGATCATTTTTAAAGTACTAATTTCACAATCTCAACTTTAATTTAATATTCAACACTTCACTTAAGAACTTACGTTTTAACTGATCTTAAACTTAGTATTGAAGTATATTATTAACTTATTGTGTGGCTCTCTTTCTGAATCTTCTAAAATGTTTAATGCTCTTATGAAGGATACTGTATATCTAAAATATACCCTCCTGAGGGAACTAAATTATTCAAGTATATCCCTGTAATTAATTATGTATTTTTTTACAAAAGGAGAGGCGATCCCTTTTTACCTTCCTCATGGCCTGTGCGAGGATCTTATCAAACAGAATAAGAACGAGAGTCAAGACAGTACAAAATTCATAGTGCTGATAAAAATTGCTACGATCCCAGACAGGATTCGAACCTGCGCTATCTCTAACTCAGATTTAAAGTTCAATATCTTAGACCACTCGGCCATAGGCTATTCCCCAATAAATAATTCAGATTTACTATCTTTTACTTCCGGTGCAGACAAAACTCCAAGTAAACACCATCAATAGGCCACCCAGACGAGTTCAAGTAGCGAAACTACCATGAATGTGAGTGCAAAGTCAATGGCTTGCTCGGGCCGTGAGAGTGACTCTTCCGCTTTCTCTCAAGGCCGCAGGTCAGGGGCAGCGCCTACTCACTCCCGCATGGCACAACAAATAACTGATTCAATTTGGCATTTGAAAGATGGAGTTGGGACTCATAATGATTCGCCTGCGGATGATATAAGCATATTATGGAATACCTTAGGATCAGTGTTACAGATTTTAATCTTCACATACCAAAAGAAATAACTGATTCAATTTGGCATTATAGAGCATGGGATTAGGAAAAACTAACTTCAAATTATTAACATGCCGACTAGATCAGTGATACAGATTATAATATAAAACAAAATTTCACCATTTATCATATATTATAACGTTCTTCGTTCATAATATAATTAGAAAATGTACATAAGTTGACTTAAACATTTTGTCTGCTCGAGATTTGATTTGGTCAACAATTAACTGTCGACAAAAAACAGTAGGTAGTACTTTTTTAATTAAAAAAGTTTTTTTCTAATTTTATTGTGTTTTTTTTATTCTTACGTCATCTTCATGTTGATGACAAAAATTGCCCTGGAATCTTTTTTTTAATTTACATTTTGTATAAGAATGAGTAGGTTTTATTTTTTATTCGCAATATATTGCCATAGTTGTTAGGATGTGGAAGGTCACAGGCTACTTTACGACCTATACCTATATAATAAATTCCAAAGTTGCTACCTACACAGAGCCTAAGTAGCATCGCGGCGCCCGATGGTTAAAATAAAAAATCTGTAACATAATTGACTGATTCTTCATATTGACATAATGAGGTTAATCTGTTCATTCTGCTGTATCCCTTTTCACTTTCCCATTAAACCAATAAGGCCTGCTATTAAAACCTAATCAATCAAAAGACGCTATAAAGAATGTCCTGTGAAGCAAATACCAGGACATATTCGAATTTCAACAATCTGCCCTTAGTGAATCTCTTCCTTAGCTGAGCGTTAGCGAAGCCTAACACTCAGAAGGCTGACAACATTTGTATTCTGTATGTCTGTCCGCAGGATATTTCAAGAAACAATTTGGATATAGACATGAAATTGAGCATTAATTAATTTCTATGTGGTAATATCGGGTACGATGATAAGTGCTTGACCTTCCATGGGATTTTCCTCTCCATCCGTAGAGAAGCGTATTACAAGACACGTAGTCTGGAGTACTCTTAGCAAGATTTAGATGGAATTACTGCAAGTGTAGATACTAAGAAGTCAAGGACCAATACGTTTTTGATTCCTGATTTGGACAATAAAGAAAGGTGGTTATAGTATTCCTGGTTGCATGACTTGAAAAACTAAAATTAAAAAATGGTCGAAGACAAATATGAGAGTGGAGGAGGACGGTGCTAGGAGAATGTACAAAAATTACAGAATTCGCGGATGTTATCTAGTTGGTGGCTTAGAAAGTGTGGCGGTCAGGCTCACAGTAACCGATGTAACGCTGGACACCCTTGACGCTCAGGAGACAGTGGCGGGTCGGCGTGATGGGTAAAAGTGGCCAGGATCGGACCAGCCCCAGGGCTTATGTAAGTGGAGCGCCCACATCAAGTCTACACCACCCCGGGCAGGCACTGCAGATCCTGGAATTATCTTCTGTAATCGGCTCTTCATGTGGCCGCTTTAAATTAATTACCACTAACTACAGAAATCGCTCTTATTTTCATACGGTCGTGATCAGGTTTTCATTCTTGAGCAGGTCTCGAATTTGTGTTTTCTTTGAAAAATCGTCATCATCTCTTCACCGAGATGTATAGTTTGTGCATGGTAAACGGTTTTAGTAAAATTGCCTATGATTACATTTAGGCTACCTAGACAATTCTTACATTTTATTTTATCTATTAGACACGGAGTAACATTACGTGGCATTTTATGAGATTATATTCCGTCCCTAAAGCGAACTTTTATACTTCCTTACAGGCTGTTTATCTAAATATACTCTAGCTCTTTCTAACTGGATAAAATAGTTGTAATAATGGGTTCCTCTTGTTGTCCTGATATTTATAAACCAATATTTAGGAAAGAATTAATCCGCTAATCTCACTTAATCATCTAATCTCATTGCTTCGAAAATAGTTTCGAAGTCAGTTTCAGAAATAGTGACTCTTCTTTAAAGACTAGGATGGTGTACAGACTCAGGAATCGGTAAAGTCACCCAACAATGCCCTTGTTGTATAGCCAAAGATCCTAGACATAGTGAAACCACTCCGGACGGTGTGTGACAATGGAGGTTTCTTCCACAATCGTCCATCTACAGGACGTCTGAAGATATCTCGCTATCCAGTTAGAGGCTGCTCAGCAAAAACGTCCCTGGAGTCCACGTACTTCCGGCTCTGATGCATCGAGATAAGTATGGTGAGTGACAGGAATTTCTCACAATAATCATTAGTGACTTCAGGAATGCTAGGAATATCTCGCCATCAAGTAAAAGTACCTGGTAACATTCCTGTTCGTAGAATACAAACCTCGATCCAACGGAGAGTATTTATGGAGACAGGGATTATACAATAAGGATAACAATCCTCAAGAGGATATCTACTTCATATAGATCGATAATGATGTAACCTGGTCAATGATAATTTCCTGTTCCGGCCAAGAAAATTTAGATTAGTGCAGCACAGATGAGACAGAAACCGAGAGATTTTTCATAATTGGCTTGACAACTTTGAAGTCTTATTACTTGTTGATATCCTATTAACGTTTTGCCTGTGAAACAGAAGGTCAAACTATTGTTTAAATCTGAAATATTTATTTTTGTATGTATGTTTTTGGAAGCAACAAACCAACATGTTAGTGTGGACATAGTTAATTTCATATTTATTCACAGTGTATTGATATATATGAACATAACTAAATTCGAACGCCATATTTCATTATTTCAAACCTAAGCCGAGATTAGTTACAAAATTAGTCTCCACGGAGCAGCACCAAAATGAAACAATATTTTGTTTTTTTCTTGTTCCTTAATAACAACCGATATTCCAACTTCAAAACAAATGAGTTGAGTTGTTAGAGTTGTGTAATATTCTCTAATGAGTTATCTTGATGTTATAATCTTACCATATGTATAAAATGGATACAATATGTTTATACGTAATTGAAACTTTTAAGTTAAAATATCTTCCTCAACCACAACCAGCAGCAGCTCTGACGTGTTAGAGCTGTCAAGAGTTACAGATTGGTGCCCCGCGGAGGGTTTATGTTCGTGATAGATCCGGTCCTCTCACTGTAGCAGCCTCTAGGGTCTTGACTGGTGAAAGGATTTCTGGATGGCATGGTCTGCACAAAAGCTGGTGATAGCTTGGATTATCATCAGAGGAAGCTAGAAACTACATTCGTCTTTACTGGCTATACTATTATAGATGGATGCAGTGGTGTACTATAGTTACGCACATTCAGTTCAAATTTTGGACGATTATGCATAAAGGATCGATTGTTCAAAGAAAATAACTTAAATAAAATCCAAGAATCTGTACGTCTTCCTGCAGTCTTAAATGACAAGGATTAGGCGTAAGCAGATCCTCTCCTTCAAGCCATTAGGAAAGATCTAAGATTTTTTCTGTTAAACAAATAGACCTAAATATTTAAAATTTGTACAAACTTTGCTCTTCACGAAGAAGGCCACCAATACATTTTGATAACCTTTGCTCAAATAAGGCAGAATGATTAATAAGAATAGCGTCAAATAAAAATAAAATATATTTTTGAATGGGTGAATTGAATAAAGTATTTGCTCATATTTACAGTGATTAAATTAACACAAGTAAAAACATATAAAACGAGTAGTATTTTGATGATTATGTTAAAATTGTAAAGCGAGTTCATTAGTAGAGAAGATTACTGTACGTAATTACCCTGGAGACTACAAGAATGGTCTGTTCTTATGAAATTTGGCATATTGGAGTAAACATAGCAAGTCAATGTTTTTAAATTTGAAGTTATTGTATTGTTTTTTAAAAATATATTTTATTTTATTTACTTGGAATCAATTTTTGTTCCTAACATACTTATTATAAATAATACGAATTCATTCAACAACTTAAACATGTAATTATTGATAAATTACATTACCAACAACTATTTTTTAAGATTTAAAAATAATATTTATCAGTAAGCAAAAGAAATTCTTAATGTGTGTGTG
Organism: Homalodisca vitripennis; assembly: GCF_021130785.1. NCBI lineage: Eukaryota > Metazoa > Arthropoda > Insecta > Hemiptera > Cicadellidae > Homalodisca > Homalodisca vitripennis. The sequence continues at coordinate 39,792,118 of NC_060211.1, read as the reverse complement.
TGTGTGTGTGTGTGTGTGTGTGTGTGTGTGTGTGTGTGTGTGTGTGTGTGTGTGTGTGTGTGTGTGTGTGTGTGTGTGTGTGTGTGTGTGTGTGTGTGTGTGTGTGTCTACTATGAAAACGCAAGAAGCCCTACACAAAATACTTTTTTAATGATACCGTGAAATAATCACAATAATTTGCAGCACATAACATCATGTTATATTACAAGCTTGTCATAAAGATGAATCTTTGCAAAATATTCAGGTTTTAGAGTTATAATAAGCCATGATCCATTAAAATTTTTTTACTAAAAATATAACTGTATTTTTCCTTTTCTTTGTGTCATACAAAAATTATTCGTTTGATGAAGTGAAGTGCCTTAGAACTCTTTATTTTATCATGAGCAAAATGATTGTTGGTTTTATTGTTGTGTTGATCGTTTAAATCACGGCATTTATTAATGTGAAAAATTGTTTTATTAAATAAAAACGCTTAGTTGCACATTAATAAACAAGGACTTATTTCGAGCCCAAGTCGAAGTGTTGGATTTTATTCCCGATTGCAGTAACTATTTTGTCCTGATTGTAAAACAATTCCCAACAAGTAAACTTCTTTTGTAAGTAACTTTTCTTAAGTTCTTTTGTATTGCGGACTACAAAAGAAGTATCTTGAATGGCAAGGATTGGCAATAGTCATGCGATTGCAATCTTTGCACAATTTAATATAAGGGTTCAATATTTAAAAAGAAAATATTGTAGTATACATATATCTTATAAATATCATACCTAAAGGTTTATCATTCACTAAAAATATAGCTTATATTTAATTTTAGTGATTTGGTATCATTTAGATATAGATTGGATAGGTAGAGTCGCTGTACTTCCAATCTTACAATGAAGTCTTCTCAACCCGGAATTTTTAATTGTAGACGAGATTAGAGTATGTAAATTAGGTTTTTTGTAGAACGAGACATTCAGTATTGAATATTTTCAAGACCTTCTTATCCTAGCTTGGGGAGAATTTGTATTGTATATAAATTCACCATCCTAGAATGTGGATGGAATTTTAGTACTTAGGAATTACAACCTCTATCATTCTGGATTGTGGAATCTTTCAGCATTTAGAATTGTCAAAACCTTCAGTATCCTGGATTGAGCAGACTTTCAGTATTTAAGACTCAAGACCTGAAGACCCTAGATTGTAGAGACTTTCATTATTTAGGATTGTCAAGACCTTCAGTAACCTCGACTGAGAAGACTTTCAGTATTTAATACTCAAGACCTCCACCATCCTAGATTGTAGAGACTTTCATTACTTAGAATTATGAAAACCTTCAGTATCCTGAATTGAGCAGACAGACTTTCAGTATTTAAGACTCAAGAACGCCATTCTGGATTGTGAGTCGTGTTCTTTCAGCCCATTTGTTAACCAAGATACAAAGTGACTGGTAAATTCAGGATTTTCGCGCTCGACCAGGTGTTTAATGATCGCGTCGCTCCGGCCACCCAACTACAGTCCTCAGCTATTGTCTAAACTTGTTACAAGTCATTCCCAATTTGCCTTCTTTTACAATCTCCAAACATGTACAAGGTTATTCAGCATATTTGTAAGAGCCACTTTTCGGCAAATTTGCGGGATCCTCGAAAAATTGTGTAAAATTCTAACACGAATATCCTAATTGTATTCATGAAAGCAATGTCAATATGTGCTATTTCCAGGTGGAAAATTGATTTATCCGTAATTTTTGTAAGTGGGCGTGTGCTTGTTTTCAACACAAGTGTGACGAGTTACATACGTAGAAACTGGTACATATGTCACTTTCCTTCGCACCCAGAAGCGCCACAAAAACAGATTCTATCCCAGTAGGATAGAAAGCACGTCCACAGGTCGTGTCAAATCGTTTTGTGAGAGTTTCCTTTTCAAAGCCCTAATTTTATTTACAACCTGCTGTTATTGCTGCTGTGGCTTGTGAGATGTACTATTAACAATTATTTAGGCAACGGTGAATTATCTTGACACTGCTGTTCCAAGTAGAGATTGTTGGTGGGGGTATGTTTACTATTTGGAGAAGGGAATTCCTAAAGATACACTATATAATGACATTTATTATTATGTCTTTAATATTTTAATTCCCTCTAATGTTCAGTTTACAAAAGGGTGAAAAGTTTAAATATCAAAGAGAATACAGTATTTTTATTAGTTTGGAATTTGTGGTTGAAAACAAATGAAAGCATTTGAATAATCTAACTAGTATAGTGAGTTCAAAATAATATGGATATGGAATGAAACATATTGTATTGTCATACCTAAATTCAAAGTAGGATATTTTGGTTTAATGCTAGAATATTCTCAGTCGTTCATTTACTTTATTAGTATTATATACGAAAGTTAAAGTTTACCCAATCATTATCATAGTATCATTGCAAAGATTTGTTAAGAAAGAATATCAATGTGATTCAGGAAATCATAGTCACATCTCCAAAATATCTGCTTGATCTTACACGTTTGGTATCAGTCCTTCGGGTGTCAGATATGACTTTGCCGGGGAGAAATATATACTTTATAATTATATAAAGCACATTACTGACGATGATTAATTTGAAAGGATGAACTGATTTAGAAAATATCCCATCGTTACATGTTACAAAAATAGGAATCATGTTTCGCGGAACGGTGTATATTCTCCTCTTCAGGCGTTAAAACATAAGACGTAAAATTATTCACTCAAGTAAATTTACATACTAGCAAAATATGGCGTTGAACACGTCAAAGTCATACTTGACAAAGGCAGAGTTTTACGTCGAAAATGAAGTATCCACTATGTCTAATCTCAAGAAAAGTGCTAATTACAGTTGCACCGCTGCATACACATTGGTAGAGAAGTGGAGATTTCCTGGTTCGATTTTTGTAAAATACAATGTCCCAAATCCTGTTATCCTACCGACGTCTACTCATGATGTAATAACATAGGTGTAGTAGAGCAGTGTGGATCTATTGAGCTTGTGAGTGAGTGGCACAGTTACATGTCTACTGTACTATAGGTCAATGGACTCTGCTATTAGCACAATAACATCACTTGGCACACCTCGCCGTACTGACATGGTGTCAGCCTGATAAAGGATCTGTGTACGTCAATGCTAATAAACGTGCGATTGTAGCTTTCTATTATTTGACACTGTTGAGAAAACACTGGTACACTCATTATTCCCGTAAAGGAATTTACGAAGTTAAACAATACTCACTTCAGTAGCCTTATTAGCCGATCAGGAAGAAAATATGTGTAGGCTTGAAAAGTCTACCTTGGCCAAAAGCTTCTATTTTTGGTCCCTATAGTCTACTTACGGTCCAAGGGGTGGGATGGAAAACCCAACTGCCTTCCGTATTTTATTATTTAATAAACACACTTTGGAGCTAAATTTCTCCGTTGCACGTCAAACCGTTCTCGATCAAATAAACGAAAATACCACACAGACATAACCCTACTCGTAGAAATATTTCTTTCAGATCTACAAGTTTTCTATCAATGGATCAATGGTCCTAATGAATTAAATTCAAAATCATGTTTTTTGAGGACAAGAAGCTGAGGAAACTATCATTTTACTTTAATCCTTCAATGTACCTTTGCGTTTGATTCAGGAGTAACAGGATATTCAAGATGTGTATAAGGTTGGGAGCATCAGCTGTCCCCTGTCCACCATGAGGAGGGTTAGTAGGCATCCGACATGTCACATTTTAAGAAGAGAAGGCTAGCTTTTTCAACATCTTCCAGTCTAAGCAGACAGGGAACAGTATTCCTTCATCTTTAGACTTGCCAAAGTATTTAATACTATGGAATCCCATCCAGTTCAAAAGTCACCCTCCTCAGTAAATTGCAACATTAAAGGTAGCTTTAAGCGTTGGTTTCACAGAATTTGGAGGTGTATACTTGGCCCTATAATAAACTACAAGGTACGTGGACCTTTTATGGAAGGCAAGGGCTTAAAATAACACTGCCGGGAGTTATAGGGAGCGGGCAGCCAGCTTTGAAGAACGAAACAAAATCTCTGTCCACGGAAGTATTCGACGTCTTCACCCGGGGACCGATGATGGAGAGGGGCGAGCTTAAATCCTCTTCCTAATCATTCTAAAAGCAACAAGTAATGACCAATAAACAAACAGCTGAGCTAGCAACGAGGTTAACCACCTAGCCATCGCAGAAGACAAGACCAGCTGAGGCCGAGAAAAGAATAAAATGGTCGGCACAGCCACTGGCCCGACCACCGGCCAACAAAATAAAAGTGGCAAATGCCACAAAATTAGTCATGTTAATCAACCTTTTTACTCCAATATCTCTATATTTGCAGTTAGTGATGTGCCACTCTTGGACACCCATGGGGTTGCCCGGATATAAGTGACAAATAGGTTTTGGCTGTACCCAGTGTAGGTTCAACTGCAGGGTATACTTCAGCCAGAAGTGAACCCTACTGTGCTAAAACATATGATGCATGTAAGGCTTACTTCTTGCCAAGTGTATTTACCGATGTTTAATTGTAACAATTTTATAATCATTGATCGATGAATTTAAATTCTCCATTGCAGAAAGGGAAAGCGACGAGTGCTTTATCGGTCAATAACGAAACGGTCGAGCTTGAAATGCGTGAGGCGCGTACGAGCAATGCTGATCGTGCTTTGGAAAACATTTGGCAACGCGCAGGTACGAGCGATGAAAGCGACAGTGGGGCCAAATGGGTCGATCGAGGGAAACGGCGAGGATACGTACTCGAACTCATTTGAGTGCTTCGTATTCTCAGCTGGTACCGGGACTGGGGCGGTGCCAGACAGGATCCCACATGTTGGAATCACTTTCACAGGTAACCAATTTGCAAATTTGCGATTGCTTACGGGAGCGATTGGCTTTTTCACTTGAAGAAGAGGGTAGATTTAAATTCTCGAAACGCAGTGTTATACTTTTATGTAAACATGAAACGATGACAAATGTCCGAGATTCTATTATCCTATCAAATGCAATAGTTGGAATTTATGGTGCGATGGTGTTGTCTAGTTAGACATGCACCATCAAGGAACACATTACTGTTTATCTAGAAATGAAGTTTCGTGCCAAATTGAAGTCTAGAGATGAAATGTTTCTCGTGATATCTTGCCACATGTTACATTCAACGTTTTTTTAAATTAAATTAGGTTTCATAGCAAGGTTCTAATATTAAAAGTTCCAGTGAGCTAGGGACGGTACTAAAGCGCAAAAGTGCGCTGAAATCAAGTCTTGTTCATCGTATACCACTCGATAGCTCAAGAAAATTTAGAAATCTCTGGATGAAGTAATTTTAAGAGAGAAAATATGAAGATAATTCTTTAGTTTTAGCATGCATGTTGAACATAATGAGGTCAAATAGAGACAAATATAGACACAAAATTTTGTAAATATTATGCACTATTAAACACACATCTCTTTCACGCTGAATGTTATATTAAACAATTTTGAAATGCTCTTTACGTTACATGAAACCTGTATTGATTTTTCCTTTATTGTGTTCCTCTCCAAAGACGTTAGCAAACAGTATTTGTATTGTTTCTATACCAAATTTAAACCAGTAAAATTAGATATAACATGATAAATTTCTGTTCAAAAATAACAGTTGCTTTCCATACTGTCGCTGATGATATTCTCTCTAAGTTTAAGCAATTTCTAAAAACCAATACAACAAATAGTAATAACACTCTCATAATATGTGTGATTGCTTATTTGTAAACTTAGCATATATACCGTCTATACAAGTTTTAATCACCCGTAATTTATCTATGAGGGGGGGAGATTGGGACCAAAGTTTAGTAGATTCCTTCCTCGCCCCCAAATCGAAATCAAAACATACATATAATTTTAGAAAATGACGTGTTTCTGAAGTAATTAAAACACACCAATTTCTCTCTTCTTCTTTCTTATCTAAACCATTCAATCATTGTCTTTGAGACTGATATTAGATATCCCTAAATTTTTCATTGTATTGTTCAATTAAAGTACCTATTCCAGTGGCGGTTATCTGTTAGCGTTAGTGCCTTAGAGTTCCCTCTCAGAGTAGACCTACAGACGTATGTCCCTTTGCGCTCTTAATTGCTTAATCCGCTGTACCATTTCTTTACCAATACACTAACGAGTTCTTCGCTCACTGCGAATCTGTTGGCACGCTTCCTCTTACGTCGTACACTAATATCTAATTCAGCCTTGTTTGTTTTTGTTTTTGTTTTTTTTTTTTTATTTCAACACGCTTTTTACCGTTACGTTTTCCGGTGCAATAATTAAATTCTTGAAAATAACAGTGCCTAAGCGATCAGATTACACTGAGCAAACGTTTAGAGCAATTTTTTATTGTATACGATAACAATGAATAAGCTCTCAGAATCCTTTATATTCCACAAATTAACTTTGAATAAACGATGAAAACAATTTATATTCCATAAAATAATAGTGGATAATCGTTTAGAACAGTTTCCGTAATATAAAAAAAGGTAAAAGGGATTAAAACATGAATAAGCGGTCAAAACCATTTATAATGCAACATACAACACATTTCCAGGTCATTTTTTTCTTTTAATTGTTTTCACACAAAACAAACTCAGGCTATAAACGTTCTTTGTGCATTATATTTAACGAAATAAAATATTTTAATGTTTAAAGTCTACTCTGATACGGTACATAATGACACTTTTTCTGTAGTTACATATAGCGTCTTTGATGCTTTTTTCCCAACTGTTTCTGAAGTTGAATTTTTCACTATTAGGTTATCAAATTTGAAACTTCTCTTGTATTTAGTATCCAAACCAATGCTGAAAAGTCCACGATAATCATACAGCCTTCAAAATTATTTATTTTCGCAGTATAAACTTCAAAGGTTTACTAAAAGAAATAAGTTTTGGGGAAAATATTTAAAAGAAACACATTTTGTAAATTGAGACTTACACCAACTTATTTCAAATTATTTTCGAAAGTCAAAATAAAAAAGTTTCAATACCTAATGTAGATGGTGGTAATGAACAATTTAACTTCATTTAAAGATGGGGTGTTTGCGTTTGCTGATTTGACATACTATCTTGATTTGTCATTACACGTTTCTTGTATTAAAACTTCGGTTAATTTAAAATAGATCATCATTCTGGATTAATTAACAATGGAATTTTTTTTTTTGTTAACGGAAGGAAATTTATGTAGGTCGTTTAGAGTGGTTTGGCCCAAGTGCGCCGTCGACCGAAGAAGGTCAAGTTGTTTCTTTCCGGGCGGTGGCGGAAGTTTAGATAAGCCCGGGCTAGTTAGCATTCATTCAGCGGTCGGACGGCGAGGCTTTGCCGGACTGCCGGGCTTATGCAAGGGTCTAAGGCGGCTAACTCAATTGTGACAGACTCGTGGACGTGCCATGTACAGAGCTGATGTAACCCCGGACCTCATCAAGAGTGTCGTCAGTAAGTGAGGTACAGTGAGACACGCGCCACGACACCCACACACACGGCCGACACGCACGGTAAGTGGAGGAACCACACAAGTGGGGCTGTGGTTACACAATACTCCAGTTGCAGCACACAAAGGCGCCACCTGATCTAACAACGGCCGTTGTGTGGTGCTCAGTCGATGCGAGCACATCTGTAGAAATTGGATTACCTAGTCTGGCCTAGTAATGATGGTCTGTACTTCCCGGTGTTGCAGAAGGAAATAGCTAGTTCAGAGCTTTCGATTTAAAAAAAATTAGTTTTAGGATCTACTAAAAATGAAATTTACTTTAAGATAGTTATTGATGTACACAACATAACATTCAAAATCCATAAACAATGAAATTTGAAAAAAAAATGCCAAATAAATATTTACATACCTACTGTGTGATAGTACTATAAGAGATCCTGTGAAGACAGAAGCCTTGCTGGATGCACTCACGTTTGAGGGAATTGACAAATAGTTCTTTTTGAGTTAAGGTGCATTTGGGAGCATCAAGTCTAAGGCGTTGGACTTTGTTGATAGCGCAGGCTCAAATCCTGCCTGTTATCTTTGTACTGTAACAACTATTTCCTAATGGTAAGATGAGGATCTTACCATTAGGGTAAAAACCAATGATCCATGAGAACGGGCAGAATGAGGCTAAAAAAGGAAATTGGCCTCTCATTAAAACATATTTCTACCAGAAATTTGAGGTTTGGTTACAGAAGGAGGTTATTGTTTAAAGATGTTCTTTTGTTTTTACCGCAGAAAATCTTTTGTTATAGTGACGCATCTCCTCAATAACAAGAATTGCATGGTAAATTTTTAGAAGCACTGCCACCTAGACCACATCTATGAATGTTAAAATTTCCCTATACCTCCCCTGGTAATGAAGAAGTCTCTATCTTCAAAATATAACCCTAGGGAAGATACTTCCAGCCTCCAACAGGACCTTCGTAGAGCAAGAGCACTCGTATTTGAAAAGAAAGATATTCCCAAAGAGCCCACAAAATCAGTGAGTGGAGAAAATCTTAGACATGCCATTCGTCGAGACGTTTCATTGCTTTATAAGTTTGCTTTGTATTTAAAATAGCATTGTGGAATGCTAGCTTGACATTGAAGTTTAGTCTTCCAGCAGATCTACTGGCTTCACATATTCAAAATAATGATGTCATTTGAGTTTTAAAACTCGCAAGGACTTCGCAGAGTTTAAAGTATCAACTGACCAATTAAATTCACAATTTTATTTAATTTTGGATCCTGCAGTAAGACATTTCGCTGACTTCCTTTGATAACAACAACAATTTTATATATCTCAGGGTTAGCATCAAAATGTCATAATTGAAAGTCATTCCTTCATAGGCAAAATTATTCTTTATCGTTTGCCCTAATTTGTTGTTCTATGAAATTACTGAATACGTACTGAAGTAAGATTTGCAGACTATCTATATCGGTTTATTTTGGTATAGAACGAGCAGTGAAAATAACACCAGCTCGTGCATATCTTTTTCAACGGAAATGCAACAACTATTTAAATGTGCTTTGCTATAACTTTCGTCGTTGTTCGTGATGTATTGTGCACAAGACGTTTTGTCCTCGATAGAGACAATGAAATGATAGAGACTACTCCAAGTCCAACGTAAAGTTGAGTTACTCTCATCTTCCGAGGATCTCACGGAAAGTAAAATTCTTGTCTGGCAACGCACGTCCACATGCACGGTCACACCTTCTCTGCCCTTGACCCGAAGCCAAGCCGTGCGTTTTGATGGAAATGTCCGACTTTCTTCAGAAGCGCCGCCGCGCCGCGCCGCCACTACCGCCTCTATTGTCCTCTAATGACCCCCAATCGCGAGACGCCGCGGCGGTACGCAGAGTGTGGACGCTCCGTCGCGCCCCCGTGACTTCCACTGACATCGTCACACCTTGGGACTTTCTTTGACAACAGGGCCAAAAAATCAGCACATTCTGGATCCTCGCTCAGTGACAGAAAGAGGTCGCAACAGGGTCACAGCAGTGATGGTGTCCCTTCAATAATGTTGGAATACATTTCCAGTTTTACAATTTGAAAAACCTAATATTTTACTTCAGACGTGTTCTCGATTAGCTAACATATTTGAATACTGTTAAATCATCACAAAGTTGGATTGAGGTGAACAATACCTGCTAGTCTATGATTCTGGCAATTAAAGTCACTCGTTCTTGGAAAACGCAAACAAATTACTGTAAAAACAACAATTACGTCTCAACTGCTGCTTTCAGTACTTGAGCTATCAATCATTGCTTTCAAACATCGGCCAACCATGTACTTCTCAATAACAAGGAATTACGTAATACATTTTAAAAAGTAGTGCTATCCTAAACACCTTTATAAATTGAAACATTTCCCCATAAATAACAAGTATAGGTTATGCATGCAGTATATCTAACACGTAATTAACAACTTATTGTTAATTTGACAACATGACAATTTTATTATAATAACAATGATTTATATTGAGATAAATATTAATCTGAAAGTAAGAATGATAAAGATTGAGATTATTTATTATACTAAAACTTTAATGGTTTTTTAATACAATAAAGATACGTTTGAGCTGTATTTCTTACTCAGACAAGTTACACAAGAATTTAGGGAAAAACTGAACAATAAAGAATGGACCAGACATCATTTGGATGTAGGCTAATAAACAATTATAAAATCTAGACGCCGGAAAGCAATATGCATTGTAGCACATACCCTTCTTAAACTCGATAAAGTTTTTGGAAAATTTTTCTACGAAGATATCGATAGTCATCCATGTTAGTTCTGGTGGAGGTTGAAACAGGATGGTATCGAAGGTGTTACAAACATCAACTATAATTTTTGTCTCAGTTTAAATTTTTCTTAGCTTGACACACCGACCGTTTGACACAAAATAATAGTTCAGACAACTAAGTAAAGGGACCGGAAGTTACCATTTTTGGATCTGTATATAGGGGTGCTTCCAGCAACACAGTCAATCTTACTAATGAAGGCTTACCTCTTGGACGGCTAGGGGGTTACGCTGAGAGGACCTCATGGTACTCTTCTTACGTCATCTGCTTCGAACCGTCTTCCTGCAACCACATAAAATTATTAGTCACTATTTTTTTAAATATCTCATTCTTGCTTTACATTAATATTTATCTTACTATGAACCATAACTTTTATTGTTATAAAATGGTTATGTTGTGTTATTGTTAATTATGTTAATAGATGTACTGCATGCATATCTATACTTGTTTTGAAATATTTATTGTAATAGATTTTCACTTGCTTGTTATGTACCATTAGTATAGTTTAAAATCTTGAATTTTATATTGATTTGTAATTATGTATTGGTTTTTAATCGTTGGAAGACATAAAGAAATACGTTATTTATCAGTTGTTTTTCTCTTTAGGTTTCATTTTTGTCAAGAACGTAGCCAGCGAGGGGGGTCCAAGGAGTCCGTACCTCATCCTCCAATGTTTTTAATTTTATTAGTTACTTTTTTAGTAAACTATTATTATTATTTAAATAATTCAGTATTACTGACATGTACTGCTGAAAGATCGTTCTCAACAAAGAAACGGGTTAAGAACTTTTTAAGGAACCAAAATGGGGCCTTACTCTGTCAACTACGGGAAAATATCAGCTGTCTAGATTCCCCCTCCAAGTTTTTTCCTGGCTACGTTCTTGATTTTTGTTCAAAGATTCTATAGTTACATTGTTAGATATTGTAGTGCTTGAGCATATACATAACACATAATGCTATTGTTAGAAATACATTGATTATATTATCAATAAACATTATCGATTCATGGGTTGTTTTTTGTTATTTTTGTATATTATTTTGTTGCATACTTGGCATGGGTTTATTTTAGCTGTAAATTTTATTAGAATTAACATTATTTTTTTTTCATAAATGGTGTTGAGTACTTATATTTATATCTGTAGCACATATTCATTTACTTGTATGTCACTATCAGATCATATTTGTAATTGCATTGCCGTTGAAAATAATGAATAAATTAATTTACAATTCAGTTTACGTGTTATATAATTTGCACAATTAGGGTGAGCCATAACATACCTGCTTGTAGATGGCAATATCGAAGCAATTTATAAATATTGTGGTTGTTAATGATATTTATTGAGGAATTTCTTTAAAGAAATGAATAAATATTCAGCTGCTCCAATATTGGTTAAGATGTGAGGATAGCCAAAGATTAAAGAGGCCAAATTTAAAAATGTTTACAATTTTATATTTAAGCTTGACGGGCAACGAATAGCCAGACAAGCCGATAAAAGCGTCAGCCGAGATAAAGAGACTGAAAGTTTACATTATCAGTCTATAATCTTGTGTAGCGAATCAGAGTGATTGCTATCATACCCTTGAATACCCAGCTGATATTTCTCACAATGATCAGGATAGATCCTGGAGACAGTTATTACTATCCTGCCGTCTAAATAAGGAAACAGAATAAGTTTCCTTCGAATTCACAACGTTCCTCCCTCTTCCAACAAAGAAATAGTGTTCATAGCGACCGCCATCTTGAGGTCCAGGTATCGAAAATCGTGCAAAATTAAAAGAAGTTTAAAATTATTTAAAGCTTATAAAAAATGGTTTCTGTAGTTTACAATTTGTAAAGACTGGTATAACAATAAGACTTTTGTACAATAACTCGGATAAACTTTACAGAAATAGTATTGGCCACCATCATGAAACTTTTTATGGAATTAAGCTGGATAACGAACTTATTAGAAGACTATATTATAGAAATATTCGTTTCCAAGTTTGTTTAAAATAATTCAGTATTTATGACGTACACTGAGTGCACACGCCCACATTACATTGCATAATATACGAGTTAATATTATATCTTGGTTTTGGGATCTGAAGTCAAGATTAGTGAAAATAAAGGTTATTCAATGTACTAAATATATTTAATGGTTTTAATACAATAAAGACTCATTTGAGTTGTATTTCCTACCAAGACAAGGTTATACAAGACTTTAAGAAAAAAAAACCAAACAATAGAGAATGGACAAGACGTTACATACTTCCTCAATCTATGTACTAACTACACATTGTTCTCTGTGGAACACATTCCTCTGTGGTGTGGGCCTCTTTCGTCACCTCTAAATTTTATATCAGGGATATTGATTGACATTAGGTGAAGCTAAAGAGTATCAACTAAACAATTTATTGTTCCATTATTAAAAATTGAGGTTTATGCATTTTCTTCTGTTTAATGTGCACAATTATAAAGGGTTATTTTCTTTTTTTTTAACACTTGCGAAGTTTTTCTGATTGGGTTAGTTATATAATATAAAAATTAAAATATTACTATACTTTGAACAATGGAACACACTACTGAGAGATTAAAGAGTGGGAAAAAGTGTGGAAATAAAAACTAAGAAAATCTGTTAAGTTGGGAACTAATGGTAGGTGAAAGTAATCTGTATTGTGCTGTATAAAATAAAAATGTACACAATCTGTCTCTGCAACTAAAGATTTATTTCCCTGAATGTTTTTTCTTTTAGTTTTTGGCGAATGGAGGTATTCCCCAGCAGTTTTAAACTATGGGGATTTTAGCCAATAGTAATTTAGTTTTGTGTCCAAAATATGTATATGAGTAAGCACACTGCACATAAAAATTTGACTATGCTACGAGTGATGTGGTGTTTTATGAGAAATGGTTGAACAACAATAAGGGCAATTACTTCTTTGACCAACAACTTTTGTATTAAAATTCTAAACCGCCATAATCTACTATCAAAATATAAAATTTCTTCTAAAAGTATTGCTTGTATGTATTCTGCTTTTGTTTATTCTAGTAGTGAAAAATAAAGAGAACCAAAAGAGAAAGTGGTGGAATAATCTATTGGAAAGACAATCGATGGATTAGCATATGCTGATGACATAGCGTCGATGGCCGAAAGTAGAGGAGATCTAGTGGAGTTGATAGGAACTCTAATCACAAAGGCACAGTGTTGATATTTGGGGATTTTGTAATGTAAAATGAGTTTCAGAAACTGTTTGCCTTACAAAATAAGTTTATATAAACTATTAAAAACCAACACAGAGTCATACAAATCTGCTTTTAAAGAATTAGTACTTCAGACCTTGCCTCGTATATATATTTTAGAAACAATATTGTATTCCAAATTTAAATGTAAATAATTTTTGGGAATGGATTACCACGATCATAACACACAATATAAACGAATCCCCAAACCTCAGCAGCACAGATTCATTTTATTTACAAACCTTACATCTTAGATTTTAGCACTGTTCAGATTTTACGAAACTCCCAGAATGTATTAAATTAGAAATCAATGACTAATTTAAAAGAATTCTAAAAAAATTTGTTGTCCAGAGCATTGTCCACAATGGATGAATTTATGAAACATAACATTATATAAATAATTAAATTCAAAGGTAAATATTAACTTTTTATATACATTTTTATTTATTTTTTAATATATCAGGATATTACAAGAAAACACGCCTTGTAAACCTTTTGTTGTATTCCCTATTCACATTGATAACACAATTTAATGTTGTTATATAAAATAAAATTGTTATTAGTATTGTGAGGATACATATATAATCAAAATATATAAACGTGGCAAAACGGACTAGACCCATTGAGCACGCAATTCTGAAGGCCTGATTTGCTATTTGACATTGTGACAAAATTTAAATAACTGAGTGTAGTTGTTGCAGACAATATTAGAGAATGTAATAACATCCAATTGATTTCCTGCAGCATAAAGGACACATTGGTTCTTATAAAAGATGATAAAGTCTAAATTCCTCTCCAGAAACCCAAAATAAATATTTATTACTCAATAATCATCCCGAAAACATGGCTATTAACCAGAGGCTCCATGAAAATTCCATATATCTTGAAAATAGAGTATTGAGGAAAATCTTTGCCCCAATCGAAGATGAAAGCGGTTGGAGAATCAGGAAGAACATAATTAAGACACAAATATATGTAATCAAACATTGTTGAATTAGCTAAGAGCGCTGCAGGCCATGTGTGAAGGAAAGTGGAAACAGCGACAATGGAGTGTCTACCTATGAAACACAGGTGGAAGAAGAATACCGCTCGGCAGGCCAAGATTGTGATGGAGAGACGAAGATGGATGATAAGGACGTTGGTAGAATGTGAATTACACTGCAGGCAGTAGAGGATACAAAGGAAAGGAGACCTGAATCCTACTCAAGTTTCAGTTTATAAAGAGGTAAGCAAGAAGTTTGTACAGAATGTCTAATTTCATCTCATATAACCATAATAAATGTGCTTTTGGGTGTCCAGTGTATGAAAGGTGTGGTTCAGAGAAGAAAAGAAATCTAGGTTAGGATCAGAGCCCGGTGTCAAAGGTTAGGTTAGTTTCTACTGGTAAACTTAATTGGAAAATTGTCCGAGCTCACGAAGTCCTTTGATCCTTTGTATCAACTCGAGATAATTCATACTTCTGCCTTGTCGAGATCACTCCTACTGACGTCTGAAAGGATCTGAGCTTCAGGAGACAAAGGTCGCGCTAGACACGCAGAACTACTTATCCTTTGTAAAAATAATTACTCGCCCTAGAGTTGTTGTTGTTTCACGGAGGTCAATGTGTATTTACTGGCCAGCGAACTACCGGTTGAAAAGTCTCTACTTGTTTTATTTTATGCATTTTGTTTCACCCATGCATCCTCTGTACTTTGTGTATCTGTTGATGTATTATTCAACTATTGAACAACGTATTGTACACCTAGCAAAATAATGATTAAAAATCCTAAAAGTCTCTATCAACATATTTTAAAGCTAAACCAAAATATAATAATAATTATTTGCTCAATATCTACCTTAAAAGCCAAAATCTTTTTTTTTTCACTTAATTATTTTCAGTTTGAGTAATGCTTAGTGTAATGAGTTGAAATTCGGTATATCCCAAGAACGTAGCCAGGAAAAGATTTTGTGGGGATCCAGACAACTAATATTTTCCTGTATTGGACAGAGAGTAAGGCCCCATTTTGTTCTTTAAAAGCTTCTTGATCCGTTTCTTTGTTGAGAACTATCTTTCAGCAGTACTTATTAGTAATACTGAATTATTTAAATAATAATAGTTCAGTACAAAAGTAATTGAAAAATTAAAAATTTGGGGGGTCCGGATCCCTTGGATCCCCTCGCTGGCTACTTCCTTAGTGTATCCTATAGCTTTATGTTTATAAAAACCTTATAACAGAAACAATGTTTTACAAGATTTATTTTTAAAATAGTGACTTCTCAAAACTAAATGTAAATATCTTAAAAACCATATATAATGAGAAAGTTACAATTATTACATTTTATTTGGACAATTTCATTACAAATCAACGATACCAAGTTCAAGAAAATCTTTTGATACGTAGGGACGATAAATCGCTTTTTAAAACGCCGATTACTAAGCAATATCAACTGTTATGTAACAGCACTGCTTGTGAACCACAACAATTTAAGCTGTTTTACTCAGCTGATTGTAACATTACTTTGTTGGATTGTTATTATAACATTCTTGCCAATACATGTAAAACTTAGGTTTCTTTTTATCAAAATACATCAAGCTGTCAAATTTAATATATCCCTCCCAGCTCAGTCAGAAGAAAGGTATATATTTCACATGAGGCTGTCATCTCGAAATGTCAAACTGCCTTTGTACCAAGTCAAGTCTGGATATTTTTAAAATTACGGCAGTTATGGTGTTTACAAGCTTGCGTTATACTGAATAATCTCATACACACTCACATATACCGGGTGTATTTAAAGCCCCCCTCCCTCTATTAACGTTCTTATGAATGAAAAGGTGGAGTGATTTACTTTCGTGGATGTTTATATGACCAACTAAGAAGTTTTTTTATGCATTACAATTTTAACCCCCTACCCAAATGGGATATTTTGGGGGTAAATCAAAAGGTTTTTAATAGAAACCCCTAGCAACTAACACCTCGTTTAAAGTTATTACAAAAAGTTGAAGAATAGCACAAACTAGAAATATCTAATGTTATTCTATCAAATTTTGATCTGATTAAAATTCGAATTGTTTCATAAAACCCTACAGTTTAAGTTATATTTTAAGCTATTGTAAGGCAGATAAAAGATTCACTCATTAATTATTTTGAGAATTTGCGACACCAAATCTTAAAACAATGTATTACAAGAATCGACAACCATAGATAACACAGCTGTTATTCGGTTTTCTTTTATCTGACCGAAACCCAGTAAGAAGTCCACAGGAAAATTTGTTAATCCTGTTAGGGTTAATTTGTACCAATGGCATAACTACTAAGAGGGGGGGGGGTGGCGAAAGCGATACAAGTAGAACCTCCCCCAAGAGCCCCAATAATAATAAAATATTCGTATAACAGCAATCCATCTATTTAACAGCAACATCTTTTTTACTGTGATTAGGCCTATCTAATTTATTCGGATTTATTTGATACCCCCCGTTGTGGTACACTTTTCAATCAGATTCGTACCCCCTCCCCCCCCCCCAAAAAAACCCCCCGTCTTAGTTACACCACTGATTTTTACAAGAAGCTGCAACCCCCAGCTGATCATTTACTTTGCACCCCCTATGGCTAGAATCCTAGTGCTTTAAAGACACTGTGAAATATTTAATTGTGTCATGGAAATTATTAAGCAACAATTTTAAAACTATTTAAAAGTGAATCATACTGATAACCACTTCACCTAAATTAAATAATACTTCTACTATCCAATGAGGATTTTCAGTATGGAAAAAAATTCAACTTAGAAATAATTATGGATTATTAAAGTCACTTTAATTACGAACCATTTTCTATTGCTATTTATACTATCGGCTTCATCAAAATGGCGTGTTTACCAATAACACATATTTTTACAGTATACCATTTCAAGATATAATTGTTTGAAAAATATTTGTTACAAGATTTCATAAATATTTGGATTTATTATTAGATACTACACAAAAAAAAGACCAAAGATAACGGATTTATAACAATTACAGAACTACTCAAACAAATGGTGTAACACTGTAAGAAACAAATAATTTGTTCATCATTACGGTATGACTGATCAGTGTTTACTAGATTAGCAATTAGTGTTTTTACTTCAACACTACCGAAGGAACCTGGATGTATGGTTTCCTGTTGCTTCCTCTCCGTAGTTGCATTTAACCGTCTTAACATACTCAAGGCGATGGGCAGAATCGTCCATCTTATGCTTGAATTAGATATCAAGGTGTTATTATAGATCAGTATACTAGTAGATGACATCATATAACCAACTACATTATACAGGGTGTTTAAGAATCTTTGTTGAATATTTTAGGAGGTCGTTCTTATGGTTTTAGCAAACTCATTAAATAAAAGGTTTTTCTTGTAAAATGCTTACTATTTTAGATATTTTGAGACAAATATTAAATGGTTACTGTATTGAAATGTTTCGAAATTAAATTTCAAATATAAATTATTAATGTTGGTTTCTATGCAAACATTTGATTAATTCATGTAAAGATTTTAAAGGAAATATATTAATTACTAAAAGAATTCGATACAGACATACACAAAATACTAAAAACTCCAACTATATTTTAAAAATGAGTTTACCATAACCATAGGAACGATCCCTCTAAAATATCCGACAAGAGTTCAGAACAGTCTGTATAAGTAGATATACAAATGATTTACATAATATTTCTACTTTAGTCCCTCAAATTTAATTGTTTTTCCACATGATGTGCTAGTAATCAGGAAAAAATTGTGGGTACTATATTATTAGTTCAAATTTTAATAAACATAGATATATAAACACGAATTTGCTACATAAAATGTTTTAAATTAATGTATTTATAATGACACTTATAAACTACAACTAACTTTATTATTTCGAAAGATATAAGATCTGAAAAAGTTAAATATTCTTTTATATATTATAAATACATTACTAAACAATATAGTGAATTTATTACAGTAATAACATTTATTATATGGCTTCGTGATTACTATATATATATCATGCATGCCGATTTTAGTAGAGCTGTTAAAAATTAGGACGGTTATGTTAATGATACATAAACAGAAATTACTTTGCCCAGTGCAAGAGAGATAGTAGTCATGTAACAAAAATCCATTTTATCGTTAATGTGGTGCGTATCTTAAAGTGATATTCCAAAAAATGTATTTGTAAAATTTTTATTATTATTTGTCGAATTACTTTTTTTCAAACATTATTAAAATATGAAAATGCTATTAAGTCAATGTTACTGTTAGAAGTATCCATTTCCAAATCTGATATTCGTATATAAGATTCAAAACCAAACTCCTAACCAATTAGTTATGCAACAGAATTAATAAGTTAGTCCCTAAAAATATAGTATTAATTTTTGTTATATAAAGATATTGTTTAGTTTTGGTATTTTATAGTTATGCCCCCAAAATATTTATTGTAGGTTTATACTTGATAAAATTTTGTCACAGTAAAATATAGTGCATACGTAAATGCTCTAGAATTCTACCTCCGACTTATCAATCATTTATAGTAAAAGATAAGTAAGTAATATTAATATTGTACAAATAAATATATGGAGATATAAATTTAATATCGTGATAACTGGATTATGTAAAAAGGGCTTTTTTGGTATTTGGTTAATTTAAAGATGATATCCAGTTCTTTGGGAACTTTTTATGGATACTTAATTATTTTAAATAATAAGAAAAAAATTTATGTTTACAATTTAAAAAATTAAGTTTTTATTTTAAATATACTCCATTTTTGACATTAACAAAAAATCTTTACATTCATAATTGTTTAATTTAATTCAATTAAATATATTCCTTCTAATTAAACATAGCACACATACTTTGGAAGAAAATATCATATAATTTACACTCAGTATCACTACGATTTTCGCATCTAGTAGTCACGTTTACCGAAGGACTTTACGGAATAATTATAGTCGCAAGAAAGCAATTTTATTATTTTTTAAAATACATAGAATTTTTTAAAAAAGGAATAAAGTTTAAAAAATAATAGTTTTAATGGTAGAGTGAGATATAATAAGTTTATTGAATTTGTTATTAGAGGAGAGGTGATATGAGACGTACGTACATAAGTGAAGGTTATCCGAGCAGAGAGAAGACACTGACTACGGGCGCGGGCACGCACACACAGGACACTGACTGGGCGGACGGGGGCTCTGTATAGTTATATACCTGGTGACCCATAAACTGGCACCGCGAAAGTGAAGCTGGTACCTCTGTGTCCGCAGTCGCGCTGGGTAACAAGTCCGGTGGTGGCGGCGCTCTTGGGGCGATTGGTACCAAACAGATCTTAAGGCCTCAAGGTCATATATCCAGGAATTAGAGTTCATGGCAGCATCGACATAACCTTTTATTGGTATAAATAATGGTTACATAAAATTTATCCTTACTGGGTTACTACTGCATGGCACAAATCAAACTCAAATGGTGAAATTTAGATTGGAAGTATTTGTTGTGCTGATGAGGCCTCCAAAAGCCAACTTTGAAATTCCCAATCTTCAAAGCAGAGTCGTGTCATCAGCATATTTCACAGATCTAAAGCGCAGAAGCGATGACATAGTCATTGACATGGGCCAGAAAAATAATTGAACTGAGGATGTGCTCTTGTGGAACCCCCAAACTAATTTCATTTGTATCTGAATGTAGTTTTAAATCTGAACAACTTATTTCTGTGAGAAATGAACTTACCCATGTTTAAAGCACACCTCGAATGCCATGGGATTCCAGCCAAAACAATAAATTATGTTAATGTTTCAAGTGAGACTTTTATATACTTTTGTATAAGCCTTGGGAGTTATAGCAATATAAACATTAAAAGTGAACAATTTGTTCTTTCAATCTTGGACAAACAGAAAACTCTAATTAAAATTAATTAAATTTACATTCGTACAAAAATGATTTGGTACAATGTCAAATACATATCCCGTGTCCTTCCGGGATATAAATATAGAATTCTATAAAAAATGTATAGGAGATTAAAACTGCTGATATTGAGCCAAACTTCGTTCTGAACTCTCAAAGATACGTTGAAAAGTTTATCTTTGAAAATTATTTTAGTTTTCAAATTATTGTTTACTTTTCGGTTGTTTATAGTGGTTGCCAAGGTCTTTGAATGTAATCCAAAAAATTTATAATTAAGTTAAATGTGGAAACATGATCCTTTAAGAACATATTACACAGCTTTGTTCAAGCAACCAATGAAACAAATAATAAATATCATCATTAACAAAGAGTTAAGACTAAAAACCAATGTAGGTATTGCCATATAATTGTCCATTCACATATTTTTATAAATTTGTTTTGCTTCTGTAAATGTCAAATTCGCTAATTTTTGACATCCTTAATGTTTTTCAGCATGAGACCGATCCCCTTTAAACCTTATTGTGGCCATCCTCATGGGCCACAGGCCTATGCGAGAGTCAAGGTCAATGCTGTACAAGGTCAATGTTACTGATAATAAGTGTCATCATTAACGGTCACAGACAAGATTTGAACCTGCGCTATCTCTAACTCAGATCCATAATCCGCCTTATACCACTCGGTCATTAGCTTTCCCAATTTTTATTGTAGTTTTTACTTAATCAGCATTTGAAAAAATATATCGTCAATTTATTACATTGAAAGAATTTCTTGTTAAATAGGATGTTTCAAAGTATTTTAGGCAGAAACAATTTCTTTATTGAACCTTATATCCCGTGTGACATTACTTGAAACAGATATTTTGTAATTTGTACATTTGACTGAGTTACATTATGTCGGAATACTTTACACTGCATAATTACACAAGTATATCAAAATGAGAATACATTCTAAGCTGCAAAACATTAAATTCATGGACCCTTAAACTCTAATATAATAGATTGATTAACTGTAATTATGAGTCAATGGCATTTTTCTGAAGGATTTGTTAAATTTAAAATTCAATTTTGCTAAATTGTTGTGTGGGATTGATGCATAAAATAAAAAAATTATAATGGTTACAGGTGTTTTAATGCAATAGAAATTAAAAATTTGCCAATTAAACAACAAACAACTGTGATTTACAAAAAATTTAAGAGGAGCAATACAGTAATTAAAGTAAATTAATTAACGACTAGTGGGCGTTATTTTCTCATGGCATTCATTGTACTCGTGAAAGCTTTATCTGTAATATATGGGGACTCGTTTTTGACAATGGATTTCACTCAGTTATTACTATTAAATACATAGATTTAATCTAATATGTTTTGATTATATATATATTTGGCATTTTAATGTGGAAGTAAATAAATAAAATGATAAAAAATGCTTTTTGTCCATAATTTGCCTTTTTATCACCTGGATCACATTGTCTACGGTTGATAAGTTATAAAACATCTCAACGACAGGAGAAGATCTAAAAATTAGAATTGCCAATTAAACAACAGAACAACTGTAACGTATTACAAAAAATTTATAGAGATCATTTTAAAGTAAATTAATTAACGACTAGTGGGCGTTATTTTCTCATGGCATTCATTGTACTCGTGAAAGCTTTATCTGTAATATATGGGGACTAGTTTTTGACAATGGATTTCACTCAGTTATTACTATTAACTGACATAGATTTTAATCATATGTTTGGTTTATATGTATATATTATTGTAATAAATGTAGAAGTAAATAAATAAAAATGATAAAAAATGCTTTTTGGTCCATAATTTGCCTTTTTATCACCTGGATCACATTGTCTACGGTTGATAAGTTATAAAACATCTCAACGACAGGAGAAGATCTAAAAACCCACTAGAATAGCTTGGAACATTCCTCTACAGCACCCTCAAACGTATTACATAAATACTTATTATTTATAGAGATCATTTTAAAGTAATAAGTACATGAAGGGATTGTCACTACCGAACCTGTTATTCAAAATCTTCAGTACAGTAGTAATACAAGCCAACGTGGTACTATCTCAACGATGACAATGCAGGGCCGGACTTAGCTTGTATCGGGCCCGGTCCAAAGTTTTACTGCGGGCCCCTCGATTTTGCACCCCTTCCCACCCTCTATAATAGGACTTTATATCACATTAATGCAGTATGCAATGTATAATCCTTAACTAAATAAAATTAAAAATTAAGTAAGGCTATTAACAAACAAGGTAGGAGTACGATATAATGAGCAAGCAAGCGGGACATAGAAACTTTGTCAGCCTATTAAATTATAGGCTTCAATGACGCTGACCTAAATACAATGGGTGGAAATGCAACATCATAGAACCAATTCTTGTCTAATTCATGCAAAGTTTTAAGTCTACAGATGAAATCTGTAGAACTTTTCCGAGAGATCTTGCCATGTAATCAGGCCCATACTGGTGTGTTTGGACAATTTTACTGGGGCCTCGCCACACGTCTGAAGCGGCCGTGTCGACGGACGAGATAGTTCAATCTAATACCTTTATTGCCATTGTAGGCTAAATTTGTAATACCTTTTTTAATACCAATGTTTAATAAACTGTGACTATTATTTTAAGAATCATTACGATCAATACAAACTCCTGAGCAAACCAGGGGGCGCGGTGGTGGAACATGGAGTCCCATAAAGGCGGCCTGCATATGGTATATTATAAAAACAAACACCATGGGGGATTTTTTATCAATTTAATTTTTGTGCCTATATAATTGATGTGATTTTCAATTGTAAATAAATGAAAAAAAAAGCAAATTCAGCTGAAGATCCTTACAACTCACAAAAGCGCCACATTTTCATAGCTAAATGGACATAAGAGATCGACCACCTCAGCAAGGCGTATGTTACAAAAGTAGTCTAAAACGAGACTGCGTTTCAACTGTTTTTACTTGAAACATTACTATTATTTATGTTACAGAACATTTATTAAAGTTATTTGTTTATCTTTATTTTACTTCGCTAGGAGACAATTGAGATGTAACAAGTAGCTTGTTATTCAAGCCATTTATAAGTTTTATAAAATCACCTTTTATTATTATAAATTTATAAAAGTTCAAAAGTACTGACCAGATAAAAAAACTTTTATAAAATCTATAATAAAACTGTAACATTGTCAATATGTGGATCAAAATTTGAATTTAAATTTGTTTCCTCAGTAATTTAGTTACAATTATTCCAGTTAAGTTCTATATTTAATAAAAAAAGAACTTGAACTGTTTGTACTGAAAAGTATGACATTTTATGTCTAAATAAAAAAGTTCTTGAGTTGAATCCACAGTAAGTTCACTCACCCAAGCGAAGGCGTTCCACCTCAGGCGGCGGTAGGATGCAGTTTGCCCTTACTTCACCCTTGCCACCACTTCCCTTTCCTTCCCACACAAGCGCCCTTGAGACGGCTAGGAATCTGTCCAGGGGTCGACCTGACCCTCATTTACCCAAGAATGCAACAAAAACTATATCTATCTACCTGAGCGTCAATAACTCGCCTCCGCAGGATTAGGCGCATTAGGCGGTAAAAACTGTCTGTTCATCTATCTAGGAACATCCTTGATCCCGACTTGGGTTGACAATAAAACTGAGAATTGTGGAGGAGTCCCGAACTAGTGTGGAAGAATGTTTTTGTTGTTACTAACTCAAGAGGGAGAGTTCACAAGAGTGCTGCTTTTATATGAATTTATTTTTTATGGTTTTTTATGTCAAGAGACTTTTGATCAGAGACTTGTGTATCCTTTACTATTGGTTAAATTTCTCTACTATCTTTCCATCTGTCTGTCAGCAGGATATCTTAAGAAAAAACTGAGATAGACTTCAGATTGTGCAATCGATTTTGGGTTCGGAAAACATTTTCTATGGTTAATCCTTAGCCCTTCAAGAAAACTTCCCTCGATACAGAAAAAGTAGAAACAATGTTTTTATCACTTCACATGAAATTACAGATAGTCATTAAGGTAGGCAAATCAGGCCATTGTAATCAGGCCCAAATAAAAATGGCTGAAGAAAAATGTTAAACTATTACAGTACGTATATATAAGTTATGGTTTCAGAGAGTGACATTTTTTCATTTACGAAAAAGAATTCGTAAAGTAAAATATATTAAACTATCTCATTCTTAAATTATATTTAATTTTTAAAAAACACTTCCTTGAGTCATAAATGATTAAAAACGTGCCACTACCTGAAGCTCATATACATAATGTAAAAGTTCCAAATATTTATCGTTAGCCGTGTTTGTTTCCACCTGATTATAATATTTCCTAAATTGTCAATTTAAATGCTTGTTATTTCACGAGGAGTGATGAAAAAATATTTTTCTACTATTTTTCTGTATTCAGATAATTTACCTTAAAGAGCTACGGACTTATCGTATGTTCCAAACCCAAAACTAATTGCACTACTTTACAATTTTGTGACATTTTAACGTAGGCAAGATCGAGTTACATGATGTTGCATGTCCCTCCACGATTTTGTTGAGCGTTATCGTAGCCTAACTGTCCGCAGAATATCTCGAGAACTAATTTAACTATAGACTTAAAACCTTGCATGAAACTGCATTTTTACGAGTACATAGGAAAAGTCGTTTTTGATGATGGCGCATTCCTTCCACCGTATGTTCCTATCCTAATACTCATATCTTGGATGGTAAATCTAAGTCACTCATGCATTCCTTTTACCGAGAAGCCTTAGTGTCCTCTCTTGTCTACCGTTGATCATATGGATTTCACACGTTATAATTGATCACTATAATGATTTTCTTCAGTATGAGAAACTAGCGTAAATTGTGTACTATGAAGTAATTGTGAAAAACAAAATTGAAGGTGACACAACAAAGGCCACCAACAACTTATTAATTAAGAAATGTTGACCTTAAGTGAAGGTGGGCACATTTTTCTGCAAGAAATTACAGTCCTCACCGGCAAATTAGAGGGTCGCCTGAGGCGAAGTAAAAGTAAGGTGATTACTACCGTCGAAAGAAAAGTCTGACTTTCCGGTCCTTCTCAAAAGTAGAAATGTCGCTGCCCATTAATTTAGCAACTGTTCAACAAAATATTCTCTTCCTGGAGGGGTAAAACGGTACGGGACCACTGTGCGAGTAGTGGTAGTGTGTTGTGTCCTGCACTTCCTATTCCTGTGAAGGTTAAACTCGAGATAGGATTTTCTAAAGACAAATAGGAATCTATGATACTGAGGTAGAGAACCATTAATTTTACTATAAACTACAAAATTAATAAAAACATCTTATAAAGTAACTAATTAAACTATTTTGAAAAGTAAAATTAATTTTTAAAGAATTTTTGAAGCCGGTCCTCAAACTGCTTCGCTAATGCTCAGCCATACCCCATGGACGGACATGAACCATTATCGAACTCGGTCTTGCTTATGTAGAAATAAAGGTTACAAAATTTCAAAAGTGAAGTTCAATTCGTTCTAAATACATTTTGTGAACAGATAGGCAGATAGACAGAACAAACATTTTGCCAGCCCACAGCCTTCTGTCATGACCAATAAAAGAATTAAAATACTGTTATTGTATTTTGGAACATAATATATAGATAACGCACATCCTCTATAATTTTCTTAGTATGTAAATATACTAAGTAGCATCGTGTACTTTAAAATTGTCATGAATTATTTTTTTAAATTTTATTGCATTTAGTAGCCGGCTTCTTCTTTCTAAATTGATTTTGATACTGGCGAAATTATCATTAATCTTAAATGGTAAACATGTTGTAGGCAAAAATTTCGTGATACAACAGAAGAATTCATTGTTTGAAGTTTGCTTTTTACGATGGAAAGATTGTGATGGAAACAGGATTTTCCGGACATTTCCCATCGTTCTGTGATACAACAACGATTACTGTATGACGCTACAGATTTTTGCAGTAGAAGCTAACAGAAAAACACGAAAACCAAGCAATCAGACGTATCTTTAAACGATAGCGTACTTGGATAAAAAAAACGACGTCCAAAATATCCGATAAGAGTTACAAAAACTTTCTTTATGCTATTTTCTGTGATAGTAAATATAATGCAAAACTAGCATCCGTGATCATGGATGGCATGGACCTTACAAAAAGCGTTGATATTCAGTCCTGTAAGCTTGGATGAAATGAGGCGTCCTTCAGGTAATGGATGATCTTTTTCCTCCTTCCTCTTTGTCCCACTAGTTTCGGATCTTAGCTCCTACATAAGCCACAGTATTCTTTATATATTCTATATAAATCCAACATGATTTCTCAGTAAACGTATACCCCAGTAACCTCAATCCTATAGGCCGAATATTAAACGTTCACTAATATACCTGACCAATCAATGGGCTGTCTGGCTTTTTGATAATCTGATGTTATCTTCTTTGTTTCAGTTCTTGTTTATTATTTCTAAGGTTTCTCTTATTATTATTCGATAATATTTTCGGCTTGTCCACAGCAGAGTTGACATATTTCAAGATTTGAAATGAATTTGCATTTTACTACGATTCGATGTGAACTCCTTCCGGTGAACCCCTACTAAAAACCTACAGATACAACACCGCCCTAGGCAGCCTGGCGGTTTGCTTGTTCAAACGATAAGACACAAGCTGAGGAAAATTAAATATTAATTATTTTATTTTAATTGCTCAATTAAAAGGTGTTAAAAATTGGACACATTGTAAATAGTGGTTTACACAAAGGACACGCCCAAGATAATGATGTTGTGGAGCCGAATATATTTTGTAATGGTCAAGAATTAATGGTCACTAATTAATTAATTAATGGTTTAGGTGATAACTGACTAAAACCAGTACACTTGTAACTAGGATATAAATTTGCACTTAATCGGATCTCAAGTCCACTACTTATGAATTTTCAAAGTTTTAGTTCGCTTGAAAAGCGCCAAAA
Source organism: Homalodisca vitripennis (assembly GCF_021130785.1). NCBI lineage: Eukaryota > Metazoa > Arthropoda > Insecta > Hemiptera > Cicadellidae > Homalodisca > Homalodisca vitripennis. The sequence continues at coordinate 39,764,814 of NC_060211.1, read as the reverse complement.
CCGGTACTCTTTTCCGTTGTTACTGACATAGAAACTGGAAGAACATGACATAGTTCGAAATGAACATTCGTTCATTCGACGAATAATTTGCTTTACATGGCTAAGTGCAGAAACAAAAAAGCTTTAGTGTAACTTTGCTACTGTAACTTTGCTGTTTGTGGTTTCAAACTCGGGTATCTAAACTGTTTGATCCGAGATTAGGTGATCAACGTACGTATAACCTTAATAATTTCATATTAATATGAATGCTGGTTGTAGTGGCAGCTATCTTGACGTTATACGTATAAGAACAATGTTCAACAACAAACAGTTATATTTTTAAGGGTATAGCTATGAAATATTATCTCATTTTAATTATATGATTAATACGCATCGTAACTCTTTCTAGTTTTTTGTATATTTTATTAGTTATTAAAATCATCTATAACTTTTTGGGGTTCATCGTTTCAATGTGCAAAAAGTATACACCTCACAAGAAAAACTAAAAAAATGTTGGTACTTATTAATCATATCATATCATATAATGAGACATGTCGTTGTAATACGACAAAAAAAATAAGATTATAACAGTATTTGAAGTTTAACATTTGATTATGGTGTCAAACTCAAGGTCCTTTCTCTACAGCTGGTTCTTAATAGTACAACCAATACATTATCAACGTATACATACTACAGCTGTTAATGAAATATTGATGTACTATCATCCAAATAATTTAACATTTTTATTATCTCTTGCTCACATCGAGAGGACTTGGATCTTTCCTAAAGCGTCAGATGTAACTCACGCCTCCCAGGTGTGGACAAGGCGACTACCTGACCTTGCCACTCCTGCCGACTTCTGTCTTTTCTCTATTATAACAACCATTGGGACGATTCCCACCAGCTCTATCAGCCATATGTTCCGGAAGCTACGATTGTTATTGTAGAGCCCCGCCCCTATAATTATCTAACACTCCACCCTAAAACCATCTCCTGGAGTCCTATAAGCGTCAGTTATTTCCTTCTAAAATCAATTTAACTTATTGGCTGAGCTTTAGCGAAGCCTATCACTCGAAGGGCTGGGTAAATTTCATTCTGTCTGTCCGCACGATATCTCTGAAACGAACTGCTCTATAGACTTTCAATTTTACACGAAGCTTCATTCCTATATGAGCAATTCTGAATTCGGTGATGGTGCAATGTCACTATAAGATTTGGCTGAGCGTTAGCGAATATATTTTCATTGGTCGTATGGATAACCACGATAGCAACGAGAAAATATCAGAATAAATAAATTTGTAAACAAACCCATTACACCCATATAAGCTTCAAACACGTGATATATTAACACATGTAGCCTAACTATCTCAATATATACAAAATTGTATAGTGACTTTGTGTGTTGAACTTTATTATTTAAACACTTATGTAAATACCAATTTAATGAACAAAAATGTGAATGTATCGTGTGACAAGATATATCGAGATAGATTTCGCATAAAACCTCACTTTCATAAGAATTAGTTCTAGGTTGCGTCATTTTTGTGTCAACTTCCTGTTTGTATGATTGTGTATCCGCAGGACATATCGAAAAAAAATTAGCTATACATGTGAAATGTTCTATGCAACCTCAGCGAAGGCTGTTACGACACGTGGTTGGCGTACTCCTATCTCGTCTAACTTTATAATTGTACGAAAGAGATACATATTTCTTTAATTCAATATATTGTTTAAAGAGAAACATTTTCATTTTTACCTTTAAGAAAAGGCGGCAGTTTCTTAAGAAATTCTTCTTAAGAGTAATCTTATATGTCGAATATCGACAACACTGGAAATACGTTTACTACTATTAACTTTATAGTAATAAAAGAATCAACATTTTGTTAAAATAAACGATACAAATTTTATCAAAACCCAACAAGATTTACCCGAAACATCAGAAATCCAGAAAGTAAAACACTATTTTCGGCTGTATGTTCCACTGAATTATTTATTATATTGTTTTGACTCCCTGAAGTAATTTTTGAATCATTTTGCCCGCAATAAAAACATACTGATTTATTATCATTGATACTAAAGGTCATTTGTCGCTAAATCATTTAAATGATGAAAGTAATCTTTAAGTTTCAAGGTGGGAGAAGGAAATTACCATAAATAAAAATGTGAAACTAAATATTGTCGGTATTCTAAAGTATAATAATACAGTTTTAGGAGTGCAACTTGTTTCCTAAACCTATTACGAACTAAAGATATTTAAACTATAAAGCCTCCGGACGTATTCTATAATTCTCAAGGTAACGAAACAGAAGTAACATAATGCGGTTACGTGCCCAGTTATTACATGTGACATAAAACTCTCGAAGTGGGTTCCGTAAATGCCTGGAGGACTGGAACTTGCAGCAAACTCGAACTGGAGACGAGGAAGTGATCACTCTGGAATGTTAACTCAGCAATAGTCAACTTTCCAGTAACAATGGGGAGACGTTGCGTACGCATGCGCAACAGGAAGACTGCTTGGGGACATCGTGAAGAATGACATCCAGTATGTATTAACTTAATGAAAGCGTTGTCTCCTTATCTACGATCAAGATGTCACAGAGGTGTAAGCTCTGCGGCCCCTTGCGTCAAGATTCGCAATTAAGATTATAACGATTCTTAGTTTCCACCCACCCTTTTCTTCACAATGCTGCCTCCTTGACATTTATTGGCTGTATTTCATTTAGTAACCTCTTTTTCTCTTAACACAGATTTATCATTTTGATTTTCCTTCACTTGTCCTCCATTTCTCCATGGTTTGCTTACTGCTTTCTGCCTCTGCCTCCCCAACCCCCCTGCGTTATTTTTTGGTGACTTGTTTTGGGAAACACCTTTGTATTTGTTAGTCCAAGAACCCAAAAGCCAATAAAGAAATACACAACTTGGTTTTACTCGAAATAGATAGAGGGATTTCCTTCGGGAAGAAATTAATCGACGGCTGTTCTAACCTTGATGGGGGTCGAAGTGGGATGGTATTAAAAGGGTCAATAATCTTTAAAGTGGCAGTGTTCGCTTACGCGTTGACGGATTTTATTGAAAAAAGCACCGTTGGAATTTTTATAAAAATTGGAAAATAGTTGGTATCTTGTAAAATTTTTCTAACTTATGTAAAACAGCTGATACCTATGAAATGACAAAATGTTTGTTGTTCCTGGTTGTGCAAGTGTACCTTAAAAGTGGCCATGTTCGCTTATGTACTGACGGATTTTGCTGAAACAAGTACCGTTGGAATTATAATGAAATTGCTCAAATAGTTAGTCCCTGATAACTATACGGTTTTTTTTGTTATTTGACTTTAAATATTTTCAACTGACGCCATTTTGTTAACGCTAAAGAAAATAACACGATTTTCAAAAATTTCCCTTATCTATTCAAACATATGTGCCACATTTGGTTTCCTTAGCTTAAATAATTCTAGAGATATTATTTTTTTTGTACAAAAATACAAATTGCGGCTGGCGGCTAAACGAAACATTTCTCGACCTATACTTATATGTCATTTTTTGCTTGGAATGAAGAATACTATCTCCCACAGAAGTTTGTGACACCCTTTTGTGGACACACTGTATATATAAGCAAATGTGTGAATTAAGCTATAAACGAAGAATAAAAGAATATGATGTGATTTTCCTTCAAGAATTAGAATACATAGATTATGTAAATAATATACAAAACATTACAATACATTATACGGCTTTTGTACTCGTGTATTAGGAAAACAAACCTATATATATGTAACGAATATTGAATATATTAGCCGTATGAAACGACGGCATACGGAAATATTGTCTATAGCAGAACACAGTTACAAATCTAATCATGGAATAGAATTCGACAAACGTAGTTTCAAATATTCCGTACTATTATCCAAGGAAAATGGGAAAGACCATAGAAATAATCAATCAATGTTGGGAGAACCTATGGCTGTACGGGTTAGACGTTGGACTTTGGATCTAAATTAGAGATTGTGCAAGTTCAAATCCTGTCTGTGACCGTAGCACTTTTTTTACCATTCAACCTTGTACTGTATGGTCTCTCCGCCTTATTCGGTTTGATAGGATCCTCGCACAAGCAGTGGCCCATGAGGGCAGTAAAAACTAGGTTAAAATGGGGATAAATCTCATCGTTCTTAAACATAAATTAACAGTTCAAGACAGCAAATCAAGACAGTTCTACCCTCTTTAAATGACTTATAAAAGCATAAGTGTTTTATTGGCAGTTTCAGCAACGTCTGTTGTATAAAGATGGTTTTCCACAGCGAGGTAGAAAATGAGGAAAACAGAACGGTACTTGTATTCCGGGGAGGTTTCTAAATTCATATTAATTGTTCATTCGTAATAGTAATGTATGTTTACTGTCTATTTTTAGTGATTTCTTATAACACAGTTTTAAAAAGTTGGTTTTTTTAGTTCTGAATTACCTAATCTTAACCTCGTCTCAGAAGAAATCATGAATTGCAGGAGACACACATGCGTTTAAGATAGATTTGTACGTTAATGTAGTATACATTGTTATTACTGTAGAAAATGACAGAACACGTTTTTGTGATTGTAATAAACGCCAAGCAGTTTTATATAAGTATCCACTTCTGAAATGTGGCCAGCTTCACACTGCCACCAACAGGTTTCACACTTTGATAGCCTCCGGCCGGCGCGAAGTCCTCCACAATTACGTGTCCTGGGCCAGGATATTGTCCTTGAACTATATGAAAGTATCATTAAAGCCACAAAGCCGAGAAACTCCATATTGGCACCACAGACAAGAAAGTACAACGCGCTACGCATGGTATTGCGGCACTTTCTTCTGTCCTCTGTCATATTCATGATCGGCGCTCCTTCGATTTGATGTCGATGACCGGGCAGATATGTTCTCCATCATATATGTTGGATCAATTATTGCTGTCTTGGAAAATCTTCCATTGCCACAGAAAAGCAAATTAAACTGCCTTGTTATACACAAACTTGTCCATCGTTTCTTCACATTCTACCCTAATGGAGACTTACCTTCCATGAGCACATTACCTTGATGTAGTAGGTTCTCGTACTCATGTGTCACACAGATGTAACAAAAATTAAGAGGATTCAGCACTCTAGATGGCAAAAAGTGCTTGCTGTATTATTATTCTCTAGTTCTTAACAAGAATTATGTCATAAAAAGTTGTTTTCAATCATATTTCTGTATTGGCCATTTTATAAAGTTCTGCACTTTTTGATTTTACGATGCTGCGCGAGCGTTGCGACCGATTATCCGCGAAAGTTTTTTGCAAATAATAAGAAAAAAAGTTTTGTGGGCATCCAGACACTAGTAGGCTATCTATCTATTTTTGTATTATAAACCGATTTTCAGTATTACATTTAGTTATAACATATTTTTAGAAAATTAAATTTTTTCTAAAATACTAAAATAAAACCATGCATGCTTCACATCCTCCTTCACAGCTTATGAACATGTGAATGTGAAAAAATATGAATTTACAAAGGATCTTAGTTCCTTTAATTTGAATAAAAAACAAATTGGATTAGTAATTTCTTAAATATAAAATTTGAAGAAAACATTTACCTCATAAATAAACTCTAAAAGAATGAGCCACCATTTTTCTCTGAATCAACACCTCATAAACCAAAAAAGAAAATAAATATTATTTCTATGCCATCAATTAAACATGACTTAGTCCATTTTTAAATCCTCTTAACAGCTCTAGGTATGAGACGGCCACGAGAGTTCGTAAGAATTTTGAATAAATTGTTTAATTCAGTATTGACAGAAATAGCCGGATATTTTGAAGACGTACAGCTTGAACAAAATAAAAATTTATGAAATGAAACATATTTTTTTAAAGATAGAGATAGCCCTTTCTAAATTTGTCACAATATAAACTAAATTGGTTTCCTTCTTATTTAAAAATTCCCCTCCCAATAGGGTCTCACATCTACGCTGCTTTTTGGACTCGCTCTATTAATCAATTATATTTATTCCTCATTAAGCATTATACATGCAATAGATGTTGTCAAAATATATAATATATACAGAGTGAGTTTTATGTCCTGGCACACCTGGATATAATTTAAACTGCCCAAGATATATATGTGATTGTGAACCTTGACCCTACCTATTATAACTATTTTTTAATTTTTCAAGGGGGGTTGAAAATTTTCCCCCTTTTCTAAAGGGGGGTAAAGGGAGCAACTAAAAATTTTCAAATACAAACCCCTATCATGTGACCCCTCATTTTAAAGGGAATAAAAAAATAAATCCAATAATGCAAACTAGAGGTCTCTACGTTTATTTTAACAGATTTTATGACAAATTTACAATTGAGTAAAGGGGGGCAACTAAACATTTTCAAATACAAACCCCTATCATGTCTGAAGTTTTTACACACGTCTAGCACACTGTCAAACAGCCGAAGGTGAACAGTTTGAACATCTGCTACATTAAAACAGGTAACTGTCTATAGTATTTGCGTTAGTGTTGACTCATGTTACGATAAACGGGATGAGACAGTTACTGATTTTATTATTGTAAATTTGTTATAAAATCTGTTAAAATAAACGTAGAGACCTCTAGTTTGCATTATTGGATCTCTTTTTTTATTCCCTTTAAAATGAGGGGTCACATGATATAGGGGTTTGTATTTGAAAATTTTTAGTTGCCCCCCTTTACCCCCCTTTAGAAAAGGGGGGAAAAATTTTCAACAACTTGAAAAATTAAAAAATATGTTATAATAGGTAGGGTCAAGGTTTCACATAGATATCTCGGGCCGTTTAAATTATACCCAGGTGTGCCAGGACATAAAACTCACTCTGGATAACTAATAGATTGAATTCAGCATTATGTCACATCTTATTTAGAACATAAAATTAGAGGACATACTTAATAAAAACAATATCCATTATCTTTACCAACAATAATAATTTATAACGACTTAAGCCTTAAACAGATAAAAACAGCTAAATGACAAAAATGCAACAACTTATAATAAACATTAAAAAGGCATAACAATCTGACCATAATATAACATTAAATAAATAATATGATACATAACAAGACAAAACATAATGAAAGGTTAAAACTAAGGAAGATGAGTACACTAAAACTAAGTTAAATCAACAAGTTCATAACTAATTTATGACAGAGATTAAATAGGTGGTAACAAGTATTAAAATAAATAATCCCACACAGTACACAAGAATGATTAAAACTAACAAAGAAACATGTCTACCACAGATACATTTACAAATTCGTGTATAATGTAAAAAGAATTAAAAACCAACCATTTATAAATTTTACTCTTAAAGCTCTTAAAGTTGAATTCTTTCATTCCCATAGGCAATCTATTGTAGAGACTTAAGCCCATTATGAGTGGCTGGATTTTACTTTTCCATTCTGGTGAAAGGAGTGTTCAGTAAATTACAATTATGAGTATTCAATGAACCTATTACAGTTCTACAATGATGATTCTTTTCTCCTATAGATAAACAATAATAAAGGTTTACAATGTAAATTTTATTCCGCTTCATTGATGATCTTCAGTGCTTTTTTTGTATCAACAGAACACACTCAACTAGTCTTCTTAACAGAAATAAAATTCTAGAAAGTTTTGTTGACAGCTGGTTGTTGTGGGGTACCCAAAACAGTTGCCGGCCATAATTATTTCTAAAAACTGTACATACTGGTCAGAAGCAATATCCTCTGGTAATGATATTAAACTAACAATAGCTGTTATGAAGTATTTTTTATAATATCATTAACATTGTCCCTAAGCAAATTTATTTCAGGCCCAGTTGACAGAAGAGTAGTGTCATCTGCATATATGTAGGATTTAGCAAGAACATTGCTTGGAAGGTCGTTTATTAAAAACTAGGAATAAAAGAGGGCCCAGCACTGAACCCTGGGGTACCCCACATTCCATCGCAACTATAGGTGACCACTCACCATTGACACACGCCATCTGCCTTCGATTTGATAGGTAAGATTTAAATAATTTTAAAACAGTGCCTTTAATGCCATAATATTTTAACTTCTGGAATAAAAAATAATAATCCACACACTCAAAGTCTTGGACATCCTGGCATAGTCCCTAGTTGCCTTCCCTGGATACAAAGACCCAAAACTGATTAGCTACGAATTAATACACTTAAAATCTTACTTTGTATTCACACCTTCTCTAGTAAATACAAATATTGATTTTATATTACACTGGTGCACTCGTTTGGAATATTTTTTTTTTAAATTTGTATATTAAATGGGGGAAATATCTATCTTCTTAGGCAGATAGTCATTTCCGATTTCCATAGAAAATCAGTTGAGATACACCGCTTAAATTTAATTACACTTTAGGTCATCATGAGGCATCAGTGGGTTGGAATTAGTAAAGAGAAGTATTTTGATTAAAGCGTTTTAAAATATATTTTCTGAAAAATTATGATTCCACGAAGACTGGTGGGAATTTGCAGTGTGGCCATAGCCAGCTGAGCCGATCAATTATTAGTCACGATTTTAACAATGGAAGTCTTCTACTATCTGGAATACTCCAAGACAGGTTCTAGTAGGCAATTTCCTGCCAACGATAGTCAAGTTGCCAGGGCGGACATTGTATCGAAGTCGTTGTGCCGCTATCGTGTAGAATAGGGCGGGTGGCGATGTAGAACGTCTAGGCCCAAATTCTATAGTTGGGGAACCCTTCTAAATCATGTCTAAGTTATTAGTTTAAATTAATCTCATCAAATGTGGTTAGGTTTGGATGGAGGAAATCGAGTGGCGGATCCACGGTAAATAATAGTAGCCTATGATTTATTAGTAGTCCTCTGGCAGGGCGCTCCTCTTCCGGTAGCGACTCCATGAGGTTCTGGAGTTAGTAGGGATCTCATATAATCAGGTCTAAAGAAGAATGTTCAGTTAATTGTTGACACGTGATTTGCTTGCACGTGTCGTGGTTCGTCTTCAATTTGTGCCTATTCGAAAAATGGATCAAAGTATCAGATATGTATCAAATTTTGTGTTAAAAATGCGCGGACGCATTCCGAATGTAGATTGTGCTTATGGAGAAGCGACCTTGGACATGTAACGTTTATGCGCGTCAAGAACAAACGAAACGATGAAGTGAAGTAAATATGCTATTGGCGAAACGTCGAATCGCCGTAGAGAATATACCGATGACCTGATCATATCGATTGGCTCGTGCTATTCGATTTTTACCACTGATTTGGGCATGAGACGTGTCGCCGCGAAATTCGTACAAAAATTTGCTCAATTTCGACCAAAAACAGCATCGCATTACTATTGCTAATGGGCTGTTGGACGCCCCAAATTTGTTCCAGAGGGTCATAAGCGGTGACGGATTACGGGGTTTATGGTTATGACGTCTCATTCATCCCAATGGAAGCTGCCGCACGAATCAGACTGAAAAAGCGCGTCAAGTTCGGTCGAATGTGAAAGTTTTGCTTACAGTTTTGTTCGATTGCAGGGGCGTGGCGCATCATCAGTTCTTGCTACAGGGTAGAACTGTTAATAAGGAATATTATCTGGAAGTTACGCGCAATTTACGCGAAGCAATCCACCAGAAACGCACGGATTTTTGCACCACCATTACGCCCCTTCTTACTCATCGTTACTTGTGCTTGATGTTTTGGCCAAAACAAACACAATTAAAATTGATGAATAAATAAATAATAATAATAAATATAAAAAAAAACAATATTTGTGAGATTTATTGAACATACCTCGTATATAACATTAGTATTAAAGGTAAATTATACAACTCTGATGGTATGGTTGGCATGTTAATAGCCTCTTGATAAATGATCGGTACTTCCTTTGGGGGCAGCTCTTTTACTCTACGAATCGTTGTCTCAACGACCCTATTTTTTATATTTGCAATATCAGTGTTGGGTCTTTTACACTACTAATCGTTGACTCAACGACCCTTTCTGAAAAAAAATAACAAATAACAGAGGGTCTTTTACTCTACGAAGCGTTGTGACAACGACCCGATTTTACTAAGAAAACTAAAAGTTCAATCCAATGGTTCTTTGTCACAACGACCCATATACGAATATAAGAATAGAACTACAAGTGGGTTCGTTGACACAACGACCCTTTTTCCATATTTTTTATCTAATTCATTAAATTGGGCCCGTTTACACTTCGGATCTTTGTATCAACGGCCCAAATATAAAATTAAAAGTTGAAAAGTAGAAAAAGGTTCGTAGAATCAACAACCTAGTTTCAGAATAAGTTGAAATATATGTATTAAGGGGTCGTTGACTCAAAGACCCTATAATGCATCTAACCTCAAATAAGACATTCTAGGGCGTTTACTCAACTGATCGTTTGTCTCAACGCCCTCCGTCCCAAACAAGCACTTTCAAACGAAACAGGGTCAATCAGTCAACTCCTAGCACGGTAGGCATGAAGGCGCTGCGTCTGTGCCGAGTTTAGTCCTAACATCTGATATAAGGGTAAATACTTTGTATAAGTATTATATCTAAATATTTTGTTTATTATACGTATATATTATTGAACTAGATTTAAAGTCTGGTAACAGTTGTATTTATAAAAATATAAGAAATATTTTTAAGACATACATTTCTAGTTATGATTCCCATTTCTTGTTTATGTATTAAAATATATTTCACTCATGTACATAAACTGAAATAATGTAACTGTCATTCATATTTCTACTTCTGTCGGAAACAGGTTGAGGTTTTATAATTATTATTAAATGGTTAAGCAAACAGTACCCAACGTTCAAATTAAAGTTAAAATGAAAACATTGCAAAACAAATGAAAACACTAATACTAAATTTTTACAACTACAACTCCAAACATGCACTATGAGGAATTCGATTGACAGTGCCGAAGCCACTCATCTGAGAAGGACGAAAGATTTAATTTCTGTATGTCTGTATGACCGCACAATATATCGAAAACGAATTGACTTATATATGGTTACTGATTTTATAGCGATCACTTTTAAATTGCTATTGCGGTTAACCGTACAGTGACGGGAAAAATCGCAGAAGAAATAAATTTGTAAGCAAACTGTGTACAGTCATATGACATTTTTAGATGTGATGGCATGGTAACACAAGTACCCTATCCATCCGCAAGATATTTCTAAAAATGTCTTTTTTGTGTGCTTTAAATTTTATATGAATCTTTATTTATACATAGACAAGAAGGAGCTCCATTTTGGCGCATGTATACTCATTTTTTCGGCTGAGCGTAATATATTAGGTATATTGTAACATATACGTACTTGAATTCTGTGCGCTCCACTACCCGTATGTTATTTGTATTATATCTGATTGAGTTCATTTATAAGTCTAGGTGAGTTACTGTAGTCGACACTATATACATCATCTGATATCAAAACTTTCTTACACTCAGTAGCTAATCCCATCGTGTAACTGTAGAATATTTAGCGTATCAACTATACCATGTAATCGATTTGTTAATTACATGTATAAGTTGTTAAAAGAGGTTTGTTTGCATTGGATAGTTTTAACAGTTTAAATTAATCTATGGTCAAATATCAATGGAATGAAACTTAAATATTCTAACTAGAACTACAGAAACAACAGTGAGGTAGTCTCAGGTAAAGGCTCGGGTGAGGTGGTTCCTTCCTCAAAATGGTGTCGTTAGCAGACAATGCAATAGTTTTATTGCAACCGGTCTCGAGTTTACGTATATAAAATATACGTACATGTATATTTTGGAAATTTAACATCAGAGACACACCTTTCTATAAATAAGTTGCCTGGTAGCAAAATAGTTACACAAATTATTTAAAAATACTAATATTAAAAGGAAGTAGTTTTGGTGAAAAGGTTGATTGGCTTGCCGCAACATCTCCCTTTGATATAATATTTTTCATATAAAGCCATCCTATAATTGACAAACAATGACTGTAATTCTAAAAATCTAATATACCAAATAAATTGCAAGTAATGCTCCATACAATACATTGGCCAAACATCTAACCATTTATGAATCCGTATGACAGGGCATAGGTTTGATATATTCCATAAAAAATAAAGAAAAACATTAGCAAGACATGGTCTAGAACATAAAACAAGAGTGTTTTACATTAAAAGGAATACACCAACTACCACCATTCCCTGATGAAAATTACAACAGATTAAAACTAAAGCACGTAGAGCAAACTCATTAAATCATGTTGAAGACAAAAAAAACCCATTTGGTCTAAATTTAATACAAATTTTTAAAGACATAAATTTAAATTATTGTTAAAGATTAAAAATTTGTCAAAAATTAAAAGTTTTATTCCATCCTTTCTAAAAATCAAACTGTTCGAAACAAGATTAAATAAGAAAAATTTTACGTCAGCTGGACTTTATCAAATGTTATGCACTGTGTTTAAATTTATCATTTCATGATTCTTGTTTACGTTTTATATAGATTTGTATTAACTTAATTTAAAACTTCCTGAAGACGGTATTAAATCCCCTGAAATATAAAAGTGAAAAATGGTTCTTTTTTTTCTTCTATTTAACACAGTGACGATAAATATTATTGAAACACTGCATAATTTTGTTATAGGTGAAAAGGAGATTATATATTTTACAGTATTTCTTTAAGTGCAATAGAGTTTTTTAAGTCTCCTAAAAGACAAAATTATAAGATGCAGCCTATTTTAGCTTTGTGAAATGCAGCCAGAATAAGAATGTTTTGTAAGTTTTATTGAACATTAAAAACCAGCTCATTCACAATAGTGTGTTATCTTTTTAAACTATTACTAAGGATTTTTATCGTTCATTGAAATAAAAAGAAATATTTTCATATTCATTTACAACTTTATTTCACAATTGACCCTCCGCCACACCCCCCAAGTACAGACAGTACCTGAGACTACTAAGCTGTTATTAGAAATTTGTAACTACTGTAAGTTGGATCAATTCATAAATTCAAGAGAATGTCAGATCCTACAATGGCATTCAAGCCAATAAGAAGGAATGGCGGTATTTCTATTTATAAGAATTATTTTCTTCAACTAGTAATTTCAGGTCATGGCTTGCCATCTCGACCGTTGACAGGGAACTGTGTTGTTGCAATCCGTAAAATTTGATTTCTTCCACTGAGATCTTTAATGTCCAGGCTACTCATCTAGATCTTTGATAAGAAATTGTGGTCGACAAGGAATTTTTGCAGTGGAAAATCCATCAGAGTGGTTCCGCCTCGGAGAATTTTAGGTCCAGCTTGACATCTAGACCGCCGACAAGGAAATTTTGCTGTGGCAGTCCATCAGAGTTGTTCTGCCTCGGAGAATTTCAGGTCCAGGCTTGACCATCTAGACCGCCGACAAGGAATTTTGCTGTGGCAGTCCTTCAGAGTTGTTCCGCCTCGGAGAATTTCAGGTCCAGGCTTGACATCTAGACCGCCGACAAGGAATTTTGCTGTGGCAGTCCATCAGAGTTGTTCCGCTCGGAGAATTTCAGGTCCAGGCTTGAAATCTAGACCGCCGACAAGGAATTTTGCTGTGGCAGTCCATCAGAGTTGTTCCGCCCGGAGAATTTCAGGGTCCAGGCTTGACATCTAGGACCGCCGAACAAGGAATTTTTGCTGTGGCAGTCCATCAGAGTTGTTCCGCCTCGGAGAATTTCAGGTCCAGACTTGACATCTAGACTGTCGACAAGGAATTTTGGCTGTGGCAGTCCATCAGAGTTGTTCCGCCTCGGAGAATTTCAAGTCCAGACTTGACATCTAGACTGTCGACAAGGAATTTTGCTGTAGCAGTCCATCAGGGTTGTTCCGCCTCGGAGAATTTCAGGTCCAGGCTTGACATCTAGACCGTCGGCAAGGAATTTTTGCTGTGGCAGTCCATCAGAGTTGTTCCGCCTCGGAGAATTTCAAGTCCAGACTTGACATCTAGACTGTCGACAAGGAATTTTGCTGTAGGCAGTCCATCAGGGTTGTTCCGCCTCGGAGAATTTCAGGTCCAGGCTTGACATCTAGACCGTCGGCAAGGAATTTTGCTGAGGCAGTCCATCAGAGTTGTTCCGCCTCGGAGAATTTTCAAGTCCAGACTTGACATCTAGACTGTCGACAAGGAATTTTGCTGTAGCAGTCCATCAGGGTTTGTTCCGCCTCGGAGAATTTCAGGTCCAGGCTTGAGATCTAGACCGTCGACAAGGAATTTTGCTGTGACAATCCATCACAAACTATTTTCTTCCACTAAAATTTTCATACTTTTGAGTTTAGGTTCTTGTAATGAAATCCAGACAGCTAGCAAAATATTCAACTATTAGTTTTCAGAAAACGTTTATTTTAAACTTACGGTTTCAGGTACTTAGGAAGATATCCTGGTCACCGACAAGGATTCGGAGAATTTTATCCTTCAAAACTTCTGTTCCCACTGATGACTTGGTCCTTGGAAGGCATTGTGGCAGCCGGTACGGATTTAATCATAGTTTTGTTTCCTACTGAAGATTATGACTATTGAGAATGACATTCTTGTTTAAACAAGATTTAAAGTTGTAGGCATGAAATTTTACTTGATAATACATTGATCCACTGTTTTTATTTAAAATGATGATTATTGAAGTGCAGTTTTGAAAATTTTACAGTAGCTTGGTCTGACTTTAAATTTTGAATGAAATTACGTTTCACTTTCCATAAACCATAGTTACTGATGTCAACAATAAAAAATTAAGAAGTTGACTATCCTGTTAATGTTAGCACCTTTATACCAATTGCTTGCTAAATAATCTTTTAGTACTATCGCTAGCCAGTTACACACTATGGTGTCACCCACAATCAACATTTTAAACGTTCAATAACTGTCCACTTTGAATCCGTGTCCACAGTAATCCGAACGCACGCTATTCCGAACGACCTTCAGTCTGTATTTTTAGGATTTTTATGTTACAATTTTAAATCCAGTGTGAGCCACCGAGCATTATATCATTAGTTGTAGAGTGTTTCTGATAGTTTATTAATATTTCCTCATATAAAGCAAACAATCGGATCAAAGGCACGCCTTTGCAAGTTGCTAACCTTTACCTTCAATATACTAAATTATTTTGAGTACTCCCAATGTCACTCGCAATGTCAGTGTATCTCTGAATATCGCCATATTTCAATTCAACTGCCATTCAGAAAGTATTTTTGTAACGAAGTTATATAAAACTCGAAAACTTATGTACATTTAAAAGATTAATATAATTATCTTTGTAAATAATAAGGCAATGCTTTTATTTTGGGAAGTTCTTATCTCCCTATAAATTGTATTTGTATTTTTATCAAGCCGCATATAAACATTGTCCCGTAACTCTTTTTGCAAAAGTGTTCTACCAAACAGCACAGTAAACTTTATTTCAAAATTTAAAAATTTTCAAACCAGATACAAATGTTTGAAAATTTGACCAAACATTTGATACAAAATAATAGAATACAAAATGGTGGTAAGGAAACTTTTAGGTTGCATGTAATAATAAACAGTTTGCAATTTACCTTATGCTGGAATCTCCGGGAGATATTTAGGATTTTCACGATCACAACCCCCCAGAATCCATAACCACTACAGACCAAAAATGTATGTAATATATATATATATATATATATATACATATATATATATGTGTGTATATATATTTTTATATATATATATATATATATATATATATATATGGCTATTTTAACAACTACCAACCATAAATAAAAGAAACAAGGTTTTTTGTTATTCCAGGTTTTTATCTACTTTTATTAATTTGATCTATATTCTTGATATTTAGAATTGCTATTTATCGTTACAATTTCCATTTTTAATATTTATTTGCATTCCATTTTTATCACTCTTACTTGGTAATGT
The DNA here is from genome assembly GCF_021130785.1 of Homalodisca vitripennis. Lineage (NCBI taxonomy): Eukaryota > Metazoa > Arthropoda > Insecta > Hemiptera > Cicadellidae > Homalodisca > Homalodisca vitripennis. The sequence continues at coordinate 39,748,967 of NC_060211.1, read as the reverse complement.
CTTATCATTACTGCTTATAAAGTATATCTGTATCCGGTAAAAAGGGGTTTATATTAATATAATTTTAAATGAATACAAAACAAATTATTACATTTGTAAATTTATAGTGGCAAGAGAATAATGTACGCTACATCAATACGAGCGCAAACATTCAGCGCCGTACGACTGGTGCGCAGTAACATCTCGCCACAATGTCTGGCTGCACGCAGTTGACACAAAGACCCTAGTAGACTAAAAGAACCTCTGAACAGTTAAAAGTAGGTCGTTGTCTCAACGACCCTCTTACTATATTTTATCCATTGAGTTAAAAATGGGTCGCTACGACCCTTCTTCACATTGCTTATACATTTCTCCATTTTTGGTCCGTTGACACAAAGAATGGTTGAGTAAAAGACCTGGTTCTTTCAATATAAGCATTTAATATAATTTAGGGTCGTTGAGACAACGACCCATCTTTTGAAATATTAAACTAAACTGGCAAAAAGTGGCGTTGTTGCTACGAACCCAGTTGAGTAATTGACCCTTTTCATTCGTTTTACTGGGTCGTTGTCACATACGAAACCTATGTAGAAAATCTTAAATATCAAAATGGGGTCGTTGTCTCAACGACCTGTAGACTAAATGACCCTGTCTTATTTGTTATTTTCTCAGAAAGGGTCGTTGAGTCAACGATTAGTAGTGTAAAAGACCCGTCACCCTTCCTTTACGCAACACGAAATATAACAAAATTCAATTCTCTGTTTAAAGTTTGTGATTGTCGATGGAAGGTTTAAAATGAATTATGATCTACACTACGTTTCAATGATTGGAATCTACCCTCTTCTTCAGATGTACAAAGGACCCTTAGACATTAAAAAACTAAAAATGCGGCAACGGACTGCCACTTAAGTTAAAATAATTATTAAGTCATACCTGGCAAACTGCATGAAGCCTAGAGCCTACACTAGAGAGAACATGAACCCAAGCAATGTTACTGCACAGGAACCAAGAGCACAAGACGTCATACCCGAACTGACGAAGGTGAAGCAATGTCTTAACTTTCGAGCCAATTTTAAGCGGCAGTTTTTTTTTTAGTTTTTTATGTCTCAGGGTCTTTTCTACACCTGAAGAAGAGGGTAGATTCCTATCCTTGAAACGTTGTGTTACACTTTTTTGTAACATAAACTATGGAAAATGTTCGAAAACTAGTCTTTCAACATATTCAAGATGTATAACTCTTCATAGTACTCCAGCGTTATTCCGGACCTATGGATTCGTTGAAGGGGGTGAAAGTTTGACGAATTCCTCTCTCTTGCAGGATGGTACACGACCGAAGATCCGATACCACGGGCGGTCACGACGCTGTCCCAGGACGGTAGGGTTCGTGACGTCATCCTCACACCTGTGGCCTGTCTGTCACACGTCGTTGGGTCCACACTTCCGTCACTCTCTCATCTTCCGGCCTGATTGTCAGTAATGACCCGTGATGGCCTATTTCGGGTTAAATTCGATCTTTCGTCCACATTCGAGTGGATATTTTCATTATCAATTCAAAATTAAACTTGCATAATTAATTGTTAACCCTCCATCAGGCGCTTAAAATTAGAAACACCATCAGGCGCTCACGGAAGTTTCCTCCAGGTTAGCGAATAATGGATATTATAGTCGATTAAACTATTTTTATTTGTTTAAATATTCATATTGATTTACAATGTAATATATTCATTTTTATAAATTAAATAAATGTTACTCTCTTACGTAATGAATTTTCCAAATAAGAAGTACAAAATTTAAAAAAATGTTATTGTATAATAACAACATAATTTATTTTAAGGAATATAAATGTTCAATTAATTGTAAAAATGTTTAACCTACTGAAATAATATATGTAAATTAACTTAGATTTTAACTTCTTACAAAAACAACTTACTTCAATTCTTGAGATATTATACAATTGTAATGTCAATTATTGCTCTAAAATCAAAATTTATTCTTTACTAAATTTCTTTAAACACTACACAAAGTTTCAAAACATTTTCCTTCTGGTTCTTATAATGACAATGTTCACTCCATAAACAGTACTGAAATGTTCCCTAGCACACGGGTACTGTACTGACAAGTCTCTCGTCTTCATTCTCCATTTCACAAAATTTAAATAAAATATATTTTAAAACTTAAAAAGAAACCATCACAGGACACACATTTGGGCGCACATGGATTATTACTCAATAAAAACTAAACACTATAAGGCGCTCACGGAGATTTCGTCCAATCACTACAAACGCAAGATCGGGCGCTCACGGAGGAATCGTCCAGACTCGCACGGAAGTAGACCTCATACTGACAGACTTTGACAAAGATAAGCGGGAGACTATTGTTTCGCTTCCCCGAAAGATGCTCGTGAAATACACTGCGGGAAACGACTGCCAACATCAGAAAAGTAGTACTATTTTTAATAATAAAAAATACACGGAGGAAAACTCCGTTTAGCGCCCGATGTAGGGTTAATTAAACAGATCAAGGCACGTGAATTTTTGCTTGTAATATAAAATCAAAAAAAAATAAAATAATTTAAATTGACATTGTTATAAAAAATTATCTAAAAACATAACATTTTTTATAATAAACCTCCAAATGCAGGAAAAACTACATAGACAAACTGTTAAACACTTTTACCCATAGCACCTGTAGGCCTATAGATAATCTTATTAAATATTTTAATTTTATGGGTGGCTGCGTTTCAATACGATAGACTAAATAAATTTTATAATATTTAGTATCGGCTTGTGTGCAGTAAAAAACAAATGAATGCTTTTAGATAAACAAAAATTAAAAAGAATAATTTGATATTCCACGGAAATAAAATATTCCATAAGCACGTGTTTTTATTTCGTTGTTAATAATAACAACTTAATTCCATTTTTATTTTATTAATTGTTATAACCAGGTCTCAAAAGAGGCTAGTAGTAGGCCTATCTTGTTTCTGCCGTAAAGAGCGCCATTTATGCTGGCCACGGGTCTGTTCAGTGTTGTTAGTGGTAGGTTGTTGCGAGTAGATGCAGTGTGACTTGTATTATTTATGTCTGTTTATTAGTGTTAATTTTATTTATGCATGTCTCAGAGACAGTGTACATTATACACAAATTGTTGTAATTCCTTACTTCTGCGTGTAACAACGGTCATAGTATTTGTTCATTTTAGCCTAAATTGCAGTCATGTGTTAGGTTAGTTATTCACCGGTTGAATGTATCAGATTGCAGATCTCAAAACATGTTAATGATTTTTTGTATTATTGAACAATTTCAAAATGTGTGCCATATCGACAAAGCTTCCATCGTAAAAAAACAATCTTTTTTACCAGTTTATTTTTTTATGTTTTAACGTAATACGTCATTTTTACAACATTCTCCCAATATTTATATATTAAGTCTAATAACTTTGCATAAAAACAGCTCGTTATCTTGCCGTCCTCATGAATTCATTCATTGACATTTACAAGCTTATCTTAGGAGTCATCAATTTAACAGTTACAAAAAAGAATAACAGTAAGCATTGTTAAGTCTGTTAGTATCAAAAAATGCATAAATATTGGTTTATTTTCCGAACTTCGATTTTTTTAATTGCATATTATGGACAATGTACATGAGTCAGAAGACATACGCCAAAACAGTATTAATTCATTTATTTATTCTTCGAACGGAATTACACCAGAAATACACATAAACAAGTTAAAAAGAGTATAAACGATTAATAGCACTAATAATATTTACTTATATAATTAAATAGCAAACAGTGTTAAAAATAAATAATTAACAAAACAAAGAATAAGTAAGAAGTATGTTAGTTAACAAATAATCAACAAAAAGTTAAAAAAAACAAGGAAAATAATTATAGTTAAATATAAAAACTAGCAACAGTAATAAATTGGTGGTGTGTGATAAGAAATAAATAACAACAAAGTGATAAAAAAATTTGATAAATAACCATATGCAAAAATGGCAATATATAACCAGTAACATGCAAGAAAAGATAAATAATCAGACACATGCGTAAACATCAACAACAATCTTAAATAATTAAAAATAAACATTAACACAATCCGCTACATGCATACTAGAGTGACGAGCGTGCTTGTGTATGGGTGTGTGTGTGTGAGGGGGGGGGGGTTAAGTTGCTAGCTTTACAAGGGAAGCCACTTTTCTTCTGAATGATGCGATTGTCTTATTGAAGAAGTCAACGTGTGGAGCAGCATCACTTCCAGCTCTAAGAAGTCTAGAGAGACCGCTGTGGTCAGAGACTTATACAAAACGACACAAGTGTGTGGTGAGTTGCAGTGTTTCGTGGGTCTAAATATGAACCCCAATAACGAGTTAGCTCTTGCGATGATTTGTAGAATGTGTTCCTGGGGGCTGAGAGAAGGTGACATAATCAACCCCAGATCCTTGACCTTATCCACTCTTCTCAATAAAGTGTTGTTTAAAGAATATTCATTGGTGAAAGTATTAGCACCACGTTTGTAGGATAAGACAACACACTTATTCTCAACTCCATTCCGTTCGCACGACACCAGACTCCAATGTTGTTCAGAGAATTATCTCTTTTCTATTCATTCATGATTCATTATCTATACAGGGTGGAAAAAAAGTATGGAAACGCTTTCACTAATTTTGTATGGCTTCACTTATACAAATTAAATTTTGTACATCACCACTTGTATTAAGAACCTAGTTTTTTGAGACCAGTGGGGACATTTTATCTTTTCAGGGGGTCGGCCCGTGAGGAGTCGGACGAAAATCTTAAATGTAAGCATAGGCCGAGTTTGGTATCAAATTAAAGGTCTAGTAAAGAGAAAACTCATTACCACAAACCGCACTTAAAAAGGTTGACCCTATCCAGAGTACGGGCCGTTTGAATTTCATAAATAACGTTTGATTAATTATTATTTCTCCGCAATTTCATAGTCTCAAGTAAACTGTTCTAACTGAAAATGACACTTTATGGAACACAATTATCCAAAAGAATTTAATTAAAAATTATCTGTGTATTACAAAAAATAACCATACCTTTTAAATGAGGTGCTCAAACTGCTCTCCGAACACTTGTTGGCAATGAGCTAGTCTATTATAAAAACCTACTGCAGTCACATTTTGAAGCATCTCGGGTGTGTAATTCTTCTTTGCTTCTTCTAATAAACAATTTTGTCAGCTCCTCAATGTTAGCTGGTTTAGTTTTATACACATTATCTTTTAAGAAGCCCCACAAAAAGAAATCTAGTGGATTAAGATCCGGTGACCTAGCCGGCCACTCAACGGTACCCCTTGCGACCAATCCAACGGTTAGGAAACACTTCATCTAACAGATTGCGCACCCGAAAATAGTAATGGGGCGGTGCTCCACCTTGCTGGAAACCATACTGCATTAAAATTTGCCCCAAGAAGAGCACGCATTGCTGGCAAAATGTTATTTGTCAACATATTGAAATAAATTTCGCCTGTTAGATTTCCATCTATCACAAACGGTCCTACAATGTTATTGTTTTATTATTCCAGCCCACATATTCACTTTCTGAGGGCCTTTGTGTGTGGCCTTCTATCATCCAGTGTGGATTATGGTTGGCCCAGTAACGGCAATTATGCCTATTAAACTTGTCCATTAACAAAGAATGTAGCTTCATCTGAAAACAATATCGAACTTAAAAAAATTTTGAATTTCGTCACACTTTCTCATCATTATTTCGCAAAATTCAGTCCTTCGATCAAAATCATCCTCTGAAAGTTTCTTGGGTTTAGGGTTACTTTAAAAGGGTGATACTTGTTTTTGTGTAAAAACATTCAACACTGAGGTATGGCTCATATCAAGATCTTCTGCAGCCACTCTGCTGGCCGAGGTGCTGGGATTTTCAACAAATGTTTGGAGTACATCCAAAGATTTTTGTTCATTTGTTGCCGATTTAGGCCTGCCACTTTTTTGACTGTTCTAGTTTCTTCAAATCTTTTTACTGTCCTTAAACACTGTTGACTTACTAATTGGGGGTCTATCAAGAAAAGTGTCATTAAACAAATGCGCTGTTTCTTCATAGAGACGAACTAGATATCCATACCCACGCATCATAAGCAGCGTGATTCTCTCAAACTCACTAAGTGGACATTGCTTTTAAAACTAGTAGAATAAAATGTAAACACTTAAGTAAAAAAATGTATAACTATCGCAGTACCTTCTAGTGAAGACTTTCAACTTTATCTTACGTGAACGAAATTATAACGTAGACTAAAAACCAAGCTGATATTAAAAATACAAAACTGTGGAGTTTTGCTGTGACAGTACTGTTTGTATTGCCTAAAACCAGTTTATGTTTGCCTGAGATAAAAAGGGCTGGAGGGACTGGACCTTTGACCTCATGTTGATAAGGAGTTACGGTGGTATTATTGAATACTCTCAGTTTCTTGAAGACAAGACAGGAAAACCCCTATTTACTGTTATCCAACAAATGTAGAGGTAAAAATAATTTTTTTTTGGAAATTGTTTTTCAAATTTACATAACCGACATAAAAACATACTACTGAAAGTAAATTAGTTACTTCACAAGACAAAATTACTAAACTTCTTTCTCATGAAATTCATACGGCCCGTACTCTGGATAGGGTCAACCTTTTTTCGTGCGGTTTACGGTAATGAGTTTCTCTTTACTAGACCTTTAATTTGATACCAAACTCGGCCTATGCTTACATTTTAAGATTTTCGTCCGACTCCTCACGGGCCGTCCCCCTGAAAAGATAAAATGTCCCCACTGGTCTCAAAAACTAGGTTCTTAATACAAGTGGTGATGTACAAAATTTAATTTGTATAAGTGAAGCCATACAAAATTAGTGAAAGCGTTTCCATACTTTTTTTCCACCCTGTATATTATCTATTAATTATACTGTAGACTACCTATCTATTAATAGTCGTAATAAAATTCTCTTAAGTTTGACAAACAAAATATGTCCTCATATTTTTAAGTACTATATATTAATTATGTTGCTTAAATTTCATACCATTTATTAGTTATATTAAAAATTTTAATCCGCAAACAATCAAAAAAGCTATGTCGTAGTTTGTCCTTTATAGGAACGTATTCATCAGTAGTGTAGGCTACTATCTCCTTGGTTGCAGCCCTTCCTCATTCCTATAATAAAATCATGAATACTATCTTATTGAATAGACTTCATAGTGTATGTTTAAAAACAATGACTAATGTTGTTTGTTATGTTTATTTTGTTCATTTATCTCAAAGCAGGGGTATGTGGTGGCCACTGTGCAATTTTTGCTCCAACTCGAGAAATTTTGCATAGATACATCCTCCAAGGTCCATTTATGTCTTTAAACCCAATTATTATTAGAGAACGAATTTAGCTCTCAACTTTAACACATCAAGTTTAAATGATCATAAAATAACACACGCGTTATCTCGTACATGCGATGAATATGCGCGAAACTGGAAAGACAGCAAGGTTAACACCAACCTTGGATTTGTATCACTACATGAAAATCATAAATTAAAATCAGATTATGAGTACTGGAGTTTAGAAGAAAAGCGAAATGAATGGAATATCTGCGACGCGACGGACGGATATACGATCACGTTCATCGCACGTTCCTGTGATATGGCGAGGACGCTACAGGGTTGGGTTTCACCGAGTTTGGCAGACACCCGAGCGGTGACTCGCTGCTGGCATACAGAACTGTGGAGGAAAGCCCTTGGATGCGCTGAACGTGCCTCGAGAGTCGAGAGAGTCAGATATGAGAGTTTGGCAACCTTTGATTTAGTTAGGAAACATAGAAAGGTCTCCGAAAATATTAATAAATACGAATTTACAACTATGTAAAGAAAATATTACAAAATTTGTAATATAAGGGCAGTTCAAAGTGAACGCATTTGGGTAAGAATCACATTGTTGCGTTTAATAATTTATTACAAATAGCTGCAACATCCCGCATACAAGGCCATTCAATAGAAGTTAAAACTAGTCAGCCCAAATGGAACAACTGATTATCTATTAGAGCTGATTATTGTTTCAAATCAAATCACATTTATTTATTTTATCGCATACAATTCACACATTGACCATACTTTGGCATGAGAAAGATCCCACATAGGTCGAAACCTGTATGTGGGGGCTAAGTCCATAAAGTTGAAAGATCCAATAGTACAATAATAATAAGATAAAGTTGTGACAAATACAATCGTAGAAATAAAATAAAATGAAACAATTTATGTATAGTATTAAAAATATCGACATTACAAGAAAATGTAATGCAAAAGTTCTTGTGCTCTACAAAATAATATACGCAACAACACAAAGCACAATCTGTGTATGCGGTTACTATTCTCCCGGAAAAAAATATTACTTCGACGTTTACATATGTTTTCACTTTAACAACTAAACAATAATTCTAAACTATAGATATTTAGAGCGCATCAAATGTGCTAATGATACGAGTGTTGAATGTTTTAATCAAAATTTAAAATGGAGTGTTACAAGGCAGAAGTTGCAATTTCCTGACAATACAGTCCTAGTAGAGTGGCATTTAGTTAGCCTATCTCAATCTCTTTTTATCTATTCGTCTTTTTTACAAGGGCGTAGCAAGCGTAAAGGGGTTCAAGGGGTCCGGACCCCCCAAATTTTCAAATAGTTTACTTTTTTAGTAAACGATTATAATTTTTTTAATAATTCAGTATTACTAACATGTACTGCAGAAAGATCGTTTCAACAAATAAACAGGTCAAGAACATTTTAAGGAACAAAATGGGGCCTTACTCTCTATCAACTACAGGAAAATAACAGTTGTCTGCACCGGGGGGTGCCCAATTCTTTTCCTGGCTACGTTCTGGCTTTTTAAGAGAAGGTGTGACTAATCTGGTCGTGTTTTGAGTAGTCACACATCTTGAACGTGTCGGCTCGAAAATTATCGTGGCCTATAAGCAACTGAAAAGGTAATTTATCAGCCAAGTCTCCGTTTCATACACTCTCAAAACAAACTGGTTTTCCAGCAAGCAACATCTTGTTCCTGCTGCCATAGTTCTTGTCCACAGACAATTCCATTACGATACAAGACACACATCCATATCATCATATCTATCTATACATCAAAGGCGTACTCGAGCTTCGATATAGCACAACAAAGCACGCTATAGTAAAAATAGCCTCAGTTTCATCGTCACATTGCTTATCATCAGACGGCTGGACTTAACGATGCGATGATAGGCTACTCACTGTATTGTCTGCCTGATCTGATCTCATAACGTGATACCACGTTGTTCATCGATTCGGCGACCGTGTCTTATAAAACACTGAACGGTTTGTCTGCTAGGCCGTCTCGTGGCGCCAGCGCCCCAGCGTGGTTCTACTCAATTTGTAGATACTTACTACTACCAGATTCAAATCAGCTATATTGTTTACAAATACCAGGTACAAATCAAGTAAATTTTTTACAAATACCAGATACACACCAGCTACATTGTTTACAAATACTAGTTACTACCAGATACAAATTAAATAGCCTACACGTTAATACCAGGTAGATAAAAATCAATGTAACATCGGTAGATGTTAAAGGAGCACTACATCAGGAAAAATTAAAATAAAATAAATAGAATTGATATATTTGCATCTTGAAAATTTTGTGAGATATGAAATGAGGGTTTTTTCTATTGGCTTTTAAACTTGAAATAATTAGTAGCCTATTTCGAGTAATGTGTTTTTATTTTGAAATTTAAAAAAAACAATACTACTTTGATAGTTATATGTTAATTGATTCAACTGTTCTGGGATGTTTAAGAAATATGTTTGCATAGATTATGTGTCCCTATATCATGTGAGGGAGAACGTATAATTAGTAAGTCTTTCTATTAATACAAATGAAGAATCTTTGTTGGCAGTGTTCGATAGATGACGAATAATTGTTGTTAAAGCAAACATAACATAGGTCAATATGGCTTATAAGAATAAAATAGTTTGTTTATAAACAAAACTAAAGTAGCCTACATTTTGGTGCATGTACTGGACGTAAAATTTTTATACGGTTATTTAAGTAAACAGTTGGGTAGTAAACAACGATATTTATAGACAGCATTTAGTTACCGACATTGCTGTGAAGTAATCTAAAGAAACATAAATGCTTCTGAAAGAGAGCCACGGATTTTGCTCCACATACCACACCGGCTAGCCCAACACACATCTGAATTGTGCACTTATCACCATGAACTAAAACTACGCCGTGCCAAAACAGCTGAGAGATCTAGCAAATGGCGCGATCTACAGAAAAGGTCTAGTGACTTTTTGCCCTATCTCCATTGGTTTGGCCGCATCGTGCATTAGACGTTGAGCCACCGACAGCATTTCGCCATTGCTACGGCCAAAAATGGTCTTAGTCTCGACATTTCTCTGCTCCATCTGGACCTGAATATTGGCGAAGAACGATCTTAATATTCTACGTTGCAAGGTACAGACCGCGTACTCTAACCCAGTCCAGAACTCAAATTATAACTCCGTAGGATCGCACTCTTCAATGCCAATGGCGCAGTGTAGCGGGTATGGCAGCGGTTATCGCGAGATAACCAGACCAAGCAACCAAGTCAAGCGTGACTGCTCCTTTAATGGGTGACCACTGAACGACCCTGTCTTAGCAAGCAGCCCGCCTGCCCAGCTATTGGTGGTGGTTAGAAAGTCACTTTTAAGCCTTTGATCCCCAGGTTAAGTGTTAGAGAGGGCTTCCTACCCCTAAATTCGCCTGGTAAAATTAGACTATTTACTTTACTTCACTCTCCAATATAGAACACTGCGCCGCTTGGTGTTAATTTTACATGTGCGGTATTACATTATTTATCTCTATGACTTAATTTCTATTGGTATACAGAAGTTATCACAATTTTAACCCTCAAAACACAACAGAATAGTAAAATATGATTATAATTAAGATCAACTCACCTAGCCTGTAGTTAGAACCTCAGCTGTAATTAAATCTTAAGATTATTTTTTACCTCCAAATTGGAAATAGTATGTATTGTCTTTATGTCAATAGTTGTTTAATAACTGCTGATTATACTCCTGTTGTAACAAATGTCATGTTTCTTGAGTGCCATAAAAGTGACATCGATTTTGTAACCCTTTATATTGATACAAAGGGCATTTTCTTTAGTAGAATGGATTGAATTGATGAGAATATGTAATAGTACTGTCATAAGACTCAGTAATACAAAATGTGACTTTGGAGTCCCTCTATTATGGATAGGTACTCCTTAAACATCATATCGATAAAATGGCAATGGGATCAACTTAATAAACAGTAGCATACTTGTATACAGAAAACTGACATATTTAGGATCGGTTTCACGAAGTTAATCCTGTCAACAGCTGAAGGCAGTATTCCATAGTGGTTTCTAAAAGAACACTTTCCAGTTTGAAGTAAGAAGTGTGAAGATCTTACAGTGAGTTTAATGACATAGAAGAAACACCTGACATTGCTGGATAAAGCGAGAAGAAAAAACTGGACAAGGATTATAGAAACCTTAAATTTTACTCACAGCAGCCAGAAAGCTTGGTTGAAACTTCCCAAAAGAAAGCAAACTGTGACAAATATTGAATCACCACAACACAAACTTGGAGGAATAGGAAAACTAAATACCAGCTAATTAACAGAAAAATATGTTTGATATCAAGAAGAGTGAGCAAGCTTCCTTGGCAGTTTCCAGAAACTTGATTTTGGAAGCAGCAATCACTGTTCTGTAAGGAAAAAAGGCAGCTGGAATGAATGACATCTTTCCAGATTTTTTAAGGACACTGGTTGAAAATTAAGAATCTGATTTTTTATAGTGAAATCCTAATAATTAGCGGTAAGCCACCAACATCTTTTATAGTACCCAAGATAGTTGCAGTCATGACGCCAGACAAAGATCAGAGCAAGCTAAAAGCTACACAGCCCAGTAGCACTTTTATATTTGTCGTTTCTCTCATTCCCAATCCCAGTTGAATAAGCTGTGCACGGGTTCAGACCTGGCCATATTGCTGCTGCCAGTTTCTTACATAAATGGCTTTTATTGATGAAGATATGAAAGGAAATTCATTCTTGGATCTTACAGAGGCATATTAACACTGGAGGGCCTTCTTCATGAATTTTACAACTTTTAAAGTTGAGTTCAAAATTTGATATTAAGTGTCAGAAAGAGTAAGGTCTTCCTGGAGCATAAGAGCCAGTTCAGAACCTTCAAGAATTATCTGCCTCAGTTCTTGCTTCCCTACTTTTTTAAGCATAAACCGTTGACCTCCGCTTAACAGTCCAGGAGGTCATTCAGGGTCCAATTAAGGAATGCCAGTAGTGCCACTCATTCCACAAGTTCTCCTTACCTCGGCTCTTGTCTCTGTTATGACTGAATTTGTATTCATAAATGTAAATCTTATGTTCAATAATTTCTATTTCATTTATTCTCAGTCATTTAAGCTTTTTAATAACTTGTCATCTTACTATTTTTTTCTTCTTTTTTTTTAGTTTGTGCCACTAACTGAAACCATATGTTATACATATATGTACTGTATAATAATATGAACTCCATGAATGAGTGTTGTAAGGAATTAACCTTCTTAAAAGTACTCAAAAGTACAAACTTTTGTTAATTTTGTTGAACACACGACATTTGAGGAGTGTGATATAGTACATGTTTACATCTTCACACTATCCAACATGTTTGAAAATAATACTTGATTTATTTTATATGAATTGCATTGATGACCAAAGTTTAATGGACATCTCTAAGGAAGAAAATCAAAAGGCAGAAACAAATTAAAAGAAATTGTTATTTATTCACAATATATATTATATTTTCAGTCGTGAAGGAAAACAAAATGTCACCTAATCGAAATAAATACAATGCTTATATACATTATCTTACAACTAATATTAACACCTCAGTTTACACAGAAACGTGGAGAAACCAACAACTCCATAATATGATACGAGAGAATGCGCAGCATTCAAACTAAAATTAGGCCCAAGCCTAGACATCGTTCCGTTCCGTATTTACAGCCTAAGACTACAAGTTTAACAACACCTCAGTCGGGGTACAGAACCAGTAGTTGGATACTCAACACAACAACCAGGCAGTTAACAACGTGGGATTTACAAAAGTACACAAATAAAGGTATAATACCGTAAACCGGGAGAGACTGACAACATTGTGATGGAAAATGCTCAGTAATTTACAACATGAAACTTTAACTAACAAAACTACGTTTCTTTTGAGTTAAATCACATAATGTTTAACAAGTTTTGTTGGAACAGCTCTAGACTCAGAATATTATTGGTGTTACAATATATTTAGAGCAGCATTTATTGGCTAGTTTATGGAATGAAAACACATCAATACTTCGTACGGTTTTCTACAATATTGCAGCAAAATAAACTAAACAACTTTCCTGTAAATTCGAAACAAGAGGAAAAGTTGAATTTACATAGGATTTAATTATTGTACCTACAATATTGTCCATTCAAAACTTTTCCTTAATTTGACTATTCTTCAACATGCCAAGTTATCTAGACGGTTACGAATTTAATTAAGATTCACAATGACGATTAATATATTTATATAAATATAACGTGCAACAGTTAATTAGTGCACCCTTTTAAGTTTTTATTAGCAAAGCTATATTCAAGATTAAGTGAGTCAATCCTTCTCCAACAAACACTCACGGACACAATTTTAAAAATTGTCAATAACTGATGGAGACACTCTATTAAGACTATGTAAGACTAAGTATTACAACAAAACACTGGTAAATGCTTAAAGTACATGAGTCGGAAGAACTGAAAGAAATTAGCTTCTTTAAAAACAAGTAAATCGACTGAATTAAGTAAAGAAGTACCCTACAGAACGTACCAAAAGTCTTACCAACTAATGCAACAAAATTACTTCATTTTTTATATCTCCTCAGCAGTTTTGTTGCAATTTTAATTAATTTGGATTGTCAGAAATGGGAATAAACCATGGATACATTGTATTGTGGCATGTTATGCAGAGGTCCGATATATCAGACTGTGGGGTGAAAAGGGTAAAGAACAAAGATTTTTAGATTTGACACCAAACAATTACAAATATTTTTACTTTTAAAAAGTATTTGTGTGATGAGGAACATTTGAAATCATGTAAAAACGTATGTGATAACACTGATAAACATTGTAGCTTAATGGAAATGTTAATTCTCTGTAAACTATTAATTACGATCTCATTTCAATAATCCACTATAAAAATGCTCTATACATATTTATTAATATTTTGATTGACTCTTGTGTATCTTGAATATTATATATAAACACAAAGAAGAGTTTAAAAAAATGTTTCTATACAATAATTATATTATTTAAAAACTAAAAAATAAATATATCTGAACTTTGAATTTCAATACTCTCTGTCCAAAATCAACAAGTGCCCATATCAAATACTGAAGCATAAAAAAAATATAAAAAAATTCCCTTTAAAAAATATACAATAACTCATCACCAATAAATATAATACTCAAAGACTCCTAACAATTTTTTCATAGTACTGCAATGCCTGGAGTAGGTTCTGCAGCACTCGAGATAAATCTTAAAGAGCAGAGAGCCACTCCTTTTTAAATAACACTAATGTGTTGAATATTTCCTGGCAGTGAATAAAAACAAGTTTTTTAATTGAAAAAACATAGTAAAATGTTTTTAATGTAGTGGATACTCATGGAAATGAAATACGAGTTAATGCCTTAAATCTTTCAGTCCTTCTTACTGTATGCAGATATTTCTTAACATAAACTTAGCTTAAAAATAAATTAAACTGTGGCAGTACAACTAACGTATGTAATAAAAACGGCAATTACAAAGGTCTCATTATTGTATAAAAAAACCCCAAAACAATAAGAACACTACAATTATACAAAAAACTCCTACTCAGTTAAAATCACTTAGCTTTATAAAAAATACATTGAAATACAACGGATACAAAGTGAGTAGTGAAAATATAAAAAAGCACTTTCTCATAATATTAACTTCTTCCATTCTCACACAGTACACATCTCAGCTACCTAACTCCAGCGTCTGCAATTAATACAAGTGGAATGAGTGAAATGCTACAATGTTATTGTAATAATAAAACAACTATATAATTAAAAAATTAATAAACACGGTTAAATGAGTAAAATTGTAGGATCCCAATTTAATTGTTAATGTATTGCACATAATAATTATTCCAAGAGTTCAAAATAATTAAACTATTCGGAAACATCACTTATCATATACATAATTTAAGTTTCCAACTGAACTGTAAATTGTCCAAATAATAAAACTGTTATGATTGTAACAGATATGCATTGTCCTTGTTTGGTTTTGACAGAATAAAAACAAAAAAATATAAGTATACAAAATATGGAAATTTTAAAATACAAAATTTTGAGCACTGTGAGTGAATCAGGACTTTTCCGTATATTTGCCATCGTTCACTAAAACAAGTAATCAGTAACACTACATTTCGAGATCTGCAATTTGATCTCTTCCTCAGTTAGGTAACTAACCTAACACGAATCTACAATCTAGGTCAAAATAAACAAATAATACCAGAGCGTTGTGAAGTGTGTAAAATAGGAATCACAACAAACAATGGGCGGGGTTTGTTTTGAGTGTCTTCGTTCTTCGCCTACTATTTTTGGATCCCTTCATACGAACATGACTCCAGATTTCAGGAGTCAAGTCTGCAACAGCATCAGATTTCAGATGCTACACGTAAGAGGAAGGTGAACTGGAGCTAAATTCAACATTCACAACAACAAACAAGTTGTGTGTTAACTCCTTCCACACTATCTCTCCATTGGCAAATATATGGACAATTCCCATTTCCTTCACAATTCTTCCATCATCAAAAACGAACTTTAAACCAAGACTTTTGAGCATTGTTGCTCAAAATGTATGATGTGTCGTTTGTCTTTAAATAATTTGACTAAAACTGAACTTAAGGGAACGCTCTACTTTAGAGATGAAGTCGAAAATTGAAAAGAGGAAGGTGACAGCTCAAAAAATTGACTTACAAATTCACATTTTAATTGTTGGCAGATTCCTTAATTAAACACCCAGTTTTCGTTTGGAATTTCATGTATTGAAAAATAAGGTGTAGAGAATAAGGAAGATTAAAATGCTATTTTAACCCTATTTCAAAAGAAAAATACTTAATAAGAAATCTTGAAAGATATACGTGAACAAATTTATTACAAGATAAGAGTACGTCACAACATGACATGACACAACAGGTTTTGGTGAAGTTACATGCAGTCTATAGCTCATTTTATTCTTAAGAAGTCCTCTGGACATAGAGAAACAAAATTTGCACATCCGCAGCTGACAAAAGAAATTTTGTATTGACATAATTGGTCATAGCCTTTAGTGATGCTTAGCCAAATTCCATGCATGGATCATAATAGAACTTATTCTTGTCTATGTAGAAAGGAAGTTTGATGTAAAATGCAATATTTACAAATCATAACTTTCTCAAGATAGTGGATAGTTAGGCTACATGTGTTATTATATAAAACATGCATAAGACTGTACTATTTGCTTAAAAATTCATATATTCTATGATTTTCTTGTGGCCATCACAGATTATGGCCACACTTTCCAGAATTTTTATTTTTACTCTATGAATAGACGTCACTTGAAATCTAAAATGATTGGATTTAGGCTGTTTAAAAATGTCTTTACCTCTGCAATTACCTTATTGCCATTATGGTTACCCAAGACCAATGTAAAAGTGTTCGCTAACTGTCAGCCAAATCCCATGGATCATCATTGAAGCTGACATAGAACATTGCCTATATATATATATATGAAACTTCATGAAATATCTCATGTACACAGGTCAGTTTGTTCTTAAGATTTCGTGTGGACAGGCAGAAGTGAATGAAATTTTTTCCAGCCCCTTAAATGATAAGACTTCGCTAATGCTCAGACAATGAATACTAATAACAGCCTCCCAATGGTCTGTAATTAAATTGGCTTGTGTGAGCGGAAGGCTGTTTTCCCGTTTGTGTTGCAGCACCCCTTATCATTATTGACATCAACACACCCTGATGCTCGACATACTAACATCTTAATTTAACAGTGCTGACTGCTTGGCTAATAATGGTATCACATAAAATTGTGCAGTAAAGTAATAACTCTGCTATATTGGTATATTTCAACATCTTAGTGAAGTTTTAATTCAACATTCCTCAACTTTGAAAGAAAATCACTTTATACACAATGTCCATTATCAAACCTCACCATACGATTTGTCAAGTCAAAATATAAAAAATGTTAAAGTATGATGTTAAAACTATGTAAACCAACTAAATTGTAGGTTTAATAAGAGGTACTTGCCTCTATTAAATAAACAAATAATATTTAATGAACAATTCAATCAAACAATTTGTATTGCACCCAAACAAACTTCATAGCTTGTGTTCAAAATGACAACATGTACTATTTACTGTTCTTAAACTTTTCATAAACATTTTGGAGCTATTACAGATTGAACACATAGAATGTCTGCTATTTTGAAACCCAAAATCATATATTTCTGAAACATTTTTAAACAGATCACATTTTGCAACAAGTTTAAGCTTTACACATTCCCTTAATTTAAAGATATATATATATATATATATATATATATATATATATATATATATATATTGTTCTAAACATACAAATAAACAGACAGGCAGTAAACTAAACAAGATAGGTCTGTACTTGATATATTTCTTACTTATTTTGACTTGACCAGTAGAGTAATTTATGGACACCCAGTATATGCCACTAATAAAACTCTGGTACACTGTGAGTACCATGGACTTATTTAAGTCAGGCGATGACAATTTCCAATTATAATAAAGAAACAAATTATGACTGCAAAAAGTCAATTACGAGGTTAACTGATTAATCAACATTAATTGCATATTTTAAACACCTGAGGAACAGCTAATAATCTACATCACCTAATACTGATTCCTAAATGTAGACAGAGAATTCAGAAATTAAGTAAGTAAATAATAAATTTTCCATTTTGTACTAGTTCTATCAAGAGATATTTTATGGTTTTATATTTATGCCTAGAAAACTCCACTAAACCCAAAAATACATTACACTGCAGTACAAACTCAATTTCCATCAATCTCTGAATTGCTCCCTCAACATCTACTGCATTTTGAATTGGACAGGATTGGTCAATTTGGAGCAACATGTCTGTCAAACTCGAGTATTCACAATTTATAATGACGCTTACGCTTCTAACAATTCTACAGTTAATTTTAACCAGAATTAGATGCATAACTGTTAAAAAGGAAACAGTTGAAATTTTTAACATTGCCACAGTGAGAAATTTGAAAAAGTATCATGAAAGAAAGAGTCACGTACTCATACCAGTGTGAGTTAAAAGTATGGATACACTCTGTTGAGTTTTTGATGGATAAAGATGGAAGGATGGAACTCTGGACACCTTTCCACTACCATTTTGTGCTGGATTGAGATAGAAAGCTCTAATTTCCATAGTTCTTTTATCAACCTTTCAAATGAGGTGTCACTTAATGAAACTTTACATTTAAAAAATTTGAGCCCTCCCCCAAATCCCATTTTGGAGAAATGGGCAAAGTTGTAACAGTGACTAAATAGTTCACTTCTATTTCTTATAAATGTGTCTTTGAGTTCCATCCCTCCATATTTATCCAACAAAACTAAACAGAGTGTATCCATAATTTTAACTCGCACTGCACAATGAAGACCGCAAAGTGTGGAAACTTTGTTTATAGTACATAAACGTGTGTAGTATAATTTTTAAACGGTCAAAATGTAGTTAAAGTATTAATTGTAGCTATATCAAACAAATAACACTGATAAAACTGTACATACACATTCAGGACTTTAAATGTGGTAAAGTTGATGCCACAATGATAATTATGTTATGTACAAGTATTTTTTAATAGTTTTTTGTTGATTAGTTAAAATTTCCAAAATATTAATTTAATAACTTACTAACAAAAATGTTACGTACATTTCAAGGGGCAATTAAATTTTTATCAGTACAGTTATTAGCTATAATTGGTAGAAGCTTTTAAAATAATAACTGTGAAGCCACAAACAGTTTACATGACCCTGCGAATGGAAAAGTATTTTCAGCTAACAAATGAGAATTATATGGTTGAAGTAACAAATGCACTGGAAGTAGCAAATAACTAAGTGACCATTTTATCAATAAAATAGGTGATCAAAAGAAGAATGGTGCTTATTATTACTTGACACTTTCGACACCATACATTTTTCACTTTGATAACCAACTTATATTTGATCTGGTTTAAAGTTTTTCATAAATTACCATAAGTCAAGTACCTAATACTCTTTGACCATCTTAATTTTTGTTAATTGTTGCTAATTAAATTATTTCCAACAGTAACATTAATGTGTTACTTATAAGTGTGTAACAGATATTGAGCTTATTGTAATACTGTCAACAAAACAGACAAAAATGCAAAGACCACAAAAGTATTTTCAAAGCATTTATGGAAGTAAAAAATTTAAACAATTGTTCCAATATGTAAAAACCGTGGTGTAAAAAGGGTGAAGTTATAAAAAATATATTTGTCCACATTGTTGCCCAAGTGACATGTTGATTTGAGTGAATATAATACTCAGAAGACTGCGGATGCAGCACATTTTTAATCTGCTGATTTATACACCAAATAAAATTTTGGAAATATCCAACAGCAAAATAAAAGTGATTAGTTTTTAGATGATAAAGTTTGTGCAGTTATGGAATCAATGCCAAACTAAATATATTTAATTTTTTCCTCAAGATACCAATATCTAGAAAATACATAAGTATATACATATATCAATTTTTAACACACTATGACTGGGGTGCACACCTACACACCTCCTAGGTTTCTCTTAACCAATACAATTCAAAACGAGGAGGATGTCTTAAAATGTGCTTAACAATTTATAAATTACACACCATATCTTCCGTAGACATGTTGACTGATAATTTGAAAAAATAGTTAATTGATTATTAAGATGATATCTTTTATTAGAAATTATTACTTTATATTGTGAATTATTCTATAAATTGAAACTGAGCTATAACACAATAAATAAAGGACTTAAAACATAGAAACAAATAGTAATAAAAACTTAGTAATCATGCATAGTAATCAGATTGTATGTGTACTGGGTGCCGGCTATAATTTAACTGTTATATGACACTCAACGCCATTTTTAAGCAAAAAAGTTAATTGAGTTGAATTTAAAAAATTTAACACTTGTAAATACTTAATATACTGTATATACGTAGTATACTTAAAAATACTCAACACCTGTTAAGTAAATTCATTCGATTCTGTAAAATCAAATGATAGCATATACTAAGTTTAAAGATTCACCGCTTTAAAACATAGAATTATTTTTGTAATTAGATTATGTCTGTGGTTTAGACAAGAATAAATAAACTTTTACAAGTATTTTACTTGGAACAAGCTAATATAATTGGACTTAATATACCTGAGCCATTTATTATAAAAGCTCATAGTCTGAATGATAGGCTTAAAGCCTACAATATAATTTAACTAGCCTATAATTTAAAAGCGTAATTTTTAATTCCCTTATCCTAGAGCTAAACGACTAAGTCTTAGTAAAGCATTATTTTAATGAGAAAATAATACTTTGACACTTTTATGTTATTTACAACAACAGAAAACTAAAGTCTAACTGAATAAATATCACAAAATACAGGAAAACAACAGCTAAGAATAATTTAGTGTAACAGCCGAAAATTGAAATGATAGTGAGAACATGGAACAGTCTTATCGGAATGAAGCTGAGCACATTTTCACGACATAACAGCAGGAACTATGGGGGGCAGGTTGATGGTCTGAGTCTCCCCTCGCAGAATCAGCCTTAGTCTCTTCATAGGGGGTTGTACCTGCATCTGCATGGGATACATACCTGGATCATCGAACTTCAAATACTCTCTAAATTTTCGCCGCCGCCGCTCACGATCTTTGTTCTTGTGTTTCTTCTTCCGATGCAAATCCTCCTCTTCCAGATCACCGACACCTTCCACCCTCAGAACTTCGTACTCCGGTTCTTCGCTGGCCCAATTCATTCCCGACTCGGACGAATCCTCTACTATCGGACTCCGTTTCATTCTCAGTGTCAGTTTTAATCTTCCTCCTGCTTGCTTCTCTGGTGTTGTCGGTTCACTTGGTGGCTCCGTTTTCGGTGGAGGTGAGTTGTCACATTCTTTCTTCTCTTCGACTTTTAATCTCCTTAAAGACACCGGTTCATTTACTTCACACTCTTGATCATCAAATTCATAAACATCCTTTTCATTGGGTACATCCACTTCTTTCTTGACATCAACTTCGCTTTCAGGAACACACTCGGGTTTCAAAGGTTCTACTTCTGGCGATTTAGACACAGAATCCACCACACACTCACTCGGTTCACTCTTAACTTCTGGCTGATCACTGATCACATCCGTGCTATCACTAAAGCTGTTATACCTAGAGCGCCTACTACTTAAAGTCCTTTTCGGTCTACTCACAGGTGAATACACATTTTCTAAAACAGTGTTAACTTTTTTTAATACACTTTTTCTACGTTTACTTACTCTATTAACAAAAGCTACACCTTTATCGTTTTCCTTTTTAGAGACTTCTGTCCGTTTCACTTTATTTTCAAGTGGCTCGACCACATTGGTTTTTTCCAACTTGGAGCACAGTTCACTCAAGTCGTTATTGTTGTTGTTCACCTTCTCTTTCATCACTGATGAAGTGTCTAACACCGGCTCACTCAACCGTTTATGGTTCCGAAGAGACATACCGTTACTGGCACTATCACTGACGTCCGCAGCAGCTGAAGGAACCGTCGATGTCGGACCACCCCCGTCATCCACATCCTTCTTTCTGGATATTGACTTCCTGAGGTTCCTTGCGTGTAACCGGCTCTCTCTGTCTACCAGGTGCTCACTGCGAGTGCGGAAACTGTCTGCTGTGATGTCCGAAAAGCGTGTGCCCTGCGCTAATAGTAACTCCGCATCGTACTTAGTCAATCCTTTCTGTCTGAGCTCTCGCATGCTGAGGGGAGTCACTGCGTTGCTGCCCACTGCAGACGAACATCCACTATTGCTGTCGCTGCCACACTCCGATGGTACTGAACAGGTTTCTGTTTTAATGGGTGTCTTCTGTCGGCTCTTTAACCGGTTAAGTCTATTGTCTGTTTCTCTCAGCTTGTATCCTGTCTTCCCTGAATCCTCTTCCATATTCTCTTTAGCATATGCTCCCATTCCTCGCCTGTAACACACAGAATACGTATTACATCACAATAATTCTGGATTTGGTACTTACTTCCATTTTAAATTTTAGTTTATAAATCTAACAGTACTAAGAGCTATAGTTGAAATGGTAGATGCTCTTGATTGACAATGGCAACGTACTAATAGGCATGGCAACAATAGTGGGACAGACTACTGGATATAGGCTAGGTAATATACAAGTTCGGTACGTTATACTCCTGTGTCCTTCTTTCTTGACAAACTGCATTACGATACAACTTTCTTTACTGACAATGGGATTATTTTTGTACATTTTAAAATACTGATAGGTATAGTTCAAATTATCTCAAAACTTAATTTGTGACGCCAACGTGTTATGAATAAACTCTCAATTATTTAAAATCTACAATATATTATTGAACTATTAATTTCAATTACCTACAAATTTCATAAATCCGCTCAAAAAAGTTTTGTGAAAAAAACAGTGGAATAAATAATGTAACAAGTACAAAAATATTATTATAACTTGTAGTTATAATTCAAAGATATTAATATTTGGCAGTTAGTTGATTTATACATGATGTTCTCTGAATCATTTTTCCTGCACAAATAAGGTTTTAAACCAGGGGAATTTATAATGAGATTGGAAGGTAGATTTAAGCCAAAGTGGGGACATAAGATGTCAGTAAACTCTAGAGTTACGATATAGCTGTTAACAAATTTATAAAATATATCTGTTCAGTGTTAAAATTATACAACTTCAATTATATTCAATAAAAACTCGAGATGTAGTAATTCAATAAATACTAGGAATAATTTTAATTCAAAAAAAGGACTTATGGCAATAGTTTTTTATACATTTAACAGTTTAAAAATCATAGTTATTGTTCTAAAACATCGCACCATACGTAAAACCTAAAATGTAAGCAAACATATATGTGTATTAAACAGTCTTAAGCTGCTCACAATATAATGTAAGTTTAAGAATGAGATATACAAATTTTGATTTACAGAATAGGAAAAGTTACACAATCTTTCAAAGTAGTGCAATTATTTATTACAACATGCAAAATCTAGCTGATGATACCACAGATAAACTAATTGCTTGTAACAAAGGTTCATGTTTTCATTAAAACGTGTATAATATGCTCCCTTTGTGGATTTATTTATCAGACCACTGTAACCAAATATGTAGCAGTAGTTGTTTGGTTTTTTAGTTTATACTAAAGATTTTTACAGATAAAATGTTTTTGGTACTGTATAAAAGATTGAGAAATGTGCCTCACAAATTAACACAAAATTATTTATAAAATGTATTTTTGTGAAGGAATGAATATGCAACTTTAATACAACAACAGGTTATAAGGGAGGCGGAAAGCATTTAGCAGCCCTTCTCTGATCTTTTACACAAGGAGGGTTAACTCTCTTAACCCTGCCTGATCATTTTTTTCAAGGGACATGACAGGTGAAAATTCCTATGGTGGCAGATCATGTTTGGATGATTTGTGACTTTTCCAGAAGTGTTAAAAAAATTAATACATGTATAATATAAATCAAACTTTTATTATATTGTTCAGAGCAACATGTAGAATTTAACAGTCTAAAAACATTATCTCAATATGAATAAATTTTTCCACATTTTTTAGTATTAGTAACAAATAATTTTGTAGTAAAATAACTTTACAAATATCAAAGAGTTTCTAATTTTACCTAGTATTTTGAGTATAAAGCACGTTTTTTTGTGGAAAATAAAAGAATATGTATATGGTAAAAAATACAAAAAAGATGTAAATGAATGAGTTTGTTACGATAAAGATATGACTTACCAAAAAGTTCATGTCTTTATGATAATGTAATAATCAGCTGTAGAAAAATAAACAAAAACATCACTGAAATCAGCAACTCTTTGTTAATGTGCACAGTAAAATAAATGATAAATTGGACATATATCTCATACAACTGAAAAGCAAGCAATGCCATTAAAAAACCAGTAAAGGAGATTGTCACTATTAGGGTCATCAAACATAGCGACAATATCTTGACTTAGTTGTGGGCACACAAATAGAAAATACCATAATACACCTAATGAACTGCCAGCGCCAAATGGTCAGAGCTAACTATGTACCTTATAGAAAGGCTACATATTATGGGTTGCAAATATAAAAGAAACGTAAGCTACCTTTCACAGGTCTCACACTCGCAATAGCTGTTGTTATCCCCAAAGAAGTCCTCCCCATAGAAACAGGTGATCTCCTCTCCAGCCTCTATGTCCCGCAGAACTTTGACGCAGGCTGTATCTCGTCCCGTGGCCACGAACTGAAAGTAAGATAAGTTAGAGTTACTTGAAGGTACAACGTAAACAATATACCTATTCATATTTTGCTAAACAAAAGTGAACCATAGTTTTCTTGCATTTATACACTATATATATATTTATTATATTTTATTGAACTGCTGCGACGTAATTGTGCTTGCTCCATACAAAATACAGTAGAGTCCCGCCGATCCGAACCCCGCCAATCCGAAAATCCGCCTAATCCGAACACGGCTAGGAGAAAATATAAAATTGCTAAAAAGGCAGGAAAATAAATTAAAACCAGTTATTATAGTAAAACGTAAGTTTTATTCCTCAAAGCATTTACTTACTGACATATAGAAACTGAAATTACATTTTAAACGTTAGATGATACATACATTGTACGGAATTTATACTGTTAATAAATGAAACATAGTACTGTACTGTACTGTATTTATAATCTACAAACCCCTACGCAAGGCTTAGCAAATAATTTGTACTTTAACTTGGACACAATAAGGGATAAAAACGTAAAACAAAACACTGCAAAACCCAACACTTTCTTAAGACCTAAAGTCAGTGATCTTCTTTTGACGCAACACACTAAAACGACTGGACGATGCAATGTTTCGCCAACGCCGAATGAACATTACGTCATTGGGAGTAGCAGCGGCATGTTGCTCGACGTAGCGTAGAGCGAGGTCAAAGGCACTTGCAGCTGCGCTGTGTGGAACAATATCGGTAGTTTGGACGTCTCCCTCATCCTCACTGCTACATGAGTCATCAGCTGGGACTCCTTGCACCTGTGCCACGATGTCTTCGTCTGTGTACTCCTCGAAGCCTTTGTCATCTACAGCCGTCCACTCATCAACACACTCCTTCTCTACATTTTCGCATCCCGGTATTTTTTTTACAAGAGGAAGAAGTTCGCATTCATTTACCGGTGGAACAACCTCTTCAACAAACTGCAGATCAGGCCAAAGATTTTTCCAAGATTTCTGCAGAGCTCCTACGCTTGTGTTCTCCCAAGCCTCTGCCACTCAGAAAATTACATCTTTGATCGTGATTTTCTTAAGCTTTTGGAGAATTGTGAGGTCTTCATTTTCCTCAAGCAGGCTTCGGAGCAGCTTTTTCCGATAATTTTGCTTCAACGCTTGTAGAACTCCTTGGTCCATTGGTTGTATGATCGAAGTAACGTTAGGTGGTAGAAAAATGGCTTTTATATCACCAATAACCAGCTCTAAGTCATCCGGATGGGACGGAGCGTTATCTATGAATAACAACGCTCTATCAGGCAGTCCATTTTCTTCATTGTAGGCTCTCACGTTGGGCACAAATTGTTTCTCAAACCATTCTTGAAACAAAGCACGATCCATCCAAGCTTTCTTTTGGTTTTTATAGTAAACCGGCAGAGCGTTCATATTCATGTTTTTAAAACATCGAGGTTTTTTGGATTTACCGATAACCATCAAAGGTATCTTATTGGTGGCGGAAGCGTTGCTGCATGCTAATACGGTTAGTCGTTGCTTATCCATTTTAAATCCTGGAGCGGACTTTTCTTCTCTTGAAGCTAGGCTCTTTGTTGGCAACGCTTTGAAATTTAGCCCCGTTTCATCAGCGTTGTACACTTGCTGGGGTGAGTAGGAGGATGTAATTTCTTTGAACTCCTGAAGATACTCTGCGGCTGCGTTGCTGTCTGCAGACATCTTTTCGCCAGTTACAGTCAGTTGCCTGATACCGTGCCTTTTTTCCACCGATCTAAAAAACCGCAACTAGCCGAAAATGACGGATCGCCTCCCATAAGGATGTTTAGTAGAAGCGCCTTTTCTTTAATAAGAGGGCCGGTAATGGGAATGCCTTTTTGTTTCTCTTGAGAAAACCACAAGTAAAGTGCTTCATCGAGTTTGTCATACGATGACACAGTAGTAGTTTGACGTTTTTCTATAGTGTTTTCACTTGTAACAGAGCAAAATTGTTCGATTTTTGCCCGCTTCTTTTTCCAGTCACTGATCGTCGCTTTACCGACACCAAATTCAATTGAAAGTTGAGTAGCACTTTCACCATTGTCTAGTCTTTTGAGAACTTCGAGTTTTTCTTTTAACGTACACGAGTTGTGTTTACGTTTACTAGCCATAATGATATCGGATATACGCACAGAGCAGAGCAAAGAACAAACAAAACTGCAAACCACAAACTACAGAATACACAGTAAGAGCACGTGCTGCGCGTATGGAAGATTGCACTAAACTGTCGTCTCGCCACTCGTCACCGGGGTGGGTGGTGGAGGGGATAGGGGTGAGGTAGTGGCAGTCCAATAGTTTTGCGCGCCACACTGTTTCAAGGTCACCGACCAACTCGCCCCGCCCACCACAGACAGGTGGCTTCTACTAGATTCATTACGCACAAACAATGGCACTCAGTTTCGACCACGCGATGTTACCGTACAAAGACAGGAAGCTGTAATATTATTATTACGTTTAATACGTACTTACTATTGTTTATTGCATTTGATTATTGTATGCATTTAATTGTTTTAAAGCCACGTAAATTGCACTTGAAAGTTGATAAATGGTACTATTTAACAAAAATCCGCCTAGTCCGAATTTCCCGTCAATCCGAACAAGGTTCGGTCCCAATTAGTTCGGATTGGCGGGACTCTACTGTAAATAAATTTTCTATTCTTCTCAAGTCTTCTTTAGTTAAAGGATCTTGTAGTACATAACATTTATTCCTTAACCCTTTTAGGACGACAAAAATTTTGGTTATTTTTTAGGTACGCATTTTTTGACGTGACCATATTTCATAGCGAACATACCAAAGAAGACGACGGTGAAATTGGGCAAAATGTAGTAGTTTGATAAATATATTATAAGTCCATTATTTTAAATTGTCCTTACACCATTTTTTATCCACATGTACATAATTAAATTGTCTACAATATGGTAGCATTTATTACTATTTACAATAACCAGAAAAATTAAAAATTAAATAAAATTTTAGAATTTTTATTTTATTTTTTTATTTTATTAGTTTGGCTTCAGTTTACTATGATAAAAAAAAATTTTTTTTACCGTGGGAACTAATATTACTATGTTTCTTACATAGTTTTCAGTTTAAATACAAAATTTTATTAACATTGGTTGAGAAATAATTGTTTTACAACAAAAAAACTTACATTACTACAAATGTTCAGATGCACTTTCTGAGTATTGTAACTCACGGTCCAGTTCACTGCTGTGATCAGCTAAGTTAAATTGATCCATATTCACAAAAGAAGTTGAACAAAACACATTTCACTATAAATCTATAAACACTAAGTTTATAACTGATCTGAAACAATCAACTATAGTCAACGCGACCGCACTGTGACTGACTGAATGTAAACAAACTAGACGGAATTGGCGCGCTCCGCCGACTGGCACTACAATAGGCGCTCACGTGCAGCTGTTCTAAAAATAGACATATGTTGTATTGTTTGGCCAAGATAAGTTCCGAAATACTCCATTTCCTGTCTCAGGATGTGCCTCTACAAGGAAAACTAATTTTGTTCATCGTATTTTCGATATTACGTGAGTATTATGCAAACGTAAACCGGCGGGCACATAAAAGTCCGCTCGTCTTCTTCGGTAAAACTAGTGCGGACTATTGAAAGCCCGCATCGTCTTCTTCGGCAAAACTAGTGCGGACTATTAATAGTCCGCTCGTCCTAAAAGGGTTAAAAACATATGCATATGTAGTGAAGTAAATGTATAAACCCTTTTTCTGTCCCTATTTTATTTATTGGTAGACCATATTTGAGCATAGCACATGAATCTATTTCTAAAATAACAAATATATAAAATGTTACGTCATATCATTGTTTTCAAAAACAAAATGAGAACTTTAGGCACAAAAAATACCAAAAAAAACAATTAAAATCCCTTTTGAGTGTTTTAATGTACCAATATTATCTATATATAAAAAGGTATACAAAATTATTACAAAAAAAGTTAAAGAAAAGTTTTAAAATATTTGAACTATAACATATTTTTATCGGTTCATCAATAAATAATTTATACACTACTAATCATTCGTACTCTCCGCAAATAGCACACTCACAACGATGATGTAAGTATAGAAATTACTGAAACTGAAAATTAATTACTAAATTAAAATTACTAAAGAACTGAAAACTTGGTTATGTATACAACAGCATTTGAAACAAAAATAATGACGAAATCACAATTTTAGCGATCAATTTACATAATGCCGATTAGCTGTTATCAGTGAAGACGCAGCTGACCGAAATCTGAATCAAGATATGCGGCACAAAGAATTTTTTACACCAATAAGTAATAAGGTACTTTATTTAGGTCTCTAGTACAAATTATGGGAATCGACCCATCCCTAATTTAGATATATATAATTCACTCGAGTGTTATCTCACGTATTTCAAAAAAAGGAAGTATAACCTTTTTCTAAGTTTTTCTGTATAAAACCACATATTATTATACCACAAAAGCATTTTATATCAAATTTTAAAACCAACAATCAAATTTGTGAAGTCTTTTCTTGGTTTGGACTAATTATAACTATTTTGTTTGATGATTTTGTAATTAACATTTTCAAATTATAAGACAGTAATATTTTTTTACAAAAAAAAAAAAATAGAACAATGGTGAATGTTCACATTGCAAAACAATCAATAAAAACAAAGTAGCAGTTGAATTATTCAAGGTACCGGTTTAACTGAGGCTGTTCAAAAATAAATTAGCAACTCTTCAGGAAGCGTGTACAAAATTATGCTGAAGAAACCATCAGTTTAAGTACAGTGGAACATTGTGGTTCCATCTGCATGGGCGTCTTTTTGTTAGTTTGAGCAATTACAGTACAGGGTTAGAATGTGCCGCTTGTTTGCAGATGGGTGGCAAGTAAGTAATTCATTGTATAAATATACCATTTTTATTAAACAATATTGAGTATTTCCGAGTGTTACTGTATCCAATGTGGTCCTGGTCCCATTTAGTCAGTTATAATTGGACTTCTACTGTATTATATTTGGTGGTTACACATAATGATATCAAGGTAAAATTAGCTGGTGGGATTGTGTCACGTCTTTTAGCACTATTACAATTA
Source organism: Homalodisca vitripennis (assembly GCF_021130785.1). NCBI lineage: Eukaryota > Metazoa > Arthropoda > Insecta > Hemiptera > Cicadellidae > Homalodisca > Homalodisca vitripennis. The sequence continues at coordinate 39,719,226 of NC_060211.1, read as the reverse complement.
ATGCACACCCAAATGTTCAACAAGCCTGACTGATGTCTATCATCCAGTTGAAGACTAGTTAAAAGTAAGTAAATGTTGTCTGAACAAGTGCTTTAAATTATAAACACATCATTATTTTTATCTAAACACTGAAGAAATGTTACTTTCTAATATTGGTAAAATCTTCACTTTCAGTGCAAAACACAAAAAGTTCTCATGAGACCAGGGATTAACCAAGGAAGTATTTACGAACCTAGGAGTAAAAGATTACCTTGCAGTTAGGTCGACAGTCATGGTTGATGAAGGCTGCAGGTCCCAGCCATAGCTGTGCACAGTTTTTGCGGCAACTGAACATCACGGAGAAGTCATTCTTGCCAGTGTGCAGCAACTGGTTTTCCTCTTCCTGACTTAGCTCTGCGATACAGCCTACCAGGCAGCTTATCTTTTCGTTCTTATACCTGCACAAGGACAAAACTGATGCGTAAATACCCCTCCGCCACTGTGGTACCACCTTCTTCCAGTCTCCCCACCACTTGCCCGCTCGCTTTATCCCCTGACCTGGCCACTGCCACTGCGCAGCTAACCTCACACCAAAACGCAATCTCGATGGATATGCTATGGCTACATTAGTCTGTTCAATTAGTATTTTATGCTTGGACTGCGACACTTGTATAGGCCTAAACACAAAAATACAATGTAATTATAGTATAGGTAAGTAGCTGCAGTGTAAACAAAATGGTGCGAGCGAGACACAATCCACACACCTGATAGAGATGAGGAGATGCTTGTCCCACCCTCCACCACCGGAGGGGGCCCTTTCTGTGCGCAGCAACTAAGATATTTACTTTTGTGCAGATTTCTTTGCAAATAGTTTATCTACAGTGTATACTATTGATATTCTTGATTTTAAACATCCGTGCCTTAAGAAGAACAAAAATATCAAACAATTAGTTGATATTAAATTTATTAAGAACAAGAAACTCACCACTTCTTTGTTGCAGATATTTTTTGCACCTTTTTGTCCTTCTAATGAATATCTGTAGCATGGTTCTATGGTAAATCCAGAGTCTTTATCAAAAATTCGAAGATACCTATAAATCTGAAACAAAATTGAACCAGGGTTTTGTTAAAATCTACATTCTCCTGGCTAATAAATTCAAGACAGGTATATTTTATAGTAAACTTACTTATGTACTTTTCTTTTAAATACGAATAAATACAAATACATTTGATTTTTTACACTATTTCCAGGAACATGAAAATTCATCATTGTCTTCCTACTTTAAGGAACCAATCTTTGTCACATAGTTCCTCAACATGTTTTCCCTGTCTGAATAATGGCATCCTCAATGAGTTCCAAATCATATAACAAGTAAAGCTAAATCAGAAGTGTATACATTGAACATCATAGGACTCAGACAGCTTCCTTGAGGAACTCCATGATGTTTTGCTTCTGCAGCTGAAGTTTCACCTCCCAACTTTGCAACCTGTGATCTGTCATCTAAATAGGACATGACCACTCAGTTGGATTTTAGCCATGGAAATGTGTTTAAACAGTCAGCAATTTATGATCAATACAATCTAAAACCTGTGAATAATCCAGTAACACCAAAGATGTACTTTCCCACATATTTTGCATAAATTAAATCACTAAATAATTTACTAGTGCAGTATATGTGCTGTGATTTTTTTTCTAAACCCAGATTGTCTGTGTGGCAATATTTTTTTCATGCTTCATATAAACTACTATTTTGTGCAAGGCGATCATAAAAGTTCGTGAAATCAAGAAGTACCTGTAAAATCTAGAAGCAAAATCTAACCATTCCAGTTTTTTTGTCTTAAATATTTAATCAATTAAATTCATATAGTATAATAGGCATTTTTTCTAATTTTTGAAATGTTTATTCTGGTTTAGAATTTTATGTTTGGTCTACTAAAACAATTAATTGCATTTTATTAATATTTTTGATAAGATATTCGCTGATAAACAGAAATTTGACAATAATAAAAACAGTTAATTGAGTATTCTACTCACCATTTTTAAACTAAAAATCTTCATGATACAGAAATTGACAATGAACTAAAGTTCTAAGAAAAGGTTTTTACAAGGAATTCAAAAACTTAAAATCTGATGAATAGTATACACCTGTAACATTTATGTCTACTATATAAATGTAAACAGAAATTCAATGTATTCCAAACAAACTTAATTAACCACATTTAGCATCAAACGTTTAAATGCTCACATGCTCCTCTAGCCGCTGGTGCTGCAGTTTGTTCCGCAAACTAGTCATGGAGCGAGGCAACCACTCGCCAGCCAAAAGTCTCTTATATGTTTTTTCATAGTTCTGGCTCTTCACAAACTGCTCAAGAATACTCCTAAGTTCCTCCTTGTTGGCCTTCAATGGTCGATACCTGAAAACCAGAAAACTTATGAAAGAAATGTTAAAAACAGCAAAATGCCAGTTAATCAAAACAGGGAAGAAATTCACCGTTTCGTATACCCAACTTTTTGGATAACCCAATTACATCTAAAAATAACCTATTAGAATGAGTGGGAAACAAATAACCTAAAAACAATTTCTTTAATTGTATTATGAAAATGAAGTCAGGAACGGAGGAAAAGACTAATCTCAGAGACACATTTACCCAGCCAGTCAGGGGGGTTTGTAGTGATGTGTCACTCATGCACACACTCTTCTGACCATAGGCGGAATTTGACACAATGTTCTGCTGTTAAATATAACTTATTTTATTTCTCTATTTAAATAAAGGTTAAAATTTATGGAGTCATTCTGGTTGACCAGAGTGTTCGGTTTTTACCGGGACTTTACTGTAATACTGAACTGAAAATCCATGCCATGTTCTGTACATCAGTCAATGATTATTCCTCTACATTACGCTTTGAAATGTGATAATATAGGAGCACACACATACTCTAATAATTATTATTATCAAGCCTATTTGATGTCATAGGGTTAAGCAAATGGAGTGCAAAATATCTAAAATCTTGAATCGGTTACAAATAGGGATCAATAATTTTGTTCTAATAAAACTCAATATATCTTCTAGGAGCCACTTTTTTGAAAGAACAAAACACATGTACGATGATTTCCCTGCAGATTTTCTTATCCATTAGTAACAAAGTGGTAAATTATGTCAAAGGTAAAATTTGTTACTGATATGGAGGATCTATTCCAATTTATTCTTAAATATCTTCTGATATTAACAGATTTAAGTACTAGGGGTGACATTGAGAGGAAGGAAGACTTGAAATCAGATTTCTCCACTTCCGTAAAGCTTATACTGGATATTAATTACAGAGATATTAACTAAAAAAATACCAGTCTATTAATTAATTAAGATTGATTTCATTTTTAACCTTAAATTGTGTTGGAACTGATTGTAGCTCGGCCTTACGGCACCAACGAAATGAGCTCTTCATAGACAATGTTTTTTATATTGCTTCCTAAGTTATGTAATATCTGGTAGTATGTGGTAGTGTGCTTTTAGATAACATTACTAATTTGTTATTTGTCTTAGATGTTACTATCATTTTTAAATGCCACTACGGTTCAGCTGCCACACCACAACATACATAATTCATATCTACTGGGGTTCTCATACTCAAACAACTTGATCTGCTATATGTTAAACTGTTTATTTATATATACATTTCATGGTTTAAAATTCTACATTGTTAATTTTTTTAAATGTTCTATTCAATAATAAACTGTAAACTTGGTTGTTACTAAAAATGACACATTGTATAAATTCAAAGGTTTAATGTTATCACAATAATATATTGTTAACTACAATAAAAATTAAAAAGTAAAAATAAACAAAATCTTCTAGGATACTAATACTTATAAGAATTTACTTGTTTACATTATCTATTTTCTATTAACAAGACATAAATTATTTGTAGACTACCTTTATTTATCATTTATTTCATTTTATTATCTCTTAGTTTTTATTGTAAGTAACTTAACAATTGAAAAATGATTTTGAAAAACTATAATTTCTCTAGCAAAAACAGAAACGAATTACTAATGGAAAGGAAAACCCATACCTCACCTACACCTCTGGTAGGACATTTGGCCCTTGGGTAGGATGATGTTCCACATGGATTTTATGTTTTAAATAAACAAATTTTATTCAATTTGGGGTGTGTGTTAGTTGAGAATAAGTATGAATAAGTCACATTGTGCTACTTCCAAAACTGAAATTGTTTACACTAATCACCTACCTTATGTTCATTTTGTGCGTTATGAACCCCAAGAATGGATCCAGGATAAGAGCCGTAGCCAAATCATCATTATCCGATAGCTCCTTGGGTGTCATGGCAGTCGGCTGTTTGAGATTCAGGTGCCTCATCCCGGTATCCACCACCATTGTGTTACCAAACTTCTTTCACTGTAACAAACAAATGGTTACAGTTTCATTTACAATGGTAAACTATGATGTTTGCGATATAAAACATTTAACTTCCAAACAACATGAGCATTTTAACTGGTGTTCGATGTTGATGTGAATGCTAGTCAATGACACAAACCATGTACATCTTTACTTCGAATAATTCAAGGTTTAAGCTGGAATGGAGATTTTCTAAGCAAAAATACTACAAGTTCTAGTCCTTCAGACTTTTGGTAAACACATTTATGCTGTAGCACTTATGAATTGCATCAGTGTTCAGAAAAGAGACCAATAACAATTTGACAAAAAACTGAAGTTCTTTATTATATAAGCCTATCAAAACTAATATATACATTAATATACTGTTGTTAAAATATCTACAATCTGATCCTAAATATAAACAATTAATAGTTTTAGTTTTTTTTGAGGAAGTAAAAAAAAACACAAACGGTTATAGACAAAAAAACACTAATTTTAAAGTTATTTTTAAAATCTAATTAAAACGGAAAAGAACAAAAGAAAATATTTCTCTGAATATAAAGTACACAATTCAATTAAATGCTGATGTGTTGATCTCAGTAATACAAATTATTTAGTTAAGCTTATGAAAAATAAATATGCACTAGATTAGGAATCAACCTTATTAAATATGAAACCTTAAAACCAATGATTAAGACCTCACCAGAAATTGAATTTAGTGAGTGGATGTAATTGTTATTAGATTGCAAGGCATTGTATCTGATATTATAATGCATAGAATAAATGTGATGCCAAACATAATTTTCTTCACAGTATTATAATCAAAACAAAAACAAAAAACAAAAAAAAACCAATACTTTAACTCTTTTTTTTCATAAAAACGGCAAATCATTAGTTTTTTATCGCTACCGTCACTATTTTTAAAAAGCTTTTCCGAACAGCATCACATTTTTCCCTTTGAAACAAGACAAGTGCTTTAACCATGAACTGTTTGCAAGTTGCCAGTATTCCAATAAGTACCAGTTTTATGGTTCCTTGCATCAACTCTTCTTGACTAAAACCGTCTCTGTGAAGGCAAACACACTTTTAATGGCAAACAGCTGTAAAGGTTTGACCAACTGATAGACAAGTATTCCATATAACCTTTTCCCAGTCCAAAATAGTACACCAAAATGGCAGAAGATTTCAACACATGATGGGATGTCCATGCGATGGATGAACTCCAACAACACTGATAATTTGGCTGAAGGATAGCGCCCAGCAAACTATCAAGAAGGCTTAAAACCCACCCAACCCATTTCAAAGTATTTAGGCTATTTTATTTAACACTATTCTTAAATATTTATTAATGTGGTACTACTCAACAGAAAACTTGATAATTATACTTTTGCGCTGAAATTACTCAATAATCTTGTTTTTAGACATTTTTTTGTATGAGAGCAAGTATTTTTTTCATCAAGTTCAATATTAACTAGAATACTTTGGGAAAATAAATATAAAACAAGTCTGTATGTTAGTATAAACCAAACATTTTTTATAGAAGTTTTAAAAAGCCCTTGTTTATATCTATGTGTTGACATAACATTGTGTATACAACATAATTTCCTGCCATGTATGGAAAGTACATATATCCAATTGGGAAAAATACAGATAAATAATTACCAACACAGTGTTTAAGGGTAGACTACAATTACCTACATAAACTAAGACATTAAGGTAAAATAAAAATTAACAATCATCTTTTCACTGGTGAGTAGCTAATATCCGCGTTTTGACTATACACAGAAAATATGAACTTAAAATAAAATTTAATTTTAAAATATACTGTACACAAAGAGCTACAAAAACACATTAAAGCAACTAGTAGTTTGCCAACTATACAGCCGATTATTAGTTGTTGTCAGTGAATAGATGCAGCAGATCCGTGAACGATGCACCAAAATAAATATAGAAAATATGAATTATAACCATAATATTATTTGTTAAACTAATGTTATTTGGTTATCTATTTACATAATTGTAAATCAAAAAGTACAACAAAAACATATTTTAGCAATTGGTAATTTGCGTATAGCAAATCAGTGTCATTCACGAATAAACTTATTTGGATGTAATATTCTTCTTCGACACACCACTACTAGTAGCCATAATATTATGAAATCATATCATTCCACTATTTCTGTTTATATGTAAACTAAAATCAATGATTCATGATTTCACTCATCTTCTTCGTTCCATTGTAAGTAGTACGGTCCAATAAGCGGACCCGGTTTTTTATATTGAAGAATATAATCATCGATACCTAATATTCGCATATCGAATCATAGACTATCAATCGATATAAAAGTAATAACAATCATATGTTTAAATTAAAATGTGAATTTAATGATAACAAATAATAAATGAACATAACCAAAATCAGGGAAACTCATAACTTTAACTAAATGAAACAGAACGAAAACGTTTTTACTAAAGTTGTGTCCACCATTACCTTCTTTTTTTGCATCTGAAGACGACCATGTTAGCTCCTCTGACAGTTACATTTGTTACCTTTCCACAAATATCACATAATGGATTCTAACCCAACATCCTGAAGCCATAAAAAACATATTTTATCGTCTTTTAAAGCAATTTCGTGAAGCTTCCTAAGATTGACGGCCATTTTAATACACAATGTTACGTGAAATTTAAAATATTACCTTGTATTATTTGAAAGTGTTTACAGCTGTTCATATAGATTATTTTAAGTTGTTTAAAAATAATTCATCAGTATAAAAAACATATTTTATCGTCTTTTAAAGCAATTTCGTGAAGCTTCCTAAGATTGACGGCCATTTTAATACACAATGTTACGTGAAATTTAAAATATTACCTTGTATTATTTGAAAGTGTTTACAGCTGTTCATATAGATTATTTAAGTTGTTAAAAATAATTCATCAGTATCGATTGATTATATCGATGGTTATGATTAAGTAATATCGTTTGCCAATTTCGATATAAAAAACCGGGTCCGCTTATTGGACCGTACCCTTCTCTTTAACCCTATATAGCCACAACACTCTGGTCCGTACTACACAATGTTGTAATTTTGAGGTTATCTATCCCGCACTGCAAGTAAAAAAAGAAAAAACATCCCTCGAGATAGGTTAAGAAAAAAACACTATCTTGGAAATAGGTTACCACTGAATAACCTGTTACTGGCACTAATACTGCAGATCTGTAATGGCAGCAAGTGCAGTAGTTATGTACATATTTTATTTGTGTCAGACATGTTTATCTTCAAAATAGTAAAAAATAAGTAAATGTTAATACTGTTTTGTTTGTTATATTTAATAATATATATCCTAGATTGGTTTTTATTCACCATAACATTATTATTTTATATACTGTAATTTGAAATGCAACATAATGATTCTTTACTCATGAATATTGATGATTGGATATTATTGATTACTCGAGTTTTGGACGCTTATTATACTGCAGCCACTTCCTAATACTGATAATATAGTCAACGGGTGGAGAGATAAAACAATAAATACTTATTGCCAGCTTTTATAACATGCATTAAATAATAATATTGTTTAAAACTTAATTCAAACAAAGTAAAATCATTTTTGTGGTATTTGAGTTATGACCTAAAATAACTAAGGGATAATAGTAATGAACAGGCATTGTTTAGGCCACAAGCTCATTTATCCTTAATAAGAAAGTAAGTAAAGTAATTGTAAGAAGTAAGTTAGTTGTGTTTATTATACTTAATGAATACACATTTAATATTATGTCTAGATTATAATACATTCTCACCCTATTACTTTTCTAAAACATAGCTAAACTAACATAATTTGGTTTGACATTTTAGTTTTTTACTATTATATAATTTAATCAGAAATATCATTGATTTAATTGTCATGGTGGTCGCTTATACTACAGCCAATAGTGGTATCACAAAAATGGTCACCTGAGGGTTCCTTACTTCATTTAATTGGCACCAATACAATGGTTACTTGTGGTTCAAAGGGTTACATAAATGTTAAACTTATTATTGACAGGGCCTATAAACGTTCTAAAACAATAGGGCCTATATGGCCTAGTTCAAAAGGACAACATTCCCTAGGGCTACCGTAAGATAGACTAATAAAATTGAAATCATAATTCGATCTTCCAACCTGTTGTTTAACTTCACAGATACCAAAGATGGTAACATTAATTACTGTAAAGAATAACATTGGCATAGTTTGTGAACATAACCTATAAATGTTTAAAAATAAAATTCATAAAAATTAGCAATGAAGTTTTGTACAATCAACTAACATGAGCTAGGCCTATATAGGACAAAAGTTGGGATTTGAAATATTTATTATTTTTTAGCTTGACCCTAAACTCACTCATCAAAATGTTAACAGACCTACTTTGTAAATAACAGTGCAGGCTAATGAATGTAAGAAATGTCAATAAAATATATGATTGAATCTGATTAAAAGTTAGGCATTTTTTAATTTTTTTTTACTCAAATAATTTGATCAATTAAAATTAGGCCTAGCTTGTAAAACACCCTAAATATTTATAATTTTTTTAATCTCACAAAAATAATTTATTTTTACTATCTTTAGTTACCTTAAATAATTGTAGAATATAAATACAACTGACACCATTTAAATAGATGAGGAATAACGTTACCGTTAAAAATTAGTAAGGTGAGGTTACCCGTCGGCTATGTTTGAGCCGTTTGACAAGACACTTCCCACCCCACCCATTCGTCCATAATAGCCTAGAGTGGCATTTAAATGTTAAAATCTAATATTGAATTGAACAAATGTCCTTGTTGAAAGACAATCAAAAATAATGAATGGAAAATTAAATGTAAAGGAAATTAACTCCAAATTTAGTCGTAATATGATGACATTTTGAGAAAGACGGTAACACTAAGCTCTCTTCACCATGTTTAGCTGAACGTAGCTGCAGCAAACGGCAATCAAAAGCCTAGTGTTACAATTGAAATTTTCATGTTTAAAGGTAGAAATACTTACCAGGAAAGATGAAATCCTGATAAATGTCTATTCAAGTGTACGGTAGACACAACATGCTTACTTTAAATTCAGTGTTTATCACAATAAAATAAAATTAAGAACAACGTTCCTCGCTCTGAAAGACGCTAAAATCAATCATGGCAGTGTGAACTCTTGAGGGAAACTGATTAGTAAAATGTTCGAAATTATCAATTAAACAATTATTTGATGTTAGTTTTACGCAATAAAAGTATATTAATAACTATTATCCTGACAATTACAGCGTAATAAACCTTAAATACTGCGTAAATTGGCAATTACACCCAAGTGTTGGTACTACTTTTTCTAATACCAGTGCGTAGAGATACTAATACTAAATAATAAAAGCAGAGTAATGACCTCTTTGAGAAAATAAAATTCAACACGATTCTTTATGTCAGAATAAATTCAATTTTGAATTCCACTGAGATTTATTTTTCAATTTCCAGAATTTTCTGTACAATAATTATATCAGGGCCAGAAATTTCCGCGTCATAATATCTCCAGTGCGACGGAGATCCAATGACTTCCTAGAAAGTTTTATAAAATCAATGTCATTAAAAAAATAAACACAAGAAAACTGCATTTGTTGTTATAATGAATAATTGGTACCCAATAAACTTATTTGCTTAATTATTTCTTTATAACAGTTATTACTCTAATTTAACATAATGTAACAAAATAATTACTTCAAAATAGAGTTCCCAAAACTAGTATAAATCAAAAATGTATCACTGTAACATTGTTATTTGAGAAAGACAATTTTATGTATAAAACATAGCTAAAACAACATAATTTGATTTGACAACTTAGTTACAGTTTTAGTGTTTTGTGTTGATATATAAAAGCATACAATTAAAATTAATAAGTAAAATATAAAAAAACTGAGCAACAGATAAATAAAATGTTTGTAGAATCTATTTATTGCATATACACTCAAACTGTAAGTATAAAACTAAATAATGATACTGTTTTAACTTTTCAGAGAACAGACCTTGGATACGTACACAGCGCTTCTACTATATCTTTTTAGAAATTTAATCATAAAACTTAAATTTTAGGTATGAAATAATTACCTCATTTTTATAAATTAAATTTTAAATGTTGGGTGTTTTTGATTATTGTGAAAGTTTACTCAATATACAGACAGTCAACTGGGGTAACTTTGTACTACTAGCTACAAAAGCATTATATTTGTTCATAAAATCTAGAAATATCTAGTATCAAGTGGTATAAATCCAAGTGGTTTACTATATGAGTCTCCAAATGTTGTTTTTCATCATTCTGTTATTGGTGAGAAATCATAAACTCAACGTAATCCAATCAGCAAATATAAAACTGAAGCCATATACACACCGGGACATTTTACCTGACTTTAATTTAATTAATTAATTAGTTTAATTTCAAGTTTTAAGTATATTTGTTTCATACTTAATTGCATTTTTACAACATTCTACCATTACGAAACTTAATATTACATAATAATCATAAGAGTACTGTAGCTCATTTACTGAATATCTGTTACAGAGATTCACAGTCCAACCTCATTAATTTTTTAAAAACATTTTGAGGTAACTTTGTAATGGTATAAACCTCTATGTAAGTTAACAAACAAAAAACATGTTATTCCACAACAAGACAGACCTTTAGAAAAGTTTAAATAAACTTTAAACAAGACATGAAATCTTAACTACTTACCGGTATTATATAAACAAAACATTCACAAAAACATATGTTTAAAATTAAATTCATAACAAATCAAATTCCCTCCTTCATTTTGTACCATATAGGTACATAGTCTTTTAAATATTCAGATGGACGTATGGATCTCAAACTTTTATAGAAAACATCAGGATTTGAAGCAATCCTTAACAGGAGTGATATCACTTTCTAAATTATAATTTGGTATAACCATATCTCTTCTAGGTCTGAGTCTTCCTCCTTACAATCTTTAACTGCGGGCAAGATGTCGAGTTGACACTTGTGTAACTTCCTCGATCAGGTGTTCATACTTTGATGTTCATTGGTGCCTTTTCATATAAAAACAACCTGGAATGAGAAGCCATGACAGAGCATACTGTCCACTTCCAGAACGATGAGGTTGCATGAATATAATACGTTCATGTGACGTTAAATTTGTTGATATACAGAGTAATAAACAGACAATTGAGAGCATCTTATAAGACCAATTCTCAGTGACCAATTCCAAGATTAAGAGTTTTCAAGGCCAATTCACATGACTTCCACAAAATACCATTATATCTCTCTACTTGTCCATTGCCAGCAGGGCTGTATGTAGTAGGCAATCCCAAGTGAATTTAAGAGATATTTTACTTCATAGGACATGAAAGATGCTCCCCTGTCTGAATGTGAGTCAAAAAATAGTGAAGGGCTGTTTTAAATCAGATAAGACTGTTTTCAACAGAACATCTATGCAATGGAATCCAAAAGTAAATAATGAATATTCATCTACAATAACCAGAAGATAATGAATTTTACTTATGGAAGCCAGGAGTCCTTTGAAATCTAAATTCAGTCTTTCAAAAGGAGATGTAGCCTTAATCAGTGACCCTTGGTGATGGTCGAATCTTAGTTTGACAGAAGCACAAACATTATATGAAGCTGTTACACACCCATCTCTTCCAAAGAGAAAGGTAAGATTTTACAGTTTGTCCAATGATGTAGGTAGTCAAGTAACACCAGGGTGACAAAGTGACATGTGAAGCTCTTTCCAAGTCAGAAGGGAATTATGAATTGCATATCTTAGATGGAGCATCAGTGTGTTATCGTACCCTGGTTTATAAAAAGTATTGAACGAAAAACATGACTCCAATCACTATTCCATGATTTTCTCATTCTTAACTTTTCCATGGTGAAAGTTATCAAACATGAAGGCCTTGGACTGCTGGTCTGTTGTTAGCTTAAAATTATTACCGATAAGGAAATGCCCCCATTTACCCAAAGCTTCAACTATTGCATAAATCTCTTTCTCTAAAGAAGAATGGTTTTGCTCTGATCCATAAAAAGTTCTTGAACAGAACGCAACAGGGCGACCAGCCTGAGATAAAGTTGCAGCAATAGCATTTTTTTATGCATCCATCTCAACTGTGCGTGGCACTTGAGGATTAATGTATATTACAACAAATTTTTCTGTATCACTTTTCAAATATTCAAAGACCTGAAATGCTTCCAGTGATAAAAATATAACGGTTAAGAGCAACTATTTTATCTGAAAACTGAGGAATAAAAGATGCATAAGGAGAGAACATACATAATACTCTTCTCAGTGAAGGAGCATCCTTGGGAGAAAGCAGTTTTCTCAGAGGCTCCATCCATTTAGGATCTGGTTTAATAGTCGACTTATTAGCAATCAAGTAATATAATAGATTGATAGATTTTAGACAAAAAGATGGTTTTCAGTATTTATAGAAAGATTTTTCTTACACTCTGCTTTCATAAATCTCTCCAGATTTTATTCGTGCTCATTTTGGTCATCCCACATACAGTGACATCTTCCAAATAAGCGTATGTGTATTTTAAATTTTGATTGAATTACTATATCAATAACTTTCTGAAATGCAGCGACACCATTGGTCACACAAAATAGGATCCATGTTAATTGGTACCAGCTTCAAAAGCAGTCTAAATCCTATCTTCCATCTTAATGAACACCTGATGATAGGTAGACTGTAGATCAATATCAATATCAAGTGCTGCAGAAACTATAGTAACTTTATTTATAGTATCTTCAATTACATCTTCCTTCAACAATCGAGCAGTTTTGTTTTCTATGAATTTCATGTCACCCAAAGAATGATATTGTGATTTTATTGCAACAGGTTTATAGCTAGGTTTTAGATAAGCAAATAATGAAGCAGAGGAAACAGCTTCACAACAAACTGTCAATTTGATCTTTGTTGCCACCGAAGTGTCTTTAAACCCATGTTTATATTTATATAATATGATAACATAGTTTTATATTTATAATAATGATCTAAGATGTTTATTTGAAAATAAACTGAACACTACAAGTTTTTAATGTTTTATTTAAACTTTTAAGTGAGATATAATAATGGTGACTTGCAAAACTAGTGATAATAATGACAAACATATAAAAGAAGAACTGCCAAGGCAATTCTAAATGAGAACTATTTTAAAATGTCAAGCAAAACGAATGCTGGAGAGTACTCTAAGTACAAAAGATGTTAAGCGAAGCGTTGAAATAATAAAAGAATATTGAGACCAATATCAGAAGATGCAGGATGAAATTGATTTATTAATATATGAGATTAAAACAGATAATTAAATTAATTACAGATGTATTATTGAGGATGAGTACCTAGACCTAAAGACTACACTAAATGGCATGTTACAACATAACTTAGTACCTAGTATATTTTCAAATGGTAGACAGCCAAATTCTAATTCATATTTACCTTATGTGGCTAGTTCGAACTTTACTCCTATTCAACAAGATGAAACTTTTACAAATTGCATAAGAAGGCTAGACATTTTTTTATCTTAAATCTGATGAATTAGATCCAAAATTAAGTTTACACATTTTTGCATGCACTTTCACCTCAAATACATAAACAATTACATGACATTTGCGCGCATGAAAAGGCTCTTGACAAAAGTTACACTAAGCTGGTAATGTTGTTCAAAGATTCTGTTGAACCCATTTTTTTATATGAGCATAATAAAATAATTTCATACAAGAAAACAACAAGAGTTTGAAAGTACAAATGATTTTTCCATATCATTACAAAATACAATAAATTGCGGTTTATCTGTTATATGAACAATGTGTTGCAGAAATTATTTTGTGTCCGCAATTCATCAGAAGACTGCGTGATAGTGACATTAAAACCAAACTATTGTAAGATCAAACCAAAATGCCGTACAAAGATTTAGTGCAGCTTGCTATTTCTATGGAGTTGGCAAAATCTGAAAACAGGCTCATATCCTTACTGGCTTAGTTCAAAACAACACGGTTGTTGTTAATGCACTAAAATCTGACACATACAAAGTGAATAAGGCAATCCACAAAAATCAGGCTTATATAGATTAAAATTTGATAAACCTAAAGGAAAATGTTATGAGTGCTGATCAATCAAACACAGGGCAAATAAATGTAAATACAAAGTGTAACAAATGTGACAAGATAGGTAATTTACAACGTGAATGTTTGCAAAGTAAAAACAAGCTACAAAAAAAACTATGCATCAAGAGGCAATGGGAATGGAGATGAACATGAAATTATATACTGTCTTATTAAAATAATGAAAAATGTATTGTATCAATTGATATTGAAGGAAAATCAATATCAATGGAACTGGATAAAGGGGCAGCTTTGAGTACTATATCCTATGAAGATTTCAAGACCCTTAACTTACAGAATGGGATTTTTTCTACAAATATTGAACTGAAGACGTACATGGGTGAATTGATGAAACATAGAGAAATTGGTTTTGTCAACTTTAAATACAAAGAACAATTTTTTGTAGGTAAACTGTACTTAATTAATCAGACTATAGATCCAATCTTTGGGAGAGATTGCTTAAGGGAAATAAACTCGACTGGGCTGAAATTAAAGTTTGGCTTGTAGACCTACTGGACTAGATGAATTATTGAATAAATTCAAAGACGTTTTTGAAAACAGCATCAGATCAATTCCTGTTGAAAGTGCACATTTCAGAACTATTGAAGATGCCAAGCCTTTATTCAGTGCCTTACGCACTGAAAGACAAAGTTGAGAAGGAACTCTAAAGGTTAGAAGTCTCTGGAATTTTTATAAAAGCTGAACGTTCAGATTGGGGAACACTGATAGTACCTATAGTCAAGCCCAATGGAAATATCGGTGCTGACTACAACATGACAATTAACAAAGTCATAAAGGATAAAAAAATATCCTATTCCCAGAATCAAGGATATCTTTGTTCAAATGAATGGTGGCAAGTTGTTTAGTACTATTGACATAAGCAATGCTTATTTTCATACGAACATGTCAGAGGAAAGTGCTAAAATGCAAACTTTAAGCAGACAAAATGGGTTCTACAGGGTCAACAGACTTATATTTAGTGTGAAGGTTGTTCCTTCCATTTGGCAAAGATTCATTGACAAAACATTACAAGGGAATTTCCAATGTACAGTGCTTCTTCGGCGATATAATCGTTCAAGGAAGTTCTTCAGATCTTCTTTCAAAACCTAACATTGTACTTGAACGTCTGAGAAGCAAAAACTTAAAACTGAACCGAGACCACTGTAAGTTTTTCCAAAAGAGTATAGAGTACTTGGATCACAAGATAGATGAACATGGACTTCACAAGATGCAAGAAAGGGTTAAAGCAATAATAAGCAGCAAACATGTAACTGATGTAAGTGAACTGATACATTTTCTAGGATTTGTTAACTATAATAAGTTTATTAAAGATCTGGCTTTTTAACTTTTTCCACTAATTCTATTATTAAAAAAGAGTAAACCTTTTACCTAGACTACGAAGCATGAAAAAAGCTTCAACAAAATAAAAAAGAAATGGTTAGTGAGAGTGTACTTGTACACTTTAACCGGGACTTACCTCTTGTTTTGGCAATTGACACGCTCCAGTCAGACTAAGCACGATAGACAAATTTTTTTATTTAGATATTCTTTAAGAATAGTAATAGAGTCGTATGTTTAAAACACAACAGTTAAATATATTAAAATTAATATTGTTGACAGTAAAAGAGGTCAGGATACGTCTTGGAATCTCCATCTTTTCTGCATGCTTCAAGAAATTCTTCAAGGTTGTAAAATGGCTGGTTTATAAGAAAGTTGTGGAGTTTCCTCTTCAGAGATCCTCCATTTAGTCTTTTGATAGTGTCTGATAGAGTGTTCCACAGTTTTCGGCCAATGTAAGATGGCTTTTCTTAAAAATGTGTGGATGTAGAACAAAGTCGTCTGTGTGGCGGCTGTGATGTGAGTGGTGGTCTTTTCCTGTTTGGGGATTCTGCTGATGAGCATACAAAATTACTCCTTGAATGTACAGCCTAGTAAAGTAATTATTCCCATTAATTGGAAAGCATGTCTACATCTTTGTTGGGGTTCAAGATCAGCGAGGATTCTTATGGCTTTTTTCTGTAGTATGGCACTCTGTAGAGATTTCCAGTAAAGGATCCACCCCACACAATAAGCCCATACCTCATATGGGTTTCCAGTAGTGAATAGTAAGTTGTCATTGCTGTCTGAAAATTCCCAATCCATTTTATCCATCAGACAATATATGCCAGTGCTTATTTTTTACAGAAGCTGTCTACATCCACAGTCCAGGTGAGAGTCTCATCCAGAGTAACACCAAGGAATTTTACATGTTTTTCAGTTGTCACATTAGATGTGTTGTGAATGTGGTCCTTTCTTTTATTGATATTTATTTGTCTTTTTTTAATGGGTTAACAGCCAGGTCATTCCCTCTGCAATACTTCAGAGCCTTATTTAACAAGTTAGATGCAATAACGTACATTCCTTTAGCAGTGGTATTTTTTTATCAAGAATATTGTATCATCTGCATACATCACACAGGTGCTGTTGTGGTCTTGGAGATATTGTTGGGAAATCATTGACAAGAAGAACGAAGAGGACTGAACCTAACACAGTACATGGTTGAGGTACTCCTTTTGTAACAGGCATTGGGTGTAATTGATGTGTTTTTAAGGCCAAGTGCAGTGCTCTACACCTTAATTATTTGGGATCGCCCTGACAGATAACTTACAAACCAGTTATTGACTATACCTCTGCTAAATAAAGATTATAATTTCTTTTAGATCAAATCATGTCCTCTGCAAGTCGAAAGCTTTGCAGAGATGTAGTTTTCTTTATCAATTTGGTCAATGATATACTCAAAAAGACTAATAATGGTAGAAGTAATAGGTTTTCCTTTTAAGAATCCATGTTGAGATTTGGTAATTAGATTTAATTGCTCAAGATGTATCATAAATCTGTTTTTCATACATCGTAAGATGTATCACTTTTTCCATTATTTTTGAAAAAGTAGAAACCAGTGTTATGGATCGATAATTAAGTACTTTGTTGTTAGTTCTATTTTGTGTTTTCGATACACTTTGGATATTTTCAAAACATTATGATCAGAAATCATATTAATTGCATATTAACCTATTATATTAATGATGTAAAATATTGCATTAGTGCCAGCAGCCTTACCTTCCATTCTTCTAATCATATTCCTTCACATAGTCTGGTGATACACCCTTGAAAAATTTAAATGGTCTCTTCTGAAAACCACAGAATCTCCCCCATGTACCAAAGCTTGAAAGGGAATTTTTCATCAATAGCAGCTTTTACAATATGTTAAAGTGGTTTCTAAAACTTTCTACACACTCCTGCATGTATACTATCTATATAGTGTTTCTACTACTCTATGGTTAACACTTTTCCTCTATTTTTCTCTCAGATACAAACCCTTTTTATGAATGAATTTGTTAAATGGGCAAATAAAACAATGGGAAATGAGTTGTGAAAGGATCTATTTACAAAAACTTTTACAGGATTTGGATATTTCAGCATTTAACAATTATTAGAGGTTACGAACTTTTATTTAGTTTGAATAGTAGGTATTTCCTGGCTTCCTACAAGAAAGAAACTAAACATCTTTTAGATATTGAATTTATTTCTAATTTAATACCAAAAAAATAAAAATATAATTGTAACTCGTGAAGTGAGTTGTAGGCATATTGAAGAAGTATTCATGGGCTCAGTCCATTAACTTATTCATGTTATTTCTGTCAAAATAAGATGGATGGAAAAACTTAAGTAAAAAATATATTGTTTTTTGTTTCAGTACACATAAAACAATAAATTTATCTATTCCTCGATCAATGTCAGATATTCTATAAAAAAGTATGTTTTGTTTTAATAAAAAACATGTGACCAAAAGTATTTTTATCTTCTAAAAAATTATATTTCTATTAAAGAAAATGTATTATTTTCCTACAATAATATATTAAAATAGAATATCTTCAGTATCTTTGCACAATCTTCTAAGCGTCATGTCATATTTCTATTAGGAACTATTGTTTATTTTCCCGGAAAATAATGTATATTGGTTCTAATACAACACAGTATTATAGGCTACTTTAGATTCATTTAATATTGTTCTAATATTAAAAAGATCTTACATCAGTGTATAAAATGTATCTTAAATAGTGTCTTTAAGAGTATTCTACAGTGTTTACCCTTATTAAATAATATTCTAACACTAACAATTTTGTAAGACCTGTACATTACACTATAAATTATAATAAATTTGTAATATTATTTGTGAAAAATCAATAGTTTTAAAGAAGTTTTGACAAGCTTTATTGATAAGGTATTCGCTGTTAAGATCTGCATCTTCATGCTGTAGATTTTCAACTACTGCTGGCTGAGGGTTGTTGGGAAAGAGGCATCACCTGGTTGGATACCACATGACGGAAGCAGCCAACTCTGCTGAGGTAGAGAAACACAATCAGCGCAGAGCAACCAACCATCAGTGCCACTGCCATCAGCACTAGGCAGGCTGTGTTCACTGCCCACTGGATAGTAAGTGGCGGTTTAACAGATCCAAGCACCTCATTGCTCAACAGAATAGTCTGAAACAGGGAAGGTGAAGGATTCAAAATTCAATTTGCTGTCAAGAATCTTTTCTTGGAAGGACAGAGTCATTAAAATTTAAAATTATTACTTTGAAGTTTGTCTTAGATGAAATACCAGTTATTCAGAATTCACATAACACAACTATGGTTGGAAGGGTTGATTTAGCTAGTTTAAGACTATTACTTTAGAGTAGTCAGTGACTTTAGGAAAGCATTTATACAAGAGTTTTCCCAAAGTCAAAAATACAGCATTTAGTCAAAATATAAAACTGAATTGTATGTTATCTGGGCCCTGAAGCCCCTCTCCAAATTTTGAAAAAAACCAATAAAATAATGTTTTTTAAAGCTAGAACACATTTAAGATGTCTTAAACCTCAACAATATTCTGGGGTAAAATTCCTGAGCTCTTGCTTTGGAGGATATTTTATACCTCCAAAATCACTGTGTGCCAGCCCCATTCCTAGAGCTTAGACAAGATGATTTCTGTGGAGCTCAGGGCTGTCTTGCTTGGGGGTCAAAGTGTACTATTGCTAGTGTAGACTTTATATATAACACGTTCACTCTCAGAGCTTACACATGCTGACTTCTGTATAGCCCAAGGTCCAACACCGTGCCATTTGGGAGTCAAAGTGTTAAATCATTGTAATTATTGTAGCTCTGGTGATTTTAGTTTGTATTGAAGAAGTTAGTATTAATTTACTCCTTTAACAAAAGAAAATCTAAAATCTCTTTATTATTACTTTGTCTGGCTGACACATTACATTTATACATTCTCAACATCCGATGTTGAATTGAAATTCCCACAAATTCATACTTTTGTTTGGTAATATATTAATATTATATTTAAAACTTTCTGGTTAAACAGTTTTCAAGAGAAAGAAATTGATTATTTGGCAGGGGAGGGGGAGAAGCAAAACTCTTAAAGTTACACACGTAAACATTCAATCTCTTAATACTGGTTTGGAGGTTGGAGGTTTTTGCAGTCAGAGAGACATGGCTGCTGCCTGGCAGCTACAAGATACCAGATTACACGATACTGAGAATCGGCCGAGATTCTAGCAGACATGTACAAAATGACTATATTAATGGTGAAACCATTAGAGAATGTTTATTTTAGGATTTCGCTATGAAGCTAAATATCTGTGCCAACACTTGAGGAAATTAAACACAGTACTATTGATAATGATCCAACAAGAGCCACTTTAGCCACCTTGTTAGACCATATTATTTTGGACAGGTCCAATTAAAACACGTAATGTATTGGAAGTATTTTATTTTTAGTTGTTTTTCTTTTTCGAGATGCGTGTAATGTTAAAACACTTATGAGAAAGCATTCACTATGTTAACACATAAGGAACTCAAAATCGGGTTTCTTGACATTGTGATATAACATTTTTATACTGACATGCTTCATCGAGCCATTGAACCCCATATTACAGTCCAAAAAGCAAGACCTCTACAACTCAAGCTTATCATTAACGGTTATTGAAATATATCATTAGTTCCATAAACTTACTAAGCATTCCCTCCTTATACCAGAAGCAGACTTAGTATTAGTAGTAGACCTCTCAGTATAAGTATGTGTGTATATTTTCTTCATCATGACTGTTTTCATGATGAAGAAAATATATGGTGCCAGAAATATTCTAGACCAAAAGAAGATTGCAGGAGGCGTAAGTAGACTCTTAACAGACGTATGTTTCTGTGACCTACATGTGTATATTTTCTATTGGTCGGGGTAATGAAGCAAGCTCAAATTTGACATCGTAATTACTTTAGACAGAAAGTGAAATAAAACGGCACGAAGCGTCTACTTTTTACTGAAGTAAGTTTCTTGTCTTAAGCACCTAAATATGTTTTCTTGATTGCGACAATGAGGCATATACTCAACGATGGCACTGGAAAACATATTAGACCGGAATTAGATAACAGGGAGGAGATTAATTTTTAAGTCGGTTTCTGAGATTTATGTATAGCTTCTCTTGAACGGTGCAACAAGGAACTCAGGTAATGCGTCGTGAATACATAACTTAATTCAATTGAACCATAAATATTCCTATCGGCGCTAACCAATAAAATAGTTAGTACCTTAACCTCTGATCTTTTAACGATGAACAATGAAATTATATGTACCGTCATATTACCTAATAAGTGATGGTAATATGTATTGACTTTGATTTGAAAAATTGCCTGCGAAGCAGCATATAACAGCTAGTCTTATATAACAATTTTAGTTTTATCACAACTTCTATTTCTGGACTTATATAAAACCGGATTTTTTTGACCATGAGATTAGTAGATTAGTAGTAAAGGAAGGGTTTTGATTCTACATAGAGCTCCTCTCTCTTGGGCATGTAAGTGTTCAACACAGTACCTGGTAAATGTTTGTCCCAAAAAGTGCTTATACCGATTTTGAGTACTTCCCATTTACTGAAAATACTTGATAAATAAAAATACATTGATAGAAAAAACTATATATGTGCTCAATAAAAGCTCTATTTGTCTACAATGTCAAATATGTTTCTTGTATTGTTTATACCAATGTTGGCTATGTAATACTTCAGAGGTTTATTACACGTACAAGGTAGTATTTTAGAAAACTGTTTTCCCTAGTGGCTACATTTCCATGTGCATAATATAGTTTCCCTTTATCCTTTTCAAACATTGTACTGGTTAATTTTATTTAAGAGTGTTTTTAAT
Source organism: Homalodisca vitripennis (assembly GCF_021130785.1). Taxonomy (NCBI): domain Eukaryota; kingdom Metazoa; phylum Arthropoda; class Insecta; order Hemiptera; family Cicadellidae; genus Homalodisca; species Homalodisca vitripennis. Next base: position 39,697,479 of record NC_060211.1, on the reverse strand, counting down.
TCGTACTGGATAGTTAGCGGTAAATGTTTGTAACATATAGGATAGGAAACTATCCCCTTTTGTAATATATATTGAATACCTGTAGCCAATTGCTCTATTAGTCAATAAAATTGGTTCCTTGTTTCGTTAACATCCGTGGATATTTGTCTCTGTGGCTTTAGACCTAAATTTCGTTATCATTTGAAACCATTTAGATTTTTTTGCAATTAATCGCAACAAAAGGCGTCTAGAATTGGTGAACAAAATCAAGAATGCAAGTGCAGTATGAATGACGAGTACTTGGGTTTTATAGCTTTAAATATGATTTGGTGTGTCATTATTCAAGCATTGACAGTGCTTCATGATGTGTAGGGATGGATACAGTTACCTTTAAATACATATTTCTTAATCTACTTACAACATATGCATTAATAACTACTTTATTGATAAAATGACTTTGTTGTTTGTAATTTTGGTAGATGTTACCAACACACATTTCATTATTTTGGTGTAACAAAACTCGTGTGACTAAACAATTTAATTTATTTTTAAAGGAAAGTAAACAGTTACATGTTATAACCATTCATATATTTTTATACATAGTATTAGAATCTAATAATTGAATATTTATCCTTTTTTTTTTTTTTTTTTTTTGCCTGTTGGCTGGCCTTTATAATCTTATAATGCGGCCACGTAGTACACTTGTTATGTCTTCTTTCTAGTTATTTGCCGTATTCACTTTTTACATATGAACCTTGTGGTTGCCGGCCAAGCTATGAACAATTAGTTAGTCTTTGCATTTTCCAATTCATGTGTTTTTTTTTTCTTCTTTTTTTGTAATTTACTATATTGCTATTAGCTTATCAGATGTTTATTTCATTTTGTTTGTTTTCTATGAAGGTTTTGTAGAGTAAAATCCATACCCTAGAATATATCAACATGTCAGATTTTTCACTACCACTGCATGTATTCTAAGTGTTCCACAACCTAATCAAATTTACATGGTTCTACTTACTATTTTTAAAAAATCATTAATTTCTTTATAAATTTGAGTGTCTGCTTTTCGCAGCAAATCGATTAATATAATATTCGAATTCTGTTGATTGGCTTTGTATCTTGATTGATTTACTTTCTTGTAACTAAGTTGCCTGGCATAAGAGTACTTGGGACATTCCAGCAAAACATGTTCCATTGTCTCTATCTTTGCCATTGTGCAGTTTAGGCATAGCGGAGTGAAGTATTTTTTTATTCTGTATAGACATGAATTTACATTGCCATGACCAAGCCTCAATCTACTGATATTAATGATTTCCCACCTGCTAAAATTACATGATTTAAACCATGGGTATTTTGTAAATTGGCTCTGTATCTGTTTAAACCACCCAGCTTTTGAGGATTGTTGTAAGAGGTTTGTAAATTGTAAACCATAAAATTTTTTCTGGAAGGCTTTAAAATCATCAATAGGTACTGGCAGGTATTGTGTTTCCACTCCATCATTAGCTGCTTCCTTAGCTAATTTATCCACCCTTTCATTATAATGGATTCCTATATGTCCAGGTATCCACTGAATATATATTCTTTTCTGTGTTTCCACCAACAGTTTAAAAATCATCATGATAATACCATTTTCTTTATGTCCCTTACTGCAGTTTTCCAATGCCATGATGGCTGATAAAGAGTCAGTGCATATAACTATGCTGACTTCATTTAATGGTATGTTTATCCTTGGAAACATAAAATAAAAATGTTTAATTTTGTTCATTTCCATGGATACAAGGTGTCTTTCTCGTAAGATTTGAGGTAGTGATAGACGTGTGTACGAACTCTTCCCTAATCTCGCTAAAACTTTAATTCTAAAGAAACTCAAGAACCAAGAAAACTTTGTAGGAATTCTGAAGGATTGTCGAGAGTGTTCGCTTCATATTAAGTTTAACTTCAGGGAAGAAACCAAACCTCAAGTCTTCAGTAAGTCAACTACCAACAGTTTCCAGTATCGGAACCATCGAGATAAACTTGTCACTGGTAATTTAATAGAAGAATGTGGGGTGGTGTCCTGACATAACAACCCTGGGAGCGGTGCCGAATTTGCAAGTGGATGACCGCTACACTAAGCCGCGTTGGTCGGAGCGGCTTAGCATTCGGGGGAGAGGACACCCCTAAAAACCCCCACCTACAGGGTTCTCCACTTAATTCTGGACCCAAGGACCCCAATGGGGATACCAGTTACTGGGGATAGAAGAAGCGGCAAAACAGTTTTCAAACATGAACAATTGTCAAATTACGTTCTTCAAAAGAACACCCCCAGCACCCCACCTACAGCGTTCTTCCCTCACTTCTGGACCCAAGGATTCAAATGGAGATATCAGTTACTGAGGATAGAAGAAGCGGCAAAACAGCTGTGAATAATTGTCCAATTATGTTCTTCAAAAGGACACCCCCAGCACCCCACCTACAGAGTTCTTCCCTCACTTCTGGACCCAAGGGCTCAAATGGAGATACCTGTTACTGAGGATAGAAGACGCGGCAAAACAGCTGTGAATAACTGTCCAATTACGTTCTTCAAAAGGACACCCCCAAAACCCCACCTACAGCGTTCTTCCCTCACTTCTGGACCCAAGGACTCAAATGGGGATACCAGTTACTGAGGATAGAAGAGGCGGTAAAACAGCTGCGAATAATTGTTCAATTACATTTTCCAAAAGGAATAAATTACGTTTTCATGAAATAATTTGTTATTTATACTATAAGCACGACCATTAGAGAACATAACAAAACAATTTTTTGAAAATATTAAGTACACAAGCATGAACTGTTTCAGTTATTCAAAGAACTTGACACTAAACGAATCATATCACATTTTAGAGCTGCAGGGTTTCATAACCTAAAACATAGGCATATTTATAAAAGGTCTTAGTGGAACGTAATATCTTGGATCTTTAAAGACAGTGACATTTTAGATAAAAAATAACTCGTTCAATATTTTTAAATGTTTGAACCTGTTTGAGAAACCCTACTAACCTTACCAAAGAAAAAAAAAATTAACAAAATGTTTTGGTAAGAATGATGGGTACAAACTGCAACAATTAAGAATAAAACCACTTGATAATTCTTAAAACTACCTATAGTTAAAGAAGGTTGTTATATAAACTAAACAAAATTTGTATTGCAAAGATTGGTTTGCAAAAGAAAATAATCAAACAAGTTGTATATTATAATACTGCAGAAATTATCGCAGACATATTCACCTATCTATAGTATTCATCTGTCTGGTGGAGATCTGATAGTGTGTTGGACCAAGGAGTTTATGAGATTTTATTATCTTATATAAAAACATAGCTAATTATCTGAGATTTCATCCAGGCCTGTGCTGGCCCGGGGGGACAGGGGGACGTGTCCCCCTGCGCCCTCGCCTTAAAGGTAAACCGGCGCCCTTTTGAAACTAGACGAAAAAGCCAAAAATCATTCGAGAAAAGAGCTAAAAAGGAAAAGGAAACAGGAGAGAAGAAAAAGGTAGTCGGAAGAGGTAGCCACGTGACATTTCTCAGCAATACAACATTGATTAAAATTGTTAAAATTCTTTGTGATGAAATTGTAAGTAATATATCAGCTCAAGTGAAGGAAGCGGTAAACTTCTCCATTTTAATGGACACTACAATAGACATATCAGGAAATGATCAATGTTCATACGTTGTTCGGTTCGGTTCGTAAACGGAGGCCAAGTGCAGGAAAGACTGATAGCTTTACAATGTGTATCATCAACTAAAGCCGATGCTCTGATGGATTCTTTAGAAAATACATTGAAAAATGTCGGAATCCCAGTGGAAAATTGTATAGCTAATGCTTTTGATGGGGTCAAATATGAGTGGAGCCTATGCAGGCTTAACTGCGAAATTGTCAGAGAGAATTCCGAAACATATACACACTTGGTGCTACGCTCATGTTTTAAACCTAGTTCTTAATGATACAGCACAAATACTTCCTTCAACGATCACATTTTTTGGTTTGCTCCAAGAGGCACAAGTATTTTTAAAGGAATCATTAAAGAGACAACAGTTTTATTCAGCAGAAAATCCTGTTTTTAAACTCGGCGCTATTGGTGCTACACGTTGGCGGAGTAAGAGTGATGCTACCACTAAGATATTTGGCAGGATTGATAATTGGACAACAAGCACCCCACTTGACCCTTCACATCAAGCCAAACACGTATTCCATGAACTGACCGTAGCGTTACAAAAGATTTCCTTGTCCCCTGAATTTAACACTACAGTCAGGAGTAGTGCAACAGGTGCAACAGGACTTCTTAGTAAGTTTCTAGAGTTTGAAACAATAGTTATTGCAATGACCTTCCTGCAAATATTTAAAGTTACTACACCGTTATCAGACTACCTCCAAACGAAGAATCTTGACTTTGCTCAAGCTTGGAGGCTAATAGAGTCAGCAACTGAAAGACTGAAAGACCTGTGAAATAGGTTTTATGAAACTCTAGAAGCAGCACACACACATTCGTTAGGAAATTCAATGAGAAGATCGAGGCGTCCTCAGAATTTGAGGATCTGAAAGATTTGATGATGGAAACTACATTCAAAAAGTCAAGGTCAAGGAAAGTAAAAAAATGGCCGGTGAAAAATGTAGTGATGAAAGTGTTGCCTCTTCTCCTGAAGATACTTCTTTCAGGGTAACTGTCTATAACTGTGTTGTAGACACTATAATACAAACGATGGAAACTCGTTTGAGTTAAAATGTTGTTTAAAATGTAACATGTAAGTCTTGCCGAATTGCTGACTGAGCGGGTCTACACATTTGCGCAGTGGCAGTGGGCGATTCTATAACGCAGTCGTGTTGGGGGAGGGTAGGAAAGAGGAGATGCTTGAAAACATAAACAACTTAATTAGTTCAAAGTGTTTGCAACTAACTACCATTTATTTCTTTCCCTTTTTCAAGGTATATACGTTCAAATTTATTGATTTCATTCTTATTTTTTAAATTAATAATGCACAAAAATAAGCAATGTTTGTTCATTACAATTTGTAAGTGTCAAATAAGGTAAAAAACGCAGATTTAAGTGGTTTATTAAATTTTTTGTATCTTTGATTTGTGTGCATTATTTGTAATGTTTTTACAATGAACAGGTCTTTGCTAAAGTGTAAATTTTCTTCGTTACTGCTTGAAGAAAAATGTGCTTGATGTAGCTTAAAAACACGTTTTTAGGTGTTTATTTTTTCAAAAATTCCCGGGGGGACCCTGGACCCCCCGCCAACCTGGGGGGTTTTCCATACCCCCCATACCCCCGGTGTCCCAGTTGGTTGGTGCCCTCACCACCCCTGTCCCCCGCCCTTTCGACGTACCCAGCACGGGCCTGATTTCATCTGTATCGTTCAACTAGACTGTTAAATAAGCACCATTCATTAAAAATACCTTTTAATTAAGGAGTATTATTTACACATATCTTTTCAAATTCGGTTACTTATTTGCATCCAATCCATATTATAGAATTATATTTTGGTCATATTTTGAGTTACGTCAGTTTGCAAATAAAATTATGAGTACGATTCGAAGAGTATTTAGGTTTAAGAAGCATGTTTATGTTTATACAGATCTTTGTAACAATCCAAGTATTAGGCCTTGGACCAATACTCAGAATTCGGAGCTGCAGATTGTAAATATCTTTTAAGTCTTCCTTCTCGAAGATTAGTAAATTTAAGGGTTAGTAAGGGATAGTAAATGTGCTGAGTTGTGATAGTTTAAGTTTCCTAGAGATCAAGGTATTCGGTTAATAGAAGCTATTATTTGGAATGCAATAAGATTAACAGAGAAAAGGATGGATTCATATTTTCTCAATAAATATACATAATCACTGATTAGTGTCGGAATCATCTGAAACTACGAGGAACTTTGTAGAAATGTTCATCATACCTCTTGGTATTCTCTAAAAAGGGATTTTAAATTTCGCAGCCTAATCTAGAATATTTTCCACAATTACAAATACGACACGATACTTAATGGCAATATTCACATTAAAACATTACATTTAAAGTTTTCATATATAATAAACAGTATTAGGTTCCCACATAAGTCCACTAGATACGCTCAAGACCCTTAAATGTTTACATAATCAATTACAAAAATGCTTGAAGAAGCTTGATAGTTCTTGAAAATAACAAAATACCCGTAAATATAGGTTGCTGAGACTTAAATATGAAGAATATTTTATTCGGGTTACAAATATTAATTAATAAACCATTAAAAACATTTCGCAAACTGAATAAGTAAGAAGTACAGAGAACAAACTAAAAATGCTCAGTAACGATCATCACATTACCTACACTTTTTGTCAAAATGGTTTTATCTGCAAGGGGTTTTGAGATAATAAACACATGAAGATTCCATAAGATGAAAATGTATTAATAATATTTCAGTTACTACAAAATCTCCCTACTTCTTCCGAGGTCGGAAAGACTATTGCACATTTAATGGTTTTTATCATAGGGATCCACCCCTTTCTCTTAAAGAGTGCTAAAAACCCACTCTTGTTTAACAAATATCATATCGAATATATATGCTAATAAGTAAGAACATCAAACAGCAAGGCGTTAATATAAGGTGTTGCAGTAAATGGGGTTTTTTCACTGGCGTTCTGCCCTCTTTAGTCTCATTGGTGCTAATAACGAATTTAACCATTCCATTTACTTGGACCATATTAATGAAAATTTTGGTTAGATTCCACCCTAGATGCCACTGCTTAACAGTGTTATTTAATTTCTAATCATGTCAATCATGCATTCAGCAAGCTCTTTCCAGGGGGAAAGTTCTATACGAGTTCAGTAACATGTTGCCAGAATCTATCAAATTAAATTACATCTCTGTTTCTTAGAGTGTTTCATTAGATCTATGTGTCAGAGGAAAGTGCTAAAATGCAAACTTTAAGCACACAAAATGGGTTCTACAGGGTCAACAGACTTATATTTAGTGTGAAGGTTGTTCCTTCTATTTGGCAAAGATTCATTGACAAAACATTACAAGGGAATTTCCAATGTACAGTGCTTCTTCTGCGATATAATCGTTCAAGGAAGTTCTCCAGATCTTCTTTCAAAACCTAACATTGTACTTCAACATCTGAGAAGCAAAAACTTAAAACTGAACCGAGACCACTGTAAGTTTTTCCAAAAGAGTATAGTGTACTTGGGTCACAAGATAGATGAACATGGACTTCACAAGATGCAAGAAAGGGTTAAAGCAATAATAAACAGCAAACATGTAACTGATGTAAGTAAACTGAGACATTTTTTAGGACTTGTTAACTATTACAAGTTTATTAAAGATCTGGCTTCTTAACTTTTTCCACTAAATCTATTATTAAAAAAGAGTAAACCTTTTATCTAGACTATGAAGCATGAAAAAAGCTTCAACAAAATAAAAAAAGAAATGGTTAGTGAGAGTGTACTTGTACACTTTAACTGGGACTTACCTCTTGTTTTGGCAATTGATACACTCCAGTCAGACTAAGCACAGTTAACACCATTAACGTAAATACAGTCAAATTGACATATAAGCAACAGGTATTTAATGGGGACTGAAGAAGTCCTTCTCTTACTACTATGGGAAAAAGTTTATTCCAGTAATGAATCACAAACTATTGCTATCCATTTTTCATCCAAAAAATAGTCTACCATTAATATCGGCTACAGGGATATTTAATTATGCTTACTTTGTCTCAGGCTTCAACTACAGTATAGAGTACAGAAGATCAGATGAACACTGTAATGCAGACTTTTTTTATCACATTTCCCTATTGAATATAAACCAAAGGCCATGGATGATTAGCAGTTGTTTTCAAATTGGTCAATTTCAATCTTTACTTGTTGATAGTAAAATTATTGCTGAAGAAACTGCTAAAGATGAGTATTTATCACCAGTTTTAGACGCTCTAAAAACGGAAAATCTGTAGAACAGTTTGGATATCGTGACAATGAACTAGGAGTACAAGACGGGTGGATTTTAAAATGCTGGAAGATATTTGTACCTCAAATTCAAATGAAACTTCAACAGCAAGTTCTAAATGAATTGTGTATAGGATATCTTGGCATTTTACAAAATAATGAAAGCTATAGCTAGAAGACACTGTACATGGAAAAGTATTGGTAAAGACATTGAAGAAGTTGCACGGTTTTGTAAAGTGTTGTCTTAAACAAAATGTATCAGCCAAGGAAATCAATCACCCTTGGCAGACTCCAAAAAGCCCATAGGATAGGATTCACATTGATTTCACAGGTCCTAATAGTGCTCAATACTATTTTATTGTAATGGACGCTTTTTCCAAGTGAGTCGAAGTCATACTAATTTTAGTTTTTATTGCTCGAGCCATGTTCTGGAATTATTGTTATTCAGAACACAATCAATACAATAATAAATTAATAAAGAGGGGTGTTTTAAGATGGTAAGTGACAGAAAATATCCTCCTAAACTATGTTTAGTGTTTCCTTGCAACCAGCTAAATACAAAAAACTAAATATTTCAAGTGGAATAGTGCTATTTAAAACTCTCTGTAACAATGAGAACAAGATACTGACCATGGAAACCCAAAGGAGTGGAGGAGCCGGTCAACAAAGGCTGTCACAAACTAATTAAGCCAAATAATGTTTTTAGCCCACACTTATCACAAGAAAACCAACTTCAAAATCCAATATTTTTCAATTGAAACATAAAAGTCCATAAAAAATAAGACCATAAAAAATTTAACTCTTTTGCACCAAAATATTTGAGGACTGGATGAAAATATTAGATAGACTTAACCACTTACTTAATATCATAGATCCAAGCCTATTGGTTCTCACTGAACATGGGTAAAAAATAAAAGAGAAGACAGTACAAAAATTGAGGGCTAATCATTAATATCTAAATAATACCTAAATATCCAAATGCCATAATATCTAAATAATAGTTGCAATCTCAAATCCGTATTGCAAGAAATAATGAGGTTTGACAATCCTGCCAAAGTTGCAGAACACTTCAATACTTTCTTCACTCAGGTAGTTGCTCTAAAACAGAACCAACAGACCCTATGACACCAAAATGAAAACCTACTTAAAATAGATTAGTGCCAAACTTAATTAATTTTTACCCCAACTAACAATAAAGACATAAGAGCAGTCATAAACTCTCTTAAATCAAAACCATAGAGTGGAATGGACAAATATTGCTCATAAAACATTGTGCTGTAGAACCAACACCACCTTTAGTGAGCATTACAACAAATCATTTATCCTTTGTCAATTTCCCACTACATTGAAAATATCCAAAGAGTATCCAAAACACAAAAAAGGACCAACAACAAACACATAATTATACATAATTACAACATAAACATAATTATCGATCCATAACACTGGTTTCTACTTTTTCAAAAATAATGGAAAAAGTTATACATCTTACGATGTATGAAAAACAGATTTATGATACATCTTGAGCAATTAAATCTAATTACCAAATCTCAACATGGATTCTTAAAAGGAAAATCTACTACTTCGACCGTTATTAGTCTTTTTGAATATATCATTGACCAAATTGATAAAGAAAATTACATCTCTGCAAAGCTTTTGACTTGCCGAGGACGTGATTTGATCTAAAGGAAACTATAATCTTTAGTTATCAGAGGTATAGTCAATAACTGGTTCGTAAGTTATCTGTCAGGGTGATCCCAAACGGTTAAGGGGTAGAGCACTACACTTGGCCTTTAAAACACATCAATTACACCCAATGCCTGTTACACAAGGAGTACCTCTACCATGTACCGTGTTAGGTTCAGTCCTCTTTGTTCTTCTTGTCAATGATTTCCCAACATATCTCTAAGACCACAACAGCACCTGTGTGATGTATGCAGATGATACAATATTCTTAATCAAAAATACCACTGCTAAAGGAATGTACGTTACTACATCTAACTTGCTAAATAAGGCTCTAAAGTATTGCAGAGGGAATGACTTGGCTGTTAACCCATTAAAAAAAGACAAGTAATATCAGTAAAATAAAGGACCACATTCACAACACATCTGATGTAACAACTGAAAACCATGTAAGATTCCTTGGTGTCACTCTGGATGAGAATCTCACCTGGACTGAGGATGTAGACAGCCTCTGTAAAAAATAAGCACTGGCATATATTGTCTGGTGGATAAAATGGATTGGGAATTTTCAGACAGTAATGACAGCTTACTATTCACTACTGGAAACCCATATGAGGTATGGGCTTATTGTGTGGGGTGGATCCTTTACTGGAAATCTCTACAGAGTGCCATACTACAGAAAAAAGCCATAAGAATCCTCGCTGATCTTGAACCCCAACAAAGATGTAGACATGCTTTCCAATTAATGGGAATAATTACTATTACTAGGCTGTACATTCAAGGAGTAATTTTGTATGCTCATCAGCAGAATCCCCAAACAGGAAAAGACCACCACTCACATCACAGCCGCAACACAGACGACTTTGTTCTGCACCCACACTTTTTTAAGAAAAGCCATCTTACATTGGCCGAAAACTGTGGAACACTCTAATAGACACTAACAAAAGACTAAATGGAGAATCTATGAAGAGGAAACTCCACAAATTTCTTATAAACCAGCCATTTTACACCCTTGAAGAATTTCTTGAAGCTTGCAGAAAAGATGGAGATTCCAAGACGTATCCAGACCTCTTTTATTGTCAACAATATTAATTTTAACTGTTGTGTTTAAAACATATGACTCTATTACTATTCTTGAAGAATATCTAAATAAAAACATTTGTCTATCGTCATATTTAATTCAATCTTTTTAGAAAAAGATATATTTTTGCATAACGTGAAATCTAATGTGCATACAGTACAAGAGCATATGTACTGCATTACTGTACTGTACTACTTTATTTGAACCAATAATTAATATGTTCATCTCAATCTGGATTCCACCTTAATTTCTCCACATTTCCCACTGTTTCTTTATTTGCTCGAAAAACAGTGACTTCTGTTGAGTAAAATGAGCACAATTTTCCCTTTTTTTCAATTTAAGTGATGCTTTTAACGTTGTTGACCATGAGACTCTCAGGGTGGCTTAAGGTGGAATATTTGAAATATAGCATAGTTTTCTGGAGATTTTTTCTTCACAATTTTAATAGAAATTTTTTCCACAAGGACTTAAAATTATGAAGAAAAAATCTCCAGAAAACTATGCTATATTTCAAATATTCCACCTTAAGCCACCCTGAGAGTCTCATGGTCAACAACATTAAAAGCCTTACTTAAATTGAAAAAAGGGAAAATTGTGCTCATTTTACTCAATAGAAGTCACTGTTTTTCGAGCAGAAGAAACAGTGGGAAATGTGGAGAAATTAAGCTGGAATCCAGATTGAGATAAAAATATTAATTATTGGTTTAAATAAAGTAGTACAGTACAGTAATGCAGTACATATGCTCTTGTACAGTATGCACATTAGATTTCACGTTATGCAGAAATATATCTTTTTCTAAAAAGATTTAATTAAATATGACGATGGACAATTGTTTTTATTTAGATATTCTTCAAGAATAGTAATAGAGTCATATGTTCAAAACACAACAGTTAATTATAATTAAATATATTAAAATGAATATTGTTGAGAATAAAAGAGGTCAGGATACGTCTTGGAATCTCCATCTTTTCTGCATGCTTCAAGGAATTCTTCAAGGGTGTAAAATGGCTGGTTTATAAGAAAGTTGTGGAGTTTCCTCTTCAGAGATTCTCCATTTAGTATTTTGATAATGTCTAATAGAGTGTTCCACAGTTTTCGCCAATGTAAGATGGCTTTTCTTAAAATAGTGTGGATGCAGAACAAAGTCGCCTGTGTGGCGGCTGTGATGTGAGTGGTGGTCTTTTCCTGTTTGGGGATTCTGTTGATGAGCATACAAAATTACTCCTTGAATGTACAGCCTAGTAATAGTAATTATTCCCATTAATTGGAAAGCATGTCTGCAGCTTTGTTGGGGTTCAAGATCAGCAAGGGTTCTTATGGCTTTTTTCTGTAGTATGAGCACCTTGAAGAGATTTCCAGTAAAGGATCCACCCCACCCAATAAGCCCATACCTCATATGGGTTTCCACTAGTGAATAGTAAGCTGTCATTGCTATCTGAAAATTCCCAATCCATTTTATCCGCCTGACAACATATATGCCAGTGCTTATTTTTTACAGAGGCTGTCTACATCCTCAGTCCAGGTGAGATTCTCATCCAGAGTGACACCAAGGAATCTTACATAGTTTTCAGTTGTTACATCAGATGTGTTGTGAATGTGGTCCTTTCTTTTACTGATATTATTTGTCTTTTTTTAATGGGTTAACAGCCAGGTCATTCCCTCTGCAATACTTCAGAGCCTTATTTAGCAAGTTAGATGTAGTAACACACATTCCTTTAGCAGTGGTATTTTTAATGAAGAATATTGTATCATCTGCATACATCACACAGGTGTTGTTGTGGTCTTGGAGATATGTTGGGAAATCATTGACAAGAAGAACAAAGAGGACTGAACCTAACACTGTACATGGTTGAGGTACTCCTTGTGTAACAGGCATTGGGTGGAATTGATGTGTTTTAAAGGCCAAGTGCAGTGCTCTACACCTTAACCATTTGGGATCGTCCTGACAGATAAGTTACAAACCAGTTATTGACTATACCTCAGATAACTAAAGATTATAGTTTCCTTTAGACCAAATCACGTCCTCGGCAAGTCTAAAGGTTTGCAGAGATGTAATTTTCTTTATCAATTTGGTCAATGATATACTCAAAAAGACTAATAATGGTAGAAGTAGATTTTCCTTTTAAGAATCCATGTTGAGATTTTGTAATTAGATTTAATTGCTCAAGATGTATCATAAATCTGTTTTTCATACATCATAAGATGTATAACTTTTTCCATTATTTTTGAAAAAGTAGAAACCAGTCCAGTGTTATGGATTGTTAATTATGTACTTTGTTGTTGGTCCTTTTTTGTGTTTTGGATAAACTTTTTGGATATTTTCAATGCAGTGGGAAATTGACAAAGGATAAATGATTTGTTGTAATGCTCACTAAAGGTGGTGTTGGTTCTTCAGCACAATGTTATATGAGCAATTGAGCAATTTATGAGCAATATTTGTCCATTCCACTCGATGGTTTTGATTGAAGAGAGTTTATGACCGCTCTTACTTCTTTATTGTTAGTTGGGGTAAAAATTAATGAAGTTTGGCACTCATCTATTTTAAGAAGGTTGTCATTTTGGTTTCATAGGGTCTGTTGGTTCTGTTTTAGAGCAACTACCTGAGTGAAGAAAGCATTGAAGTGTTCTGCAACTTTGGCAGGATTGTCAAACTTCATTATTTCTCGCAATATGGATTTGAGATTGCAACTGTTATTTAGATATTACGGTATGGCATTCAGATATTTAGGTATTATTTAGATATTAATGAGTAGCCTTAAATTTTTATACTGTCTTTCCTTTTCTTTTTAGCCCATGTTTAGTGAGAACCAATAGGCTTGGATCTATGATATAGAGTCCGGCAAAAAAACCCTCCCTGATTTCAATAGGCATTTGCAAAAAGAGTAAGAAACATACAGAACAATAATTACTTATATCTGTGAATAGCCTATATGATGCCATTTTACATCACTCAGTACTTGTACACTTTACTTGATTTAGAAAATTATGTCCGATAAATGATGTCCCCCATTGTTAAGACATTCACAAAGTCTTTCCCTTAACCCATTAGTGCCCAGTGCCCACTTTTGTGGGCGCTGCATTTTAAAATACGTCACAATACACTAAAAATTTATCGAGGGAAATTTGGTGCTGGAATATGTCTGGTTGGCCACTCTGCACTCACTAAAGCACCTGGTGTACTGTAGTTGGCAGTTGTTTACAAATGACAGCTCTGTTTTGTTGTGTATTCTAACCTCAATGGATCAAAACAACTGGTAAGTAATACTATAATATTTCAAATACAATCTTATAAAATCATAATGTTATGTTTGCTTTTACATAGACTTAAACTAATATGTTTTTATAGTTTAGCCCTTAAATTCAAATAATTGTAAGAATAATTTGTAGTTAAAGTGAACTGCCCACTTTTGTTGGCAGTGGGCACAAGAGAGTAGGGGTATTTTTTCATCAATCTGCCAACATATGTTGGCACTGGGCATATATGCTGGTGGTGTTTTATTATTATTTAATGGTATATAACATGAATCAAACTGGTAAAATTATGATTCACTGGGTAGTAAAAATAGAGGCCTATGTAACTGTAAAAATGTGATTCATTTATTTTTTTTAATACGTAAAACTAAGATTGATCAGTGGGTTTTGAGTTCTTTGAATTCAAGACTATTGTTTTGCATGATATAAATTTATGGTTGATATGTAATATTTTTGCTCCTTTACAGGTTAAACGTTGAAGAAGTCACTGCCTTATTCGATGAAGTCGACTTTCTGGAGGCTGATGTTTTTATTCAACCGCCTGAAAACCCTCTATTGAGTGATGAGGATAGCGGTGACGATGGCGACACCGACTTCACTCACTTCACAGGAAATCAACTGCGTGGAGCCGCAGAGTTAAAGGCAAAACAGTTCACAAATGATGGTATTGTACAAGTAGATGTATGTACAGAACAAGACATAGTTGATAACAATCTAAGCGGCGAGTCTTCATTACCTATAACTGTAATTCCGAAAGCAACTGTGTCTACATTTAAATCGGTACAATCAGACTCTTTACAAAGACAATACATACCTACAGAACCAAGCACTTCTCAATCTTTACAAGTGAACAATATAAATCAATCACAATACCTTCCATCTCAGTCGCTCCCAAGTTTGAAAAGAAAAATTAAAACAAAACCGAGTTCCCACAAGTCAAATGCAAGAAAAAAGACAAAAACAGATAAACAAAGAACATGGAATAATGTTGACATTCCTAATAAGCCTGAGAGGGAATTTGAAAGGCCTTCGTGGCTCGAAAAAGATTTCACTCCAACAGAAATGTTTGAAAAACTTTTAACTAATGAGATTATCGAACATGTTGTTGAGAGTACTAATATTTATGCCTTGCAAAGTGGTAATGAATCTTTTAATGTTTCAATAGAAGAAATGCGCATATTCATGGCAATATTGTTTCTGAGTGGATATTGTATTGTACCACGGAAGAGGATGTACTGGGAATTATCTCCGGACACTCATCATGACACTGAGTCAAAAGCTATGAGCAGAAACAAGTTTGAAGAGATTCTTCAATATTTTCATGTCTGTGATAATGCAAATTTAGATGTCTCAGATAAATTTGCCAAAATACGTCCTTTGTGGAATATGTTGAATGAACGATGGCTTCAAGCTTACCCTGGCGATGCAAATATAAGCATCGACGAATCAATGGTTCCATACTTTGGACGACATGGTGCTAAACAGCATATACACGGGAAACCTATACGGTTTGGGTACAAAGTTTGGTGTGTATGTACCCGCCTGGGGTATTTGATTCAGGCTGAACCATACCAAGGTAAGAAAACAGGTAACACCATCCCTGAAATTGGAGTGGGTGGTTCAGTTGTAATAGATATCCTTAGTGAGCTGCCTCAAAACAAGACATACAGTATTTATATGGATAACTTTTTTACCTCTTTAAAACTACTAGATTATTTGTCAGAAAAGGGGCACGATGCTACAGGCACAATAAAGGCTAACAGAGTTGAAAATGCCCCACTCAAGGAAGCAACTGTTTTGAAAAAGGAATCACGAGGTTCATACGATCAACTTACTGAACAAAAAACAGGTATCACCTTGGTAAGGTATAATGACAACAATGTTGTAACTGTTGCTTCAACAAGATGTGGCGTACAGCCCATGGGTAAGGCCAAGAGATGGTGTCGTGTGGCAAAGCGTCAAGTTGATGTTCAACAGCCTGCCTGTATCATAAATTACAACACTTACATGGGTGGGGTTGATCAACTTGACCAGAATATATCAACCTATAGAATTGGCATTAGAAATCGGAAATGGTATTGGGCACTTCTAGCGTACCTTTTAAATGCTACAATGAATAATGCTTGACAATTATACAGGCTCACCCCAAAAGGAAGAGAAGATCCCAAAGACCTACTGTCCTTTATAAGACATATTGTGCAGACATACTTCCAGAAATATACCCCACAACGTCAGAGAGCTTCCCGTGTGTCTGTCACTGGAAAAGAACGGGTTGAAGAAAGTGTGCGGCTTTCCAACAGTCTTCATGTCCTGGAAACTAACCCGACACAAATACGATGTGGCCTCTGTAGAAAGAACACATGGAAAAAGTGTAAACAGTGTCTTGTTGGATGTCATATAAAATGCTTTGAAAACTTTCACTCCTGAACTTGACAACATGTATGTAAATAGTCCTGCCATTTGTAACATTTTTTAATTTTTCTTAATCCTTAATGGTTTTTATATATTTTGTAATAAAATAAACAGAATATATGATACAATTGTAGTGGTTATTTACCTAACCTAAACCACTAACTCTGTATTTTTTAACAATTGCTTAATAACTTTGACCCTACCCATGTATGCCCAGTGCCCACATTTGTTGGCACCTCATAATATAGCATTTAAGTATATACTGAGCCTAATACACATATATTTGGTGTTTATAGGACTAATTTGTTACAATATTAAAGAAAAATGTAAATCTGAGAAAAAAAAGTTCCTGGGCACTAATGGGTTAAGTTGTCCATAGTTCTTCATGTAACTTCCCTTGGAATGGCTGCCACTTCCTGCCTAATGGCATCTTTTAGTTCTTGCAGAGTTCTGGGACGATGTTTGTACACTTCAGCCTTTAGGTAGCCCCACAGAAAGAAATCACAAGGTGATAAGTCGGGTGACCTTGGGGGCCAGGATGTGTCTCCTCTTAAAGAAACAAGACGTCCAGGGAACCACTCTCTTAACATTTCCATGGACCGCCGAGCAGTGTGAGCTGTGGCTCCGTCCTGTTGGAACCAAACTTCTTCTTCCTCATGGTCTAAAACAAACTGGTTTGATCTTGGGTCGGAGAAATGTCTCTATCATGTGACAATAGCGATCAGCATTGACCGTTACTGTTTGTCCATCTTCTTCAAAATAGTACGGTCCCCACACACCAAATTCCGCAACGGCGCACCAAACTGTGACTTTTGAGCTGTGTAGTGGTTGTTGGTGGAGTTCCATAGGATTTTCTGCATCCCAGTAGCGGAAATTATTTTTTTTAACATTTCCACACAAGTGGAAATGGGCTTCATCAGAAGAATTGAAGACAGCATCTGAGGGAATATTTTGCAAAATGTCATCACATGCAGCCCTGCGAGTTTCATAATCTTCTTCAGGCAACTTTTGGGCAACCATTATTTTGTAGGGATGCAGATGAAGTTCCTTATGCAGAATTCTCCTTACACTCCTTTCTGACAATCCCAGGGCAGCTGCATGTTTAACCCCTGAACGCTTTGGAGACTGTTGGATGGATGTTCTCACTTGCGCCACATTCTCCAGTGTTATTTCAGTACGAGGTCGGCCAGTTGGCTTTCTTTATTCCCTGTTTGTCTAAAGTTTGACACCCACAGTCTAATCGTTTTCGCATCAGGAACACTATCACGTCGGCCAAGTTCGAATCGAATCCGAAACGCTCGTTGAGTAGAAATCACAGAACCGCCATTTTTAATAAACTCCTCCACAACAAACGCCCGATGCTCACCGAGCCAAACCATAGCGAACACTAAAAATGGCACATACGCCGCTACGGAACAATACCCCCTCCACATCTCTACCCCCACTACAACTCACGCGGTGGCTTGCTCAGACCGGGGAGGTTTTTTTGCTGAACCCTGTATTAAGAAAGTGGTTAAGTCTATCAAATTTTTTCATCCAGTCCTCAAATATTTTGGTGCAAAAGAGTTAGATTTTTTATGGTCTTATTTTTTATGGACTTTTATGTTTCAATTGAAAAATATCTGATTTTGAAGTTAGTTTTCTTGTGATAAGTGTGGGCTAAAAAACATGATTTGGCCTAATTAGTTTATGACAGCCTTGTGACTGGCTTCTCCACTACTTTGAGTTTCCATGGTCAGTATCTTGTTCCTATTGTTACAGAAGTTTTAAATAGCGGTATTCCATGTGAAATATTTTGTATTTTGTATTTAGCTAGTTGCAAAGAAACACTAAACACGTTTGTCTTAGCTTTAGTTGTTTCCCTTTGGTTTGGTGATGGGTTGCATTGTTTTGCCTTTTCAACAGGTTTTTCAACAAAATTGCTTTTTGAGCATGTGTTACTTGCTGTGGCTTTCATTGCCACATCCATCTCATTTAGCTTATTACTGAGTTTTGACAGTTCAGTTAGGATGAGTGCTGAGCTTTGTATACCCCTAGCAGTCTCAGTTGTTTCATTGTTTGCATAGTAGTCTTTGAGACGTTTTTCTTGAGGATTCTTGATGTTTGCCCATTTCTTTTTGCAGTTTAAAAATAGTCCTTTCATGTTCATGCAACCTTTTTTCATGGTTAACAATATGTTAGCTTAATTTTAGATCACACTGAACGACAAGTCTAAAAACTTCGCTATTTTCAAGAGACACAAGATATTACTATGAGCCAATGATTGAGTGTTGTTCAGGCTGAATTTTACAGCAGAAATACTCCTGCTGTAGTCATTATGACCAAAAATCATATTAATTGCATATTAACCTATATTAATGATGTAAATATTTCATTAGTGCCAGCAGCCTTACCTTCCATTCTTCTAATCAAATTCCTTCACATATTCTGGTGATACACCCTTGATAAATTTAAATTGTCTCTTCTGAAAACCACAGAATCTCCCCCATGTACCAAAGCTTGAAAGGGAATTTTTCATCAATAGCAGCTTTTACAATATGTTATAGTGGTTCCTAAAACTTTCTACACATTCTTGCATGTATACTATCTATATAGTGTTTCTACTACTCTATGGTTAACACTTTGCCTCTATTTTTCTCTCAGAAACAAACCTTTTTTATGAATTAATTTGTTAAATGGGCAAATAAAACAATGGGAAATGAGTTGTGAAAGGATCTATTTACAAACACTTTTACAGGATTTGGATATTTCAGCATTTAACAAATTATTAGATGTTTTGAACTTTTATTTAATTTGAATAGTATTTCTTGGCTTCCTACAAGAAAGAAACTAAACATTTTTTAGATATTGAATTTATTTCTAGTTTTATACTAAACAAAATAAAAATATAATTTTAAATTTTGAAGTGAGTTGTAGGCATATTGAAGAAGTATTCATGGGCTCAGTACATTAACTTATTCATGTAATTTCTGTCAAAATAAGATGGATGGAAAAACTTAAGTAAAAAATATATTGTTTTTTATTTCAGTACACATAAAACAATGAATTTATCTTATTCCTCGATCAATGTCAGATATTCAATAAAAAAGTACATTTTGTTTTAATTCAAAATATGTGACCAAAGTATTTTTATCTTCTAAAAAATTATGGTTTTATTAAAGAAAATATGTTATTTTCCTACAATAATATACTAAAATAGAATATCTTCAGTATCTTTGCACAATCTTCTAAGCGTCATGTCATATTTCCATTAGGAACTATTGTTTACTTTCACTGAAAAGAATGTATATTGGTTCTAATACAACATAGTATTATAGGCTACTTTAGATTCATTTAATATTGTTCTAATATTAAAAAAATCTTACATCAGTGTATAAAATGTATCTTAAATAGTGTCTTAAAGAGTATTCTACAGTGTTTACTCTTATTAAATAATATTCTAACACTAACAATTTTGTAAGACCTGTACATTATGCTATAAATTATAATAAATTTTAAATATTATTTGTGAAAAATCAATAGTTTTAAAGAAGTTTTGACAAGTCTTATTGATAATGTATTCACTGTTAAGATCTGCATCTTCATGCTGTAGATTTTCAACTACTGCCGACTGAGGGTTGTTGGGAAAGAGGCATCACCTGGTTGGATACCACATGACGGAAGCAGCCAACTCTGCTGAGGTAGAGAAACACTATCAGCGCAGAGCAACCAACCATCAGTGCCACTGCCATCAGCACTAGGCAGGCTGTGTTCACTGCCCACTGGATAGTAAGTGGCAGTTTAACAGATCCAAGCACCTCATTGCTCAACAGAATAGTCTGAAACAGGGAAGGTGAAGGATTCAAAATTCTCAAAGCTCAGCCCCTGAAGCCCCTCTCCAAATTTTGAAAAAAAACCAATAAAATAATGTTTTTAAAGCTAGAACACATTTAAGATGTCTTAAACCTCAACAATATTCTGGGGTAAAATTCCTGAGCTCTTGCTTTGGAGGATATTTTATGCCTCCAAAATCACTGTGTGCCAGCCCCATTCCTAGAGCTTAGACAAGATGATTTCTGTGGAGCTCAGGGCTGTCTTGCTTGGAGGTCAAAGTGTACTATTGCTAGTGTAGACTTTATATATAACACGTTATATATAGCAATGTTTGGTACATGTTCTTTCTACAGAGGCCACATCGTATTTGTGTCGGGTTAGTTTCCAGGACATGAAGACTGTTGGAAAGCCGCACACTTTCTTCAACCCGTTCTTTTCCAGTGACAGACACACGGGAAGCTCTCTGACGTTGTGGGGTATATTTCTGGAAGTATGTCTGCACAATATGTCTTATAAAGGACAGTAGGTCTTTGGGATCTTCTCTTCCTTTTGGGGTGAGCCTGTATAATTGTCAAGCATTATTCATTGTAGCATTTAAAAGGTACGCTAGAAGTGCCCAATACCATTTCCGATTTCTAATGCCAATTCTATAGGTTGATATATTCTGGTCAAGTTGATCAACCCCACCCATGTAAGTGTTGTAATTTATGATACAGGCAGGCTGTTGAACATCAACTTGACGCTTTGCCACACGACACCATCTCTTGGCCTTACCCATGGGCTGTACGCCACATCTTGTTGAAGCAACAGTTACAACATTGTTGTCATTATACCTTACCAAGGTGATACCTGTTTTTTGTTCAGTAAGTTGATCGTATGAACCTCGTGATTCCTTTTTCAAAACAGTTGCTTCCTTGAGTGGGGCATTTTCAACTCTGTTAGCCTTTATTGTGCCTGTAGCATCGTGCCCCTTTTCTGACAAATAATCTAGTAGTTTTAAAGAGGTAAAAAAGTTATCCATATAAATACTGTATGTCTTGTTTTGAGGCAGCTCACTAAGGATATCTATTACAACTGAACCACCCACTCCAATTTCAGGGATGGTGTTACCTGTTTTCTTACCTTGGTATGGTTCAGCCTGAATCAAATACCCCAGGCGGGTACATACACACCAAACTTTGTACCCAAACCGTATAGGTTTCCCGTGTATATGCTGTTTAGCACCATGTCGTCCAAAGTATGGAACCATTGATTCGTCGATGCTTATATTTGCATCGCCAGGGTAAGCTTGAAGCCATCGTTCATTCAACATATTCCACAAAGGACGTATTTTGGCAAATTTATCTGAGACATCTAAATTTGCATTATCACAGACATGAAAATATTGAAGAATCTCTTCAAACTTGTTTCTGCTCATAGCTTTTGACTCAGTGTCATGATGAGTGTCCGGAGATAATTCCCAGTACATCCTCTTCCGTGGTACAATACAATATCCACTCAGAAACAATATTGCCATGAATATGCGCATTTCTTCTATTGAAACATTAAAAGATTCATTACCACTTTGCAAGGCATAAATATTAGTACTCTCAACAACATGTTCGATAATCTCATTAGTTAAAAGTTTTTCAAACATTTCTGTTGGAGTGAAATCTTTTTCGAGCCACGAAGGCCTTTCAAATTCCCTCTCAGGCTTATTAGGAATGTCAACATTATTCCATGTTCTTTGTTTATCTGTTTTTGTCTTTTTTCTTGCATTTGACTTGTGGGAACTCGGTTTTGTTTTAATTTTTCTTTTCAAACTTGGGAGCGACTGAGATGGAAGGTATTGTGATTGATTTATATTGTTCACTTGTAAAGATTGAGAAGTGCTTGGTTCTGTAGGTATGTATTGTCTTTGTAAAGAGTCTGATTGTACCGATTTAAATGTAGACACAGTTGCTTTCGGAATTACAGTTATAGGTAATGAAGACTCGCCGCTTAGATTGTTATCAACTATGTCTTGTTCTGTACATACATCTACTTGTACAATACCATCATTTGTGAACTGTTTTGCCTTTAACTCTGCGGCTCCACGCAGTTGATTTCCTGTGAAGTGAGTGAAGTCGGTGTCGCCATCGTCACCGCTATCCTCATCACTCAATAGAGGGTTTTCAGGCGGTTGAATAAAAACATCAGCCTCCAGAAAGTCGACTTCATCGAATAAGGCAGTGACTTCTTCAACGTTTAACCTGTAAAGGAGCAAAAATATTACATATCAACCATAAATTTATATCATGCAAAACAATAGTCTTGAATTCAAAGAACTCAAAACCCACTGATCAATCTTAGTTTTACGTATTAAAAAAAATAAATGAATCACATTTTTACAGTTACATAGGCCTCTATTTTTACTACCCAGTGAATCATAATTTTACCAGTTTGATTCATGTTATATACCATTAAATAATAATAAAACACCACCAGCATATATGCCCAGTGCCAACATATGTTGGCAGATTGATGAAAAAATACCCCTACTCTCTTGTGCCCACTGCCAACAAAAGTGGGCAGTTCACTTTAACTACAAATTATTCTTACAATTATTTGAATTTAAGGGCTAAACTATAAAAACATATTAGTTTAAGTCTATGTAAAAGCAAACATAACATTATGATTTTATAAGATTGTATTTGAAATATTATAGTATTACTTACCAGTTGTTTTGATCCATTGAGGTTAGAATACACAACAAAACAGAGCTGTCATTTGTAAACAACTGCCAACTACAGTACACCAGGTGCTTTAGTGAGTGCAGAGTGGCCAACCAGACATATTCCAGCACCAAATTTCCCTCGATAAATTTTTAGTGTATTGTGACGTATTTTAAAATGCAGCGCCCACAAAAGTGGGCACTGGGCACTAATGGGTTAAGGGAAAGACTTTGTGAATGTCTTAACAATGGGGGACATCATTTATCGGACATAATTTTCTAAATCAAGTAAAGTGTACAAGTACTGAGTGATGTAAAATGGCATCATATAGGCTATTCACAGATATAAGTAATTATTGTTCTGTATGTTTCTTACTCTTTTTGCAAATGCCTATTGAAATCAGGGAGGGTTTTTTTGCCGGACTCTATATCATAGATCCAAGCCTATTGGTTCTCACTAAACATGGGCTAAAAAGAAAAGGAAAGACAGTATAAAAATTTAAGGCTACTCATTAATATCTAAATAATACCTAAATATCTGAATGCCATACCGTAATATCTAAATAACAGTTGCAATCTCAAATCCATATTGCGAGAAATAATGAAGTTTGACAATCCTGCCAAAGTTGCAGAACACTTCAATGCTTTCTTCACTCAGGTAGTTGCTCTAAAACAGAACCAACAGACCCTATGAAACCAAAATGACAACCTTCTTAAAATAGATGAGTGCCAAACTTCATTAATTTTTACCCCAACTAACAATAAAGAAGTAAGAGCGGTCATAAACTCTCTTCAATCAAAACCATCGAGTGGAATGGACAAATATTGCTCATAAATTGCTCAATTGCTCATATAACATTGTGCTGAAGAACCAACACCACCTTTAGTGAGCATTACAACAAATCATTTATCCTTTGTCAATTTCCCACTACATTGAAAATATCCAAAGAGTATCCAAAACACAAAAAAGGACCAACAACAAACACATAATTATACATAATTACAACATAAACATAATTATCGATCCATAACACTGGTTTCTACTTTTTCAAAAATAATGGAAAAAGTTATACATCTTACGATGTATGAAAAACAGATTTATGATACATCTTGAGCAATTAAATCTAATTACCAAATCTCAACATGGATTCTTAAAAGGAAAATCTACTACTTCGACCGTTATTAGTCTTTTTGAATATATCATTGACCAAATTGATAAAGAAAATTACATCTCTGCAAAGCTTTTGACTTGCCGAGGACGTGATTTGATCTAAAGGAAACTATAATCTTTAGTTATCAGAGGTATAGTCAATAACTGGTTCGTAAGTTATCTGTCAGGGTGATCCCAAACGGTTAAGGGGTAGAGCACTACACTTGGCCTTTAAAACACATCAATTACACCCAATGCCTGTTACACAAGGAGTACCTCTACCATGTACCGTGTTAGGTTCAGTCCTCTTTGTTCTTCTTGTCAATGATTTCCCAACATATCTCTAAGACCACAACAGCACCTGTGTGATGTATGCAGATGATACAATATTCTTAATCAAAAATACCACTGCTAAAGGAATGTGTGTTACTACATCTAACTTGCTAAATAAGGCTCTAAAGTATTGCAGAGGGAATGACCTGGCTGTTAACCCATTAAAAAAAGACAAGTAATATCAGTAAAATAAAGGACCACATTCACAACACATCTGATGTAACAACTGAAAACCATGTAAGATTCCTTGGTGTCACTCTGGATGAGAATCTCACCTGGACTGAGGATGTAGACAGCCTCTGTAAAAAATAAGCACTGGCATATATTGTCTGGTGGATAAAATGGATTGGGAATTTTCAGACAGTAATGACAGCTTACTATTCACTACTGGAAACCCATATGAGGTATGGGCTTATTGTGTGGGGTGGATCCTTTACTGGAAATCTCTACAGAGTGCCATACTACAGAAAAAAGCCATAAGAATCCTCGCTGATCTTGAACCCCAACAAAGATGTAGACATGCTTTCCAATTAATGGGAATAATTACTATTACTAGGCTGTACATTCAAGGAGTAATTTTGTATGCTCATCAGCAGAATCCCCAAACAGGAAAAGACCACCACTCACATCACAGCCGCAACACAGACGACTTTGTTCTGCACCCACACTTTTTTAAGAAAAGCCATCTTACATTGGCCGAAAACTGTGGAACACTCTAATAGACACTAACAAAAGACTAAATGGAGAATCTATGAAGAGGAAACTCCACAAATTTCTTATAAACCAGCCATTTTACACCCTTGAAGAATTTCTTGAAGCTTGCAGAAAAGATGGAGATGTACCAAAGCTTGAAAGGGAATTTTTCATCAATAGCAGCTTTTACAATATGTTATAGTGGTTCCTAAAACTTTCTACACATTCTTGCATGTATACTATCTATATAGTGTTTCTACTACTCTATGGTTAACACTTTGCCTCTATTTTTCTCTCAGAAACAAACCTTTTTTATGAATTAATTTGTTAAATGGGCAAATAAAACAATGGGAAATGAGTTGTGAAAGGATCTATTTACAAACACTTTTACAGGATTTGGATATTTCAGCATTTAACAAATTATTAGATGTTTTGAACTTTTATTTAATTTGAATAGTATTTCTTGGCTTCCTACAAGAAAGAAACTAAACATTTTTTAGATATTGAATTTATTTCTAGTTTTATACTAAACAAAATAAAAATATAATTTTAAATTTTGAAGTGAGTTGTAGGCATATTGAAGAAGTATTCATGGGCTCAGTACATTAACTTATTCATGTAATTTCTGTCAAAATAAGATGGATGGAAAAACTTAAGTAAAAAATATATTGTTTTTTATTTCAGTACACATAAAACAATGAATTTATCTTATTCCTCGATCAATGTCAGATATTCAATAAAAAAGTACATTTTGTTTTAATTCAAAATATGTGACCAAAGTATTTTTATCTTCTAAAAAATTATGGTTTTATTAAAGAAAATATGTTATTTTCCTACAATAATATACTAAAATAGAATATCTTCAGTATCTTTGCACAATCTTCTAAGCGTCATGTCATATTTCCATTAGGAACTATTGTTTACTTTCACTGAAAAGAATGTATATTGGTTCTAATACAACATAGTATTATAGGCTACTTTAGATTCATTTAATATTGTTCTAATATTAAAAAAATCTTACATCAGTGTATAAAATGTATCTTAAATAGTGTCTTAAAGAGTATTCTACAGTGTTTACTCTTATTAAATAATATTCTAACACTAACAATTTTGTAAGACCTGTACATTATGCTATAAATTATAATAAATTTTAAATATTATTTGTGAAAAATCAATAGTTTTAAAGAAGTTTTGACAAGTCTTATTGATAATGTATTCACTGTTAAGATCTGCATCTTCATGCTGTAGATTTTCAACTACTGCCGACTGAGGGTTGTTGGGAAAGAGGCATCACCTGGTTGGATACCACATGACGGAAGCAGCCAACTCTGCTGAGGTAGAGAAACACTATCAGCGCAGAGCAACCAACCATCAGTGCCACTGCCATCAGCACTAGGCAGGCTGTGTTCACTGCCCACTGGATAGTAAGTGGCAGTTTAACAGATCCAAGCACCTCATTGCTCAACAGAATAGTCTGAAACAGGGAAGGTGAAGGATTCAAAATTCTCAAAGCTCAGCCCCTGAAGCCCCTCTCCAAATTTTGAAAAAAACCAATAAAATAATGTTTTTAAAGCTAGAACACATTTAAGATGTCTTAAACCTCAACAATATTCTGGGGTAAAATTCCTGAGCTCTTGCTTTGGAGGATATTTTATGCCTCCAAAATCACTGTGTGCCAGCCCCATTCCTAGAGCTTAGACAAGATGATTTCTGTGGAGCTCAGGGCTGTCTTGCTTGGGGGTCAAAGTGTACTATTGCTAGTGTAGACTTTATATATAACACGTTCACTCTCAGAGCTTACACATGCTGACTTCTGTATAGCCCAAGGTCCAACACCGTGCCATTTGGGAGTCAAAGTGTTAAATCATTGTAATTATTGTAGCTCTGGTGATTTTAGTTTGTATTGAAGAAGTTAGTATTAATTTACTCCTTTAACAAAAGAAAATCTAAAATCTCTTTATTATTACTTTGTCTGGCTGACACATTACATTTATACATTCTCAACATCCGATGTTGAATTGAAATTCCCACAAATTCATACTTTTGTTTGGTAATATATTAATATTATATTTAAAACTTTCTGGTTAAACAGTTTTCAAGAGAAAGAAATTGATTATTTGGCAGGGGAGGGGGAGAAGCAAAACTCTTAAAGTTACACACGTAAACATTCAATCTCTTAATACTGGTTTGGAGGTTGGAGGTTTTTGCAGTCAGAGAGACATGGCTGCTGCCTGGCAGCTACAAGATACCAGATTACACGATACTGAGAATCGGCCGAGATTCTAGCAGACATGTACAAAATGACTATATTAATGGTGAAACCATTAGAGAATGTTTATTTTAGGATTTCGCTATGAAGCTAAATATCTGTGCCAACACTTGAGGAAATTAAACACAGTACTATTGATAATGATCCAACAAGAGCCACTTTAGCCACCTTGTTAGACCATATTATTTTGGACAGGTCCAATTAAAACACGTAATGTATTGGAAGTATTTTATTTTTAGTTGTTTTTCTTTTTCGAGATGCGTGTAATGTTAAAACACTTATGAGAAAGCATTCACTATGTTAACACATAAGGAACTCAAAATCGGGTTTCTTGACATTGTGATATAACATTTTTATACTGACATGCTTCATCGAGCCATTGAACCCCATATTACAGTCCAAAAAGCAAGACCTCTACAACTCAAGCTTATCATTAACGGTTATTGAAATATATCATTAGTTCCATAAACTTACTAAGCATTCCCTCCTTATACCAGAAGCAGACTTAGTATTAGTAGTAGACCTCTCAGTATAAGTATGTGTGTATATTTTCTTCATCATGACTGTTTTCATGATGAAGAAAATATATGGTGCCAGAAATATTCTAGACCAAAAGAAGATTGCAGGAGGCGTAAGTAGACTCTTAACAGACGTATGTTTCTGTGACCTACATGTGTATATTTTCTATTGGTCGGGGTAATGAAGCAAGCTCAAATTTGACATCGTAATTACTTTAGACAGAAAGTGAAATAAAACGGCACGAAGCGTCTACTTTTTACTGAAGTAAGTTTCTTGTCTTAAGCACCTAAATATGTTTTCTTGATTGCGACAATGAGGCATATACTCAACGATGGCACTGGAAAACATATTAGATAACAGGGAGGAGATTAATTTTTAAGTCGGTTTCTGAGATTTATGTATAGCTTCTCTTGAACGGTGCAACAAGGAACTCAGGTAATGCGTCGTGAATACATAACTTAATTCAATTGAACCATAAATATTCCTATCGGCGCTAACCAATAAAATAGTTAGTACCTTAACCTCTGATCTTTTAACGATGAACAATGAAATTATATGTACCGTCATATTACCTAATAAGTGATGGTAATATGTATTGACTTTGATTTGAAAAATTGCCTGCGAAGCAGCATATAACAGCTAGTCTTATATAACAATTTTAGTTTTATCACAACTTCTATTTCTGGACTTATATAAAACCGGATTTTTTTGACCATGAGATTAGTAGATTAGTAGTAAAGGAAGGGTTTTGATTCTACATAGAGCTCCTCTCTCTTGGGCATGTAAGTGTTCAACACAGTACCTGGTAAATGTTTGTCCCAAAAAGTGCTTATACCGATTTTGAGTACTTCCCATTTACTGAAAATACTTGATAAATAAAAATATTGATAGAAAAAACTATATATGTGCTAAATAAAAGCTCTATTTGTCTACAATGTCAAATATGTTTCTTGTATTGTTTATACCAATGTTGGCTATGTAATACTTCAGAGGTTTATTACACGTACAAGGTAGTATTTTAGAAAACTGTTTTCCCTAGTGGCTACATTTCCATGTGCATAATATAGTTTCCCTTTATCCTTTTCAAACATTGTACTGGTTAATTTTATTTAAGAGTGTTTTTAATTCGTACTGGATAGTTAGCGGTAAATGTTTGTAACATATAGGATAGGAAACTATCCCCTTTTGTAATATATATTGAATACCTGTAGCCAATTGCTCTATTAGTCAATAAAATTGGTTCCTTGTTTCGTTAACATCCGTGGATATTTGTCTCTGTGGCTTTAGACCTAAATTTCGTTATCATTTGAAACCATTTAGATTTTTTTGCAATTAATCGCAACAAAAGGCGTCTAGAATTGGTGAACAAAATCAAGAATGCAAGTGCAGTATGAATGACGAGTACTTGGGTTTTATAGCTTTAAATATGATTTGGTGTGTCATTATTCAAGCATTGACAGTGCTTCATGATGTGTAGGGATGGATACAGTTACCTTTAAATACATATTTCTTAATCTACTTACAACATATGCATTAATAACTACTTTATTGATAAAATGACTTTGTTGTTTGTAATTTTGGTAGATGTTACCAACACACATTTCATTATTTTGGTGTAACAAAACTCGTGTGACTAAACAATTTAATTTATTTTTAAAGGAAAGTAAACAGTTACATGTTATAACCATTCATATATTTTTATACATAGTATTAGAATCTAATAATTGAATATTTATCCTTTTTTTTTTTTTTTTTTTTGCCTGTTGGCTGGCCTTTATAATCTTATAATGCGGCCACGTAGTACACTTGTTATGTCTTCTTTCTAGTTATTTGCCGTATTCACTTTTTACATATGAACCTTGTGGTTGCCGGCCAAGCTATGAACAATTAGTTAGTCTTTGCATTTTCCAATTCATGTGTTTTTTTTTTCTTCTTTTTTTTGTAATTTACTATATTGCTATTAGCTTATCAGATGTTTATTTCATTTTGTTTGTTTTCTATGAAGGTTTTGTAGAGTAAAATCCATACCCTAGAATATATCAACATGTCAGATTTTTCACTACCACTGCATGTATTCTAAGTGTTCCACAACCTAATCAAATTTACATGGTTCTACTTACTATTTTTAAAAAATCATTAATTTCTTTATAAATTTGAGTGTCTGCTTTTCGCAGCAAATCGATTAATATAATATTCGAATTCTGTTGATTGGCTTTGTATCTTGATTGATTTACTTTCTTGTAACTAAGTTGCCTGGCATAAGAGTACTTGGGACATTCCAGCAAAACATGTTCCATTGTCTCTATCTTTGCCATTGTGCAGTTTAGGCATAGCGGAGTGAAGTATTTTTTTATTCTGTATAGACATGAATTTACATTGCCATGACCAAGCCTCAATCTACTGATATTAATGATTTCCCACCTGCTAAAATTACATGATTTAAACCATGGGTATTTTGTAAATTGGCTCTGTATCTGTTTAAACCACCCAGCTTTTGAGGATTGTTGTAAGAGGTTTGTAAATTGTAAACCATAAAATTTTTTCTGGAAGGCTTTAAAATCATCAATAGGTACTGGCAGGTATTGTGTTTCCACTCCATCATTAGCTGCTTCCTTAGCTAATTTATCCACCCTTTCATTATAATGGATTCCTATATGTCCAGGTATCCACTGAATATATATTCTTTTCTGTGTTTCCACCAACAGTTTAAAAATCATCATGATAATACCATTTTCTTTATGTCCCTTACTGCAGTTTTCCAATGCCATGATGGCTGATAAAGAGTCAGTGCATATAACTATGCTGACTTCATTTAATGGTATGTTTATCCTTGGAAACATAAAATAAAAATGTTTAATTTTGTTCATTTCCATGGATACAAGGTGTCTTTCTCGTAAGATTTGAGGTAGTGATAGACGTGTGTACGAACTCTTCCCTAATCTCGCTAAAACTTTAATTCTAAAGAAACTCAAGAACCAAGAAAACTTTGTAGGAATTCTGAAGGATTGTCGAGAGTGTTCGCTTCATATTAAGTTTAACTTCAGGGAAGAAACCAAACCTCAAGTCTTCAGTAAGTCAACTACCAACAGTTTCCAGTATCGGAACCATCGAGATAAACTTGTCACTGGTAATTTAATAGAAGAATGTGGGGTGGTGTCCTGACATAACAACCCTGGGAGCGGTGCCGAATTTGCAAGTGGATGACCGCTACACTAAGCCGCGTTGGTCGGAGCGGCTTAGCATTCGGGGGAGAGGACACCCCTAAAAACCCCCACCTACAGGGTTCTCCACTTAATTCTGGACCCAAGGACCCCAATGGGGATACCAGTTACTGGGGATAGAAGAAGCGGCAAAACATGCTGTGAACAATTGTCAAATTACGTTCTTCAAAAGAACACCCCCAGCACCCCACCTACAGCGTTCTTCCCTCACTTCTGGACCCAAGGATTCAAATGGAGATATCAGTTACTGAGGATAGAAGAAGCGGCAAAACAGCTGTGAATAATTGTCCAATTATGTTCTTCAAAAGGACACCCCCAGCACCCCACCTACAGAGTTCTTCCCTCACTTCTGGACCCAAGGGCTCAAATGGAGATACCTGTTACTGAGGATAGAAGACGCGGCAAAAACAGCTGTGAATAACTGTCCAATTACGTTCTTCAAAAGGACACCCCCAAAACCCCACCTACAGCGTTCTTCCCTCACTTCTGGACCCAAGGACTCAAATGGGGATACCAGTTACTGAGGATAGAAGAGGCGGTAAAACAGCTGCGAATAATTGTTCAATTACATTTTCCAAAAGGAATAAATTACGTTTTCATGAAATAATTTGTTATTTATACTATAAGCACGACCATTAGAGAACATAACAAAACAATTTTTTGAAAATATTAAGTACACAAGCATGAACTGTTTCAGTTATTCAAAGAACTTGACACTAAACGAATCATATCACATTTTAGAGCTGCAGGGTTTCATAACCTAAAACATAGGCATATTTATAAAAGGTCTTAGTGGAACGTAATATCTTGGATCTTTAAAGACAGTGACATTTTAGATAAAAAATAACTCGTTCAATATTTTTAAATGTTTGAACCTGTTTGAGAACCCTACTAACCTTACCAAAGAAAAAAAAAATTAACAAAATGTTTTGGTAAGAATGATGGGTACAAACTGCAACAATTAAGAATAAAACCACTTGATAATTCTTAAAACTACCTATAGTTAAAGAAGGTTGTTATATAAACTAAACAAAATTTGTATTGCAAAGATTGGTTTGCAAAAGAAAATAATCAAACAAGTTGTATATTATAATACTGCAGAAATTATCGCAGACATATTCACCTATCTATAGTATTCATCTGTCCTGGTGGAGATCTGATAGTGTGTTGGACCAAGGAGTTTATGAGATTTTATTATCTTATATAAAAACATAGCTAATATCTGAGATTTCATCCAGGCCTGTGCTGGCCCGGGGGGACAGGGGGACGTGTCCCCCTGCGCCCTCGCCTTAAAGGTAAACCGGCGCCCTTTTGAAACTAGACGAAAAAGCCAAAAATCATTCGAGAAAAGAGCTAAAAAGGAAAAGGAAACAGGAGAGAAGAAAAAGGTAGTCGGAAGAGGTAGCCACGTGACATTTCTCAGCAATACAACATTGATTAAAATTGTTAAAATTCTTTGTGATGAAATTGTAAGTAATATATCAGCTCAAGTGAAGGAAGCGGTAAACTTCTCCATTTTAATGGACACTACAATAGACATATCAGGAAATGATCAATGTTCATACGTTGTTCGGTTCGTAAACGGAGGCCAAGTGCAGGAAAGACTGATAGCTTTACAATGTGTATCATCAACTAAAGCCGATGCTCTGATGGATTCTTTAGAAAATACATTGAAAAATGTCGGAATCCCAGTGGAAAATTGTATAGCTAATGCTTTTGATGGGGTCAAATATGAGTGGAGCCTATGCAGGCTTAACTGCGAAATTGTCAGAGAGAATTCCGAAACATATTCACACTTGGTGCTACGCTCATGTTTTAAACCTAGTTCTTAATGATACAGCACAAATACTTCCTTCAACGATCACATTTTTTGGTTTGCTCCAAGAGGCACAAGTATTTTTAAAGGAATCATTAAAGAGACAACAGTTTTATTCAGCAGAAAATCCTGTTTTTAAACTCGGCGCTATTGGTGCTACACGTTGGCGGAGTAAGAGTGATGCTACCACTAAGATATTTGGCAGGATTGATAATTGGACAACAAGCACCCCACTTGACCCTTCACATCAAGCCAAACACGTATTCCATGAACTGACCGTAGCGTTACAAAAGATTTCCTTGTCCCCTGAATTTAACACTACAGTCAGGAGTAGTGCAACAGGTGCAACAGGACTTCTTAGTAAGTTTCTAGAGTTTGAAACAATAGTTATTGCAATGACCTTCCTGCAAATATTTAAAGTTACTACACCGTTATCAGACTACCTCCAAACGAAGAATCTTGACTTTGCTCAAGCTTGGAGGCTAATAGAGTCAGCAACTGAAAGACTGAAAGACCTGTGAAATAGGT
Source organism: Homalodisca vitripennis (assembly GCF_021130785.1). Lineage (NCBI taxonomy): Eukaryota > Metazoa > Arthropoda > Insecta > Hemiptera > Cicadellidae > Homalodisca > Homalodisca vitripennis. The sequence goes on along the minus strand of NC_060211.1, from coordinate 39,664,100 downwards.
TTTATGAAACTCTAGAAGCAGCACACACATTCGTTAGGAAATTCAATGAGAAGATCGAGGCGTCCTCAGAATTTGAGGATCTGAAAGATTTGATGATGGAAACTAAATTCAAAAAGTCAAGGTCAAGGAAAGTAAAAAAATGGCCGGTGAAAAATGTAGTGATGAAAGTGTTGCCTCTTCTCCTGAAGATACTTCTTTCAGGGTAACTGTCTATAACTGTGTTGTAGACACTATAATACAAACGATGGAAACTCGTTTGAGTTAAAATGTTGTTTAAAATGTAACATGTAAGTCTTGCCGAATTGCTGACTGAGCGGGTCTACACATTTGCGCAGTGGCAGTGGGCGATTCTATAACGCAGTCGTGTTGGGGGAGGGTAGGAAAGAGGAGATGCTTGAAAACATAAACAACTTAATTAGTTCAAAGTGTTTGCAACTAACTACCATTTATTTCTTTCCCTTTTTCAAGGTATATACGTTCAAATTTATTGATTTCATTCTTATTTTTTAAATTAATAATGCACAAAAATAAGCAATGTTTGTTCATTACAATTTGTAAGTGTCAAATAAGGTAAAAAACGCAGATTTAAGTGGTTTATTAAATTTTTTGTATCTTTGATTTGTGTGCATTATTTGTAATGTTTTTACAATGAACAGGTCTTTGCTAAAGTGTAAATTTTCTTCGTTACTGCTTGAAGAAAAATGTGCTTGATGTAGCTTAAAAACACGTTTTTAGGTGTTTATTTTTTCAAAAATTCCCGGGGGGACCCTGGACCCCCCGCCAACCTGGGGGGTTTTCCATACCCCCCATACCCCCGGTGTCCCAGTTGGTTGGTGCCCTCACCACCCCTGTCCCCCGCCCTTTCGACGTACCCAGCACGGGCCTGATTTCATCTGTATCGTTCAACTAGACTGTTAAATAAGCACCATTCATTAAAAATACCTTTTAATTAAGGAGTATTATTTACACATATCTTTTCAAATTCGGTTACTTATTTGCATCCAATCCATATTATAGAATTATATTTTGGTCATATTTTGAGTTACGTCAGTTTGCAAATAAAATTATGAGTACGATTCGAAGAGTATTTAGGTTTAAGAAGCATGTTTATGTTTATACAGATCTTTGTAACAATCCAAGTATTAGGCCTTGGACCAATACTCAGAATTCGGAGCTGCAGATTGTAAATATCTTTTAAGTCTTCCTTCTCGAAGATTAGTAAATTTAAGGGTTAGTAAGGGATAGTAAATGTGCTGAGTTGTGATAGTTTAAGTTTCCTAGAGATCAAGGTATTCGGTTAATAGAAGCTATTATTTGGAATGCAATAAGATTAACAGAGAAAAGGATGGATTCATATTTTCTCAATAAATATACATAATCACTGATTAGTGTCGGAATCATCTGAAACTACGAGGAACTTTGTAGAAATGTTCATCATACCTCTTGGTATTCTCTAAAAAGGGATTTTAAATTTCGCAGCCTAATCTAGAATATTTTCCACAATTACAAATACGACACGATACTTAATGGCAATATTCACATTAAAACATTACATTTAAAGTTTTCATATATAATAAACAGTATTAGGTTCCCACATAAGTCCACTAGATACGCTCAAGACCCTTAAATGTTTACATAATCAATTACAAAAATGCTTGAAGAAGCTTGATAGTTCTTGAAAATAACAAAATACCCGTAAATATAGGTTGCTGAGACTTAAATATGAAGAATATTTTATTCGGGTTACAAATATTAATTAATAAACCATTAAAAACATTTCGCAAACTGAATAAGTAAGAAGTACAGAGAACAAACTAAAAATGCTCAGTAACGATCATCACATTACCTACACTTTTTGTCAAAATGGTTTTATCTGCAAGGGGTTTTGAGATAATAAACACATGAAGATGAAAATGTATTAATAATATTTCAGTTACTACAAAATCTCCCTACTTCTTCCGAGGTTGGAAAGACTATTGCACATTTAATGGTTTTTATCATAGGGATCCACCCCTTTCTCTTAAAGAGTGCTAAAAACCCACTCTTGTTTAACAAATATCATATCGAATATATATGCTAATAAGTAAGAACATCAAACAGCAAGGCGTTAATATAAGGTGTTGCAGTAAATGGGGTTTTTCACTGGCGTTCTGCCCTCTTTAGTCTCATTGGTGCTAATAACGAATTTAACCATTCCATTTACTTGGACCATATTAATGAAAATTTTGGTTAGATTCCACCCTAGATGCCACTGCTTAACAGTGTTATTTAATTTCTAATCATGTCAATCATGCATTCAGCAAGCTCTTTCCAGGGGGAAAGTTCTATACGAGTTCAGTAACATGTTGCCAGAATCTATCAAATTACATCTCTGTTTCTTAGAGTGTTTCATTAGATCTATGTGTCAGAGGAAAGTGCTAAAATGCAAACTTTAAGCACACAAAATGGGTTCTACAGGGTCAACAGACTTATATTTAGTGTGAAGGTTGTTCCTTCTATTTGGCAAAGATTCATTGACAAAACATTACAAGGGAATTTCCAATGTACAGTGCTTCTTCTGCGATATAATCGTTCAAGGAAGTTCTCCAGATCTTCTTTCAAAACCTAACATTGTACTTCAACATCTGAGAAGCAAAAACTTAAAACTGAACCGAGACCACTGTAAGTTTTTCCAAAAGAGTATAGTGTACTTGGGTCACAAGATAGATGAACATGGACTTCACAAGATGCAAGAAAGGGTTAAAGCAATAATAAACAGCAAACATGTAACTGATGTAAGTAAACTGAGACATTTTTTAGGACTTGTTAACTATTACAAGTTTATTAAAGATCTGGCTTCTTAACTTTTTCCACTAAATCTATTATTAAAAAAGAGTAAACCTTTTATCTAGACTATGAAGCATGAAAAAAGCTTCTACAAAATAAAAAAAGAAATGGTTAGTGAGAGTGTACTTGTACACTTTAACTGGGACTTACCTCTTGTTTTGGCAATTGATACACTCCAGTCAGACTAAGCACAGTTAACACCATTAACGTAAATACAGTCAAATTGACATATAAGCAACAGGTATTTAATGGGGACTGAAGAAGTCCTTCTCTTACTACTATGGGAAAAAGTTTATTCCAGTAATGAATCACAAACTATTGCTATCCATTTTTCATCCAAAAAATAGTCTACCATTAATATCGGCTACAGGGATATTTAATTATGCTTACTTTGTCTCAGGCTTCAACTACAGTATAGAGTACAGAAGATCAGATGAACACTGTAATGCAGACTTTTTTTATCACATTTCCCTATTGAATATAAACCAAAGGCCATGGATGATTAGCAGTTGTTTTCAAATTGGTCAATTTCAATCTTTACTTGTTGATAGTAAAATTATTGCTGAAGAAACTGCTAAAGATGAGTATTTATCACCAGTTTTAGACGCTCTAAAAACGGAAAATCTGTAGAACAGTTTGGATATCGTGACAATGAACTAGGAGTACAAGACGGGTGGATTTTAAAATGCTGGAAGATATTTGTACCTCAAATTCAAATGAAACTTCAACAGCAAGTTCTAAATGAATTGTGTATAGGATATCTTGGCATTTTACAAAATAATGAAAGCTATAGCTAGAAGACACTGTACATAGAAAAGTATTGGTAAAGACATTGAAGAAGTTGCACGGTTTTGTAAAGTGTTGTCTTAAACAAAATGTATCAGCCAAGGAAATCAATCACCCTTGGCAGACTCCAAAAAGCCCATAGGATAGGATTCACATTGATTTCACAGGTCCTAATAGTGCTCAATACTATTTTATTGTAATGGACGCTTTTTCCAAGTGAGTCGAAGTCATACTAATTTTAGTTTTTATTGCTCGAGCCATGTTCTGGAATTATTGTTATTCAGAACACAATCAATACAATAATAAATTAATAAAGAGGGGTGTTTTAAGATGGTAAGTGACAGAAAATATCCTCCTAAACTATGTTTAGTGTTTCCTTGCAACCAGCTAAATACAAAAAACTAAATATTTCAAGTGGAATAGTGCTATTTAAAACTCTCTGTAACAATGAGAACAAGATACTGACCATGGAAACCCAAAGGAGTGGAGGAGCCGGTCAACAAAGGCTGTCACAAACTAATTAAGCCAAATAATGTTTTTAGCCCACACTTATCACAAGAAAACCAACTTCAAAATCCAATATTTTTCAATTGAAACATAAAAGTCCATAAAAAATAAGACCATAAAAAATTTAACTCTTTTGCACCAAAATATTTGAGGACTGGATGAAAATATTAGATAGACTTAACCACTTACTTAATATCATAGATCCAAGCCTATTGGTTCTCACTGAACATGGGTAAAAAATAAAAGAGAAGACAGTACAAAAATTGAGGGCTAATCATTAATATCTAAATAATACCTAAATATCCAAATGCCATAATATCTAAATAATAGTTGCAATCTCAAATCCTCATTGCTCAACAGAATAGTCTGAAACAGGGAAGGTGAAGGATTCAAAATTCAATTTGCTGTCGAGAATCTTTTCTTGGAAGGACAGAGTCACTAAAATTTAAAATTATTACTTTGAATTTTGTCTTAGATGGTATACCAGTTATTCAGAATTCACATAACACAACTATGGTTGGAAGGGTTGATTTAGCTAGTTTAAGACTTTTACTTTAGAGCAGTCAGTGACTTTAGGATAGCATTTATACAGGAGTTTTACCAAAGTCAAAAATCCAGCATTTAGTCAAAATATAGAATAAATTGTATGTTACCTGGGCCATGGGTGTATATAAGGAGAGGGACTCAGGGCTCTGAAGCCCCCCTCCAAATTTTGACAAAAACCAATAAAATAATGTTTTTAAAGCTAGAACACATTTAGTATGTCTTAAACCTCAACAATATTCTGGGATAAAATTCCTGAGCTCTTGCTTTGGAGGATATTTTATACCTCCAAAATCACCCAGTGTGCCAGCCCCATTCCTAGAGCTTACACAAGTTGATTTCTGTGTAGCTCAGGGCTGTATTGCTTGGGGGTCAAAGTGTACTATTGCTAGTGTAGAATTTATATATAACACGTTCACTCTCAGAGCTTACACATGCTGATTTCTGTATAGCCCAAGGTCCAACACCGTGCCACTTGGGAGTCAAAGTGTTAAATCATTGTAATTATTGTAGCTCTGGTGATTTGTAGTTTGTATTGAAGAAGTTAGTATTAATTTATTCCTTTGACAAAAATCTAAAATCTCTTTATTGTTACTTTGTCTGGCTGATACATTACATTTATACATTCTCAACATCCGATGTTGAATTGAAATTCCCACAAATTCATACTTTTGTTTGGTAATATATTAATATTATATTTAAAACTTTCTGGTTAAACAGTTTTCAAGTTGAATTTTTAGAATAGTTTTTTAATCTTAAACTTTTAACTGAGAAGATATTAAGTATTTAGTTGTTAATATTGCTTTATTAGTATTTCCATTCCTTGCAGCCTTGTAGAAAAAAGAAAATCCATGCAACTGAATAAATATTCCATAAACCTATGCTTGAACAGTTTCCACCTATAATCTTACCTCTTCCATCCAAACCAGAGGGAATAGACCCTCGGAAATATTCTGAACCAGGTGAAAGCCTTCAATCCTCCGCAAGTTCATATTGAATTGGATTCTCTTGGCAGCTTTCACTGGTGTTCCAGTTTGCTACAATCCAATGACAAGTTTAGTTCAGGTCACATTTTACAATCAAAAGATCACTTATAATAGATTGTTATCGTTCTACATTTTTGAGTAAATTAATACGTATAGGCAATAGACAATAAACAATATACTTTATTTTACATATTCTTTGAGAACAGTAAGAGAGTCATAAAAAAGGTAATTATACAAATCAAAATTGTATAAAACAATTATACAGATCAAAGCTTTGTAAATGATAGTCCAGTCACTGGTTGATGTTCAAAGCTCTCCAGTTTAAAAACTCGTCAATTGAGTAGAAAGGATGTTGGAGGAGCCATCTTTTCAGCATTTTCTTGGGGTTTTGTTCTGTCTTAATGTCGGTAGGTAGGGAGTTGAACAGCTTTGCACCCATATATGAAGGCTTCTCTTCAAATAATGCTGAATGGTGTTCTGGTAGTGTAAAATCTGCTGCTTGACGAGTGTTGTAAGAATGTAAATCAATGCCTCTGGTCAAGCCATTTTCATGAGCACATATTACTGTTTCTAAGATGTACAATGAAACCACAGTGAGGATTGACAGCTCAACAAAAGATGTTCTACAACTGTCTCTAGGCTGCAGGCCTGCCAGTATCCTGATACATTTTTTCTGTAGAGTCAAGGGTCTTTGTAAGTTGGCTACACTTGATTTTCCCCAAACAGTGAGACCATATCGGAGGTGTGCTTCAAAGAGTGCATAGTATGCAGTAATTGCAACTGTGACATCACTTATCGATTTTATTCGACGAACAACATAAAGTCCAGAGCTTAGTTTGCTACAGAGGTTGTCCACATGAGGTGTCCATTTCATTCCATTGTCCATTACGATCCCAGATACTTGGCTTCTTCCACAGTGTCAATGTTTGGCAATGGTCCAAAATCGTTCTTTCCTCTTCCAAAGACCAGTTGTTGCGTCTTGGCTTCATTGACTACCAAGTTGTTACTATGGCAATACTGAACAGCCATGTTCGTTGCAGTGTATGAAGAGACTTCCAGCAATTCAGGATGTTTATTACCTAAAAGTAGAACCGTATCATCTGCATACATAATGGTTTTTGAAAATTCTTCCAAGTAACCCGGGAGATCGTTAGTAAAAAGAACAAATAAGACAGGCCCCAGAACTGAACCTTGGGGTACGCCACTTGGTATTAGTAAAGGGCTAGATCTTATTGAACGGGACGTTCCTCTGTCTGTGCACACCTAGTCAACCACCTGTTGCCTGTCTGTCAGATAACTTTTAAACCATCTTGCTGCTGTTCCAAAAATCCCAAATGCTTCCAGCTTCTTAAGGAGTTGATTGTGGTCAAGACAATCGAAAGCTTTGGTGAAGTCTAATAGTACTGCAGTTGTTGTGTTGCCAGCTTCAAGTTGATCCACAATAAACTCCACCAAACTAGTAATAGCAGTTGTTGTGGATCGGCCCTTTATAAAACCATGTTGATGATTTGTAAGCATGCCATGTTCTACAACATGGTTCATGAGGCGAGAAAGTATGCTTTTTCAAACACCTTAGAAAACGTTGAAATCAGGGAAATAGGGCGGTAATTGCTTGCCTCTGTGGTAATGCCATGTTTGAAAAGAGGTATTACTTTGGCCAATTTCAGTCGAGTTGGGAACTTTCCTTCTTCAAATGACTTATTAATAAGGTGGGTTAGTGGTCCAGCAAGTTCCTCACTGCACACCTTCATTAGCTTTGAAGACACTTCATCAATTCCAGATGATGTTTTGGTTTTAAAGGAGGAAATTACTTTTTTCACTTCTTCTACTGTTGAATGATTAAGTGTCAGAGGTGGAGCACTGTAGTTGTGTGTAATATTGTAGTGAAGCATTGTCTTGGATTTGTAGCCAAAGCATTTTTAGCTGCAGTGGTGAATGTTAAATTAAAATAATCTGCCATGGTTTTTGGGTCAGTGATTTTCTCTCTATCTGGAATTATAAGTTGCTTTGGATTTTGGTGTGTTTTTGCTTTCCTTTCACCATTCACTATTTCCCATAAGGCCTTGGTCTTGTTGTCAGAGCGAGCAATTTGGGAAGATATTTCTAGACGCCTTAATTCTTTAAGCCTTAAATCATAAGCTTTCTTTTTGCAGGTGGTTTGTTGCTTATGCTCTAAATTTCCAGTAGTGTTGTAGAGTGTCTGGGCTCTTAGGAAGTCCTTCCTCAGTCTCTCTGCCTCTTCATCTGTAATTTTATTCTTCTTTTTTTCTTCACTCTTGATCGTTTCAGAGGACAGACATGGCTTATTATCATACTTACTGTGTTACTGAAAAGGTTGTAGGCAGAGTCAATATCTGGGGCTGCAAGTACATCATCCCATGATTCCTGACCTAACCTTGCCTTGATTGCTAACAAATTATTTTCGGAGAAATTTCGCCTTTCAGAAACGGGTGTTCTTGTTTCAAATTGTTGGCAAACTACTTTACAGAACTGAGCTGTGTGGTCAGAGATACCTACATCCAGTACTTGAACAGATATCTTCATCTCTTCCAAGTTGGTGCAAACACAGTCGATAGATGTCTGTGATGTTAGTGTTATTCACATAGGAGGAAGTGACATTCTGGTCATATTGTGGCTTCTCAACATTTCTTCATGCTTGATGCCATCCCGTTCAGGAATTAGACAGTTAATATTTATGTCCCCCATAACTACGACTGGGCAACTCCATGTTGGTATCACTTCCAGAGCTTGTAAAATTATTTCAAGGGATTCTTCTAAATTACCTTTGTTTCTGTAAGTGCCAACTGTATAGATATGTTGTTTTTGTATTTTTACTACCATCATGGTTATTTCACAGACCATTTCCACACTTATGTCTTCAATAGAGACAGGTTCAATGAATGTTTTTAAAGAATCTTTACAGAAAATCGCAACCCCACCTTTTATGTGATGTAGTCGACTGAATTCTGCAATTAAGGTGTAATTAAGGAGGTTAGTATTGTGTAGCTGATTTTTCTTGAATCCATGTTCTGTTAAAATTAGCAAGTCAGGTTCTGTCGTTTGCAAGAGATGGTTTACTATGTCTATTTTATTTTTAAGTCTATCAACATTCTTGTGCAGTATAGTCAAGTTTGTCTTTCTGGTAGCAACTTTGCCAGAGGTCACGTTCTCTTCAGTCTGTGGCAGACACGTACTAAAAAAGAAGAAGTGTTGTTATTGGGGTGGTTTCTTGAACTTAGCCTTAAATGTTTCAATGTTTTGTTGTAAAATTCTTCTAGTGTTTCTGATGGTTCTAATTTTGTTGCAGTGAAGGGTGGCCCTTTCTTCAAGGAGAATGTCTTTTTGTTTAAAGATAATAAGTTGCTCTTGACAGTTTTAGTTTTTAAGTCCACCTTGTCCAAACTAAGTATGTTTGATGTCTGAGGGTTTTTAAAAGAAATGGGCTGGCCATCGATTTGATTGGCAACAAATTTAGCAGTTTGAAGGGATATACTCATATGGTTTGTTTGTTTTTCTTTATTTTTCCTCATAGTATTGGATGAGCTCCTGTTGACAAATAATTTTGAAGTGAACTCTCTGGATCTTGAAGCTGTTTGTGTTGGAATCATCGCACTTTGAGTGCTCTGTTCATGAAGGATTGGTGTGTATGGAAAAGTAGACCTGCTGTTGAGCTGATCATTTAGGCTTTTAATTGTTATTTCCATGTTGTCTTGTCTAGATTTCATTTGGGCCAACTCTAATATAATGTTTGGCAGACTTTGAAATTTTGTTTCCATTGGTGTAAAACTTGTTGTAGTTTGAGTCCCATTTTCTATAGTTGTTTTAGTTTCGAGTTGCTCACTTTCTTTTAGGTATAACTCTTTGTTTAACTGGGAATTTTGTGTTTCAAGGTATTTAATTCTGGTGATTTGATCTTCATTGAGTTTTCTTGTTGTTTATCGTGGTCTTCAAAGATTTTTTGAATTTCCTTATTCTTGTGCTTTTCTTTTTGAATAATACTTTGTAAGTCTGATAACTCTTGAGTTAAGGCTTCAATCCTACTAAGATATTTGTCTTCTCTACTGGTAAATTCTTCGATCCTTGCTTCACTGCTTGCCAGATGGCATTGAGCACATGCCAACTTGTTTTCCAGAACAGCTAGATGCTCTTTTAATAGCTTATTCTCTTCAAGCAGTGCCGAACCTATTTTAGCAGCCATCGTCAGCTTATCATCTTCATTTGCATTCTGTTGTAGGAGATTGTTATCCACAAGGCTCTTTTCCAAAGTTTTAATGGAACTATTGAGAATTTCATTTTCCAGACTATTTGAGTTAACAGATGTGCTTAGAGAAAAACTGTCATTACTTACATCACCTGTATGGTCAGCTAGAATGTTTTCTGTGTTAAAACGAGGGCTGGGTTGCTCTGTAAGTGGAAGCATTTTGCATTGATTGCATTTCCATGTAGTATGGCCAGCCTTCAATAGTTTCCTCAGATCACCATTTGAAAGTCCAGCGCATTTTGCATGGAACCAAAGTTTACAGTGTCCTGTGCAAGCTACCGAAGAGTACTTGACTCCTATACTGCATACACCACATGGATTCTTAGACATAATGCAATACAGAAGAAAAAGTTGGCTCAAATTGGGGTTAAGTATGATATAGAATAGGTCAAAGATAAAAATTGGGCAGTTTTGGCAGGTTCCAGTAGTTAATTTAATAAAAAAGGTAAAAAGCTGACAGTTTTTTTATATCCTGGTTTGGCTGGTTCCAGTAGTTAAATAGATAAAGCAGGTAAAAAGATGACAGTTTTTTATATTCTGGTTTGGCTGGTTCCAGTAGTTAAAAATGAAAAAAGCTGACAGTTCTTTATATCCTGGTTTGGCTGGTTCCAGTAGTTAAAAGTGTAAAAGGATAAAAAGCTGACAGTTTTTTTATATCCTGGTTTGGCTTGTTCCAGTAGTTATCTAATTAAAATATGTATAAAAATTAAAATAAGGTATGCTAGGTATGCGTGCCAGTGCACAGTCAGCAAAATACTCTAGCATTAATGACACACTTAGCGTCACCATTAACAATCACTCCAAAATGTAATTGTTAATAAAATTATAATAAAATATGATGCACTGTAAAATCTATGTACAATAATAATATTACAAAAATAAATTAATTTTCATTCATAAGATCTCATATAATTTAGTGGCACATCTCTGTTTATGATATTAAAAACTTGCAAAAAGTATATTATTAGTTGTGGTTTTGAACTGAAGACCCTCAGGTTATGAGTCTATTATTCAATCAGGTAAGCCACAAAGAACTCTGACAACAGAAGTTAATTTCATTCAATCAAAGTTTCCCCACTGACTGGAAGATAACAGATTGACTGTTGATATTGGGTAGAGTGTTATCAAGTCCAAGGGTCATCTCTGATAAGAAGGTAGACCTTTCTTATCTATAAAGTTGCAAAATACAGGAAATTATCACAATTGTTTTTTTAGTTCTTTGAGATTTTACAATTAAAAAAGAGTCAAACATCAAAAATACCACCTTCCAATTGTAGCACCTTAAAAACTACACAACTTTACCTGAAATTTTCACACAAAAACACTTTTTAAGTCACTGTAAAATCATAAGTTTTGTGGAGCCAAATTAATACACAACCTGTCTCATACTCTCCTCCAGTAATTGACATTAATACACACATTATAATACTTATAAAAAACTTCATGATATTAACACAACCTCATTGATCTTCTACTCCAATTAACTTTAAAAAATATTAGATAGTATCTTAATTTTAACCTCATGCACCTGGGTTCAAAGTTTGATTCAGACACTAGAATTCCACATGCTAACTAACAATAATTTGAATCTAGCCTGAAAGTAATATGGTTCAGATCATCCGTAAAAATCATCTACTGTTCATGGTACTGAATATAAGTTGAATAAATCAAATAAAAAGCTATAAACACATTTCATAACCTTTTAACATGTTGATTGTCATGTTGTATTTTTATATGTCCTGATTGCTGACAGTACCACATGTGGTACACCATTCTTATTTCCAAATTTATGTTAAATCAGTTACATACACATTAAAGTAGCTTTTTCTTGTATTTGTAGACTATTGTTTTGTTTTCAACCTTGGAATTTAAAATACTGAATGAATTTTGTGTTTGTTGGTTGGAAATACTCCCTGCAACAGTTTTGCTACTAATTAATTATTGGAGGACTAATAATAAAGTAGACATTCAATTAGATAAGTACTTGAATTTGAAGTCAAACTAACTATAATAATGCAGTCCCAGTAAGATGAAATGAAAGACCATGTGCCATCATAAAACCAAAATATTAATTTCTAAACTTATTTAAAGAGTAAATTACAAAGTATTAAAGTTAGGTTAGTCAAACACATATCTTACTGTCCTAATATACTCCGCCAGATATCTTACTGTCTTGTCTTCTGTATCATGGGACTTTTCAAAATCACTCAATGAAGATGTTAAAAGGTAGACATGAAGAAATTGCAATGTTAAAAGGCATCATGAGTTTGAAATAGTAGATTTAAACATTTAAGAATGTGTGACCAATCCTGTTAGTATTGAAATAAAAGTTATCATCCATAGGAAATATTAAGAAAAAGAAATCTTTAGATCCACTCCTCCCATTGAGAAGTTGGTGACCTGTCAGTGATTTATGTGGTAAGGCTGGTTATTTCATCATTAAGTCATCAATCCAAAAGCTGCAATATACTTCCTCAATCTTCTGATTGTATAAGTCAAGGTCTTCAGCTCATATACATATTACACACTACTGATTTCTCTGCTGCAGGCGTAGAACTTTTCTTTGGGATCGTACTACTCCTAAGGCAGATACCAACTTCATAGAATACTGTGTACATTTCAACCTAGAAATTGTACATTTTTTAGACTTTAAAGCATTTGCTTTGATTTAGTAACGGAAACTGTCATAAATTTCCAAATAAATTATAATATGTTGTGGACATTGTTTTAAGTGCATTACAGTATAGTGAAATGAACCAACGTGTTAACATTTTCAGACCATCAAAATTCATGTGGACACAGCTAGAGTGTATTTCAAGGTACAGTGCAAACTCATTAAATCGGACTAACCAGGACCATGGCCGATTCGACATAACGAAAATCCGAGTTAAACAGAGAATGTTGAAAAATAAAGAACAACATTAACAGTACACTATTCGTTTATTGCAGGAAAACACTTAAAATACACATCACGATACAGTATGTACAGTATATATTAATTTTTCTGAAAGGATTTCGTTAATTTGAGTTTCATCAGCTTTGAATGCTGTTTCCGTGCCGTGCGGCCACACATCCTTTTCAACATGAGAAGATCAGCCAGTTTTGTCTCTTTTGTTGCTCAAAATAAACCATTAACTCGCCCAAATGAGATATGACATAAAGGGGTCTGACTTTACGAGGTTGCACTGTAAGTTACTATTGAGAATGTTAATAGTTTGTGTCTACAGATACAAAATATTCTTACAATAAAAAGTTATCATAAGTAAAATCATCAGAATTTCATCCAAAAAAAAGGTCATTTCTGTAAATTAAACTAAGATAACTCACAGGCTCAATATAGAGGGCACTGGTGTGCAAGTCTCGATGTGGTCTCATCCCTCGAGCGTAGTTGCGGAACTCTGGATCTCCCAGGTAGAAGTGAGGGAGAGACATCACTACGGGTGCTTCTGTTGGAGGTACATCAAGTTAATTTTCATCGGAAAAAATTAATCCATGCTGATTCGGATAAATTAACTCTCATCAAAGTATTTGTTTGTACCTATACAAGTTTATACTACATAAGTTAGAATCTTATAAACTCATTAACTCACTCATACACTGACTGATGTCCCGCACTCCGTTGTGTTGGCAGAACTGATCCTTGCCTTCAAGGCAGTAGCAGGAATTCTCTGTGTTGTTGGCCACACTGTTCAACCACTGTTCTGATAGAATGAACTTGTATACTAGCAGACCTTGAAGATAATCCTCGTTTTCAAAATACAGAGATAACACTCTGGAAGAGTTATGGATATTTAGAATTTAAGTATACCTTAAGATGATCCTTACTGTAACCAAAAATGGCAGTAACTAAATTAATCTCTTCATAGATAATACAACTTGAAACACAATATCAATATATCATTTTCAATACTTATGCTCTTTTGTACATCAGAGATGAAATGTGTTCTGAGCTAAATGGGGTATCCTTACTATCTTTAGAAAGTCATATCAGGAATCCAAAACTAAATAAGCCAAAATATAGTAGAAGACATTTGTAAGAAATCTATGACAAAGAACTGTCTTTTTTTGTAATGTATAAACACAGATTCAAAAGCAAATCCCACACTCTCAATTATTTAATCTTCATACCATATTTGGAGATGCAGAAAAATATTTAAAGTTGATTACCTCAACTACATGAAATTGGGAATGAAATTTCATATACAGTTTTAGAAATAATTTATGTACCTTCCCTCTGTGCTTACTGAATGTAAATGTTCGAACTGCATTAAGACTCACTGGCAGATATCAGAGATAAAGATGGCTATAGAGTCAGTCGAGTGGAGGAATGGAGGAAAAGTTTGGGTATCACTTCCATGCAGTTGGTCACACTGAGAACCAGGCTGCCACATCTCCAGCTGTGTTTTGTTGTTTAACTTCATTAAGTTTCCCACCTGCATTATATCCCTCATGCCTCTGTTCTCCTCATAGGGACCTCTAAGATTGTTGATTTTCTGCAGAAATAAATAGTTCATATTAAGATATTGTTGAATGATTTTATGAATATATAAATACATTTTAATATCTTTAACCATTTTAGGATTATCCTTATTCTAGAATATAACACTAATTTTAAACTGTATGGGTGATGAAAATAGAATGAAATGTCAACTGACAGAGGAATGTGAAAATATTAAATGAGAGACATAACTGTGTCATATCTCCTATAAAAATATTTATTCAACTTTGACGGTTTGATCAAAATTTAATGAAGGATCAAATATTAACAAACACACATGAAGCAATATTATCACGAATAATCAACATGAACGCATTGTTTGGTGTCCTTGACACATTAGTAGTTGTTCAAGCCTGACCAAGTTAGATACTTCTGATCAAATTCAAACAAACTTGATTAGGATCGATTGGCTGACATTGGATCAGAGTTGATCTCATAGTAATTCGTGTAACAAGGCACATAAATTAAGTTCTATTACTAAGCAGCTTTCACATCTCTCGAGAACACCTTATCTCACAATGAAGCATTTTCTATAACAAAGACCCCAAAATGATAAGATAAAATGGGACATGTACCTCTGAGGAAGAATTAGTTCAAAATTAAAATAAGTCAATCTTAACTAAAAACATCTATTGAACTTTAACATAATTCTATATCTAGATGAAAATTTACTATTTAGGGCTTAATTTTTCTAAACTTTTATACTTGATTACCTCTTTGGACCTCTGAAGTTAAGAAATATTACATCCTCAGAATAATTAATGAAGTGAATGTTAAGTTTAGCTCCATTTCACCTTGGTGCAGCGTTGGAATCTAATACTGTCACAAACTTGACTCCTGGAATCTGAAGTCATGTTCGTCTAAATAGATCCAAAAAGGTTGGTGACGAAAAGAAGCTAGAATGATCTCTTTACATTGTTTTGAGTCAGAGACAACTAGACTACAAAATATAGTGTAATTTAGGTGAAGAGGTATTCTCATTGTCTCATCAGGTGCACAATTGAGTGCACTAAAATTTTGTAGACACAATATCAAAAACTGTGCTAAGAGGAAAGTGAATTGTAGCTAAATTGAACATTCACATTGAATCAAACTTTCCCACCATTGTTAAGTTATTAATGAAGTTTGATGCATATTCAATGGGTGAAGTGAATAAAGCTGAGCAAATGCTCTTTCCTCCAAAAAATGAGTACGTACTCCAGTTTTATGTGAATAAAAAGAACTTGCTCAGTGGAGGCTCGAAGCACTTTCTCATGTTGACGACTAGACAATTGAATTGGAGTATCTACTCATCTTTTTAGGTGAATAAAAGTAGGCACTTGCTCCAAAATGTGAGCAGGTACTCCAGAAATTACCGATCTACTCATTAGTAGATACAACTTGCTCAAGTAAAGACGTTCAATCTTGTGATGGCAGAGTTTTTACCTTTTCGTGCTGCAAAACTTTACAGAGAGCGTCGGGAATCTCTAGAGCAAGACTCCCGAGCTCTTTATCGTTTTAATAAAATGAATGTTGAGTGGATTAGTGATAATTTTCTTGGGGAAAACTTTGAAAGGCGTGGTGGTGCATTGCCCAATTTGGACAGAATGCGTAATTTTCTACGATATGTTGGTGATCCTGGGTTTCAGAGTGGTGTTGCCGAAGATGTTGATATCGACAGAACTACAGTCACAAAAACCATTTCAGATGTAATGGCAGCTATATTACTGAAGAAAAACGTATGGATAAAATTTCGTTCTACAAGAGAAGAAATGGAACAACGAAAAGCCAATTGGCAAGAAAAGTACAGATTTCCCTCAGCCATTGGAGCTGTTGACTGCACTCAAATACCTATACGCATGCCTTCTAACCATGGCGATGAATATATAAATAGAAAGAGGTTTCCAAGTATAAATGTGCAAGCAACTTGTAATTTTGCTGAAGAGTTCACAAGCGTAGATGCTTCTTGGACAGGTTCAGTGCATGATGCACGAATTTGGAGAAATTCAGATATTTGCAGAATTATGGAATTCAATCAAGCTAATGCACTCCTAATTGGAGATTCGGGTTACGGGATATCTCCCTGGCTTATGATGTCCTATGAAAACCCAATAACCGCTAGAGAAAGGGCATACAATCTGTGTTTGGCCCAAGAAAGAGTAATAATTGAACGTTGTTTTGGTCAGTTAAAACAACGTTTCCCAATTATGCAAAACAAAATTAGGATTAAAACTGAAAATTTTCCATTGATCGTTGTTTGTTGCTTTATTCTTCATAATGTAGCAAAATGCCTAAGTGATGAAGACTTTGACTTTAACATTGAGGAAACGCAAAACAATGAAGTTGGCAATGTAGAGAATCGTAACGAAAGAGACATACGCAATAGAGGAAAACAGAGAAGAACCGAAATTGCTCGGCTGATACATGGAGCTTAACAGCTTAAAAAGAATGTACTGTGTAAATAAATGTTCTGGTAAAAGAATAAAAAATACCTACCTACTTCCAATTCCTAAAAAAACACACAAAAAACAAAAACAATACCAAAAATATCTAAACTCTGGGGTCGTAATGACCGTGTTTACGTGCGTACGACTTTCAATAGAGCCAGTCTTACAGCCGTAAAACCAGTGTCTGGGACAGTCGCTCAAGGGTCTTATGTAGGCAGTGTGTATGTATACAACACGGCCACAAGCCTTGTTGTAACACAGTAGGACCTAACCTTTGCTTGTGGCCGTGTTGTATACGCGGTTGTACACACTGCCTACATAAGACCCTTGAGCGACTGTCCCAGACACTGGCTTTACGGCTGTAAGACTGGCTCTATTGAAAGTCGTACGCACGTAAACACGGTCATTACGACCCCATAGTTTAAATATATTTGGAATTGCTTTTGTTTTTTGTGTGTGTGTTTTTTTTAAGAATTGGAAGTAGGTAGGTATTTTTATCCTAGGATCAGGATGAGAATTTATTTTACATTATTATACATTTATTACAGAGTAGTGAACTCCAATCCATCACAGTAAGTTGTTGAATATGAAGTTCCAATCATAGTTTGTAGTTCCTCTGTTGAAATCCCGTTTTGCTCAGATGGTGCTGTTGATTGTGGCTGGTCGATTTCCTTAGATTCTTCTCGTTTCAATTGTATATCAACCAATTTTTCGGCTTTTTTGAAGTACTCAAGCTGCTTAAGTAACACCAAACGTTGTAGCTCAATCAAGGTCAAATCTTTAGTTTCCTCAGTTTCAATTAATTAAAGTTTTTGATTTGCTTGTTTAACGTTTGGTCCTGTTGCTTTACGTTGTTCAGCAGTTGAATCTTGCGTTTTTCCTTGTCGATTCTCAGTTGTTTTGTCCAAGCTAGTCTCAAAGTTGGTGGAATCCACCGAAGAGTCAAAAGAAACACTGTTTTTATTCTGAGTCTCTTCAGTCCCCGCAGTAACAACACCTGAAAACGTAAAGTTCTTTATTACAAGCGTAGTTCTGAAAAACATTAACACAAAGTATACCAGTACAATATGAAGAAAAAATGAGAGTTTATTTATCATGCCAACAAGATCAAATAACTGTTATAAAAGGCAAAATTATTTTTTTAGCAGTTTTAACTGAACTTACCTTTTAAACGCACAATAGCCAGGCTGTCGGTGTCACCTTCAATAAAATTAAGTAACTCCTCTTCCCATGGTTTCAAGATAACCTTCTTGTTGCCAGTCTTGTTAGTATCTGCCTTTGACTTCACTCTACTCTTCATATTATTGAATTTTTTTCAAAATTTGCCTTGAGTCGAGATGCAATCCCAATTCATTATCGATTCGATTTTGAATCTCTTCAATGGCTCTGTTTCTTTTGTTTTTGATACTTGGTATATTACTCTTTTCCAAAATAACTGGATATTCCTTTATAATCGAAATAAAATAAGCCTGGTTTTCAAGTTGTGGGTTATTCCCTTTATCACAAGCCATCACTTGTTTTGTTGTAACTCGTGAGACAACTAAAACAACAATGCGAATGTGGACGCTGAATATTAGTGTTATCTGCTCGATATCTGGACAAGTTGCAACACGTATGTCTAGCACAAAATAGGGAAAGGGAACTGTGAGCACTTGCTCCATTTGCTTGAGCAAGTCCTCTGGCCCAATATTGACTTTTTTTCACATCGAATCAGAGCACTTACTCGTGTTAGGAGTTACTCCTCACTACCTGAGCATCTGCTATGGAGCATGTACTCCAACTTTATTCAATTCACCAAATTTAAGAAAAGTAATCATTTAGTAATAAGCAAATGAGGATTTTGAAATAAAGGAATTACATACATGAGCCAAAAAGGAGAAGGCAAAGTCAGAAGAGTTTTCTAGCTTGCGGATGGTGGGTGGAGCATATTCAGGGAGAGCATTACAGACCATGGCAGCAGTACCTTCAGCATCGCCACAGTGCAGCACGATCCCATCAAACAGGTATGCTCCAACCCGCACTGGATTCAGGATAGAATCTATTCCAGGAAATAAGGTTGGTACAGCATCATTAATCAGAGACACCATCGACGGTGCGAAGCTCTCTACTAGTATGGCTGCTCCCTATTGAAAAGATAACGCATAAGTTCATTTTGCTACACTAGACAAAATAATAAATTATTAATTTATCATTGTTATAGTTGTTTAATTTAGCTGTACATTGTAATTAATTCATTTCAGAGGTACGGTTATCTAGATTGATTACAAATATCCAACAGAGTAATCTCTTCAAACTTCTAAAGTTCTCTTTAAAATTTCGAAATTCATCAACTAACATATAGGCCAACATTGAGAGTGACTACTATGTCATCCAGAGAGGCAGGTTCTGTCAGGTCTTTGCGGAATCGATAGTTTGTGCGGGACATGTAGACAATTGAGTCCTTCTTGAACTCTATTGGAATTTTCTCCGTGAACTGCCTAAAACAGACAAAGCAGAGTAAAGTAAGTTGTAAATTTGTTTTGTAAAATGTAAAAGTACTTGAGGTTTTACAACTTTCTGAAGTAAATATATTTATTGCCAGTCATTCATGAGTTATTGAAAATGTTTCCAACTATGTACTGATTACTGCCAAATTTGCTAAGGAACAGTCAATCATAATAATGGTTAGTAACAAAGATACATCTCCACCATACATGATATTCATTCTTGTTATCTGTTTTAAAACTAATCATTACTAAGAATTTTAAAAATTATTTTCACTTAAATTGTATTTAGTGTTTAGGTGAATTGGTACCTCAATTTAGTACTTAAAAGAAACAAAGCTTAAACACAGATCTGTAAATACAAAACATTATTTAGTAAAGAATATTTTCTAATTTAATATAATAAATTTAAATCTGGCTTTGCCACATTGTTGTATTTATAGCCAAATTATAAATACATCATCATAAGTTATAATATATGTTTTGTCTAATACAATTTAATAAATCTGAATTAATTCTTTTGAGTGGAAATTAAGTTAACAGAATAATATTCAAATTTGTTATTGTTATAGAGGAAACTTGTATTAAACATGCAGTGTGCCTGCAAATTCATGATACTATATTTGAAATACGTGAAGGTTTGTTTTATTCAGCATATTATCTTAAGACCATTTTTCAGCAAACAATCTTAAGACCATTTTATATATATAAAAGGAAAAAACAGTTTTTATAATATAGTAGGCTACTAGCAATTACTCCCACACAATTTATTTGTAGAATTCCACGTTTTTAATTTAATACCTCTAACGATATTAGTTAGTAATAATTGAACTATTTGGGATCAATATGGAGAAAACCTAAAGTCAGTCTACTGCATTATCTTTTTTTACATTACTTTCAAGAGTATTTGTGGGTGCTATTTCAGAATAAAGGTATGCCTAGGTTTTATTCTTATATATAAGTAATGTACATGCCAAATTTTGTACAAATCTAACTACTAGGTTTTGTATGATTAAGTTTGAACCATCCAAATATCCAAACATCTTCACAAACTTTTGCATTTATAACATAAATATAGGATCTATTTATTTATTCATTGATTTTTAGAGTGTGACAACAATAAGTTTGTGGTTATAATCGTTTCAGTTAACATGAAAATTTGATTAATCGAGTCTCCAGTGTAACTATTTAACATTTAAATTTAAATTATTTCAGCAATAGTATTGTATTAGTGGATTACCGTTAGTTAACCATATCATTTAATTCTTTGTTTGTAAGGTGAGTGAAGAAACTGAATATTTGTTTGAGGGGAAATATAATTGATGACAGGTTTTCTTTTCTTACAGCACTCTGCCAGATACTTACTAGCTCTATACAGAACACCAAGTAGAAAATAAATTTACTTGACACCTCAACTGCGGCTCTCTACTGAGTGAGACTGTCAACTCTCATTTTGATTCTGCACTGTAAGGTGTCTGCCACAGTCAACATGTTAAACCCTCCCTAGCGACTGTGAATAACTTTTTCACTGGACTTAGTTGATAAGTGGTTCTTACTTCTAAAGGCTACAATTTTGAGATTCTTGTCTGCAACTCCCTTACCATAATTTGAAGTACTGAACAGAAATTTTTCTAAAGTGATTAATACATAACCCTTTAAGTAACAGCGTAAGAGCAGAAACACATACTGGCTGAAGGAATTGTACAGAAACAAAATAGCTTCTTCAACCATTACAATGTTGGGGGGTTAGAAACATTTCATTTCTGTCAGCATGGCTACACAATATCTGGAAAACTAATTAAGGTATACTAACTTGAAAGTTTGCATGAAGCTATATTTCTATATAGGCAGGATTTCAATGATGGTGTATATCCGTCTATCTTTAACCCTCATTATGAAAAAATTCATTGTCAGTCCACCCTTTCTCTATGAAATATGAGTTGAAATATATGAAATATTGGCTCCTTAAACTTAAATTTTAAACACAACACTGGATCAATTCCCCTTACCACTCATAACATTTACTTGTACTTGTCAGGAAGTGTAGGGTATGGTCATTTATAAAGTGAATATTCACGGGCTTTCACTGTGTGTTCACTTGTGAAATTGGTTAAAAGAAATATAACTGATTGCAATAAAAAATTGCTCGTTACAATAAGTATAGATTTTGTGTTGCCATTAACATTAACAATATAGAAATCAGTACTCACTCGTAAACGTAAGGACCAACTTGGCTGAAAGCTGGAGATTCAAGTCCTGTGATCACACCCACAGCATTGGTCACGTTCCAAAGGTAAATTTTGGTGAGGAAAGGCTCCGGTTGGTGCAGCCACCGAGATAACATATCAGAGTCATTTTTAAGCTGCACCAACTGTAGAAGACACCAAAAACTCTATTCTACATTTATCTTCCAAATAAAAAGTTAATAATTTATCTCATAATATTGTACTCTTATTGTTACTGACAGTGTAATTTTCTTCCATATGGAAGTTAAGTTTAGTTAAATAATTTTTTAATGACATTCAAGCTCTAATTTAAAAGCAATTCATATAGTTACTACAATGGCAACACATTTGTGTTTACTTTTTATGGGACTGTGCTTATATAAAACTTAAAGAAGTAAAGGCATACCATACATAATCTTGACGTTCTCAATTAAAAAGTAATATTCTTCAAAAAGCAGAGTTGCTTCTAGAAACAAAAGAGTTAATCATTTTGTTTAAATTTTCTAATTTATGTAAACTTGACTACTAAGGCACTTGTGTACAGTTTTTACTATGTTAATTTATTTATTTATTAAAGTTGGAATGGTTATCTTAATAGCTAGTACAACTGCATGAAAAACTCATTATTAATAATGCAAAATGAATTAATTGATACCCGAGTGATGACAAGTCTGGAGATAGTTGGCACAGCTACCAGGTACACAAACAAGGCAGCCAACAGCACCACAATTGACAGTATTGCCAACCTCACGCAATTCTTGTGTTTCAGATCTGACCAAATCTTCTTACTACAAAATGCATAATAATAATAATAGTATGTATATTTATGAAACATACACACAAACATTGGGTACTGGGATTGACAACCCATGATGGGAATTTCATTGCACAAACCTTCCTTTTTAACCCCTTAACGATTTTTAGGTACCTAAGATAATTTTTTTTTTTTTTTTGCTGAATGCACTGTTGTTTTTCACTGAGACAGGGTTGTAAGGTTTAGAATTATACCTTTTTATGCAAAACAGTAATTGTTAATGTATTTTTTCAAATTTATTTTGTCCAATAAGCCATTTTCACTATCTTTGTGCCATCACCACGCAAATGAAGCCAAATGTCTATTTGTGTATATATGGTACAATAAACACTAGAAATAAAACCATAAAACACTCCAGAAGAGGTGACATGTGGTAGCTGTCTGCACTGTGCCACTACAGTGAACTCACCAAGGTGCAAAACACTCATGACAGAGGATCAAAGAATTGCTGCCGTCTAGCAGAAAATTCCAGAACTACTTGTACGACGTGCAGTTGTGATAGAAATGCTTCTTGCACAACATTACAGCGGAAATAAAATAAAACGAGCAATAAAATTATGTGTAATATTATGTCAGTAGCAGACTTTTACACAATCACAATGAACATATTACATAAAAAACTGTAAAGGGTTTAAAAGGGCTAACATTTTAAAGGTATTTCCATCATGTGGCACATCATTTCAAAGAAGAAGAGTTGTAAAAATTAGCTCTCTAAGTTAATTTCTTCTAACTTAATGTCCAAAAGAATGTTATCTTTGCTCTATAATTTTGAACAGAGTAGTCAGCATAAATTGATTTCCTTGGTGATGATGGCTTTCCCATCAAAAACTTAAAAATAATACTTAATACCCATTTAAAACTTTTAAGTTGTTCCCAACCCCCATTTTCGGTTAGAGGGAGTAATTATGTTATTCATCACAAATTTCCTTTCATATACCAAGAGGAATTTCGTTAATTTTATTCTCATTCATTCAAAAATCAAAGCGGATCAGAGGGTCTTTGTGACACCTAGATTTTTGCACTTTATACTAAAGAGAAACAAAAACAGGAAAGCTGTATTGTTGTTCTTACAGATCATAGAAGCCAAGTTACACCAGGCAAATCAAGCAACAAAAATTAATATTCCATATTTTAATCAATTCTTAAACATATACAGTAATTTCTGAAACTAATATGTTAGTATCACATTTTACATTTTAGATATAGTTTCAATACTTTATTATGCTCCATAGTGTATATAATACACATCCACTGCAACTCTACATACATCATGAAGAAGATACCTTGGATATCGAAAGGCCTCACAAAACAATAAAATGTATTAAATATTGGTTTTATGTTTTTAATGTAATTTAACAGTGACCAATATAAGCTCCTTATACAGCATACATCATCATGTTTTGTCCTTAGCTAATTCATTAAAAAACATACCTTTCTCTCCTACAATCTTGCAGCCATATTGTTGCTTTTGATGCCTTTACTTCCATTTAACACATTTCATAAACTCAAGCAAAATTAAAAACTCCACAAACATAAATATCTTTCAAACAAAATATTTTTTAAAATTTAATTTAAAAAACTAAGTAACATAAACCAAGCTTTCATGTCAATAGTGGTTTATTCTATTTAGACTGTTATAAAACAAATCGAGAAAGAGTCAGACCAATTTGAAAACAATGATTTATTGGAACAATTTCCAATACATTCCAGTATACCTGTATTCAATATACCTGAAATGGAACATGAGAGAAGTGACAGAGTGGCCTCATTTTACCACATGGTAGTTGCATGCAGGAAATGACTGATTATAATCAAATTGTCGCTGTTGAAATTCAAACATGTAATGTCCCGATTTCTACTTGATAACCACTCACCCAACTATTTGAATCCATATTTACAGAGTCATGGTGTGTCAGCAAACTTGGTTTGCAAAACACATTACCATTACTAAAAAAATAACAATTAAATGATTAATTATTTCTTAAAAAAGCTCACAATTGAATTTAATATACTCAATATAATATAATTAGATGGCAGAATTTGAAAACAATTATAAATTTTCCCTACAGCTTAGTTCAGAAGGGATAATCCAAAATTTTGGAGATTTGTACAACACATGAGAGTGACGGATAAGTAAAAAACCAATACTAAGGTAACTGTATGACTGTAATACTGTGTCCACATGTGGTGCGTTCCTGTGAATATAAAAGATTAGTAATGAATCAAATAATTAAAAATTAGACGGTCTGAAGTAAATATGTGCTTTTTAGTTTGCATTCAAAACTATAATATCTATAACTCTCCATTATGATCAAAGGACGGATCCAGTACTTATTTTCAGATGAGGCTATCTTGGTTTTAGTTTACTGTGATTATCTTTATTGAACATGTGATTTTGCATTTTGACTCAACAAAAAAATCATATGTTTAGAAAAAATTAACTAATTCTCAAAGTTCAAGTAAATTTTACTTCTTATGGTCAAATACAAAAGTGTTTACGATCTTTTTTTCATAAAAAGTATTTTTTCCAAAATCTCGGAGAGGGCCACGGCCCCTCCTCTGTAGCTGCCAATGTTATGATCACACTCTCAAAGATCAAAACCTTTATCTAACCATGTCACTGCTGACATCAGCTACACCCCCTTTTTATAAGATAATCCTCTGATAAATGATTGGAAGGTATCTTAATCTGCTAATCTATTTCTGAATCATTGCACGTTTAAGTTTTGACAGGGATTGTTGACCTCAAATCAAAAAGCCAATTATTCCATAAGCAATATAAGGTAGTATGATTGTCTATGCAATTTAATGCCATTTTGATGTAGGACTTTAGGGGCTACTCTTAAGTCATCTGTTGCTTAAAGTGCAACTCTGAGGTTTCATGGATGTCTATGCGTTCCATGGTATTAGTAGAGTAGTTGGTAAGATTTCATTAGTTTTTGTTAAAATATATATAATTGCAGTAAGATCGGACCTTGATATCAGAGACCATAGCCGTTTCTTACAGACCACTTAAATGAATCACCACTAATGTATATGCAAAATTGAATGGAATCCACTTCAGTATTTTTAGGGTTTTAGAGGTTTCTAGTTTAAAACACCACAGAGATCAGAAATTGAAGAGTACAACAGGTTTTGACTATAATTAGGTAACACGAGCTGTTCCAAAATTTGGTTCTGCATTTGTATTATTCATTAGCATAACTAGAGGTTGATGAAGGGGTAGAAACCTTTCCCTCCAGAAGAACATTTTAAAATACATATTTAACAGCAATCAAACTTGTCTGAAGTTTACAGCAGTTATATTTTATTTTAAATTAAGCCTGTGTAATTTATTAAATGTATATTCTTCAATCAGATTCATCCCCATTCCCCCCAAACCAAGTCCTAGTTATGCCACTGGCAGTATTTGGTTCTGTAGTATCTGAAATTGTAATATCTACTGAAGCTGTGCAGTGTACAGGCCAGCAGGACTTTGCACTTTGTGGGATCAATGTGCAAAATAGTTTCTTTGTAAGCATTTGTGAGACAATATGAAACTCTGTGCAAAATGCCATGATATTTATATGATTAATTTGACATTTCAGTAAACTAGACATACTGAATAAATTAAAGGCTTCTTTAAATCAGTCCCTCACGCCACATGTGGAGATAATTAAGAAAATAATTGTGTAAACAAATGTCAGTACTTTGCCAATCTTACTCACTTCATATTATTTCATTGCATTACTTAAAATGTAAATTTTTACTAGGGCTTCACAATTTTTATTTTTATTGTCTAAGATTACAATATTAATTATAAATTGTTTGGAATATATACTGTATTGCTTACAAAGACATAAATGTTTAAAAAAATGTTGCACACCATATTAAATTAAATTTATTTTCAAAAATTGTTAGCCAAATGGACAATAAAAGAGTTGATAAGATGTCTAATATTTAAATTATCTTAAGGGCATAATAAATATTGTATTAAACAAAGAATTCCTACATTTAAAATCTTTGTAAAAATTATTTCCTAAATTTGCCAGCCCTTAAAGTTTTAAAAGAATTAAATACACTTAAATGCATTTTAAATAATCAGCCAATATTTACCCCCCTCCCCAGGCTTGGATATTATAATCTGTACAAAATTTTATTAAAACAGCTACATGTTAATATGGTTAATATAATGATGTTATAGATTAAATTAGCATATAATATTATAGGTAACATTGACAAGAATAATTCATTTTCCGTATCATGAGCAGGTTTCTATTTTTCTTGTGACAGGTAAAAATGAGACAATAAAATCTAAAAAGTCAATGTAGCATATTTGATAGAATCTTTGTTCAAAATACTCATGGTAACCAATTATGTATTATTTTAACCCTTAATAGTTTTCTTTTTGTACCTTAAACTATGTTGTTTTGCTGACTTATTTGCTGTTTTTTTCTTTTTACAGAAACAGGGTTTGTAGAGTTTAGATATATATTTTCTTATGAAAAAATATTTTCTTGTGTCTTTTTCCAAATTTGTGCCATTTTTTATATATAGTTCACTAAATCATTTTCACTATCCATGTTCATGTCATAATCTTGTAAAGGAAGCCAGTCATCTATTTGAGGTTGGATATTTTCATGGTATAATAAACACTAGAAAATTATAAAATACTCCAGGACAGGTGACATGCAACAATAACACGTAATAGCTGTCTGCACTGTGCAATTACGGTGAACTCAACAAGGTGCAAACCCTCATACAGAGGATCAAGTACTGACATGTAATAGGACACGTCATGACTATTTGTGCAACACATGGTTGTCAACAAAATAAAACCAGAACAATGTATCAATATGAAATATTATGTCACTAGCACACTTCTATGAATGTAATACTATGTCAACCGTCATGAAGGGGTTAACTGTATAAATAATTACGTTACTTTAATATTAAACTTGTAATGAAATGGATGGCAGTATAATGAAATACATTTAAACTGAAATTAAAAAATAACAAAGTAGCTTCTTTTTATTCTTCTTCTAACTAATACTGCTAATTTCTCTTGCTTTCTTTGGTTTTTTTATGAACAGAAAAATATTTTAAGTATTTTAGAACATTTAGAGATGGAATTGGTACGTTACTTGAAAAGCACAGTCCAGCGAACTTTCATCTAGCATAGTTCTTGTGGACTGCTTCAAAGAGAAATTTAAATTAAATTTGAAACTGCAATTTGAAATTAAATTCTGACCATCTTATGTTTTAGGACATTTTATAAGGTAGATGAGTATTTACCTAATCGCTGAAATAAAAACCAGTTTGAAAACTAATGGTTTCTCCTTAGAGAATTTACGTAATATAAATGTAAGAAATAGTGAAAATAGTGATTAAACTAATTAAAAATATGGTTGTGCTGTAATCAAACAAAGTTTACATAGAACAGTTAGTTATAGTATTTTAGAGGTTCTTTCAGTTAATATTTCACATCTTTAGAGACCAATATAGAATTTTTCGCTTTTTCAAAGGCCAGTGGGCACAGCCCGAAGGGATTTTCAAAATAAGAATAGGCTTGTACTCATACCAGGGACTGTAAGTATGTCCATGTAAAATTTCAGTACAATCGGTTGAATAGTTTACATGTGAAAGCAAAACAAACAAAGGCATTTTCGTATTCATAATATTAATTAGGATAATAATATACTAGTACATTTATTATAGAAAGAACAAACTAATTTTGACTAAATTTGAATGCCCTAAATTTTACAATATTAGTTTATGATATGGATAAACAAATTCGAAGTTTAAATAATGTATTTTATATCATCATCTCATAAAACTGGCTGGAAGATAGTTTATTTACAATGACATACCTAAGGGACTAACATTACTAGTTAATTTATTTATATTTAATTTTATCTATAGTTTTAATGAACAATTATTTGATTGATTCCGCTCCATAGAGATTACATTTCTGAAAGATTTATTACAGGACTGTTATAATTAAAATATATGTATCATCAAATTGTGCCTATAACAAGGGCATTTAAAGTAACAGTGATTTATAAAAATGTTTAAATTCTCAAAAATAGTGTATATTATAGTTTATAATATTTTGATTTACTATAAAAGGTGCATTCAATGTGAAACTAATACTAATAATTCTTGACAAAATTAGAAAAGCACTGATGTTGTATTTGACCAAGTACGAGAGAATTAAAAATTTATATTCTGGCTCACAATTTGAAATTTATATTCTAAGTTCAAATTTGCTCAAAGTTCTCAGTTCTATTTGAAATAAAAAATAATATTCTGAAAGTATTTATATGCTAATACTTTGCTGAAAGTCTTTCAGTGTTCATAATGAGGTTTATAAGATGTGATAACAATTAATAAGGAATTGTACTCTAGTTGGATCAACTTTAACCAGCCTTGAAAGGTTATCCGAGCTTTAGATTAGAAACACCCACTGTTATTTTCCTGATTATTCCCTCCCGTCTGTGTAAGTGCGTATTGTAAATATCGAATGTTATCAAGGGCAGAGAGCGTCTATCTGGTTATTGCTGGTTAAACCACAAGTTCAGTAGTCCAGTTGTCAAAGTTCTAGACCCAGTCCATGTCTGTTTACTCAATAAGTTATCTTCAATTGAAATAAATATCACAATGCTATCACTGTCAATTGTTAAACTGTGTTTCAACCTTATGATAGTTGATACATGGAGGTCTGTTACAATTGTATTAACTGTCTGTCAAACAAATATATGAAAGAAGAGATTACAGCACTCACCTTAAATAAACTGTATTAATTAAATTATTTAATTAAAAATTATTGATAAATTAGGTGAAGACATAATCCACAGTTTATTTAACTATAATCAGATAAGTCACTCTGGAATTATGGTTGTAATTTCACCATTTCTGCGGCTAAACAAAATTTACTGTATCTTCTGAAGTGGATATATATATATATCTGTATGAATCAGTTTTTGTCTTTCACACAACAAAATATTAAAATGTTATCTGTTCAAGAATCTCAAAAACAAAACGACCCATAGACTGTAAATATTTTATGAAGCTTCATTTTTATGTAGTGAAGACAATATTTGATTATGGTGCTCGTCCACCATTGAATTTGACCAAGCGTTATTGAAGCCTGTCACCCAGTAGGCTGATACAATTACATTTTGTTTGCCAGAGAGATGTGGGAATTTATTTTTCTGTGTTATTGTCTGCCTGTTTATTTGTATACAGGACATCTTGAAAATGGAATAAGCTACAACTTGAAATTTTGCAAGCAACCTTAGTGAATCCTGTTATATGATATCTGGTGTAGCGTACTTCTACCTTATTTAAAATATTGAGAAGATTTTAAAATTGTTCTTCTTGGCCATGTTTATGCTCTATGTCATGTTTTTATTTTTAATCAGATTAACTCCTTTGCTACCAAGTTGAGCAGTTGATAAAGATAGCATTTGTATGATCTGCTTCTGTAAACTTTGGTAATAAACTTGTTAAAGAGCAAGGAGCAAACTAAACTAATGCTTAAGGAGGCAAAGCAAACAACTGTTTAAATGTGTATATAATGATGTAGGGAGTCAGTCTAAACTGGGAAAACAGTTGCCTTTCACTGTAGACTAATCACTTTTTCAGGATATGTTTAAAATAATTTCTGCTTTCATTCAAACTATAGGTAGAGAAATTTTGACATCACTTTTGATGCCAGGAAAACTTTTTGGGGAGTCCAGACAACTGATATTTTCCCACAGTGGACAGAGAGTAAGACCCCAGTTTGTCCCTTAAGAAGTTCTTGACCCGTTTCTTTGTATAGAATGATTGTTCAGCAGTGCATGTCAGTAATACTGAATTATTTAAATAATAATAATCGTTTACTAAGAAAAGTAAATGAAATATTGAAAATTTGGAAGGAAGGGGTCCGGACCCATTAGATTACTTCACTGGCTACGCCCTTGCTCTTACTTCAGCGTTTATATAAATATTATGTCTATAGACCTAGAAAAGAATAATTTTCAACAACCTCTTTCAGTTACTTGTCCATTTATTCCTACTTTATGTTGGGTTACGTCCCAGTTTATTCTTATGTTACAGTTTTATGTTGATATTGGCCATGGTCATAAACACTCAGAAACAAGCTACAACAGGGGAAACACATTATAGTCTAGGATCAAAGAGCTAGTTTGAACTGTATAAGCAATAAATCCGGTGTTTCTAGAAATAATTAGAGGAAATTTTCCTAAGAATGAGATCCATCATCATCCACACTAGTTTTTTAGTAGAGGTTGAAATTGGATGGTAGCAAAATGGTTAAAAATAGGAAACAACAATTTTTTTCCCAGATTATTTTTTTCAGCTGGATGCATAGGGACACATAAATATTATAGTTATCTAGTATCATACAGCCTGATAAGGAGATTGAAAGTCAACACTAAGAGTCTATACATAGTTAGCCGGTGCTGATTTAACACTTATTTACGAGTATGACAGTTGGCTTAATTGTGACAAGTTAAGAAAAATATGATCTGACAAGATTATCATTTCACATCTCTAACCCTTTCGATACACTTCCCTTTTGACCTTCACCAAAATTAGCGTAGATAATGATAGTTTTCTTTCTTCAGGTAATTTTCTCTATCGATTTTAAGAGAAAGTGGGTTTTATGCTTATGCAATGCTTATGAGCTCTCACTCCTGGACTATCAGATATTCTTGCATACAATTTAGAGATTATTTCTTAAATTTTTTGAAGTCAAGATACGGTATATGTGCCGAAACTAAAAAACAAAAAAAGATGACTTTTATGTACTTAGCACAGAAATGGAAAAGAGAAAAAAGATAAAAAGGAAAAAATAAAGGAAAATAGAATGGGATTTCATACCTTTAATAATATAACCTTTGTTTAATTTACCTGACTTCCACATGTAGGAAAGGTAGAAGGTTTACCTGACCTCCATGAAGTCCCTGTATCTCTGTTTGTCATTTTATTCCACCTAACTATGGCTGTCTTGGAAGACACCAACTGTTATTCTTCTAAAATATCAAGAACTCTACCGGTACACTATGCCTTATCCAGTACTTCCTAAAAATTAACCCAGGATGATTGAAAGTGGGATTGACACAATGATTTGTTCTCTAGACTGAATAATGCTTTACTCCCCATAAGGCATATTACAAGAATTGTGACTTTTCCTATGACTAAGGCAGTCTATCATGGGTATTTTCAATCTCTTTTATCTTATGGTATTATATTTTGGGGACATAATTATTAGTTACAGCCCAAAAATCTTTATTCGGCAAAAAAAGAACAGTGCATACTCTTGACAACATTAATTTTAGACAGTTCATTGTTCAAAAAGTGATAAATTTTATCATTACCTGCTCTCTATATTTAAGAATTAGCTGTATTTATAAAAAAACATAGATCTAGTTTTAGAAAACTCAATCATCAACATGATTACAGTACAAGAAACAGAAACAAGTTCCAGTATCCCTTCTCATCGTGTCACTCTTTTAAAAACTGGACCATTTTTTAGAGGAATTAAATTATTTAACAATTTGTCTCCAAACTTGATTTTAGAAGAGAATTCCAAAGTTTTTAGAAAGCGACTAGAAAAATTGCTCATTAAAGCCTTTTTGTACAAAATTTCAGATTTTTGTCCTGATTTTGTAGTATAAAACTTTATTTTATTATTTTAACGACAACTGTGTAATTTGTAAAAATTCTGAAATAGTATATATTTTGTATTAGATACTGAAAATGACGTGTTATATGTTAACAACTGTGTTGCAACATTCTGTTGTGAACCTATTTAACAAATAAATATGCCTAAATTGGCCCTCAACATTGTACCTTTGTGACAGAACCAGCCATAATACTATTATCTCAGTGCATAACCACCTCTATAGTATTAAAAACCACTAACTTTCCACCTGAGTATTAATGATACACATATTGTAACCTCTTTTTAAGGCCATTTTAGGATTACAGAATCCTTCATCAGTATCAAAGAATTGTTTCAATGCCACATTCCTATCAACATCATATAACACAGTTGTTATGATGCATTAAGTATGATGGTGTTTGATGCTTGATGGGTTTAGTGGCAACTCTGAACAGTCTCGCACACATTCCAACTGGTTTGTAATGGGTTTCCAAATCCTTCTTCTTGAAATGCTTATATTGTCTTCCTTATGCTTATATTGCTTATATTGTGAGTAAGGTTCAAGATTCAAGATTCAATAGATATTTAGATTGCTTAGATATTTTATTGTCATTAAGCAATTTACATGCAATAGACAAAGTCATAGTAGCAATATTTAACAGTTTACCCTAAAACAATAGTATATTTAAAAGCATAAATAAATTATTAATTAAAATTCATAACTAAAACTTAATAAATAAACATGACAAATACAAACTAAGTATAAATAGTATATAAAAATTATAAAATAATTAAAAAATCAGGGTATTAATATCACATGTTAAATATTCGTCAACAGAGTAGAAAGCATTCATTTTTAACCATTTACTTAACACTAACTTAAATCTGTTCATTTCTACACTAAAAGCTCTCTGAGGTAGTTTATTACATAATTTAATCTTGATGAAGATGTGGCTACTTTTTGATTTATCCAACCTTACTGAAACTTGATTAAGTAAGTAGTTATTCCTTGTATTGAGGGTATAAATAACTTGCCTAAATTTAAAATGGTACAAATTTTCCTTAACACTAACTAAACAAGAATAAATATACATACTAGGAAATGTCATTATTTGAAGTTCTTTAAAAATTGGGCAAACATGACTCTCTCTGGTATAGATTTAATTGTCCTTAGAGCTTTCTTTTGCCAAATAAAAATTCTATCTGCATGACTGCTATTACCCCAAAGTGTAATTCCATACAGAAGATGAGAATTAAAAAAGGCATAGTAGGCTGTAATCAACATGGACAAGTTAACAAAATTTTTTAGTTTTCTTAACAGGTAGATAACCCTAGATAACTTTTTATAGAGACTGTATGTGAGCTCCAACTTAACCTGCTGTCAAGTAATTTAACAGGCTTACTACTTTGAACTACTTCCCAATTCAGAGAGAAAATTATTTTTTCAGTTTTACTATTATTTACCATCAATCCATTTGATCTAAACCATTCCAGAGCCATACCCATAGAATTATTTTGTTTAGTTATCAAATTATCTAAAGTTTTGTCACAGTTTAAAAGTGTTGTATCATCCGCATATAATACAGTTGGACTTGGCATGTTAAATGATAAATCGTTCACAGCAACTATAAAAAGGAAAGGTCCTAATACTGATCCTTGTGGAACTCCTTTCTCTGTAATTTTAAAATCTGATTTTTCATTATTTATTGTTACCATTTGTTTTCTTCCACTTAAATATGATTTTATTAAATTGATTTCTTTATTTTTAATTCCATAGTTTTGCAATTTATCAATAAGTAGGATATGTGAAATACAATCGAATGCTTTTGTTAAGTCAATCAAGGTTGTAGAGGAGATCAGTTTATTTTCAAAGTTTTATAATACCTTTTCTACAATATTTTCTAGAGCCTTGATTGTGTTAAGACCTTTTATAAATCCGAATTGTTCTTTGCAAATGTACTCGTTCTCATAAAAATAATCATTTAGTTGCTCTTTAATGCCATTCAAATATTTTACTAAAAATAGGAATAAGATAAATCGGCCGGTAACTTGAGGGGTTACATTTTTCACCCTTTTTATACACTGGAACAATTTTTGTTATTTTTAAGCTTTGGGGAAAAATTCCTTCATCCAACATTCTGTTGAAAAGTAGAAGGAGTGGTTCAATAATTAGATAGATTATTTCTTTTACTATTTTGTTAGAAAATCCATAGAAATCCTCACTCTTTGATGTACTCAGTGTTGAAACACATTTTAATATATTGCCTTCGGTAATTCTCTTCCAGGTAAAAGGTCTAATCTCTCTATTACAATTCATTAAGTATTTGTTTAAATAATAAACTGCTTCATCACTTGACATTCCTTGAGTCAGTGTTGCAACAGAGCCTATAAAGTACTCATTAAAATCATTGGCTTTTATATTAATATCAGAATATTCTTTTTTATTGTTGGACTCAGACCTAATTATATTCCAAGCTGCCTTGCATCTATTACTTGAATTTTTTATATAGTTTTCTTTCAACTTTCTTTAACGTAAATTTTCCAAACGTGAATTAACTGAATGTTATTCAGAGTATGTTAAGAGGACTTGGTTTTTATATTAGGCTACTTATTACAGTCATTAATACTTTATATATTGAATAAAGGAACTGTTAATTGATACCAACATATCTAAAGTACTAAATGAAAGTCACGTGTTTCAAGTTAATAGAAATAGTTAAAACAAATTATATAATGTCATTAATAATAAAGGAACCATAACCATTAATCAAACGATAAAATAAAGACATGTTAAAGGAAAAATGTAATTTAAATTATAAATAAAATGTTACAACAAAACTAACATCTTGAAACCAAGAATACATAGTAAATCTTTTAGTGTTATTTTGCCTAGTTTTCTAAAGATAACTATCTTTTTGTATTTTAAAGAAGTTTTGATATATTTTGGTTTCACAATAGTGATTCATATTAATCAATAAATGGTTTCAGGTCAACAGATCTGTAAGTCAGTCTTAGAAAAAAAAACTTCAACACAGAAGGTAGCGTCAAATAATAAAAAATCTGACAGCATGTAATAAAGAAGCCATATTGATCAATGCTGGTCATACTAGTAGTATTTAAAATGAATTTATTCTTTGAAAAGGGAAATTAAAGTTACCCTTACACCTAGTATTGGAGTAATAAAAACCTGATTGTTCATTATATTCATTATATATATATATATATATATATATATATATATATATATATATATATATATATATATTCCATAATCATCTATGTTTTTAATGTACCTTGTAACCATTGTTTGAAAAGATAACAGAATATTACTTGTTGGCAAAGAAGGTAAATGTTAATCCTGTAATTCTCTCAAATGAGCCAGTGTCAATAATGTACTTTAAACAAAAATCACTATTTGTCTATAAATTGGGGATTTTTTGAACAACTTTCCACTGTATCCTAGTTCCACTGATAAGAATTCCTTTAATATTGACTTGTGTAAAGAAAAGATTAGATCTTATTTTGTAAACAAACAAGGTTATGTACTTAAAATTCTAGATGTGAAGTAAAACCTCAATTTATCAAAACAAATTCGTCATTTGTATTGATAAAATTAATGGTATTTTATCTATAGACTACTATTATAAAATTTAAAGTGTAAATAATTTAAGTAAGCTTGATGGTAATAAAACATTTAAATTTTTTCTGGAAGCACTGTTAAGAATAGAGGTTATCCAGATAAGAATGTTATAAGTTTTAGGAAAAATATACTTTTAGCAAATATTAAGTATACAGTGCTTGGTGAGTACTGTAATGAAACCCATCTTGATTATCTTTTTACAGAAGTATTCTTGGTCATATAAAAAGGAAATATCAACTATGAAACAAATAATACTAAGACCAAAGTAAATTACAATGGCCATATATATTTTATTGATAGTGGCAATAAGAAAAAGTCAACGTTGAGGTCAGAAATATGATTTTTTCAAACCACAAGTGCTCATACACATGCAAAATCTAAGAAATTCATGTGAATCCTCCCTCAGGTAAATGCTAGTTGTAGATGAAATGTCATTATTAACAGACAAACATTTAATTATATAAAATACAAATGAGAAAGAATAAATCAAACATATGTTATTGTAATAAATAGAGGTTCTTTTCCTTAGCCAGGATGTAACGCAATAACTCAATCTAAAAGTAACAAGTTTGATTCTTAGGTAGGTCATATTTTTCAATCGAGTTAAAAAATCTATGAACAGCATGACTAATAGAGTCAAAATTTGAAACTATAATTTATTGTGTCTTCATTAATCTTGAATTTTGTGAGTGAAATGTATGTATACAAATTTGTGCCCAATTTTAAATAAATACTAATTGTATTACCTTTTAAAATAATGTCTACAGTCACATCCTTTATTGTTGGTTACAATCACCTTAAAAGCTGTCTAGTTTACAATCATAAGTTTTATCATAGTTTTTTTGTTTCCTAATCATTTCCTAAAAGAATAGGTTCCAGTAAGTTACAACATATTTTGTTATTTAATAGTGAAAATTAAACAATATTATGATTTAAAAAAGAAATTATTATTTAGAAATAATCCATTAATGTAGAAACTGTAGAAATCTATATGGGCATGTAGGTATTTTAAGAAATTAATCCTTTGAATTCCAGGTGATGATAATATTTTCAGAAACAAGGATCACGTTTAATGCATTTTATAATTGTGGCTGGGGTTCACACACACATCGGGGCTCATCGCAAAGCATTAGCTCCGATACCATCAATGCTTGTGGCCTTCCTTAGTTTGTTTCTTCTAATGAACATTTCCATTTCTTCCCACGTAGATGGCTGAATTATTCTACTGGTTCCGTTTCAAAGAAGTTGTCAAGATAACCGGTAACATATTTAATGCGTTTTTCATTTTAAATTGTTGTGTGCGGTTTAACTGTTCCTCCATGGTGTCAACGAAGACCTTAGCCTTATCAGAAGTCGAGCAAACGAGGCCATGCCTACCATCTATGGGCTGACCTGCACTCTACTCGCTGCGCAATACCTTATCCTTGCCTAGCGCTCATCTTCGAATTCGAGTGAAGCCAAATATCAGTTCCAAGTTTCAAACCTTTAATCAGGCAGGAAGCTTTTACTCGTATATATATTTATTTATATAAACACATACATATGAAAAAGAGAGAACTATAACTATAAAAATTTCCATTTAACCCTGTGAACATGTATTGTTGTCATATTTATATATGATAATTTTGTTTTTAAGAAATAACAACTTTTAAAATAGTAAAATAGTAATACTGTATCTCTTAACCCATCTCCATTGTGATACATTAGAAAAGGGGCTAAAAAACCCTAAACAAATAAGAAAAATTGGTTTTTTCACTCCATTTTTTGCTTTTGACACTGATTTTCTCAAAAACTACTTAACTTACAATTCTGGGACCTGTTTTATTAACTTTATCAGGTCAAAACCATAGGAAATGATTTAATTTCATACTTAATCTATCTTACCAGAATTTCAGGAAGACCTCGTTTTACATGGTGAGTTGAATTCAGGCAAAATTTTTCACTAGCCTTAATTAGCTAATGAAACATTTCCGGGTCCATGTTTATAAAAACCTTTTTCATTATTTTTTCATCTAGAATGAGCTTCCACAGTTTCAGCATATCTTCGTGAATCACCTTGAAATAAAAAACCAACCCTGATAAAATCAACTACAAAACAAATAATATCAAGACCGAAATAAATTACAATTGCCATAAACATTTTATTGATAGTGGTGATAAGAAAATGTCAACATTTGCATTGGAAATATTATTTGCTCGGACCAAAAGTGTGTATAAATACATTGTTTGATACATTAATTTTCATGTAAATAAGATATGTATATATTTAAGTTAAATTGAAATTTTGATCTTGCCTTTGTAGGAGATAAAGGTAAGTGCTTACGGTATACATCAAAATACTCAGGGTATTTTGCTCCCTTTCTAATAAATCACGATGGAGACGGGTTAAGAGCTATTTATTATGATATTAAGTTTTTTTAACTCAAAATATGTATCCAGGTCAATTTACTGCATACATATGTGAAAAACAATAAAAAACTGAACTGATAAACCCTGGTTTCATGATCCAAAGACCAATCACAGTTCACTATCTGGGTAAATTCCTCGCCCGCCCACACACATTTGATACCAAACATGGGTGCAGTATACAAAGTCTGAAAGGCCAAGCTCAGTGGCAACTTTGGCAATGATGCAATTATTGTGTAGTAACAGTGTTAATATCCAGAGTAGAATAACATTATGGCAAGTAATGAACAAGACCTACAACTATATTTTTGAGACACCAAGAAATTGGTTGTTGAGTTATTGCATACATAAATATATTTTCCCCCCTTGTTATATTGAGTGGCCACAGTTGATCAGATCACCAAAGCGAGCTTAGTAGATTTTATCAGCATGATATTATTACAAGAACTATTACAAAACTTAATTAATCACATATACACATTTAAAACACTGAACGCAGTAATATGAACATTTAACACAACTGTTTTACTTTTTATGATCATTTTGCTATCAGATATGACAGAAAAATTGTTAACAAAATGGTGACTGCCAAGAATAAAAAAAGTAAAAATAATTAAAAAGTAAAGTAAAAAACTGTGTGCGTGAGTTGGCTGTTAATAATGATGGAAAGTTAACTGAACAAATAAAACTGTTATTTATTTAACATTTAATTTTAAACTGTTTAATATGTATATACAATATAATATTTAAAATTTTGACTAAAAAAGTTATAGTTTAACTGTACACTGTATTAAAAAAAAACATTTGACCTTTGTGTTGGTAAAAAAATATAAAACTTAATTAATATTTTATAAACGAGTACCCAATAAAAAACTAAAAATTATGAAATTAAAATATATTGTGTAAAAATACATAAAGTTGGTGTTAGAGACAGACAATCAAACATTTTGTATGTCAAAATTTAGTCTATAGGATTCTTTTAGGCAACTGTTACGTAATAGACTAGGGCTAGACCATTGATATCTATGTAAGTCAGTTTCATTAAACCTTAAGGTCATTCTGGCAGATTCATGATGCCATAATTTACTCTAATACAGTAATACTGAGAATTTCTATAACAACACAGTATCTGTAGGAATCTCATTAACATTATTTGTGTTTAATGAGTAACCATTTACTAGCTCTGCACAGTATATATCAGCCATCCAAATAATGTAGAACAGACGGTATAGTTTGCAAAAACCGTAATACACTTTTATTGCTAACACAGCAAGTCACCAGGAGAACAGGTGCCTTGATGCAAGAAATATGTTACTAATTTAACACTAAAGACCATACCAGTATTCTGTGCTTGTGTGGACAGAGTTCACTGATAGCACTTCTCTCCTTCTATATATTCAGCTTGTTGGATTTATAGTATCAACATACTGTATATAAATGTCACGATGTTTTTCTGATAAACAGATGACCTGAGATATAGAAGTATCTATGCTATTTTATAGTGAAGGAAAAGTAAAACTGCCATTAGAGAAACCTTAATTGAATGAGTAACTCCACCCAAATAAAAACTTATTACACTAGTGAGTAATAAATCATTCAATACTGATTAAAAAAATACGTCTTAAAGTTCGAAAACATTAATTCTATGGAACAATTTTTAAAACCAATAAATTCAGAAAATATACAAAACGAATTAGAGTAAGAGGAACGTAACTGACATAATTTTTAATATATAAGTTTATATGTGACATAGCACACATTATTTTTCATATTTATTTATATACAGTTTGAATTATTGACTAACTTGTGATGTACTTACTTAAAATACTTACTGTGGTGTCGTTATATATACACGAAGTTATCTGCTTTGCCATGTCCCGCAATCTCACAAGATTAGGAGAAACACACCCCTACAATACAAGAAACGCTAACAACTTTGCACTG
Source organism: Homalodisca vitripennis (assembly GCF_021130785.1). Classification (NCBI taxonomy): domain Eukaryota; kingdom Metazoa; phylum Arthropoda; class Insecta; order Hemiptera; family Cicadellidae; genus Homalodisca; species Homalodisca vitripennis. The sequence goes on along the minus strand of NC_060211.1, from coordinate 39,624,103 downwards.
CCCATTCATCACTTTGCACTATCTGAAGAGAAACCCAGCTATACGGGACCAAAGCTGTACAACCTGCTGCCAAATCACCTTAAGGCAATAACAGAGGAGCGGCACTTCAAGAAAGAAGCTCGACAATGGCTACTGGAGAGGACATTCTATACCATTGAAGAGTTTCTCAACTGGAAAACCTAATCTTAAGATACCTATAAAATTGTTAATATTTGCATCTATGACACCATTGTATTTCTCAAAGAAATTATAATAAAGATGATATGACTATGTAGTAGCAACAGTTAAAGGCATTTGTATGCTGCACTAACATTCTTCAATATATATTTGAATATATGTGAGTGTATATAGTTAGATTGGGAAAACTAAAATATCCTTATTGTCAATATGACTCGTCAATGAGAGAATCAGTATCCATGATACAAGTAACACATTCAGAACATCAGTCACGTTTGGTTAAATTTATAGTAACAATGTATTACAGGTATTTGTTCAGTTATATTCTAATTCTTTAATTTTAGGTATCTAGACTTTCAAACCATATACATGTTTTATTAGGAACTATATTATACGTAATACTAATAGTTATATTTCTTTATCATAAGCTAAAATGAATGATATGTTTGAGGAATCCTTATGGAAAAATAGTATGGGGTATATCCAGTTTAATAAAAAAAATCATTAAGATAAAAGTAGTATAGTCTTCATTAATTAAAGATTGTTAAGTATTACAATCTATATTATTTTTAGAGATTTAATGTTTATTTACAACTGTCTATAAAGTAGCTCAAAAAATTGCTAACGAAAATTGGCACAAAATAAAATTAAAAGATAAATAAGAACATTTCAGAAGAATTCTTTAACTATTTCAATCGTTATGGTATTAAAAAAAAAATGAAACCAACCTTGGAAGTAGTATATAAATGTTGGTAGGTTAAAATTCAGGCCACACGGATGCAGTTGTCATGAAATTAAACAACGTTCGATTTCTAATCAAGAGTATCCAGTAATATTCCAAAGAAAAATGTGGAATTAAAATTGTTTACCATAAAAAATAATCAGATATAACTTGAAACATTGTTGGTCAATGAGCAAAGACAACATAGTCCAATATTTGAGACGTAAAACAGTGTTATCAATGACAGGACTTTGAAGGTGTGCCCTCTGTACCAGCCGTGACGTTGAGTGGGCGTGGAGAAGCGAACTCTACGATTGGTGGAGGCTGGGGGCCTGTGTGGACAGAGTCCACTGATAGCACTTCTCTCCTTCTATATATACAGAACAGTTCTAGCCGTTGCAACAGTTCTAATAGTTTATGAGAGCTAATGATAAAATCGTTCTAAGGTAAGTTAGGTAATTTCAGGAGCTTGTATAGTAATTCCAAAGTTTCAATTAGAATTTGATATCCGATCAAATTTACAACATAAATAATGTAAATGTTCAATAGTTTGTTTAGCAAAAAGTATAACGGATTTACTTCTACTTCATTAAAGAAAATCCTTTTTAATCCACAATGCAATGTGGTGATAATTAAAAATATATAAACTATTGCTTACTTACTGTATAATTTGATTTATTACTGCTGTTAAAATAATAATAATAATATTAATAAAATTATGAGAATTTGCATTCTTTTGTATAATTTGATAGTTGAAAATTGAATTTCCTATATAACAGCTAAACAAAAACACTAAAAATTCTCATTTTTTAATTTTACATTTGAATAAATTTTAAATTGAAACAAAATGTGATTTATGATTAAAATGATTACGAGTAATCTTAATGAAATTTGTTGATTCTTATTTAAATCTTAATTGCATGTGGATTTTACAGTTTATATTTATATTCCAAATAAATTAAGTTCATTATTTGTAGAGAATAACACTGGAAAGAGGTTTAACATACAACATTAGAAAGTTACTTCACTAAAATAAATATCCACTTACAACACAATTGGGGGGGTGGGGGGGGGGGGGGGTGGGGGGGGGGGGGGGTGGGGGGGGGGGGGGGTGGGGGGGGGGGGGGGTGGGGGGGGGGGGGGGTGGGGGGGGGGGGTCTAATTTTGATAGTAGTTTCCGCCTATCTAAAGAGTCAAAAGCTTTAGCAAGATCAAGAAAAGGTGACCAGGACTCGCTTTTTAGAACCAATTTTCTGACGATATGAATTTAGTTATGTCATAGAGAGCATCTGATGTATTTTTACCACTCCTAAAGCCATATTGGTTATTTGAAAGGAATAAATTCATCTCTAGATAATTCATCAATTGGACTTTGATTACATTTTTCAAGTAGCTTTGATACAACAGCAAGCAAAGAGATCGGCCTAAAATTATTCATTGCTGATTTAACACCTAACTTATAAATGGAACAACTTTGGCAACTTTAAACGCAATTAGGGAATTCTCCTGTTCTAATACTACAGTTAATGATATTATAAAGGGGTTCCGAGAGTGCTTGAATATTATCTTTAATTAATTTTGTAGGAATGTTATCCCATCCTGGTGAAGAGCTTCCTCTTAGACCAGCCACTATATTAAAAATTTCCTGCCGTGTAACCGGGCGGAAATCAAACACAGCACTCGCGGCGTGGTCCGCGTCGTCCACCACCGCAGGGTCGCTGGGGTGCAAAGCTCCCGCCAGCATCGGTCCCACAGAGGCAAAAAAAGTTATTAAATGAATCGCAGACATTTTCCACAGATGGCGATGTATCAGAGTTTTCCGGATCACAGAATGCCTCAACAGGAAATCGCTCCTTATCAGATGTGCCTACCAGCCACCTCATTAACCACGGACCAGAACTTTTTCATGTTACCTGCAGTTTCAGCAATTTTTATTATTGTAATAAACAAATTTAGCTCGCTTTATCGTCGAGTGTAACGTGTTACGGTACCGAATAAATTTATTTCGCAGTTGAGTATTAAATGGCTCTTTTATTAACGATCTACTGAGTTTATCCCTATATCGAATAGATTTTAACAAACCCATAGTTATCCATGGTTTTAATTTTTTTATTTTTTGCGTTTATCTTTACTTTTCTAGAATTACGATTAATAACCGAGCGCAGAATATCAATAAATGTATCAACAGAAGCATTAACACAATTGCTCTCTAAAACAGGTTCCCAATTTGTGTCCAAAAGATCTTTGCCAATATTTACCCAGTCATACGTATTATAAAACGGTTTTCAGGCATTGAGTAGTGTGTATGTTTTTGTAAATATAGCTGGGGCCAATACTGGATAGTGATCAGTTCACTGTAGTTTCTAGAATTATAGAATTAATTTGACTCAAATTATGAAATTTTTACAAAAATGTGATCGATACAAGTGTTACTAGACGGTCGCGTTACTCTATCTATACACCCCACGAAACCTGCATCGCTCAGAATATCCATGTACCGTTCTTCCTGTGAATTCGAATTAATATTAAGAATATCACAATTAATATCCCCTACTAAGAAACAAAGTTTGTTTCTGTTGATATTATAGTACTCATCCAAGGCGTCATTAAAGAGGGACAATGTTTGAATTAGGACTGCGGTAAATAGCCAATAATTGACAAGGGAGACCGGCCCAATTGAAGTCAAGAGATAAGGCGGTGGCCACCCCTCCAAGTCTCAGCTCACTGCAAGACACCGATAACGCACTATCTATATAGATAACAAGCCCATCTGATCGATTAATGTTGTTGTAGGATCTAAATAATTTGAACCCATTCAAATGCATTAGTTCACTTTCGTTATCAAGCCATGCTTCTGTTAAGGACTATGCAGTTGAATTTAATTTTTTAAACTATCCAATAAAATTAAAAATTCATCTATATTTTTTATTGTAACTTCGAATATTTTGGTGTAATATATTGAATGTGGTTCCGCGGTTACTAGTGGACCGCTTGAAATATGTCGAATTTTTAAAATTGTTGATATCCGAACAGGTTTCAATTTTAATTATCGGCTCGTCGAGGGGATCGTCCTCTAGAATCATTCTGTTATTTCGATGCCGCCGTCCGGTGTTAGGATTATATTATAGATAATAATTTGGCGATTGAAATATAAATCTCTAATTAATTGTAAATTTTATGTATCTAACAATGGCATATGTAGGCTGAAATCACATATAGGTATTTATATTTTTAGGTGTATAGCTTGTGTTTGAACACATCTCTAAGAACAAAAGCTTGTATAAAATTTTATTTTTAATATATAATTACTCTGTGGATTTAGATTAGATCCTAGAATTCCGGTTCGTGGTTAAATGATGCCATTTAACAATTGTCTTTTTTTTATACATCTAGTACATAACACTTTGTAAAACTAATTATATAACTAGAAACATTCCAGTAAAGGGAGCAAATAGTACATATGAGAAACTTAATGACAAAACATGTGGAAATTATCATGAAAAATACCATTCTATCTCAGTCCGTTTATCAGACGTATGATAAGCAACATAATTATAAATAACAGGCTAATTTAGATCATTATCATTCTATGCCTACATACATACATACATACTATCGTGGGATATAATTTATAAATTTGTAATTTGAGAGCAACATAGATGATTAAGTACATGCATATCGGTAATCAATTTACTTTTAATGTATAATGATAAGATAATAACAGTACATACCTCAGTTTATTATTCCTTATAAGTAATGACTTTTAACTATATATTAAGACAAGTAAATTATTAAAAAGGAAGGTATGACTTGCAGAACTTTACACAGAGATTGGATTGTATACGTGCATGCGCTCGCGTGGACACACACTCACACGCACGCACACTTGCACACACACACAAACACACACGCACATGCACACACACACACACACACACACGCACACGCACACATGCACATACACACTCTCATTCACACTCGCGGGCGCTCACACACATATGAACTGGCAATTAAACTATTAAAACTAATTAAGTTGATTAGTCCATAAAAACAACCTTTATGTTTGAATTGTCTTGTCTAACATTAATACTTACTACAATTCCTATCCAAATTAGAAAAGTGGTTTCTCTCGATATCTGATCAATAAATACGAAATAGTTCTTTAATGTTTCTTGTTTTTATCTCATACTATAATTATTTTACTATGCTTTTGTACAAACAAAAATCTCTCACATGAGATATGGAAATAAAACTAAAAACCAACTGAGCTTCTACAAATTTTAATTCTAGGACATTTTCACAACAATACGTCCCAGATAAAATAGACACAACCGCGCCTATTTCACAAAATAATGAAACATTCGATATAATATATGTATCTACATACTAACAAAATAAATACATGACTTGTATTAAGCTTAAACAGAAAAACATTTGTCTGACTTTGCAACTGTATTTACTTAAGCATACTTTTTGAGAGCTACTCCCTTCAATAATATAAACAAAACGCATATGTAACGCTTTTATATGCGTATTGAAAAATGCAACAGAAGAATATATTACCTTATAAATAGAACTTACTCTTATATTGTTACTTACTTCTAATAATCAAAAATCAAATATTAACTCATACAGTTTTTTATTGAAAGGATATATAGCAATAGATTATACTTAAGTTTAAAAGAAACTCATTGTATAATTTCAGTAAAAAACAGATAAATAAAATTCTACTTATAGAAAATCACCCCAAATTAATGTAACTCCTATGGATCAATTGAGGTCTACAATTTTAATAAGTGCCACTTAGCGTTATAGTAGGTTAAGCTCGTCTTACATTAGACTGGTAGGGGGTTATCGGGTTTCGGTACGGATTTGGCAGCTGCTGAGTAGGATGCTGCTATCAATTCATCCAGATGTTGTTGATGTAGGATGCGAAAGGGTTTCCCCCCTTTCATGTTTCTTCGCGAGAATTCGTCCGTCACTGGTCCACACTGATGACAACTTGCCTGCTTTTATGAGTTCACGCGCCCCATTAAATATGGCTCTGGTGTGAGACGTTAGATGGTCGTTCATATATACCTGGTGGTCAGGAAACGATGGATGCAGGTCCCTGGCAGACAGTTTCTTCACTCTTCTTCTCGCCTCCAGCCAAACAGCCTTGACAGCCCGTGACACGAAGCTGACCACTATGACAGGCGGTCTTGAGTCGCCTTCCCTTGAGGATAGACGATGCGCTACAGAGATATCTGGGATGCGGAACGGTATGTCCAGAGCTCGTGCCGTAGAGTCCAAGATCGCCAAACAGTCCTCTCCCGAGGCGTCACCGGTATACCCGTGATCAATATATTATTCTTACGACTATGCTGTTGGATATCGCACATTTGTAGGTTTAGGGCGGCTAATTGGACTTTTAGTTTCCTTGTTTTCGGTTTCCAGCTTATTTATTACTAAACACATTTGGTCTGTCTTTACAGTCGTTTCATCTAGTTGCGTTTTAAGCAAGGACACTTCAGCCTTTACCTCTTTCACATCAGTTTTGGACCGTGGATAACTGCGACTGAACTCGGCTCCATTGTTCTTGTGTTTCCTTCCTGAAGGCGGCGATGGCATCCATTACTGAAGTCAGGTTAAACTCGCGATCGTCACGCACCTGACTAGCGGTCGATGATGTGTCGGATAAACAACCGTCACATTTAGCATTTTTACGCGTAACCTTCTTTCCCGATTCTGCGTAGCCGGGATTTAGACATTTCAAGTGAAACATAATATTACAGTCTGGGCACTTCGAACCCATCTTTGGTTTGTGATATTTCTAGATCGCACTTCCCGCACTTATCAGACATGTCTTTGACGTGAACCAGACAAAAAATCCACTAATAGGTAAATTTCACTAACAAGTTTTCCCAGTGTAAATTTAACGTAAAAGCAGTATTATAAGTTATAGTTATTAATTATCTGATTGAATGTTAACATATGCTTTCATGCACACCGGACGGCAAGCCACAACACGCACCGCACTATAGACTCCTGATAAGATAAGCCATCCGCACTAGTCGACTGATCGAGTGGAACTGATGTTGTGGTTGTAAACACAACATCATTCAAGAATAATGATTAATGTAAAAATGAATATAGATCTGTCGTCATACATATAAACAAGTTCACGTAGTATTACAAAATATGTATATAAAATAATTAGTATGTAAAAAGCTTTATGATAAAATATCGATCAGAGTGTCTGTGTTCATATTGTAAAGAACGCATTCTTGACAAGAAGGTGGCCAAGAATATATTTGGCGGGGGGTAGGTCACGACGACTGATATTTTCCCTTAGTGGACAGAAAGTACGGCAAATAAAGTCAACCCCTCAACTCCCATTTTGTTCCTTGAAAGGTTCTTGAGACTGTTGAGAACGATGTTTCTTAAAATGCCACTAATACTACGTATTTTAAATAATGATAATCGTTAGCAAAAAACAATAAATTGAAATTTTGTGGGCTCCGGATCCCTTAGATTCCCTCGCTGGCTTGGCCTTGGGGAATAGAATAGATAGCACTAGCAGTTAACTGAGGATTCGCACGCAATTTCGTAGGCTTTACACTTGTATGAGCACTGCTGGTTCGAGTGAATCATATTTCCGATGCCAAATCTGAGATTAGTCCAATTCTGATCATCTTATATTTTAGAACATGTTCTAAAGTGGATGGGTACTTACGTAATCGCTGAAATAAAGAAAAACTGAAAACTAAAGGTTTCTCCACATAGAAATTACTTAATATAAATGTAAGCAAATTGAAAGTAGTGGTTAAATTAATTTAAAATACGGTTGCGCCGTAGTAAAACAACGTTTACACCGGACAGTTAATTACATTTTACAGGCTCTTTCAATTAATATTTCGCAACTTTAGAGACCAAGATGGGATTTTGTGCTTTTTTAAAGGCCAGTTGGGCGTAGTCCGGAGGGACTTTTGATACAAGAATAGGCCGTATTCATACGGGGTCTGTAAGAATGTCCATGTAAAATGTCAGTGCAATCGGTTGATAGTTTACGCGTGAAAGCAAAACGAACAAACAAAGGTACTTTCGCATTTATAATATTACTAGGATTGGACTAGGATTCAAAATGAGGTTTTACCCCGCTTCAGAGTGTAGAAGAAGTTTTTGTATGCTAAACGTCCTCAAGAATAAATTCTATAACTGCAAGTGAGATTCTGTGATTCGCAGCACCAATTTGCTCATTCTTCAATCCATCTTCATATACTATACATATGTCTTTATCTTAAAAAATCAAAAGGGCTATTCCTTAAAACATGTGAAAACCCTTTTAAAATTGAACGTGAAAGTATTATCACTAAAAATATTTTCAATATAATTCGCAAAGTTTCTAAATTTTTATTGTATTTTAGTTTGGTAATGAAGTAATATTTCTTTCAGGAAAATGGCACAAGATCCTCTAGAATGGTTGGATGAAGCTTTCCTGGCTTCAGCTCTACAAGGAGAAGATGATGGCAAAGTAACCATTGTCAAGTTCTCTGCCACTCCAGCAGTAGCAAAAGGCAATAACTACATGAGTCATCTGTACAGGGTCAGGGTGCTATACACATTAGCAGAGTCAGATCTCATAGTCAATTCTTTCATCATTAAGATACCGATTCCCAAAAGCGCCTTCACCGAAGTTTTAGACAGTACTGATTTTTATGCTAGGGAGCCAAGAATATACAAAGAACTCTTACCGATATTCAACAAATTGGTCAGTTGTGAGTTTGGTCCAACGTTCTTTCACTGCCCAATAAAAGATGGAATGGTCCTGAAAGACATGAAAGAAGAAGGTTACATCATGTGTGACAAGTTCAAACAGCTGGATTTCTCTCATTGCAAGCTTGTTTTCACAAAATTGGCAAAGTTCCATGCGTCATCTGTTGCATGTTATCACAAAAATCCCGATTTGGTCAGAGAACTCGGGGAAGATACAATGTACACGACCAAAAGTGAACTTTTTGTACCTTTCACCAAAACTTCTTTGAAGTGTTTCGGGAAAGTTCTGAGTGAAATGGATGGGTGTGAACGTATTGTCGAGTGGTTAACGAGTAGAAAGGAAGACTTTATAAAATCCATAGCAGACATATGCCAGCCGAAGTCAAACGGACTGAACGTTCTAAACCATGGGGACCTGTGGGTCAACAACATGTTGTTCAAGCACTCCGATTCTGGAGAAGTGGAAGATGTCAAATTTATTGATTATCAACTCACTAGATGGAGCTCACCTGTGCAAGATTTGCTCTACTTTGTATGGACCAGTGCAAATGAGGAAGTGCGAGAAACCAGACAGAAGGAACTTTACTCTTTCTACCGGCATACTCTCAATTCCAGCCTAGAACAACTGGGCTGTCCTGAGCGCCTTTCTGAACAAGAGTTGGAGGACGATCTTCGAGCAGCCGTTGGCTATGTTCTAATCACCATAAGCGGAGCTCTTCCATTTATGTACAGTGAAAGTGATGATGCATTCAATATGGAAGAATTATCAGCAGATGATATGAAAACCTTTGACAAGATTGAACCTTTATATAGCAAGAAAAGGTACACAGAAATCCTTCCCAAGATGATGAAACAGTTTCAAGACTTGATTGACTCCTAACAATAAAATGGTATGATAGTTTTATTTATACAATCATGTATATATCCAGTGTATGATAGCCAATCAACATGTATGTAAGCCAATAGTCGAATATTAGAAGTTTTTGAAAACAGTTTGCCTTTTAAATAACTACTGGGTTGAATATCCTCACAAATTTCAATCTTTGTGTTGTGAAGAACTTTTCTATATTGAAAGTGATCAGAAAGAACGCCTAGTTGTTAGTTTTTGACGATTGCTGATATAAAAAGGAATACTGTGAAACATTTACTTGTATCTGGTTTATACTTCCTGATGTGTTTAAAACTTTGAGAGGATTTCCTTAAAAGTAGAATATCTGCAACTATTTTTAAAGCATATTTCGTTGCTTACTATCAGATATGTTATTATGACCCCATATGGACATGGGTCCCTGTATGAGTGTCTTTTTTTTATTAATCTCTCAAAAACCAATAAATTAAATTATACCAAATTTGGCTTAAACGTTTATGAGTAACAGTGTATGAAGCCTAGTACCTGTTTAAAAAGTTAGAACTACCGGTAAAGGTATTTTGCTACAACTAAATTTTTTAAACTTTATTCATTCTTTGCAAATTGTGCATCTCGTACTCCAGCTTTTTCCTTATTACCCTGTTTTGGACCCCCTTGTAGAAAATCTGAATTTGTTCAAGTAAAAAAATTATCTCCATTTCAGGAAGATTGATATGATTAAATCGTAATGACTGTTTCAAGTGTAAGAATGAAGATATTGAATTTCTCGCAAAACAAGTCAATGTCAATTCTGTAGAACTAGCGACAGAATTTAAGCAGTTGAAATCAGAGAAGCATGGGAAAACTTGTACACATTTTCCGCCTAAAAGTGCTCCGAACCGTATTGACTGATTTTCGAAGTTATAAAGTGGTTCACAAAATATTCTCAAAACTTAGCGTCATGAAATGCAAGCTCAGATCTAGAATGCGTCAAGATCGTTTATAAAACTTGATGATTACGTTTGTGGAACAAGAACTGGCTGGGAACGTAAGAATTGCCATGTTCAAGAACACTGCTTCATTCGATCGTCGGATGACTATAAAGTGACGTGAAACATCAATGTGTAATACTTTGACCTTGACTTTATCAACGACAAAATAATAAACTCTAAAATTTTTTATTTAGATTTGGTTACAGTACTCATTGATAAAACGTGCACTGTGTTTCTAATAATATGTTTCTGTGTACTTAGATGTAAATAAAAATTCTAAACCGCAAAGATTTTTACACTCATTACATAAACTGGTTAGTAAGCGTACTAACATTATACTTGGCTAAGTGGACTAAGTGTATCAACTCACTCATTAAAAGAATTAATTAATCTGAATTGCACCACCACTACTGAAGTCCTGCACACGCCTATGGTGATAGGGTATCTATTTTATAACTAAATAGATAGTTGGAATGATTTGAAAAGCTAGTACCGCTAACACATATTCAAATATGTATGATAAATTGAAAATATCATTTTTGTATATATATAGAATTTTTTAACAAATCAAAATTAAAAAATCAATAAGACTTTATTAGTTACGTTTATTTTTTTTACTCTCCCTTTTTAAGCTACAACGCCTTCGTAGTACACAGCATAACTTGAATGTGAATCTACCATGGATATCAACCTGCGATCTCTCAGTTAGAGAGCCGATACTATATCATTTAATTTACGGATAAGGACCCAGTTTATCTTCTAATGGAGAAACTGTTTTGAAAGACTCAAAAATTCACGCTCATCGGGAAACGAAATTTGAAAGTAGGACATTTATTACCTTATTTAAATAAAGTACAGTAATTAAAATATTAACTTTTAACCTCAATCTTAAACAGTGTTTGTTTTAGGTAAAATGGAACAAGACCATCTTGCTTGGCTGGACGAAGATTTCCTGGCCTCGGCTCTACAAGAAGAATTTGAAAGTCAAATAACAATCGTCAAGTTTTCTACCAGTCAAGCCGTGACGGCAGGAAACAACTACACAAGCCATATGTACAGAGTTAAAGTAGAGTTCACTGTCGAAGGGTCAGATCTTCAAGTCACTTCGCTCATCGTCAAGATTCCCATCACTAAAGGAGTCATCACAGAAGCTGTAGACGGTGCTGAATTTTATGATAAGGAACCGAGAATATACAAAGAAGTCTTACCAATGTTGAGCAAAATAGTCAATTTCGAGTTTGGTCCAATGTTTTTTTACTGTCCGGTAAAAAACGGGATGATCCTGAAAGATATGAATAAGGAAGGTTATGTTATGTGTGACAAGTTCAAGCAACTGGATTTCTTTCATTGTGAACTTGTTTATTCAACTTTAGCAAAATTCCATGCGGCATCTGTTGCGTGCCATCATAACAATCCTGAATTGATCGAAGAACTCGGGAAGGAACTGATGTTCTCAAATAAAAACAAAATGTTAGAAGGGTTCGTCAAATCTTCTGCTAAGTGTTTTGAGAAAATTCTTAGTGAGATGAAAGAATGTGAAGATGCTGTAGACTTGATACTTAACAGAACTGACCACATGGTTGAATCCATTGGAGACATGTTCCAACCGAAGCCAACCGGACTGAATGTTCTGAACCATGGTGACTTGTGGATCAACAACATGTTGTTCAAGCACTCCGATTCTGGAGACGTGGAAGATGTCAAGTTTATTGATTTTCAAATGGTGAGGTGGGCCTCTCCAGTGCTAGACCTTGTGTACTTCTTGTGGACGAGTGCGGATGAAGAAGTGCGAGAACACAGGCAGAAGGAACTGTTCACTCTCTACCGGCACACTCTCAACTCTAGCCTTGAACAACTGGGCTGTCCGGAGCGGCTTTCTGAGCAAGAGTTTGAGGACGATCTTCGGGCAGCCTCCGACTATGCCCTGCTCACCATAAGCGGAACTCTCCCGTTCATCTTGAGTGAAAGTAAAGATGCTGTCAACATGGAAGAGTTAACATCAGATGACTTTAAAAGTGGTGATGTGTTTGAACACTTGTATAACAGTAAAAGATTCAGGGCATTCATTCCGAAGATGATGGAACAATTCCAGAAATGGATTGCTTTATAACTCTTTCAATGCAATTCTCAGTTGATTTATCATTTGATGAATTATATGAGTATGTTTTAATAAGACTGTCTATAAAACCGTCTCTACCGTATGTGAACTTGAGTCTTGAGCACGTTAAAGTATACATTCTTATGTAGTATGTATGCATTCACGTCCGATAGCAAAACTAGCTTGTAAAAAATCTTGAATTAAACGTAGTTGATATGATAAAACATGGTTTTGTTCAAATTAAAAACTATTTTAACTGTGTATGTAATATTATTAATAAATATTGTTCAGTTAATTTTAATTAAATCCTGTAATATATCGTGCCCATGAAGGATAGTTTGATATAAGTATGCGGCATGAAAGTTGAATCAAGCTCTAAATAAAACATTACAATTAATTTTGATTTTTTTCTGAGAAATAATAGTCATGGTGAAATGTTTTCCACTAATAAGCCAGCCCTTTGTGAAATATTCAACTGTAGCTCGCAAAGAGTAAAACATGCACATTTTTATATTGGTAAAAGTCCCGTGGAAGGAAAAACCCTCAACACAAATATTTAATAAATATTTCAAAAATACAAACTATGGGTAAACAGAACAAACAACTGGGTATGGGTTCTGGTTTAAAACTGGTTTAAAACAACTGGTTTAAAACAAATCCTTACTAAGAATTGTTTTATTGTGGGACAGGAGTTAAAAAATTCTTTCTAATACTAGGTTTGGTTAGAGTAGGCCCTTATGACAAATGCATGAAAAGTAAATATTAGTACCTCATCTAAGGAGTTACTTTTATAGGTTTGTCCTGTAGTTGTATCTCAAAAGCACATGGAATGCAAAACCTTTTTATTCATAGTTTAGCTTTATAACTGATGATATTACTTACTACCAAAGCCTCTTGGAAAAAACATAACATTAACTAGTTCAATATAAAACATAAAATAAACAAAAAGTACTATCGTTCCCACTCTTCTCTTATTTATTCACAATTCCATGGTATATAAGCTAGTGATGTGATTCTGTTTACTACAATTCTATTGCCTTTTGCATTCTAATGCTAAACTACCATGTTAATTACAAAACATGTCCGCACACGCGTGCGTTGCAGGAGCAACACGCTTGCAACGCGTTTGCGTGCGATTTTTATCCACCCTGGCGATATTCCGACCCGTCCTCAACTGGCAGAAAGCTCAGTTTTACAAATGGTTTCATTCGGGAAAATGTGATTTTGTCATCGGAATCTCATTATTTGTGTACGCGTAGGCTATATTTCTTTTCAGTTATAATTAGATAGTTAGTTAGATAGGAATATGCCGAGTTCAAAAGTTCAACACCTGTAACGTACATAACCTACAAAATTTCAATTCTGAAATCAACACCTCTACTGACGATATAATGCTGCCTATCACCACTTTGGTTAATGGCGGAATCTCGTTATGTGCGGAGTGACGGAAAAGGAACTGTCGAACACTTTGGCGGGAAAGCACAAATCATTTTTAAAAGTTAACGGTAAAAGTTAACGTTACGTAGTTAACCTACCGCTCACTTGTACAGGCCAAGAACGTATCCAGGAAAAAACATTATGGAGGTGTCCAGACAACTGATATTTTTCGTAGTGGACAGAGGGTAAGGTCCCCTTAAAATGTTCTTGGCCCGTTTCTTTGTTGAGAACGATCTTTCAGCAGTACATGTCAGTAATTATTTAAATAATAATAATAATAATCGTTTACTAAAAAAGTCATGGGAAATTTGGGGGGGGGGTCCGGACCCTTTGGACCCTCTCGCTGGCTACGTCCTTGGTACAGGCTTAGAGTCTAAAATCTTACACGGCCAGCACTGATGTTGTATGATGGTTATATTATCAGATTTATTATTATAGATATGTATATATTTATTTATATAGTTATGACATAATAGGCAATTAGTCACTAAATAGATTTTTGGCTAAAACATGCAACTTCAAACCTTGAATAGAGCTCAAAGGTTACAGGTTATATGCGTACTGAAAGAGTCGAAGTTGTGGACAGTTGCGTCAGCGACCGATACGCGCCAGACAATGGTGACCTGCACGTGACCCGTGAGAGCGCGCTACGTCACAATCTTGCAGCTCGCGCCGCCGTCAAGTGCCACAGGTTCAATGTCCGCGAGTGTTGGCGTAAACATTTTTTTAAATCTTTCCAGTTGATTTCCATTTTTACGTATCGTCTCCCAAGTGACGTATTCAATTTTTTGCTTTCAGTTTCATTGAATACAAAGTGCTCTTTGAATAGGTTGAATATTTTTACTATCAGTAATTTTCAAACATATCTTTCAACTTGTGCTCCTTCTTTCTGACTGTTGATTTATTGTAAAAATATAGCAGCATGATTTTCTTACATAATTGGAACTATCCAGCCTAATATGAGCACAAATTCAACTCCATACAGCTTCATCCATATTTTGTAAAATGTAATCATTATTGTATATTGAAAAATAAAAATATTTTTATAGCAGCAATTTTTCTATGTTTTTATGACTGAACATTCTTTTTTTGAGGGTACAGGACCAAATCCTGTCGAGATCCACCAAGAGGAGGGAGTGCTAGTAAGGGAGTGTTAGGCATGGTACTTTTTAAGGGGGAGGCTAGGTCTGTCCCAGCCTCTTCTAATCAAAGCAGCAGGGGAGGGTACTTTCTCGTGTTTAGACTAGCAAAAACACTTAAAGCTAAGGGAGTCCAAACACTATAACAGTCATTGTCAGTGGTTAACTAGACCTATTGATCAACTCTTCTATCCCTTTATCTCGACATTTGTGGTTAGTGATATGGCACTCCTGGAGATCTATTGGGTTGCCCAAATGTAAGTGACACTATAATTTTGCTTTACACATAGGTTCAACTCAGAAGTGTATATAGAAAATAATTGTGGGGGAGGGGGTGGCTGACACACTGAGTGATTTAAGAAGAAGAAAATACTCTCCAAAGACAGGGGTTCAAGAATATTTTGCCGGCTAGTCTTCCTGAGTCCCTTCTTATATACGCCCTTGGCAACTGGAGGGTATAAACTAGCCAGAAGTGAATCCTTCTATATCCCCAACCTAAGCCAAAGACATAGCCAGCAATGGGCTTCAAGGGGTCACCCAAATTTTCAATTTTTTCAATTACCTTTTTTAGTAAACGATTATTATTATTATTTAAATAATTCAGTATTACTGACATGTACTGCTGAAAGATCGTTCTCAACAAAAAAAGGGTCAAGATCTTTATAAGGAACAAAATGAGGCCTTACTCTCTGTCCACTACGGGAAAATATTAGTTGTCTGGACCCCCAACATTTTATCCTGGTTACGTTCTTGAACTAAGCCACAAAAAAGTCAACATAAAGTACTAAAAACACTTGTTTAACTACAAAATTTTATGCTTTGCAACAAAACATTTATAACAATTAGATTCAAAAAAGCATTCATCTGGAGTTTTCAAGAGGAATAAGATAACCAGATTTTGATGGAGAACAAAGGGAAGATGGATTTCGAAATCAGTTATATTTCATTTTACATAAAGTAATATGAATTATTCAAGTAGACGAAAATGATATGCAATGATAGTTCGTTTATGCTAAATTGAAATGTGAGAGGACAATTAACTGACATATTTAACGAAGTTATACTCTGTTCAGAGAACCATGGCTCTTAAAGAAGTACAGACCCTTTATAAATACTATGACACAGCTGGCTGTTATTACCCCTTTAACTACCTGTCCTGAGTCATTAGTTGGTATTATGCTGTAATTTTTATCATATTTTTTTATTTTGAAGGTACCTATTAAAATCATTCTAGCAAACACGTTATATTCATGGATAAAGAATATTCGTTATATTCGTACAACCCAAAACTTAGAATGTTCTCATTTAAATTAATTATTGGAAACAATTTTTTTTACTATTTATTACAAACCACGAAAAAGGAAGAGAAAGACAGGGGTCAAACCTATTGAAAACTGCTTGGAGTTGAGTAATTACACCATCACTTGATGAAAAGGATAGATTTCAAACCTCGTAATGTTGTTTTATACATTTTGTAACATATAACAATTGCTCATTCAAACCCAAAATCCTATTATTCTTTCAAACATTCCATCAACATTAACAAACTTAAGTTAATAGTTGTTTCTAACCCTGCTGCCAAATCGCATTGTGAACAGAATTACAGTGAAACCTCTATCTTCAACCTTTTCTGTGAGTATGGCAAGTTAAATTAGTGAAATAATGATTTCAATACGTCCCTCGAACATTCAAAAGTTTATTTGGACAAATTTCATTATTTTGGTGTCTAATAGAATCAAATAATAAACATTGGGAACACAGGTGATGATTAACAAGCGTATGGAAGCACTTGGGTTGGCAAGAGCCCATAATTCTTCAGAGGACACTGCTCTCCTGGAGAGTGCATATAGAATGCAGTAAAATGTCAAGGTCTTTGAAAGCAATTGTGTGCAATAAAAATATCTGACATCAATATTGCTTTGGCTTGTCCTATAGTGAGTGCTGAAAATGTAAAGTTCTTATTTGAAGTTGGGATAAAAAATTAAAAAACCAATCCATAATTTAAATATAAAACTCTTTAATTATTTAATGAAAATGCATTAAGTAAAACTGCTCTTCAAGTTCTTGGTATACACTTTCTGTACATGTAAAAAAGTGCTGAATTTCCTAGTTTAATTCAATTTGCTCCTTTTTTCGGACTGTTGTCATCATCACTGAGAAATATAACAATATGTTATTAACAAGGAAATATATGTTCTGACAATGTATAGTAAAAGATAATAAGCAATATAATGATTATATATTCTAACAGTGTACATAAGGAGACTTATATTGATGCAGAACAAGCATGAATGGAATTTATACATTAATAGAACCATTTACATGAAATAAATATTTAAAACTTTTAACGTGGTGAATCTTAATTAATCCATAGAGAAATTAGTTAGGAGTACAAGATTATTTAAACTTACATAAAATATTTAAATATTGTTATTATTAAGGAACATCTAATCACCTAATGCCTAAGTATAAATAAAATAGTGAAAAATCCTTATACGTAGTTTAAGTTGTGTTTAAAAGCAGATATTAGATTATTACTGACGATTCATTGAAAATATATAGAACCTAAAGCTTGTGACAAAAATGTATAAATAATTTGATTGCATCACTATCTTTCTTTCTAATTGAAAATTCAAGAAGTCTCTAGATATTGAAAGTATTTCTGATCCAATAACACATCCATAAGCTTTGACTTCTACTTATCTCAACAAAACTGTCTATTCTTTATATGATTAAGAACATCAATTAACTTTGAACTGACTTAGATTACCACATAAAAAGTGAATGTCACACTCACCCCACTTGGAACCAAGACGGACTGGACAGTCACCTCTTTCCATCATCTGGATGTCCTCGAACCCCTGGTTGACAAGAGGGTTGAACCAGAATAGAGCGGAACCTTTGACTGGTGCCACGACCAATTTGAGCGATGGAAACACTGTCAGACCTCCTTGAGCTGGCTCACTCAGCTGTTACGTAGTTATAGTCATATTTATTGTAAAATTTATACAATAAATATGCACCATTCGTGTTTGAACAGGTGCATTGTCAGAACTTAAAACCATACTTATGTAAAAGATATTTTCATTTATATTTAAAGAACAAGTTAAAAACTTACAAAACTAACCTTAACCTAATTTTAAAATATTTTTGACTAGAACAAGAGAAAAACAACATTCTCCAGGTTGGCCCAAACCCCATGGCAACAGAGAATTTATATAATTGATCTTGAAGAAAAGTCTAGATAATTTTTTCTCACTGTAGAAATTGTGATGAGAAAGGAGAGCTATTGTCTCCATGTAGAACTGTTTAAGAGATGTTTGACTTTTTATATTTGTTATGAAATGATTGTACATATTAATACAAGTATAGAATGAAAATTTTCAAATGTAGTTTTTTGTAGTGGATAGGTATTGAAGTAGAAAAGAGTTATTAATGAAAAGAGAATGTTTATAGTATCTACTGTAAAATATGCCCAAGTTGCATTTAACAAAATACATTATCATGCATTATTGTATTTAAACAATTATGTATTATGCCCAAAGTACACGTCTTGTCTAAGAACATGATGATCAACTACTTAGGAAAGTTAAGATTGAATAAAAGACTTTACTCAGTTGTGGAAGTAGAGAGCTAATATGAAGACGCCATGTTTTGGTTTCATTAATTATTTATTAAGCTTAAAAGCAGTAAAATAACAAAATTAAAACCAGATGGGAGAAACAATACGTCAGATTCAGAAGTCTTGCAATGGTGAAAGTTGTGTATGATCACATCTTTCCTCAGCTTATATAACCCATATTATTGTATGTTAAAAAACTAAAAATACTCCAAAAAACTTATTGAAATATTATCTAGATTTTTGTGAAGGAAACAGGATTTTTCTGGACATTTGCCCTTTACTTAGTTATTATAACACTTATATTAGTGTTGTGTATAGTTTTTTTATTAAGTGCATGTTTTTTAGAGTTAGTGAAGTTAACAAACAACATGGTGGTTGTGATTCCTGACTTAAGCGTGCCACAACGCTTTGGTATGATTTGTTAATTTTAACCTTGTTTGTAACAATGTATTAGCTAGTTATACCTGAAGAAGAGATCAGATTGCAGATCTCGAAACGTAGTGTTACTGATTTCTTGTTTCACTGAACGATGGCAAATGTCCGGAAAAATCCTGTTTCCTTCACAATCCTTCCATCGTCAAAAATAATTTTTTGGGTTGCTTGATAATCTTACAAGCATTTCCCTCAGTGATCTTAGATACTTAGGTAAATCCTGATTCACTTACAAAGTAAATAACTTTTCCAATCGGTAGACCTTTTGTGGACAATTCATTCTCCTGAAATTAAAAACAGAATTAGAATTTATTTAAAACAATGAAATAAAAACATTAAATATATATTAGTGTAGTACCTATTCTGTCTGATCCACCAAAATTATGAGGTATAATATAAGCAAGAAAGGTGCCAGCATATTTTGTTGTAGGCTACATACAATAACAAATAATCACTGATTGACTTCTTTATATGTATTTCTTAATATTGATATTTTGTTTTCTATTGAAATTATATTTTGTAACAACCTAATTCCTTGTCATGAAAGCAATGATGTATAGAAAGAATATTTACAAGACCAAATGTACCCATACTAAAAAAAACACAGTTAAAACTTCATAAATATTTATATACAATGAATTTGTATATAAAACCTACAAAAATATAGATTACCCACAGATCCTGCCTGATTACCTTACCATACACTTTACTTTTTTTTAACATATTCATTTGGCCTGCCAAAAGGTTCAGGTTGTTTTCAAAAAGTATTAAGGGGTAGACAGGCCCATACTCAGCTTTGGTGGGCTCCTGAAAAGATATTCGGCTGGGCCCTGTCATGTCCCCCCACCACGCTTCCTTCACCTCATAGACGTGTGGCAGGGCTTGGCCTGGACCCCAGTAAAATTGTTCGATAAAACCGGTCTGAGCACTGGCCTGGGAGCAGACTCCAGAAAATTTAGTAAAGAAAATAGATTTGGCCGTGGATGTCCATTAGAAGATTAAAATGCATATGCATATAATCTGTCTGATTGACTAATACAAATGTAGACTTAAAATTTTGTAGATTAGTGCTTCCAAAACTGGTAGATGTGGTAGATTGTATGCAATAATACCTAAGAAGTGAAGTTTGGGCAGGACTATCAGAAGAACATTGAGGTGTCTTTATTAGTTTGTTTTATTAAATCTATTTTCGGTTTTGTGTTGACATTTTCTGTTCCAGATTACAAGTAAATTTTATTACTATTAATAGTATTATAAAAGTTAGTTTTTTTTTTGTTAACTTTTATATCTCTTTTTTGAAGATAGTGAATTATATATTTTTTCTTCTATATAAGTTAATTTAGCCATTTTGTTAAAATTTATCCTTAATATCCCTGAAGTCATTTTTATAAGCATTATTATTTTTATTGTTTTTATATTTCTTTCAGTTATATTAGTATTAAATTTGTAGTTAATGATATATTATTACCACCCAATCTTGTTATATATTGTTATCTTTGCCATCTGTTGTTGGTATTTTTATTATAATAAGTTTAAATAATATTAAATTGGTACTGCTTAACGTGTTTTTGTATACAAATAAAGTATGTATACAAAGTGCTATTGGTTTTAAACAAAGAATAAAGAACAGTATGAATGAATTAAAGAGTTCCAAGTAAAACCATACCGATCCTCTTTGCACAGTTTTGATTTTCACCTTTGTATGGAAGTCGTTAACAGAGGTAAAGTTTCCTCCAGGGCCGAAGAGACTGATTTGGTTAGTATCTGAAAATCCCTCCAGGTCAAGGTGGGTCAGGATTGACATTCTTCTGTTTAACTTGAGATTCAGTGCATCATCACTCAAAGGAACTGGTCCATTTTCCCCTTTGGTCAGTGTTGCCATCTGAACAAAGATTCTAGTTTAATTTAGAATATTCTAAAACTATACAATATTCATCTAAAAATATTATGAAATATGTAGTACTGTATGTCTTTTTCTCTACATAAACTGACTATAATGAAATTACAACCAAAACTGAATCACAACTATTTAAATATTTTAAAAAGTAGATAAAATGTTCAACCCAAATGTAGAACAATTTTCCATCTTCATGTTTATAATTTTTTCTAAATCAAAGTAGTAACATTCTTAGATAAGTAATTATCATACAAATATTTAGTAAATTATTATCTGTTTTAGTATAGTAAACATAATTATTGTATAATTTTTCTAAGACAGGCACTAATTTGATAAACGGCATGATGAAAATCAATAACTTTTCTGAATATTAAGGGGACTTGGACAAAAAAAAATTATTTTTAACATTTATTTTTTTATTTTTTTTTTATTGTAGTTTGACATTTTCGGAATACAATGATATTAATATTATCACTCACAAAAATTTCTAAATGCTTCAAATAAATTTTTGAAGTTGCCTCTGCAACGCCATTGACGGCTGTATCCAGTGTTGAGCTTTCTTATAGTGCTGATTTTACTGATTTATTATTTACTTACTCTTAGGTTTTGTTTCTCTATGACCTTAGCAGTTTTGACAGATGTCTGCTTGTTTTTGTTATTGACAATTGTTTGTAACCTAGCAACTTTGTTGTTCTGACAATATTTTGTTATTATTGGAAGTTGACTCAGTGTTTATAGACTTTTATTTCAAAGTGATCTTTGATAATATAATGACTAGACCTAAAGGAATCTTTAAAAAACGTACCAATAAAGGTAATAGGTTTTATAAAAGGTTACCTTCAGTTTCACCAGATGAAGACTCAACAGTTAGGCCTCGGCCTACTATTCCAAAAGTTGTAGTGCCACCCAGTTCTTCTGAGAAGAAATTAGGTAGTAGTGATGACCAAGGAAAGTCGAGTGAAGAAAAGAAGGAGAGCTCTTGGAGAGGAAGAGGAGAATGATGAACATTATGTTCCTGGAGGGTTTTAGAGCTCAAGTATTGTGAAAAATGTACTTTTTATCTAAATTTTTAGTTTTTTTTTGCGTTTTCCCCGAAAATTTGGATTTTTCACACAAATGACCCGTTTTCTCTGAAAGTACTAAAGATAACAAACTGAAATTTTTACAGGATGTTTAGTACTTATCTATGATGCTACTGATCTACAAAGAAACAATTATAACAAGTATTGACTTATTAGGCCTCATTTTACTGAAAAATAGTCTATATTTCAGGGTTATTTTGAACTCGCTAGATAAAAAAAATCATAACTTGGCCAAACAGAGTTATAAGTTCATAAAAGTAGATCAGTAGCTTTGTATAGGACCACATAGTAAGTGATAAAAATATCAGGTTGGTATCTTTATTACTTTCTAAGATAATGGGACACAAAAGTACCTAATTTAACATGGGTTTATATGGAGCGTTCAAGTCCCCTTAATAACATATGATCATATGATTGTAACATATGATTGTAATCTTATTAATTTGGCTCTTAGATAATTACTACCAAAAGAGCAGCATTAATACTTAGACCTTTTGGAAGAGGTTTTATTTTGACTTGTATGTGATGAGTAACCCAACAATTACTTAGTGATTCCCATCATTAATATGAAAGGAATATTTAAATAGATTATCAAGGTTTTAGATTTTGAAAAGCTGAAACATTATGTAAACACAAACTGACATACCACGGCTTGCTGGTCCTCACCTGAGCAATAGAATTCTGGATAATATGAACAATCTCGTTATCTTGCAGGACGTTGTGAATCAAAGCCACGAAAGGTCGTAAGTTCTGTTCCTCCACTCTCGATGGTGCCAGCCGAAGATAAGGGATATTGAAGTGGAGGAAGTAACACGAGAGAGGAGAACTGGAGTACCGAACTCTCGCCTCACACAACTCTCTTGTTCTCTCTCTCGTTCCCCTTAAACAAGCAACGATTAAGTGTGTATCTTCTACACTGGCATCATATGTACACCTACTGATTACTATTTAAAATGCATAAACTGTCTTTAAAAGCACTTAAAATCTCAAGAAAATGGATAAATTACAATTAAAATTATCTTGATTTGCATTCTTTCCAGAGAAACCAGTCACAGGTATGATACAAGGAATGCATTCATTCCAAGAAACAGAACCGACCTTTTTGAAACAATCCAACTTAAATCAGTAAAAAATTATATAACCTCCTACCAGACAACATCAGAGCACATACTGCAGTAGCCTTAAAACTAGTCTGGACTAACAGATCAACCCATTTACTCATTTGAAGAATTTTATATAAATGTCAGAATATGATCTGTTGTAATGTATTTATTATTGTACTTATGTATTTCTAAATACAATTTTTTTATTGATAGCAGGCATTTAAAGATTTACATTAGGTATATTAAGATTTAGATATCAAAAATAGAGCAATTATGTAAAAACTTTTACCTTGATAGTTTTTCAACATAATTTTACTCTTCTCTGACTGTCCATGATCATAGAAATTCAACATGATTTTGATCTCTCTGAACTTTAACCTATTGTTAGAGCAGGTACCCTGTCACTGTTTTTAAAGTATGTCACATTCTGATCAAATTTTTAATAAAAAAAAAAGAAAAAAAAACACTCTGAATCATTATTGAACATCTTGATCATTATTCCCCGGTAATATGACCTTAGAAGGCCTATGTCTGAACTTAAATACTAAAAATCTAGAGTCTTAATGTCTGCAGGAATCTATAAGGTGCTTTTGGGAGTTGAACTTCTAATATGGATGAATAAGGGTGGGAAAATAAATGGAATAACATTTGTTGTTAAGTATTGACCTAGTATATCTTTTGATTACATTTAGGGATTATTATCGTACTTAATGTAAGTGCTTAGAACTAGCAGCTCTGACAAAAGCACTCGGCCTATTGAAAACATCAGAGACTAAAATACTCAGAATAAATGTGGGAAGTTCCTAGGATTGTGTCCTATGTTCATCCTCAGGACAATTACCTACTTGGGCCCTTGTAGGACTTGCATGGAAGATTCAGTGATTGGTCTAACGTGTGAAAACTACTTGTTTCTTTTTTACGTTAATAGTCAAGGTTGAGTTTTAATAATATTGATTCACTATCCAGTTTGTTTCTTCCAGAACCAGTTTCACTATCTTATGTTGATTAATCTATTCTATTATATAAATATCTAATGGAATATGTATGTGTGTTATATTTATGTGTATGTGTGTCAATCACATAAAAACTACTCAAATTGTTCTTAAATTTTACATGGACATTCTTAGGGTCCTGGTTAACATATAGGTCTTATTCTTATTTCAAAAATCCCTCTGGGCTATGCCCCACTAGTATCTAAAGTAGCGAAAAATCCCACCTTGATCTTTAAAGTTGCATTACAGAAAACAAATATTATTAGTTGAAAGAGCCTGTTAAATGTAATCAACTGTTCTTTGTAAACATTGTTTTATGACAGCACAACCGTATGGTTGTTTAAATCATTTAACCAATATTTTCAATTTGTTTACATTTATAATCTTGAAAGCCTGGAGTGAACTTGATAATAACAACATATTTCAACATATTCTGTAACTACTTTTAAGAACAGAATATGAAAATATCCAGATAAGAAAATTAAAAGTTTCAGTAATTATTAAACTATTTAACTGTACATTTTAGAATTTTAGTATCCAGTGCTTGGTCAGTACTGTAATGCAAATATAAAAGACAAAGTTACGATCTAAATTTTACTATACATTTAAAGACTGTTATAAAACCCATCTTACAGAATACAGAATAGAGAATACAGAAAGCTTTATTCATAAACGTCAAGTTTAGAACAGGTGTCAAATACAAAATAATATAAAATGAAAATCAATACAATGTAATGGAAATCAATTGCCTTTAGTTCCTTGTAAGTTTTTAACAGTGTTGCGACAATTTGCATGTTCAAGGAATTCACTGATTGTGTAAATTGATTTCTTCACAAGCCAGGAATACAGTCCTTTTTTTTAGATTTTTTTTTTTCAATTGTCTTGAGCTCGATAGTAAGCATTATATAGTCTAGCTCCAGCATATGAGGGTTTCTTTGCGAACAGAGCGGGTCCTGTGAGCAGGTAAGTTGTAGTCAAGTCCATGTCTTGTGGTTCGACCATGACGATTGTTTTTTGGCAAGTTTAACTTAGCAGCAAGCATGATGACTTCAAGTATGTAAAGAGATGTGATGGTCAGTAAATCTAGGTATTTGTATGCAATCTCTGCAGCTGTCCCGTGGTGCAATGTCAGCCATTATTCTTACTTGCCCGTTTCTGAAGAACCATGACTCGTTGAAGGTTGTTGTTTGAGGATGCTCCCCATAGTACAATTCCATATCGGGCCCTGCTCTCAAATATTGCATGATAAGCTGTTCGGGGTGGCTTCAGGGGTACTTACAGATTTTATTCTTCTTAGGGCAAACACTGTTGTGCTCAGCTGATGACACAAAGAATCAATATGAAAGCTCCAGGAAGAGAGAGTTATCTAACGTCAGTCCAAGATGTTTTGTGTAGCAAGAAATTTCAAAGTCATGTGGGATTGTAATTTTGTCCTTGTTTTTTTTCCAAATATGATGTGTTGAGTTTTTTTGATTCATTGAAAACTAGGTCGTTTTCTAAGCAATATTGATGGGCCATGCTAACGGAAATGAAGGTGTCAATTTCAAGAAGCTCTGTCGATTTGTGAGAGGTGGTCAGAACAGTGTCATCTGCATACATGACTGGGTAGCAGTATGTGTCAATATAATTTGGTAAGTCACTGGTAAACAAGATAAACAAAACAGGGCCCAGCACCGAACCTTGAGGAACACCCCGAGTCATGGTTAGTGGTGGGGACGTTGCTGTTTTGGTTATTCCATTAGTTGTGTGCTGTATTGTCACTATTTGTTTTCCGGTCACTTAAGTAGCTCTTAAACCATTGTAGTGCCGTCACCTTAATGCCAAAAGAACTTATTTTAGCCAAGACCAAATGATGATCCAAACAGTCAAACGCTTTACTTAAGTCAAGAAAAAGTAGTGGTGACATTGTTTCCTTCTTCAATGTTATTGATTATGTGCTCTATTAAATCAATAAGGGCAGTGTTGGTGGATCTTCCAGCTAGAAAACCATGTTGTCTTTCTGTAAGAAGATTGTTGGTTAGTAAATGGTTTAGGAGCCTTTTCAGTACAATTTTTTCTAATACTTTTGAAAATGTTGACACAAGGGATATAGGCCTGAAGTTCTGTAGCTCATGTTTTGCTACCTTTTTTATGTAAAGGGTAGACTTTAGATAATTTCATTTTTGAAGGGAAGATTCCCTGAGTCAAAGACTTGTTTATTAAATTACCTCAGCGGATGGCAAAGTTCATAACTGCATGTTTTAAACCATCCTTGATGAAACTTCATCTGCTCCTGCAGAAGAGGAAGATTTTAAAGACTGAATAATTTTGAGCACCTCATCCGGGTTTGTCAACTGAAAAGTAGTTATAAACAGTCGGTTTTGTCAGATATGTTTAAATTAGTGGGTCTGTTTGGAGGGTTGTTATTTTTTTAGTGTTTCTTCAGCAATCGATGTAAAGTATTCATTAAAAAGTCTTACTATTTTGGTCAATATTGCTTATAATGCCATCCCCCATGTTTAGCTCCCATGTACTGGTCTCTGACTGTTTTTTTGGATGCCCGTTCACTGTTGATCACGTCCCAGATGGCTTTGATTTTATTGCTATTTGTATTTATAGTTGGGTTTTGACAGAAATAGGCTTCTCAGATCTGTGTATTTATTTATATATATATATATTTTCTTGATAGTAGAAATTACACAAAACCAACTATGACACTAAGACCAGAGTAAATCACAATGGCTATAAATATAAACTTTTTGCCATATTTTCTAACTCAAGACGCGTCAGGAATATAATTCACTCACACATGTGCAAAGCCTACGAAATTCCTTGTGAACTTGCGATTAACTGCTAGTTGAACTAATAAATTTACATGTCAAAGGAATCAAATTGTATTTAAATTTCTATCAAAGTGCCAAATTAAAAAAACTGTAAAGTTTTAATAACAATTCCAAATCTTCTGTTTTGACTCTTTTTTGGGTTGAAATTCCGAAAAGAATCAGATTACCAGATTCAAGGTCTCTGCTGCCTCCAAGAACCAATGAAGGGAAAGGAATTGCGCACTTCTGGTTGGATTGTTATGTTCAAACTTAACTAACCGTGAAAGCAAAAAAGTTCCTTCCCAAGCTTTGGTCTCAAGCTAGTACACTACCAATTAATAGTTAACTCTGTTAGAAATTAAGCTAATAGTTTTTAATTTACAGTGAGTAGATTTTTTAATGTATTATTTCTGATGCACAACATATTATAATGAATTGAATTTTAAATCATTTCCAAAAATGGAGAAAGCTTCAATAAAAATAATAGTATATTTTATAGTATTTAATACATTTCTTTTCTAAAGTTACTAAAATGTTTATTATGTCTTCAAAGTCATAATAAAATGAGGAGTGCAGTTTTTGTATTGATGTAATGAGACTGCACCTTACACTTATTTTTCACTGACCAATAACACTTAATCAGTAGATATATATAGAAAAATCAATTGTTTGAAACAACTCTAAGATACTGTATGTATAGGAATAAAGAGCAAAAGTTTAATATAGGCTTACTAGTATTATAGGAGTAAGGAATATAATATATCTTTGATTACAGAGCTAACTAATGCCTTAAGTCAATGAAAAGCTCCTAAATACTTTCATGGTTTTTTATTTGATATTAGTATGTTCAGAGAGATAGTATAAAAGTATGCTACTGATGTAATATTACGAATTGTTATATTATTCCTGCTTTATTCTGCTGCCTGCCATAATATTGCACAAGATACATTTCTATGACAACCACACATCATGTAAGTAGTTCTGGTGTTTTTTACTAAATGTCACCACTCCTCTGTCATGAGTGTTTTGCACCTTGGTGAGTTCGCTGTAGTGGCACAGTGCAGACAGCTACCACATGTCACCCCTCCTGGAGTATTTTATGGTTTTGTTTCTAGTGTTTATTGTACCATGGAAACAACGAACCCATGAGTAGACAACAAGAACATAGCCAGGAAAAATGTTGGGGGGTTCAGACAACTGATATTTTCCGTAGTAAACAGAGACTAAGGCCCCATTTTGTTCTTTAAAAAGTTCTTAACCCATTTCTTTGTTTATAACGATCTTTCAGCAGTACATGATAGTAATACTGAATTATTTAAATAATCATAATAATTGTTTACTAAAAAAGGAATTGAAAATTTGATGCGGGTGGGGGTCCGAACCCCTTGGACCCCCTTGCTGGCTACATCCTTGGTAGACGATTGGTCTTGTTTGTGTGAATTTAAAAAATGCCTTAATAAAGTTATTAAACAAAACAACTTTTTGGCTACAATGTCTAAAATACAACAATTTGAAAACAAAAATTTGAATAAAGATTATATGTAAAAACTCTACAAACCTGTCTCTTTAAAAACCAGCAAAAAACAGTTACACAAAACATCTTTATTTAAGTATAAAATAAAAACTGTTAAGGGCTTAATATCAGTATCTAGTTATGTTAATACCCCAAAAAGGATTGCAAAGGACATTTATTCAAGATTTGAGTCATTGTTTGAGTGGCTGCTCCAAAACCCCGGACTAAACTGTCAAACTTCAAATTTTAGTAGTCGAATCAACCAACTCAGGTAATGAAGGAGTTAACCAAAGTCAGCATTTCTTCTACGTGAACATTACTCCCAAAGTTTCTTTAGTTATGTCAGCTATCAAGATGTTTTGCCTATAAAACGAGTTACCAATTGTGATCCAGCTGAAATGAATAGAAAACATACCATCGTGTAGATGGTAAACTGATATAAGAGGTGGATTTTAGGAAATTAATCAACAAACCTTAATTTTCTCAACTCTAGAGAAGATCCTCCATACATTATTATTTTAAAATATGTGGAGTCTATATTTGCTAAGGACCAGAATATGGAGTCAGAAGTGGGATTAAATGTAACACAGAAAGCCTATATAACACAAAGAGCAATTGATTGCCTGAACAATCACTGGGAATAATAAAAGATGTTAGACAAATGTTAGCATTCATATTTAGCATTAATAATCTTAAGAAATACATCGAAAGTTGATCTCCCTTCACATGCTAATGATTATATCAAGAAATCTTTATGTAAATTTCCCAGATCTAAGAAAATGCTTAGACCTTACTGTTAAATGCAGTCAATCATTACCGTAATCAATCAATCAAAACAATATTCATAAGACATACAAAAACGACAGAATGCCTTCATGTACTAAAAATGAACAGTTACCAATAACCCTAACAAAACACTCCACTAAACGTTTTCTAAATTCTGTTTCAAAAACGTTGGAGTACGTTCATCACATTAGTAGAATGAGGAATTTTTTGACACACTAACCTGGTCTTTTTTATATTCAAGAGCTGCAGTTTTGCAATTTTGTATTTTCATAAGTTGATACTCTCCTTTGACCTCCTGAGGAGATAGGTGCTTACTGTCGTCACTAGTCTGGAAGCTTTGAAAAGCAGTAACAGCACCTTCCAAATCACCTAAAATAAAATAATAAACACTAAGAGCATTAAGATAATTGAGTATTTACAAATATTTATCGTAATAGTTTTTTCAACCTGTCTTAAAAGATATGTATTTGCTACAGTGCGAATTGCATAGTAAATAGAAACATTCTGTACTACCTGCAAGACACTTAGCTAAGAAAGTGTACTCGTGGACTGCGGATAGAGAAGCTGTGTAATCTCCAGAGTCGGTGATCTTGAGCTCAGTCTCCCGTAGCCACGTCACAGCCTGCTGTAGTTGTCTGGTGTGGTAGCAGTGGACAGCAATGTCATAGCAGTCCCCAGCTAAAAAAGTTACGGTACTTTAGTCTTCGTAAAATACAATTTAGATTTGGTGATACTGCTTCTAACTTTCAAAAACTGTTTCAGGGAGAGCTTTTACACTCCTATTAGTACCACAGGTCTGCACCTAGTGGATCCAGGACTGCAGTTAGTGTGATGGGCTGTGGGCTCAAGAGACATTCATGCACCCTTCCACAGGTAACATCCAAACAAAAGTATCTGCAATGGTCATAGTCACTTGACACGTACATTTGCAAAGTGAAAAGGACAAGGCCAATGTATAGTGTTCACATTCTATTGAAATCATAGAACCAGCATTGCAAAGTAAAAATATAAACAGCCTAGAAATACAGTACTTTATGTCATGAGCGAGGGTTGAGAATGCCATTATTTGTCAAAATTAACAGCACACTTCCAAATTTTATGGTTGATATGAGAGGGGCTCTGTAACACTTAAGCTAGGTTTAGATAAAAGGAATTACTACAGTGGCGTAACTAAAAGGGGGATGAGGGTGATAGAACCCTCCATAACAGCCCTAAAAATAACAAAAATATTTAAAACAGCCATCTAACTTGTTTGAAATACAATAGTAAAATTTGTAAATTTGAATTAAGCTTATCTAATTTATTCAAATTTATATCTATCTTATAAGTCCTGGTGTTGTGCGTTTTTTCAATCAAATTCACCTCCCCCCAACTCAAGTCCTAGTTATGCCACTGCGCTCACACATTAAGAATATTATTAGTCAGAGTGACGGCTGTCCTTGTCTTATAAAATACAATCATTCACACCCTTTTTTATATTTCAAGTTTAAACTCTCAAGTTTTGAATCTTATAAAATCTTGCATCAGGTTTAACCTGCAAGACCTCAGGTTTATCTTCTGGACCTCTAGTTCTTGCTTGTGCACCTGGACTTAAATGGATCCCACCAAAATAATTTTTACTTGACTGTTCATATGAGTTCTAATAAGAAAATCAACATATGCGTTGAAATATGAAGTGATAAAAATATTCAGCCAGTCTGATATAAGCCAATAGATTGGATCTATAATCATAATAATTGGATTGTGACTTGTAGTCACAGATCACATGAAACTTCACTAGCTATTGTTTTGGATAACAAGCTATGAATAATGGACTATGAGCTATAAACATAAACTATGTTCAATATGGAAACGTGTTATGTTACGAATGTTAACAAAAGAGAACGCAATGTCAGTCCCACCTGTCAGGTGTGCGTGAGGGAGAGTTCCATTGAGCAAACCCCGAGCCATAGTTTCTGCTGATACACCATTTTCCAGCTGCCACTGAACGATCCAAGACACCATATCTTTCAGAACCCAGTTATCTGGCAGCTTTTTCTCTGGCACTAGGAAACAATTAGTTAACTCTAATTTCCATTGAGACAAAAAATGTGATGTACAAGAAAATAGTATCCTGTTTACAATAGAATATATTTCGCCTGAATATTATTCTAGATCTTTTACTTTATTAATATAAAACAAACACCCCAATAATATAGGTTTTTATTTTTGAACGAAAGGCTTCACAAAAATATCTAATTTCCAATAAGAAAAGAGCCTCAAGAATGTATCTTTTACTTTGTTTGAAATAAATAAATAACCACTTGTTATGTGCAACTGTTAAATTAAATATGGGAAGAAAAATATTGACATGTATAAAACTACTATTCTGCTAGCAAACAAACAATTCTGGAGCCTTCAACACCTATCCTGCTGTCATTGAACAACTTTATTTGCTTTATCATGATTTTTTGCAAGGAGAGGCTGTCCCCTTATTTGCTTTATTCTGCCCATCCTCATGGGCCACTTAAACAAATAACAGGGGTATAGTACTAGGTCAACAATATTAACAAAAAGTTAAGTGCAGGATTAGACAGATAGACAGGATCTGAGCCTTTAGACAGATAGATATAAATCATATCAAAAGTCCAACATCTTAGATTGAGTCCTCCCAACAAAGTATGAGAAGTGAGACATCAACCAATCTATGTATAATGCTGTTTCTTAAAATAGTTTTTGAAATTTCTGCAACTAATCAAAACCGTTCTTGTTACCTGAACCTTCCAGTAAATTGAATGTTGCTGGCCACTCATTGACCAATCTTTTCACAACAGAATATGCATTTATTGGGTTTTCCATGTAGCTGGCAGGATCTTTTATCTCAGATTGAATTTTGGAGAGCTCTCTGAAGCGCCTGGAATAAAAACTTCAAATTCTGTATGTAGTTTTTGACAATAATATTGACATGATTAAAATTATTTTCATATATTTATATTTTTAAAGGTTAGTTATATTTAAGATGCAGTATAATTTTAAACAATGAGTTATTTAGCATAGCCAAAGCGTTTTATCACTATAACTTATAAAAACATTTTCTCTACTGACCCTCTTATGATGTCCAGTTCAAAGTTGGCAAGCCTGATGTAGTCATTAACAGCCTTGACTAGGTCTTGCTCTGTGTCAAACAGATTTTCCATCTCACTCAATGAAAGGAATGAATCTCCTTGGCAGAATGTCAAGGATACCAACATGCACACACTTAATCCTATTATCAGTTTATCCATCAGATTATAAACTGTCAATTTCCTGTTTGACATGATTTGAACTGAAACAAGTTGAATTACTTAGTTAATATTCACTAAGAAATAATTCTCGTTTCATTTATATAATAAGATACTAGATCACAAGTATTCAATTGATAAATTATCCACTAGGAGGAGTATTATACTTACTCTGTCAATAAGTGGTTGATTGAACACTTTTACGCTATCCACAGTTACTTAAACATGTAATTAATAGCATCAAGTAACTTAATGCATCATATCGATGTATCACTTCAAGACATAAAAGTTTCCGGGGTAATAAATAAAATTTGCTATCCCTGATAACTTAATGGTTTGCGTCTTTCTGACACAGCATTTTTGCACAGTAACAAATAATCATATGAGCCTAGCTTTTGAGTAGTAAGGTAAACTTTTCCAGGCAGAGATTCAGATCATTTACCCACACAAAAAAAAGAAAATAGGTCACACTGTTATCTCTGAAAAAATAAAGCTTTAAGATAAACAAAATATAAGTATCATGAACCTTGAAACATCCAAGGGCTAATTCGGAACAATTAATAGTGATTTTTCCAGACCAACAGTAGGAGATAATATAATTG
Organism: Homalodisca vitripennis; assembly: GCF_021130785.1. Lineage (NCBI taxonomy): Eukaryota > Metazoa > Arthropoda > Insecta > Hemiptera > Cicadellidae > Homalodisca > Homalodisca vitripennis. The sequence goes on along the minus strand of NC_060211.1, from coordinate 39,590,847 downwards.
AATGACTATAATTGTAAAAAAAATTTGTTCCCCACAGTAGTATATTCGAACGCCCATTACTCTACAATTGCAAAACAGAACTACCTACATTTAAGTTATCATCAGAAGACAACTACTATATTTCAACAAAGACAAGGTATAAAAACTATATTTCAAGGCTATAAATATCTTTAGACTCTAAAACCAAAACTATAAAAAATGTTACTACAGGTGAAGCCAATCAATATACAACTGTAACAGGATATGTTTGTTGTTTCATAATAAATTTCAAACAAAACGTATCCTACAATATTGTCAAGAAATAAATAAATAACACAAGAGAGGAAAGAGATGGGATGATCAATATACTTGACCCTATATTATGTAAAGCGACTATGTATTAAAGCCATAGAAAAAGAACTCAAGATCAACCTAAAAACAAGACTGAAAATTCATGAAGAAAGAATTATGACTGAAGGATCAAAAAAGGCTAAAACATTTAAAAATCTACCCAAAACACTAAAGTGTGATCACTGTAACATAGAAAGCTATCAACCAATATCATTCATCCCAACTTTCTCTAAAATGTTAAAAAAACTGTGTTCAACAGACTCCTGTACAATCTGAAACTTAATGTCTCCCAGTAAAGAAGAATCTACACCAAATTCATTTGCTAATACCAGTGTATCATGTCAAAATTTGCACCAAAATTATTATTACGTTAAATTTTAGCAGTACAAATTTTATTCATCAATTAAGTCACTTGATTTCTCATATAGTATTTTGTTAATAACATCTAGATAAACACTATAATGATGTAGTCTATATATCGCATTTAGAAATCACAAAATATAATATTGCAAATGTATTAAAAACAGGATTTCAAAAATAGTATCCTGAAAAACACTTTTCAAGCAAAAACGTGAAAACCTCTTGCAATTTTATTTTCAGTATACTATATTTTAATTGTTAGACTAGAAAGTGACATAATATTAGACTATATAGAGAGATACAACAATTATTATAGATTGCAAGTCAGTATATTCTCATAAGAATCACATGAGGCCAATTACTATCTATAATAACACAATTTTCATAGTGTCACATTGTATTTATATTAATTAAACAAGTATACTTTATAAAAGATATAACATTTCATTTAGATTCTGTTGACTTTTACTAAGATAAAACATTAAAACCATTACAGTATGACTGTATTACTTTTTGTTGTGTATGCCAATTTGTTTGGCACAAAAACTTATACAATCTGGTTGGTTTTAAGTGAAGAGATGGTTTTATAATACTAACAATTTTTTAATAAATATTGTCCTGCCTTAAGAAACTACTTATGTGTTCATGAGTGTAACGACTTTAATTTAAAATTGCATAGCAGATATAATACATCACCAAAACAATATGTGTAGCAGCGAAGTAACACTCTAATGTACTAATGTTCTAATATAAATTGGTCATAGAGCAAATTGTTCAGTCTATTATGTTGAAAAACACCTGTGTACGTTTCTATTTTGTTGAGAACACTTGCCGAATGAAGGTGGCTAGTGGCACATTGTGTCAATGTATGTCATCTTGAATACTCCACACTATGTTATAAATACTTATGAAACTGAAGAATATTAATGTTACACGTCATGTGTCACGTAATAGGCATACCTGAGGCTACATGAAAAATTTCTAGAGCTACATGTTTTATTTTAGATGTGACAAGTTAAAATGTTAAATGACTGTACTCAATAATTGATTTATACTGTGATGTTCTCATTGTCATCATGGTTACCCATAATATTAATGTAAAGATTTTCAGCCATCGTCAGCCAAATCATTTTGAGTGACATACACCATTATCAAACTTAGGTATAAAAATAAACGAATCTTCTTGCAAAACTTCAAGTCTATCTAGGACAGTTCCTTTCAAGATATCATGGGGACAGTTAAACATATAGACAGACAGACAGAAATGAAATTTTTTAGCCCATCAAGTGATAGACTTTGCTGACTCTCAACCAATAATAAATAAAACAAATGTGTAATGAAGATTCTCCTATTTAACCTTAGAACTGGCAATCAACATTATAATATCAATCTAAATCAATTTATGGGTGGCAGTCGACACTGTAATGCATGTGTTTTGACAGTTCATATATTATATAAATTAATACTACCACCTCTACTTATGTACCATTTCAAGCAATAAGAATTGATGATTTTAATGGTGAGATTTATTTTACTGTTTTGGTTACAGATGTCAACAGTGACATCATAAAACTTGCCAGAAAGATCGGTTTCATCTAGATATTTTGAAAATTACTGATATACCATGGGTATGGTTTATTATGTTGGTTTATAGCTTGTTATAGGCTATACTATTCTAAATTTTTGTATATTTTGGAAACAGTGCCAACATTTTTTTTTTCATTTTTGAAAATAATTGTAACCATAATAACAAATTTAGAAACATCCCACCACTTTTCATAAATATTTAGAAATCATTTATTAACTTATTTATTGGTTTGTAGTACATATAATTCTTTTAATTTTGGTATATTTTGGAAACATTTATTGTAAAAATTATATATTTTTTAAAATAATTGTATGTATAGTAACAAATTTAGCCTTGCTTGTATTATTTGTGGTGTTTACAATATATTTAATGTTTCTTCAAAAGAACCTATATACCATACCATTATATATTTTCTGAAACTAGATAAAATGAAGAATAAATTGGCTATCTCAGATAATAATATTATCACACTTTACCAGGAGCAGTCCCAACTCTTAAAAAAATGTAGGATTTTTTAATGTTTTATGCATAATAAAGGAATAAAGGATGTCTAAAAAACACTCAAAATAAAATAAAATAGATTTATTTAAACAAATAAAATAAATACAAACATTTTAGCATACTGTGAAAGCAGTTACATAAAAATAACAATTGACCTAATAAACCTAATGATTAATACTATATACAGTAACAGTAACAGGTGTAATAAAACTTAAAGAATAAGAAAGTAACAAAAATGTACACGTCATTGCGTAATGTTATATATAAAACAATATTTACAAAATTCTATACAAAGAGAAAATTATACAAAGTTTTAAAATGGGTATACGAGTAGTAAAGTTTTCAAAAATTTCACGAAGAATAAAATTAACCCCAATGAATTACAGAGTTTTAAAGTCAGTTTGATATTTATGTTTTTTTAGTTTATAATATATTGTTATTCTGTACTACTGTTTATTAAGTTATAAAGAAATCTCTATAAAACTAATAATCTAAACTAAAATCTGATTTTGGTGTGTTTTACAATGAAATATTATTATTTATATTTTATCGGATACAAATTTGAACACCCAGTAAGTTATGGTTTATCCCTATTTTAAACTCTTCCCTTGTCAAAGTACTAATACTATTCAGTCTTCTGAATTGCTTTATTTCACTCAACAATGCAATAGCTTGTTTCATTTTATCCCTACCAATGATTTTCACATTGTTTGCCTCTCTCTCTCTCTCTCAGCCTTCATGATCGACTAAGTTCCCACTCCTGCAGGCAAGATCAGTGTTTTCTACTTCACTTTGAGGACCTGGGGTATAGCTTGACCTTCAGGCCAGACTCAGGCCTCAGGATCAGTTCATTCATCAAATTTATATCCTCTAACCTTTCCAAGGACTCCACCTTGAAATTCCTTAACACTGAGGAAATCACAGTCTTCTCCTCCAACAAAGCAAACTTCTGACCTGTAAACAAAGACAAAGTTTGTTATTTTAACGTTTTAACAATTAATTTTTTTTTGTTAAAACTCAGATAAAAACTTGTTAAATTGTGCGTCTGTAGCAAAAGAACTTTTGTGTTAGTAATCAAATTCTTAAGGTCCATGAGCCTTTTGAAACGTGGAGTAAATATTCTGTTAGGGGTTCTTTCAAAAAAGGGTTGAAAAAACTTACTGGTTTAAAAACAAAAACTCTATTTGACATATTTTGAGTTTTTTAGACTTTGACAACTTTCTATCAGCTCTCAGCACAAGCTATAAATTTATGGCTTAAAGAAAATGTTATACACTTTTTATACATATAGAGTATTTTGTTTGTTTGAAGCATCTTTGAATAACACAGTCTTTGTCTGAAGCTAGCTCTCTCTGCAATTATATACAGTTTTATTGAATTTATTAGAGCTAGTTTATATAGTAGGTCCTAAAGAAATTTTGGTAAAAAAGGTTTTTAGAATCTTCTTGTAAGCAAAATAAACATTTTAAATAATATTTATAGGATCAAATATGAGAGAGAAAACTTATTGTTCTTTACGCATAATTTGTGCTAGAATAATTTTTGCCAAAATAACAAATTGACAATTCCAAGTCCCACTTCTGAGATGAACCAAACAAACCCTTTCTTCTTTCACTTTCTTTCAAGAATCCGACATTAAATTTATGTCAAAATTCATTTAAAAAATTCTAATCATTTTTAAAGAAGAATTTTAATTAGTTGGAAATATTTTTATCAAGACATTATAATTCACTAAGACATGTCTTGATAATTACCTATGCAGTTGCGAGGACCAGCACTGAAGGGCACATAAGCATAAGGGTGTCGAGTCTTGACTCGTTCTGGCAGGAAGTTGTCAGGGTCAAAGGTCTCTGGCTGAGGCCATTGGTCACGACATCGGTGAACTTGGAAGATCTCGAGACTCAGAACAGATCCAGCTGGTATCAAGTAGTCACCTGAAAAATGTTATTATTGAATTACTTACATTGGGTAAATTACTACACAAAATAGTATAGACAAAATAGAGTTCTTCAATTTGAGATAAAAATCTCTAGTAAATTTATATGTAAGGTAAACTGTATCATTTTACAATAATCTCAATTATTGTAAGTAACAATACATTTTTCCAAACTACATTGTCTCACAAAAAAGTTGTCTCTTAATTTTTAATGTGGTGTTTGTATAGTTAATATTCACAATTCACAATTCTTTATTGCCAGAAGACAAATACAAAATTTGTATAGCAATTCGTCATAACTCTATAACTATCGTGTAATTCTATAGATTTATCAATAAATTATGTTAATGTTTAAAATTATTTTATTTAAACAATTGTACCTAATAAAAGACAAGATCTACTCCTAAAATTAACAATGTCAACATAAGAATAGACATGGTCAACACCCAGTGAGAGATGTCCGATCAAGTTGTATGTTCCATAAACTCGCGTCACGCTATAAAACTCATTTAATATTAAATAACGCTTAAGTAATCGTTTTAAAATGCATAGGGTTCGTCTGGTTCTTTATATTATCAGGAAGTTTGTTCAAAAATTTTACACCAACTTCAGATGGTAGACTCTCGTAAGATTTTAGTCTATGTTGGGCAACTCTGAAATTTTCCCGGCCTCTAGTATTTGTAATTATGAACGTCCCTACCCTGCGTTAGCACACACTTCGAACGGCAATATATTATTGTCTCAAATATGTATAAGCAGGGCAGTGACAAAAAACTCAAGTTCCCTAAATTTATTCCTGCACGAGTCCCTAATTTTCAATTTCAGAATCGCTCTGAGCGCTCTCTTTTGTAGTCTGAAAAGTCTCAGAAAAGCTGCATTCCCACAAACTGCCCCATAATGCAATGCCATAGGACAGATAAGGAAATACAAAACCCCCATAGTAAGCCCATATATAATACCATACAGTGCAACAATGGTATTATATATTCCATTTATTTTCAGTTAAATATTTATAAAATTAATAACAAAACGCCAAATAAAATTTACAGCTGATTTATCACTTAATTATCATGTTATTAAATAAAAGGCAAATAATTAAAACTTCTTCAAATGGGGGGGGGGGTGGGGGGGGGGGGGGGTGGGGGGGGGGGGGGGTGGGGGGGGGGGGGGGTGGGGGGGGGGGGGGGTGGGGGGGGGGGGGGGTGGGGGGGAAACCCATCTTAGTAAATTAAGAATCTTTCCGAAAATGCTAAGATAACGCAAACGTGTTTTTTTTTCAGCTGAAACTTTAAGTATGTAGAAAGATGAAATGAGCATATGATGAGATATTACATCTATGTTCAGGCCAAACAAATAATTGTGAGTATATAGTTTCCCAAAAATAAAATTAAAGTTCATAGTTTATCTTGCTATTACATTGTAATTAATGGTGTTGCCGTTGAAAGGAAATAAGAAATATAAGAATTAAACACTGAATTAACATTTCAATTTTATTCTATGATATTATAATTAGTCAGAATTATCCAACATTTGTAATTTTACGTAATTGTTTTTTTTTCAAACCCCATTTCAGGATTCGTTATAGAATAAACATAAGTAAGGAATTTTAAATTTCAATTTCATAGCATTTCTCAATTTGTATTCCACCAGTACTTAGCCATCCATAAGTTATTAATATAATAATAATATAAATAGTTTATTTGCCATTCAGCCTTCAGTGTTAATACGAAGACAGAAGAAGCTAAGCTACAAACGCTTAGCTTGCAGTAATAAAATCTGCAAAAACATCCTGTTTTAGTTTGCCCAGTCTAATTTTAGGACTTTCAGGCTCTCAGGTAAAAAGAGTTAGATGACACATTTAAAATCCATTTGAAGGAAATTTATTATATGTGCACTATGTGGACAAGTGTTAAATAGTCTGAAAGTAAGTAGTCTGATAATGTCAGCCTAATCAGGGTTTAATTTCTGTTAAATGCATGAAGAAAAATACTGGCTTAATTATAACATTTGGGTGTAGAGGTTTTCAATGTCAAGAAAGTAATTAATTCTTTTTTTTTACAATTTCAGTAGATTGTGCGTGAAATACTCTGACAGCACCCCCCCTTTTGGTAGGAAGGATAGAGTAGCGAAATGTGACTTGTAAACGCAGTATTTTGGCAGCCAGCTTTTACGGCTAAATTTATTAACTCCCCTGTTTGTAAATGCTACCACATGTTTAAACATACAGGGTGCATTATGAAAGTAATGCACATCTTATAAGAGAAATAGATGTATTCGTCAAATTGTTACAAATGGTTGAAAACCTTAAAAAATAGTCTCCTCATGCATCGTTACACCCGCGGAGACGATTCTACCCGTGGAACTCCTCGACTGGAATGCCTCTCAGGAACCTTGTAACGTGAGCTTGGATGTTCTCCACCGACTTCACCACCGACTGGATGTTCTTCAGCTCTTTCTTCAGTAGGGGAAACAAAACAATTCACATGGAGCCAAGTAAGGACCGTAAGGAGGCTTGGCCACCATGAGGGTCTTGTTCTGGGTCGGGGAGGGTAACGACGAAAGGCCGTGTGGCAGGGGACATTGTCGTGGTGGAGCTTGAAAAAGTTTTTTTTTATTTCAGGGCTGACACCGCGTTTCTGTCTCTTGAGCACTTCCAGGTAAAATGTTGCGTTGACAGATTGTCCTTGCGGTACAAACTCAAAATGGATGTTTCCTCGGGACGTCAAAGAAGACAATCAGCATTGTTTTGATGTGAGAGTTGCTCATGCGCGCTTTTTTGGGGCTTGGGAGAAGATTGTGTGTCCCACAATCGACATTGAAATCACGAAATATACTCCTCCTCAAAGGTCTCTATTTGATGAGTTTCCAATGTATTCTTCCCAAGCCGCATACAAAATATGGTCGCGTACCGCTGATCCAGCGAGTGTTCCATTGCAACGTGACACAATCGAAAAACATTCTGCGTGCAAAGAAATGTCCTACCACGCTTACTGCTTGGGATGAACTGAGGTCTAAGACTGGACGCGTTTAGAGGGGCAGAGTTCCTGCCACATCACACCCGACCAGTCCGAGCGCGCTTTGATAAATAGTCGTGTCACAATAAAATCACGTGGATTACTTTCCTAATGCACCCTGTACACTCCAAAAACGTGTGTACATTGAGTTTCTAAACTGCAGATATCTTTGTAGAAACACTTTGTTTTCTGTATGTATATAGTTATAGAAGAATATTCATTCTTGATTTTAAAAAAATGTTCAGCTATTGTAAGAATATTTATATGCTACATATTACTCATCTCCAATATTATCTTAGGTGTTTTCAAATGCTATAATAGAACTTATAAAAAATGTTACACACGCCTGTTCACAAAATACACAAGAAACGGGTAATATAAAAATAGTCAAGGAAAATGACATTTATTTGGCAATTCGATATGATCTAACAAAGGTAACATTGGTAAAAGAAATAGGGGATAATGCTTTTGCCTGTGAGCAACTCATGTTTTGTTTCTGTTCATTCAAATCGTTCAAGGTGAAGTAGAGAATTAAACAAGTACCAGGAATATGAGACGATGATGCAGACCTCTCACGGTCTGGTGTATCCAAGATGGATTGGGGACACAGCGAAAGAAGAAATTATTCTTGAGGTTATGATATAAAATCATATAGTTTACTAGCTGTTTCCCGCGGCTTCACAGGCTTTTCGTAAGCTTTGCTCGTGTATTCTAGTGAATTATATTTCCAATGGTGATGTAGAGTTTACCTCTTTGCCAAGATCAAGAAAATCTGCCAAAGTGTATGTTTATATCCGTTGTACACGTACATGTACTTTATTATAAAGTGGGTATAACACTCGAGCTTAAAGTTCAACTAGAAATTTATTTTAAAAACAAATATATATCAAAACTTAGCGCCTTCACATAGTGTTTGGCTATTTAATATACGTAACTGTCTCGTAATTGCCGTTTATAATGCGCAGGCGCTTTGATAACGTTTATATTTTGCAGCGCCGCCTGGTGCTGAGTTGCATCAATGGGCATATACAGTATATATATATATTCATTGCATAGCAAACCTGGTTTATTGCAACTAAAATTCAGGCAACATTAGGACAAACTGTTTCGTTTTTTCCACCCACTTCCAGTTCTGGAGTCAGTTTATTTCGCTGTGTGATTCCCGTCAACTCAAGAAACTCAACACTTATAAAAGCATTATACGCTAAGCAGAGTTTAAGCCCAGTTTTAACACCTAGGGCATTGGAGCATCTTTTAATCAGTTATGGCAATATGTTTATAAAATAAACACTTGCCTGTGAAGGCAAACTTTCGTAAACCACCGTTATGTGTATCCCCGTCCCTTAGTACCTCGTCTAATGTTCACGTTTGTCTCGTCCTCTGGTTAAGGTACCCTTAGACAACAGATAAAATATAGTTGTTTATGCGTTGTAGAGATACGGCAAACAGGTACTAATGTTTTGTAACTGTCCAGAAAGTCATTATCAAATTCGAAGTTTGCTATATAACGCGAATTGATTTTTTGATTGAAAACTCTTGCACAGGTTCCCCAAAATACGATTCAATAGAAAGGGTGCACAAATACCTGACTCAAGCAATATTTCAAAGGCCTTAAAAACGTATTTCTGAGTATAATTTAGCAAAAACATGATAACGTCATTATTCCTTGTAAACTCTCAATAAAGGTGTACATATTCCGAAGGTGGAACTTTGAAGTGTTAGACTTCCTCTAATAATGTATCTGCCACCATAATGACAAAACCACTCTCAATATCTACAAGACGCAGTGAGAGGTTCATACATTTTATTTGTATGAGTTTATTTTAAATACCTGTTATTATTATTATTACTTTTCCTAACTTGTTTAGACCTATTAGTTTCCTTAGTCTTTGGACTTTCTATAGGCCAGTCATATCAACAATGTAACGAAAGTGTCGGACGAATTACACTTTAACATTTTGACCCAAAAATCATTAAAGGTCTTCCTCAAGGTCTTCCTGGTACATCTACCCTGGTACATCTACCCTGGTACAATCTTCCCCTGGTACATCTACCCTGGTACAATCTACCCTGGTACATCTACCCTGGTACATCTACCCTGGTACAATCTACCCTGGTAAATCTACCCTGGTACAATCTTCCCCTGGTACATCTACCCTGGTACAATCTACCCTGGTACATCTACCCTGATACATCTACCCTGGTACATCTATCCTGGTACAATCTACCCAGGTACAATCTACCCTGGTACATCTACCCTAGTACAATCTACCCTGGTACATCTACCCTGGTACATCTACCCTGGTACAATCTACCCTGGTACATCTACCCTGGTACAATCTACCTTGGTACATCTACCCTGGTACATCTACCCTGGTACATCTACCCTGGTACAATCTACCCTGGTACATACCAAGGTTCAAGTCTCTAGGACCTGTCTATCCAGAGTTATCTATCATACAGACGAATAGACACAGTATTGTAGTAATGCAAGGCAGTCAGGTCGCGTTGCAGGATTTTCTGAGGCTTGTTACCAAATTCTAAAGTCTAAAGCTATATGTGTTGATATGTCACATGTTAAAATATCATATGATCGTACTGAGTTTTAACAAATTTATTTATTCTGTAATTTTCCTGCTTCCATCATAGTTACCCATAAGACCAATATAAAGATGTTCACTAACGCTCAGGCAAAGCCCGTGGAGTGACATACACTATCATTTACTCAATGTTCACTTATAAAATGAATCTTCATGCAACATTTTGCCTATAGTTCAGATCGGTTTTGAATTATCGTCTGGATTGACATATAGACAGGGAAAACAGGATTGAGAATTTTCAGCCCTTCTAGGATTGACTTCCCTAACGCCCACCTTGTAAATCGGTGTTATCATACGATGGTGACGGTTTGTCAACTATGTGTAATAAATCCAAACTATCCAAACATTGGAGTGTCAAATTTGAAGATTTTTCAATTTATATACAGTATATTAATTTAATTTGATTATAGATTGCAAGAATGTCTCTATAGAGATATACACCATAAATTGGAAGAGCATTTAAAATAAATAAATATATTGTAGAAAGATTCTTATTCTACCGAATGTACCTCGATTGTATAAATAAAAATAAATTGATATAAATGTATCGTTACGATAACAACATGAATTCATAAAAATTTTTTTGATTAGTGCCAAATTTTAACCAGGATCGGCACATGCATAAACAGGTATAACTGCGATCCTAAAATAATTATGCTATGCTTATCTTATAAATAAAAATTAATAGCAAAATGTTTTGCTAAGCGCTAAATCTTCAGAATTAGCTGGATTAATTCTTTTTGTAAAATATTCATTGAAATCCGAGGAAGGTTCGTAAGAAGAGAAGAAAGAGTTAAAAATTATCTGGAATATTTTGGTATTTAGAAAAATTTGTAGTATTTAAGTTTCAGAAACAAAACTTAATTGGCACTAACCAGCTGTTGACACTTTCAGCCAAAGTTCGACAAATTGGCTGAAAAATCTGTTCACAATAAAACAATACCTGTACAATGTCCATTCAGGTAAATAATTTGAAATTGTGTGAACATGTTTAAAGAAGATTTGAGGGTAACAAACAATTTTTGTTAAATAACCAAACAAATGATGTCTACATTGTACAAATATGCGGGTAGGCGATTAATCCTAAAATCCATTCTGAAAATTCAAAGATTCGGCCTACGTAAGAACCTAAGAACGCATGTAAGAGGAATATGTGAAAATTGAAGTAATTTATACTCAAGCTGTAATAAATATCAGAATTTGTGCAGTTTTAGTTTAATTGACCGGATACCCGGTTTAGCAAGGCAACTTCTCGAAAGTTCTCGACATGTTTCTCGTAATGTGACCGGTTAAAATTGTAAATCAATTCAATTAGCCCGTCGAACCCGTTCTACGCACGCTAAAGTAATTTATTACTCGGGTTCCTTAGCCTTTCTAGAGCATCTAAGACATACTAAAGCTGTTTTTTCAACGGGATTTAGAAACTTAATTTTAATTCAAGCCCATTAATCGATTTACAGAATTGCATCTTCTCTTGCTAACTGATATGCTATACATGATATACAGGGTGTTCAGTAAATGTGTTCCAATACTTTGGGATTTTGTTCTACACATAAAAATGAGATAAAAAAGTTTATATTAAGGTAATAGATAAAAACCTTTAGTTTTCCGTCTATCTGTCTGTATGTATTTTCTATAAAGACTTATATCTTTTGAACCACTTAAGATAAAGTTATGAAACTTGAGAATTGTACTAAAATTTTGAAAATAAAACATTAACAACATTCTTTTACTCGTCTCAAAATGGCGGAAGTTAATCGGTTTTGAGTTATTTGTATGAAACAATTTAAGCGACCGCCATTTTAAAACGGATGACAAGATTTTGCTATTATTTTATTTGAAAAAAGATCTATCCAAGGTTAACACAATTCTCAAGTTTCATAACTTCATATTAACTGGTTAAAAATATATATATTTTTTATAGAAAATACATACAGAGAGATAGACGGAAAACTAAAGGTTTTTTATATATTACCTTTATATAAACTTTTTTATCTCATTTTTATGTGTAGAACAAAATCCCAAAGTATTGGAACACATTTACTGAACACCCTGTATGTATCAGTTTTACTTTTTATAAAAAACGCATACAGACAGAAAGGCGGAAAACTAAAGGTTTTAGGACATAAGTTCATATGAAATTTATTGTTAATTTTTTATGTATACAACAAAATCTCAAAGTATTGAAACTCTTTTTACTAAATACCCTGTAGAACCTCAACAGTCTGTTCAATTGTTTATGCATTAAATTAGCTACATTTAGCGAAACAAGAATAACATTAGAAAAGTTAATATTATTTACAAATAAAACTAAATTGTTACTTCAACAGCATTTAAAAACATTAATAAGAAAGAAACGGTTTAGTACACCAACCTTCTCTAACAGCATACAATGTGACCTATGTTGCTCTGGTATAGCTAACGCAACTGATGCGCCTGTATCCTTTGATGTTACTCCCAAGGACCCCCTACATCCTGCCCAATCTACTATATAAGCATGTCATCTAAGTGGCCGATTTACTGCACTTCTGCTTGTTATACGTCCGCACACTTGTTCAGTTAATTCATGAAATTATGTCACCAAGGTCAGTATTGGCAACATCTTGCCCTTGGAGTCTATATAATTAGGAAGCTTCCTTCATTTAAATTATTACGCAATCCTTTTCGTCAGCTGGACATTTTTATTTCTACTTGTATGCACGCTATCTCAAAAAGGAACTGATTTTTATAGACTTAAATATAAATGGTTTTAAATTTGTTTTTAGGTAAGCGCGATGGCAACGAGAAAACTGCAGAACAAATAAGTTTGTAAACAAACTATTTATTAATACATAATAAAATAACAATATTTTAGAAGTATAAAATATACAGTAAACAAATATATTACTTAGTAAACAAATCCTTAAACACGTTCACGTCAGCGTTGTTCCGGACTCGAATGTTTAAATAATAGTTGCAAAAATCAGTAATTGCTTTTTACGTCAAACGTCTAAGTATAACGAGAAAGTTATTAGGTTTCGCGATTTGGCACAAAAAAAATTATTTCATAATGCATTATTTTTAATTTCTCTCCATGTAATGTTAATTTACCTTAACAATTAAGCAATCGTGTGCCCGACGATTGTCAGGCGTCACACATCAGTATGAGGTATTTATTTAAGCGTGCAGTCAAATTTAACAAACCACCAAGACAGGCTAACAATAAAAACGCAATAATGAAATGTATAGCAACTTGTACCCCATAGGGCGCACGACACACTACAAAAGCCCGGTGTGTACCCGATCGGGTACACGACGGTAGTTGTGAAAGATCGCGTGTAACCGATGTGGTACACGTCGTCGTGAACATTTTTTAAGTAATATAACAATTGTTACTTAAGACTCCACTATTTGAATATTTAATTTTTACCTAAAAATCTAGAGTTTCTTAATTTAAGACCAATATTCTAAATAGAAGAGAATTCTATGAGAAATTCAGCGGTTGACAATCATCATAGGGAGCTCATTGGCTGAGTGTTAGCGAAGCCTATCACCAACTGGAAACATTTCATTTCTGTATCTGTCTGCACATATCACTGATCACAAACTCACATGCTGACGTAAACGTTTGCATGAAGCTTCATCATTACATGAGCAACACTGAGGTCGATGATGGCGAATGTCATTCGAGCGTTAGCGAATATTTTTCATTGGTCTTACGGGTAACCATGATGGCAAACGATAAAGGTACAAATAAATAATTACAAACTAAGTATGTTTATATGACATTTTAACATGTAACATGGGCAGTAATATACTTACAATTTTGCATGCAGCCTCACCGAAGTATGTTACACTACACACGTGTGTGATGATGTACTCCTTTCTTACCTCACAATTTGTTTGGTACATATATTATTATTATTACTAGTATTACTTATTATTATTAGTATTATTACTTATTTTAGATTAAGATATCCAAAGTAAATCCACATTTTGTGGTCCTGTTATTTAATATAGCAGATAACTAGGTTATTTTTTATTTGAACAAGAAATTCAACTCCCTAAATCGTAGTGTATTAAATATGCATATTAGTTATATGTCTTTCTAAAAATTTGTACAGAGAAACTCATACTCATCAAGCTCATCAGCTCATAAACAGTAATCTACAATACATTATGTTTGTATAACATAGTGATGCAAACTTATTTAGTTTGCAGGTTAAACAAATGCAGGTTAAAATATTGCATTTTATTTTAAATGCAATAAAACTCTCTTGCATTCGTGCATACTCAAAATAAAACCATTTTAAAGTGTTTAAAAGGATGGCCTTCAAAGAATAAAAAGGATTTGTGAAGAAAGATACTATCTATGTCCCTTTTCAATTATTGGGTAATTTCACAAAAATAATAGTTCACGATTAAGTGGTTTACTAATGATTTTCACGTACCTGGTTGTAAGATATGTAATTTTCTACAGAACTCTCCAAAGTGTCCCGAATAGTAATGTAAAATTGCTTAAATCTCGGAACGCCAGTTTAAGATTTTACCACTTTGAACACTTGAACTGCGAACACACACTAAGAAGTCCTGCCCCAGAAAATGTGCCAATGTACTAATGACTCACCCCATTGTATACACGCGCGATACGAAAGTGTTTACCCTTGAAAAGCTTTTCTACGATTAGGCGACTTGTTGGTGAAAGATTAAAATTCCGCTGTGTCATGAAGTTTATCTGTTGTCCTCTTTGTGAAAAGATAAATTTGGACTTTTATATTTGCTGATCAGTATAGTGAATTCAGTCAAGAGGCCAAATTTACATGAAAGTTCGCTCATTTATATTAAAGACCAGATTATGCTCTAATTGGCTTATCGTTAGCGAAGCGTAGGCTATCTATCAATTGAGGGACTAGAAAGATTTCAGTTTTTGCCTGTCGGTCTGCACAATATCTAGATAATTGAATTTGACCCATTGTCGGAAATTTTATATGGATATTTATTTCTTTACAAGCAACGAGTTAGACGACGTTCCACGTCACTCCATGGGATTTAGCTGTGCGTTTACTTTGTACTTAAAGGTAACCATCGAGAAAATCGTTTGTACACAAACTGAATACAATCATATGACCTAACTAGCCGTAAGGTATGTCGAGAAAGATCTGTACACTTCTGCATTAAACTTCATTTTTACATAGACAAGAATGAGTTTTTATGGTGGTGTATGTCCATCCATGGGATTTAGCTGTGCGTTTACTTTTGTACAGAATCAGAATCAGAATCAGAAACCATTTATTAGTCATATTCCTTGAGAACAGATTAAAAGTCAAAAAATAGTGTTTTGTGTTATAATGGTGTAAGTGTTGTGTTTGTGATACTTAGTTTCTGGCATGATTTTAGTCAGTCCACGGTTTGAGGGTCCCTCCTCCAGTTTTTGAATTATTCCACTGTGTAGTAGGGACGGTCGAGGAGCCAGCGTGAGATCATTTTCAGCGTCTTTCCTTTCTTCACTTCTTCAGGTAGGATGTTTCCAGAAATTAGAGCCTACATATGTGGGTTGCTTTTCAAACATTGCTAGTCGATGTATTGGCAAGGTAAAGTTATTTGCTGTTCTTGTGTTTGTGATTGTGAGTTTCATTACCTCTTGTTGGGTTTTGCCGCACAGCAAAGAGTATTGTTTCCAGTATATATAAGTCTATTACAGTGAGGATTTTCTGTTCCTTGAAGGCCTCTCGGCAGGAGTCTCTGGGTCCCAGACCAGTGAGGATGCGAACAGCTCTTTTCTGGAGCACTAGGGACTCTCTGGAGGTTTGCCTTGGAGGTTCCTCCCCAAACCACAAGCCCATACCTGAGGTGCGATTCGAAGACGGCATAATAAAGCAGTCTTCGCCATGTCTTGATTACAGACGTGAGTGAGTCTCCTCAGTACATATAGGGCAGAGCTAAGTTTGCTGCATAGGTTTTTTTTATATGGTCAGTCCATGTTAATTTGTCGTCAATTGTGACCCCAAGGTACTTAACTTTTCCAATTTGTTCTAGGTCTGGTAGCACGCATACCTCTTTTGCTCTTCCAATGATTTAGCTGCTGGCTCTTTTTTTCATTTAATATTAGGTCATTTCTCTCACAGTATTGTTGTGCCATATTGACAGCAATGTATGACCCAACCTCAATGTGTGCAGGTGTTCTGTTTTTCAGTAAAAGCACTGTATCATCCGCAAACATTAGTGTTGAGCAGAGATTATTTAGGTAGTCTGGCAGGTCATTGACAAAGATGATGTAGAGAACAAGGTCCCAGGACTGATCCTTGTGGGACTCCTCTCTGTATGGGCAATGGTTTTGACTTGATTTTCTTTTTTACACCATCTGCAGTTCTAGTTATTTCAACTGTTTGGTTCCTTCCTTGTAGGTAGCTTTTGAACCATTTGGCAGTTAGGCCTCTGACTCCCAGTTTATTCAGTTTACTTAGTAACATCTCATGGTTGATTACAGTCAAAAGCCTTACTGTAGTCTAGGAAAATTGCTGATGTTGAGTTTCCTTCTTCTGTAGCTTGGATAATGAATTCAACGAGGCTGGCAATCGCGGAGGTTGTGGAGTGCCCCGCTGTAAAACCATGTTGTCCCTTCATGTGAATGTTGTTTATGGTGAAGTGATGTAGAAAGTCTGGTCAATACAATTTTCTCTAAGATCTTAGAGAAAGTAGATAGTAAGGATATTGGTCTGTAGTTCCCCTGATCGGTAGGATCTCCATTTTTGAGTTTCGGGTACACTCTGGCTAGCTTGAGTTTTGCGGGGAAAATACCTTGCTCTAGCGATTTGTTCATTATGTTAACTAGTGGCTGTACCAATTCTTCCTCACATTTTTTCACTATTGCTGGAGATATCTCGTCTGGACCAGCGGAGTGTTTTGTTTTCATTGTCTTTATTATCTTGCTCACTTCCTGGTTGTCAGTTGGTCAGAAGAAGAGGCTACCAAGTATTGAGTCATCTAGTGTGTGTGGTACTTCTACGTCAGGTCTTTCAATATTTGCCAAGGTATCGTTGGCTATATTCACAAAGAATGAGTTCAAAATGGTCAGTGATCGTAGCTGGGTTTTCTATTGTTCTCCCATTAAACATGTAGTTTGTACAGTTTCAATTTCCACAGCTGTTATTTGACCTTTCTTTATTGATTAATTTCCACATAGCTTTAGATTTGTTGTCTGAGTCTTTAATAAAAATCTGCTGCTCTTTGTTTTCTTACATTTTTTAGGTGGGAGATCGTATTCTTTTTTCCTTGTATTAGCGTCGATCTTATTTTTTGCTCGCTCCCCGTAAGAGTATAGATTTTTCTTTGGCTTTGAGGAAGCTGTCTCTCTTCAGCTTTAGTTCATAGTCCATGTATCTGAGGCTTTCGTTTTTGTGAGATTTGGTTTTCTGATATTGGGGCATGCTATATTTAAGTTATTATATGTGAGGGTTCTATGAAACAGTCGTAAGAGGATTCAACAGACTCTTGTCCGTTTACATCTTCCCCAGGTTTCCTTTTGTAGGAGGTGTTTCAGCAGCAGTATATTCCCTGTTACTGAATTGTCTTCCCTCTATTACTGTTTGTGGGTAGTTGAGACTTATCTTTATCATAGATGCTGCATAGCTGGCCTGTGTGATCTGAGACATAAGCTTGTATTACTGTAGCTCTTATTTTGGAGTCCGGTTGATTTGTGCAGATCATGTCTATTGAAGTGGAGCTGTGGTCTGTAATCCTGGTTGGCGGTGGTAGGTTTAGCCTGATAATGTTGTAACTGGTAAGTGTATCATTTAAGATTGATTGTTTCGGGCCAGTGCCTAGACAGTCAACATTAATGTCTCCCATTACTATTACTGAGGCTCTTCCATGTTGGGATTTCCTCCAATACATTTGACAGGGTATCCTACTGCCTGTGGTAAAGTCTCCTTCAGGGTCTGTACACCCCAATGATGTGTGGTAGTCTGTCTTGTCTATGTGTGATTTTTATTCCTGCCACTATCACATATAAGGCTCAGTGCTCCAGTCTGCTATGTTTAAGTTGGATGTGCTACCTGCTAGATCTTCCCAACATAGATGCTGTCCCTCCTTTGAGGTGATTCTCTCTACTGAAGCTCTCCATAAGGACATAGCCGTCTAGTCTTGTTTCCTTCAATTTATTTTTGTTTAGGCCATGTTCAGTAAGTACCAGCACATCGGGATTCATAATTTGTTGTAGAGTGTCGTTTAGTATATCTACCTTGTTCGATATTCTATCTACATTTTGATGGAATACTCTCAGTACTTCTATATCCCTTTTACTATTTCTCCGTTGTATTTTCTGTGGTGGTGTGAGTTGTGAAATTTTCTTGTTTTGTATCTGTATTCTTTCCACTGGCGAAGGGCTAAAAAAGGTTTCTTAGTTAGTTTTGTAGTAGTTCTATTTGGAGTTTGATGAACAGGTTTTGTTACCGGCGTTATGGTTTGTTTTGAGGCAGTAAGTATTTCATTCCGCAGTTTCCTGGCCTTGTCAATATTTTTTGTTGAAGAAATCTTGGTATGTTTCACCATCCTTTAGTTTTGTGGATGTATGGGGTGGTTTTTTTCCCCTGAGGGGAAACTTGAGAGGATTGAAATGGAGAGCTACAGTTTAGGTTCGTTTCAGCCACGGTAGACATGCGCTTTTCAGCTGCGGTAGTAGGCGATGTCTTGGATCCTGCAGTCGTAATTTTCTCAGCCGCAGTAGCCATGTTTTGGTGTCAGTCAGGGTATTCCAAGTAGTCTTTACTGAGGTTTTTTCAGAACTATTTGTTGTAATGTTCATAGTCTTTTCTGCTGCGGTAATCACAGGTGTCTCAGCCGTGGTAGGTATGTGTGTCTCGGAGTCAGTCTCCTCAGCCGAGGTTGTTGTGGGAGTCATGAATAGAATCGACTCAGGTGTCCCAGTCACCTCTTTCTGAATATACTTGTGCGTATTTGGCAGCTTGGAGAGAGACACTATAAACATTAGTTTTTTCTGTCTGTACATTTTATTTTCTTAAGAGATTGACTATTTTGCATTGCAGTGGACAATTTATTTTCCTGGCTCAAATCAGTCTTCAGAAACCTGAGCATCTGCCTCCATCTGGTTAAGTTTAGTTTTAATTTCTTCAAGGTCAATCAAAAGTTGTGCTGAGCTTACAGAATATTTTGTGTTGTCACTCACTGGGGTATTGGTTTGTGTGTATGAGTTCTGGTATGTTTTATTTATTGCGCCCTGACTTATAATTTTCTTTTGTAGAGTAAGAATTGTATTTTTCTGTTCGTCTATTGTTTTTGATTGATTGTTGATGAGTTGGCATAGTTCAAGGTCCTGCTCCTCAGAGATAGCTTGTGTTTCTTGACGGAGTTTCTTCTCTTCTTCAAGTCGATCCTGTAATTCAGCAGTCTGTTGTAGCAGCAATTCAACTTTGTCAATGTACTTTCTTTCAATTGGTTTCCATTTCCCCTAACTTTGATTCCATTATCAATAATTCTGGTTTCTAGTTTAAACTTTGCTTCTTTTAGGACATTATTTTCTTCTAACATAATTTTCTACTTAAAGATAACCATCGAGAAAATCGTTTGTACACAAACTGAATACAATCATATGACCTAACTAGCCGTAAGGTATGTCGAGAAAGATCTGTACACTTCTGCATTAAACTTCATTTTTACATAGACAAGAATGAGTTTTATGGTGGTGTAATGTCCATCCATGGGATTTGGCTGAGCGTTTACTTTGTACTTAAAGATAACCATCGAGAAAATCGTTTGTACACAAAACTGAATACAATCATATGACCTAACTAGCCGTAAGGTATGTCGAGAAAGATCTGTACAATTCTGCATTAAACTTCATTTTTACATAGACAAGAAATGAGTTTTTATGGTGGTGTATGTCCATCCATGGGATTTTGCTGAGCGTTTACTTTGTACTTAAAGATAACCATCGAGAAAATCGTTTGTACACAAACTGAATACAATCATATGACCTAACTAGCCGTAAGGTATGTCGAGAAAGATCTGTACACTTCTGCATTAAACTTCATTTGTTACATAGACAAGAATGAGTTTTATGGTGGTGTATGTCCATCCATGGATTTGGCTGAGCGTTTACTTTGTACTTAAAGATAACCATCGAGAAAATCGTTTGTACACAAACTGAATACAATCATATGACCTAACTAGCCGTAAGGTATGTCGAGAAAGATCTGTAACACTTCTGCATTAAACTTCATTTTTTACATAGACAAGAATGAGTTTTATGGTGGTGTATGTCCATCCATGGGATTTGGCTGTGCGTTTACTTTGTACTTAAAGATAACCATCGAGAAAATCGTTTGTACACAAACTGAATAACAATCATATGACCTAACTAGCCGTAAGGTATGTCCGAGAAAAGATCTGTACAATTCTGCATTAAAACTTCATTTTTACATAGACAAGAATGAGTTTTATGGTGGTGTATGTCCATCCATGGGATTTGGCTGAGCGTTTACTTTGTACTTAAAGATAACCATCGAGAAAAATCGTTTGTACACAAACTGAATACAATCATATGACCTAACTAGCCGTAAGGTATGTCGAGAAAGATCTGTACAATTCTGCATTAAACTTAATTTTTACATAGACAAAGAATGAGTTTTATGGTGGTGTATGTCCATCCATGGGATTTGGCTGAGCGTTTACTTTGGCACTTAAAGATAACCATCGAGAAAATCGTTTTGTCAACACAAACTGAATACAATCATATGACCAACTAGCCGTAAGGTATGTCGAGAAAGATCTGTACAATTCTGCATTAAACTTCATTTTTACATAGACAAGAATGAGTTTTATGGTGGTGTATGTCCATCCATGGGATTTAGCTGTGCGTTTACTTTGTACTTAAAGATAACCATCGAGAAAAATCGTTTGTACACAAACTGAATACAATCATGTGACCTAACTAGCCGTAAGGTATGTCGAGAAAGATCTGTACACTTCTGCATTAAACTTCATTTTTACATAGGCAAGAATGAGTTTTATGGTGGTGTATGTCCATCCATGGGATTTTGGCTGAGCGTTTACTTTGTACTTAAAGATAACCATCGAGAAAATCGTTTGTACACAAACTGAATACAATCATATGACCTAACTAGCCGTAAGGTATGTCGAGAAAGATCTGTACACTTCTGCATTAAACTTCATTTTTACATAGACAAGAATGAGTTTTATGGTGGTGTATGTCCATCCATGGGATTTGGCTGTGCGTTTACTTTGTACTTAAAGATAACCATCGAGAAAATCGTTTGTACACAAACTGAATACAATCATATGACCTAACTAGCCGTAAGGTATGTCGAGAAAGATCTGTACAATTCTGCATTAAAACTTCATTTTTTACATAGACAAGAATGAGTTTTATGGTGGTGTATGTCCATCCATGGGATTTGGCTGAGCGTTTACTTTGTACTTAAAGATAACCATCGAGAAAATCGTTTGTACACAAACTGAAATACAATCATATGACCTAACTAGCCGTAAGGTATGTCGAGAAAGATCTGTACAATTCTGCATTAAACTTAATTTTTTACATAGACAAGAATGAGTTTTATGGTGGTGTATGTCCATCCATGGGATTTGGCTGAGCGTTTACTTTGCACTTAAAGATAACCATCGAGAAAATCGTTTGTACACAAACTGAATACAATCATATGACCTAACTAGCCGTAAGGTATGTCGAGAAAGATCTGTACAATTCTGCATTAAACTTCATTTTTACATAGACAAGAATGAGTTTTATGGTGGTGTATGTCCATCCATGGGATTTAGCTGTGCGTTTACTTTGTACTTAAAGATAACCATCGAGAAAATCGTTTGTACACAAACTGAATACAATCATATGACCTAAACTAGCCGTAAGGTATGTCGAGAAAGATCTGTACACTTCTGCATTAAACTTCATTTTTTACATAGACAAGAATGAGTTTTATGGTGGTGTATGTCCATCCATGGGATTTGGCTGTGCGTTTACTTTGTACTTAAAGATAACCATCGAGAAAATCGTTTGTACACAAACTGAATACAATCATATGACCTAACTAGCCGTAAGGTATGTCGAGAAAGATCTGTACAATTCTGCATTAAACTTCATTTTTACATAGACAAGAATGAGTTTTATGGTGGTGTATGTCCATCCATGGGATTTGGCTGAGCGCCATTGAAGCCTTCCGCTCAGCGGGCTGGCACAATTTCTCAGATCTTTTGGGGAGGTGTAAAAATTTCTTTTCTTTGTGAATTATAAACATATCTGCAGTAAATTTTGAAATTTGATTGAAATTTTCGTGAAAACTCAGCGAAACTTGGGTTTGCAAGGAACATGTACGTGGAGTGCTATACTCCTTCCTTGTTAATAGAACACAAGGATGGGATCTTTACATTTTTTCAAATTAGAGTATAGAATTTATAAACGTCTGATAGCATTGGATATAACTTTGAATATCACAAAAAAGTAAAAATTGAAATAGTGGCTAACTGTAAACTAATATTAGCAATTTAGAAACAGCTAAAACAAAACTACTTATTTGCTTCCAAGTCTGTACGGATAAATCTGCTCTAGATTAAAGCGACTAGTGATTTTGAAATTACTTCAAGAATTATGTTACCTTTAGCATGGTTAGCTTAGATTAAGATCTAACTTTTTCAAAAGGAAATAAACAATTACAAAAAAAATTAATTAAGTATTTCACTATTTTTAATAATAAATTCAACAAACAAATTATCGTTTATACTTTTCCTATCTAGGTAGTATCCAGTTTTCACAAGACGTTAAGTGTATATCCTCTAACTTCTAAACACCATTAAAGAATCGGAAGGGTTTGAGATTACCTTAATCTGTATTATTTCCAAATTATGTTTTGAATATTTTTCTAAACAGTTTTCTGAAATAAGTATCACAACTACCTCTCTTAAGTTGCAGTAGTGCACTCCAAAATCTAGATCTTTGGTGCGATCTATTTGTAATCTAACTGCATGGTCGACTCAAGGATTCAAAATGCTATGCATCAACAGCGTGGCTTCCTCCCTTCGTTGTCCTTGAATAGTTTCGAATTACTAAAAAATCAAGATTGCTGAAGGTAAATCCGTTTAAGAGCCGGATGGAGTGAAACGCCCTTTGAGGTTTCCCCCAAGGGAACAATGTTAAACCTTATTTTACAGATATAATTAAATATACACAATCGAATGTTTTTTAATTTCCTTGTAAAGTGTATACTTTTTGAACATTAAAACGATGAAGTACAATACTAGGTTGCGATTTTATTAATAATATATAAAAATATCAAAAATTAAATAGTATTTTGACGCCCATCAATCATATATTTTAAATGAGTCATGTGTCCCATACTTCTATCGTTAAAAATATGATCTTAAAAGTGCTTGAGATTTAACGTTCTTATGGGTTAAAATCAAGGTAACAGGATTCGATTCAGTAAGGGACGCAACTACTTATTTTCTTCAGGTCAAATGCAGATCCAAAATATGGAATTAATTGCTGAGGAGTTAAAGCAAAAGTTCTTGCATATTTCTTGCGATAGTCTTCCCTTGTTTACCAATGGAAAATTTACAATTTTCCTTCCAACTCTAATGTCACTTCTTTTGATATGTAATCAGGAACTCAAAGATATCTCTTAGAGGTATAGAGATATCTCTTCTTCGCATGAAGGGTATCTCTTCATGCGTTCCTCTAAATAAGGGCGAGAGAGTGAATTCCGTGTTAGTGTTGCATTTATTGAACATTATTCTTCACCACAAACTATTGTTAAGTATAAAATAAATAAACTATTACAATCTACCTAGCATTTTATAAATTATTTGCTGTTAATAATTCTTAGAATAAATATCATATTTTAATTTTACAAAGTATTACGTTTACCTCTATGAGTTGTAGATATTTTGATTTTCTGAGAAGCGTAAAGGTGAAATTTTACAGTTTTCCAAACTGCTGTATAGGAAACTTACTGCACATTTATTTATCAGTTTTGATTTCTTTGTGATATTAAAAAGTAGTATTCGACCAAATAGTATAATAAACTATATATAAACCTTATTAAAATGTAATACCTGTCACATAACTGTAATTTTTCAGAAGAGAACTTTTTCTCAAATTTATTATCAAATTTTAATAACATTGTTGAGCATTAAATTATACCCAAATAAATCAAAATCAAACAAAATTGTTTATAAGAACTGGGTTTCATGAAACTTCATGTAATTATTGGGACAATTTTCATTATTGTATAATTAATTTGAATGTTTAAATTACATTTTTCAAAAACACATTATATTTGAGGCATCCGCCTGATACTGACATTTTGTCGATGTAGTACGATTATTGTTATATATTTCAATTTATTGATGAGGTTAATTTATTATAAAAAGTATAACAAGCTTCCAACTTGAAGGTTTTTTATTTAAAATGAATAATAAATTTAACTACAATTGTTTTGTTTATTAATATGATATATTACTAGTAATTATTGCATTAGTAACTATAACTATTGGAAAAAAGAATTATTGAATTTCATTATGGAATTTTGATACACTGTTTTTTCTGATTAATATTATTTGAAACGTAATAAGTAATCCTTAAACAACGTAAACCTTTTTGACATAATACAATACAGTGTGGACATAGTGTTGTATACTTTTAAAGATTTTAAAAGGTATAAAACAAGACGTAGGCATAGTGTTGTTAACTTCTAAGCAATCTAGTGGATAAGACATTATGAGATATTCAGTTGTTGTGACTTTAACAGGGTACTCTTACTTGGTTGCCAAGTTCCCAGCAGAAGTCAAAAGAGTAGCTCATATTTTACCTGCTAAATTAGTAAGTAGTAATAAGAAGTAGACAACACTTTTGTAACGTGTCACTTGCTGAACTTCAGGCTGAGCTTCTTCTTCCGGATCTTTAAAGTCAGGATCTTCTCCGTGATTTCACCGATTTACAATTTCTTTGCTCGACTATCCAATGCTCCTCTCCCAAGTGAATTTCCGTACTCCATCAAGGATTCGGTGACTTGATCTGTTTGACAGGCGTCACTACTCACGTGGTCATGACTTCCATGGCCCGATTACGAGAATAATGAGACTGGGGAAAAATTTCTACCATACCAGTCATTTCTTCAATGCCTCAAAATTTCGAAGAAGAGTCCTGAGGGTCTTCCAATATGCTTCTGAATATTTATAATATTCAATATTGATATTATATTGAAGCCAAATTATGTTATATGTAATAGGTTGCACATTACTCTCTATGTTTTCTGTAATTAATATTGTTTATAGTTTTTACTTTGCACACCATTGCAAACAATAAAATTCATTTACGTATTTATATACAGGTTGTAAATAAAGTCCCACGCTTGATAATTCCCGAAAGATTACAGGTAAAGCAATAAAACTTGGTAAATTACTGCACCTATACATCTACTCTATAAGTAACTACCATTTTTTGTCATGTAATGGCCACGATGGCCCGCAAGGAGTCAGAAGAAAATCGTAAATGAGAGTATAGGACGAGTAGTACATCAAATAAAAGGTCTTTATTAGTAGAGTACACTGCCGCAAATCTGACCTCAAAGGGTTCAATCTTTAAAAAATTACGCTGATCTAAAGTTTGAAAAATTTACAGTATATCGCCTAGTTTCAAACCATGTATCGTCCTGTTCTTAGACAGTTTAATATTCTTATATTGGCTCAAGTTGTAAAAGTTCAACTTTGTAAATGCGGGCCCATCCTCTGTACATGTCAACAAATGGTAGTTACTTCAAAGAGTAGATGTATAGGTGCAGTAATGATGTATCAAGTTTTATTGCTTTACCTGTAATCATTCGTGAGTTACCAAGCCGGTGCTGGACCTTTTCACCCTGTGTAATTCGTTACAGGTTACTGTATATTCCTAATGGATTGTTATAGATTATTATCCATTGTTATGTAATTAATTTGTAGTTTATCGTATTTTTTGTGTTATTTAATGTTTGTAAATATATTATATTTGCCATTGGAATGAAATAAAAATAAAAACAATGTATCTACAAGGACGTAGCCAGCCAGGGGTGCAAGAGGTTTAGACCCCTCCCCCAATTTTAAATAGTTTCAATTACTATTTTAGTAAACGACTGTTATTATTATTATTTAAATAATTCAGTATTACTGACATGTACTGCTGAAAGATCGCTCTTAACATATATATAAGGGTCAAGAACTTTTTAAGGAACAAAATGGGGCCTTAATTTGTACTCCACTTTGGGAAATATCAGTTTTATTTATATCATCATTTATATCTATTTATATCAGTATTATACCCTCCCCCAAAATTCTTTCTTGTGTGTCCACATTGGTGTTGTTTACCTCCCAACTAAAAGTACACCTGGTGATATTTCCTACTGCGTACTTTCGCTATTAATGATGTCTGGGCTAGTGTTCTAGCAACCACTATGAACAGCAAGAAAAGTTCATCATGGACATAACTCAACTCAATTTCATAAAAAATGGACATGGTGTTTTTTTACCTCCGGGGAAGAGATTTACATCTAGGTCATGACGTAGATGTCGTATCGGCTCGTACTGGATGTGGTATTTAGGCACCATCTTTAGACACTGCCCCGTGGATTATCGCAGCAGCAGCACATTTTCGTACCTCAAACAGGCACTGGTATTCTCCTCCTACTATTCCATCTAACAATTCTGTCACATACAACAATTTTAAACAAATTATAAAAATAAATAATAGTATATTTGTCCTTACTCTTCTTAGAGTAAAATTTTAAATGCAGCATTACGTTCAGTGTGTGCAGTGTCTTATAATATATAATAATACAAACTTATAATATATACAAACTAAACTAGCCGTGATGTACAACTTTACGGTTTACGCAGGAATATTTAACCACAACTTAAAATTAATGATCTTCCCATAATTGATCATCTTTGATTCGAAACAATACAATGTGTAATTTAACTAACAAATGAGCAAAGCGAAGGATTCACTAAGAAAATCCATTAAGTGCCACTAGAAAATCAAAAGGTTTTACAACGATAGTTGTTTTACATTATTATTAAAACTCAAATTATACTACTACTTCCTTTACCTTGTACCTGATATAACACTGAAGAACATCATCATTAAGTAAAGACAATATAGAAACATTTTCAGCTTAACCCATTTAAACATAATTCAATCAATAAGTTCAATTCCTGCAAGATGATCATTAAAAAAACTAATATCCTTTTGCTTCAATTCACTTCTTGTTCTTATCGTGTATATATACCATCACACCTTTAAAACACTTTAATTTATAGGTTTTAAATGTATCTTTCTTAACATTATTATTCTTCCTGTAACAGTAAAACCATTATTCAATAATATTCACAAATGTGCCATCGATGGTTTAAATTCCAGGAATGCTAGGAAATTCACCATGCAACAATCTACGTCCACCATCAATCTCCGGCCATCAACAACCTGTGTACCCCGAACAGTGTACGTTACAACGGTTTACGTTCAACGTCAATTAACATTCCATCAATAACCTACGTTCATCAACAATTCAATGTACGCTCATCAGCAATTCACGCCTTCAAGAATATAAAAACCAGCATCAACAACCAACAATCAACGTAACATCCAAAACACTAAACATTGGTGAAAAAATAGAATAAATAAAACTAAAAAAAAATGAAATAAAAGTTCTCAAAAGAGGTAACATATGCGACAGAGAGGGATAGGAAAAGAAATATAAAAATAAACGATGTTTGATAAATTTTAGCTAAACTTATTTCCATTTCATGTACAAATAGTTAAGCACAAAGTTGGTAAAAGCAATATTGTAGTCAATATACAGTTTTAATTGATTGAGAAAGTTGCCAGAAAAAGTTAAGAACAAGGTATACTCACTTAAATTCTGTTAACTTCTCGCAAAACTTGAATTATTATTCTTCTATGATAATAATTCATGGTGAAGAACGAAACACACCTCTCGAGTTGGCGCCTGTTACGGAACAGAATACCACTCCACAGGGTTTGATCACTAATGTCTTTAGAGAGCTATCTAGTATTGTAAACTCATTTGCATAGTAGGATGGCTCTAGAGAGAAAATGGGAGTTTGAAACCTGTCTGACCAGTTGCAAGTCAATTTTCTTTGCCATTGACGCGAATAGTGTCACTGAAAATGCCGTAAAACTTTACACTTAGTAGTTATTGAATACTTCCCAACAACCACTTCATAAAACGTTTTCCCTTGTTCACCAAGTCAATCCCTTGATTCTCTAATTTATAGTTTACCTTTTTACATGCATGGGGAATGGTGAAATTTCTATTTTAACCCGTCTTGATATACATATATTTTATTTATATTTAGATCTTAGATGTTGTGGTGCTGCTAGGTTTTGTAGATTTTATTTAAATTTCTATAAATACAAAGTGGAACATAAAGCTCCTATTTTAAGAAATATCCAAGCAAATTTTGAGTTGCTGAATTTTAGAATCACATGAACGGCGCAAACCCCTGTTTTTGTAAATCAGCAATCAGCCAGAATCAGAGTTTATACAAACCCACAAACATGGTTCATTTGTAAAAGTTTTAGTTTCCCGAAACAGGAATACAACCATATAACCTATAAAAGTTGTGAGTAGGCTAAACATATTTCAAAGTGAATTTTTCGAGCAATTCGGAAGATTTTAATTTGATACCACTAGTTAAGATTACACATTTTTCAAATATTAACTTTTATTCTTCGCCTAGACATCCGTTGTCACGGAATTCATCGTCAAGTGACTCCATAAATAAATAAAAATTTACATGTATCAAAATAGTATAGACATTTGGAAATATAGAGGCATTTGAATTTCTTCATACCAATGTATGAAGAAATTCAAATGCCTAAAATTATATTCTACTCTTATCTCAAGAGTAGAATATAATTTTCCATAGGTCCATCTCCATTATGTATATATTTTTTAAATTTTGTTGTTAATGTAAAATGTTTCCCAAAGCATTGAAGTGTGTTGTATGTGTAACTTATTTTTATAATTCTCTATTAAAATAGTTTAATAGAGATATGTCCAGATTCAATTCAGTGTTTCGTAATAGCAGATTTTTAGTTCTCCCACATTTTTACGAGTATATGTGCAAAACTGTTCTTTAAATCGTGTTTTGATGTTTCTTTTTGTTTGGTAATGTAAAACTGATCACAGTCGTTGCATTTAATTTCATAAATTCCTGTTTTGTTTTCAAATGAGTTTTGTTTTTGGGATTTCCTAATATAGTATATAGTTGATAGTTAATTGTTTGTTTTATAAGTTATATATAGATTTGTTCGTTGTTTTTAAAGGCTTCTGTAGCTATAAAAATAAGTTATATTTTCCAAAAATAAAAATTAATATTGAAAAAGTATGATAAATACGAGTCGTATCAAAAATTTCAGGTTGATTAAATCGATACATGTCACACATTTAATTACTTTTTATTTACAAATATAATACAGAATTTCAGATAAAAATACATTATAAATAGAGAACTAGTTGTTAATTTGTACTTTTCTAAACAAAAACAAATACAACATCCACTTTTGTTTTGTTAATACTCGTATACAAAAAGGACATAAAATGTATCATTTCCAATTATATATATATATATAGATCTTAGGCTATTATACAATATAAGGTTAAAAAAGTCTTAAGTAGTATGACCTTTTTTAGTCTTGCTCTTATATTTGTTCTGTATTCTAAAATTATTCTATTCAATTCATACAACTATGGAAAAAGGAGACTTTATAGTTCCTCTTGTGTGTGTGTGTGTGTGTGTGTGTGTGTGTGTGTGTGTGTGTGTGTGTGTGTGTGTGTGTGTGTGTGTGTGTGTGTGTGTGTGTGTGTGTGTGTGTGTGTGTGTGTGTGTGTGTGTGTGTGTGTGTGTGTGTGCGTTTGTTTGCTTGTATGTTTTGCATAAAAGGAGAACGTTTTATACATATTAAAATGTAAATATTAATACTTCCATTTGTTAAAAACAGATCAATATATAAAGAGGAGTATCTTAACAGAGAAGTTTATGTGCTATTTAAAATTATACTACTTATCTAAAACTAGTTCATAAAGTTGAATAATATTAAAATATTAAAAAAAAAAAAAAAACAGATAACAAATTATTGAGAAAATTAGTCTTTTTTAGAATATTGTGTGTTTTAGACATTTATTGTTGTTGATTTAAAGTTTCTAAATTGGCAATTAGGTTAATATTCCATGAGACCATTGACATAATGGTGGGAATGGAGCAAAGGGTCTACAAGAGAGCTCTAATCTATAGATTTAGAGCATTTTCAGATATTATAATATCTAAAAATATTAAATACATCTCGGCTATAATGATATTAGTTCAAATAACCTGTAATGTATTGTATATACATATACAATATCTACATAATATTGTATATATCATACTATTTATATACAATACTATGTATCATATATATATATATATATATATATATATATATATATATATATATAATACTATGTGTATATACACACTATGAGAGAGGTTTCAAAGTTAACTAATAATATCTGCTTTCACATTCTTCTTTTAAAATCTAAACCTGAATAGACTTGAAAAATCTTTATAGAACCTGATTATCGAACTTATATGTAACACTGTGAGGAGGTTTCAAAGTTAACTAATCACACCTGCTTCACATTGTTATTAAAATCTAAATCGGCCAGGGTTTGAAGAGTTTTTATAGAACCTAAGTATCGAACTCATGAGAATCTAAAGGTAACTTACAATTATTTCATAATATAGACATTATATTACAGATTAGTTATGATATTAGATTGCTTAGTTTATTAGGACGGTCGGTATATATGAATTCGTAGAAATTGCAAACATAAAATTGCAGTTTATTTCCAACGACCAATAAAACCATACACAAAAATGTGTAGTTGCATAATACATTTCACAAAATCTTCAATTAATATGATGGCGGTTTTGAAGAATTCAGTAATTTGGGTGAACTTTACTGTTTACACAGGAAATAAACCATTTATACGGACAATGTGCGCTGAGGTCCGGGCGATCATTTCAGTTAGTTCTGAGGCACAACGCTAGAGCTGCGCAACGTAACTTACTGTTAAAACATTTACCATCTGAACTACTTAAGCCTTTCACTCCACAGATGGCAGTCCGAGCACCTTTTCCATGGATCAATTCATAGTATTGCATTAGATCTTTTGTCTTCCTAATACAATCAAAGCTATGTAACTCATATGATACACCATAGATATAGCCATAGTTCTAGAGGACTAAGGAGACGATCCATTTTTGAAACTGTTGCACAATTTTCGGAAGGACTTCTCTGAACCTTTTATTGCTGTATAAGTGTTTCAACACGTCAAAGCTTTTGATCTGCTCTGCTGACAAGTCTCCGATGGTGACTGCGCCATCACTCCCACTCCTGACAAACGGAAGAGTCCCACTGATGGTGAGAAGCACGAAGTCGACAGCTGCGCGAAGATCGTCCTCCATCTCTTGCTCGGACAGACGCTCTAGACAGCCCAGCTGCTCTAGGCTGGAGTTGAGAGTATGCCGGTAGAGAGTGAACAGTTCCTTCTGTCTGTACTCTCTCACTTCCTCATTTGCACTGGTCCACAAAAAGAAGAGGAGATCTTGCACCGGTGAGCCCCACCTAGATACCTGAAAATCGATAAATTTGACATCCACCACTTCTCCAGAGTTCAATTTCTTGAATAATAAGTTGTTGATCCACACGTCCCCGTGGTTTAGTACATTCAAGCCGTTAGCCTTGGGTTTGCAGAAATCCGTTATTGACTCTGCTACAAGATCCGCTCTACTCAATACCAACTCCGTAGCAAGTTCACATCCTTCCATCTCGCCGAGAGCATTTTTGAAATACTTAAGAGCAGACTTCGTGAAAGGTAGATACATCACGTTTCTACTCGTGTATCTCATATTTATCCCGAGTTGTTTCGTCAGTTCGGGATCGTCATGATTGCACGCCACAGAAGCCGCGTGGAACTTTGCCAATGTCGTGTAAACAATCTTACAATGAGCAAAATCCAACTGTTTGAATTTGTCACACAGGACGTACCCTTCCTCCAGCAAGTCTTTCAAGACCATTCCGTTTTTTAAAGGGCAACGAAACAACCTCGGTCCAAATTCGTAATTGATTATTTTACTGAATTTCGGCAAGAGTTCCTTATATATTCTTGGCTCCTTGGCGTAAAAATCAGCTTTATCCAAGTGCTTGGTGATGACCCCTTTCGATATTGGCACTTTAACGATGAACGAGTTGACCTGGATGTCCGATCCTGCGACAGAGTACTCGACGCTGACTCTGAAGAGATGACTCATGTAGTTGTTGCCTGCTGCTACCGCCGGGCTGACCGAGAACTTGTCGATAGTCACGTGACTTCCATCTTCACCTTGCAGAGCTGAGGCCAGGAAAGTCGCATCCAACCAAGCTGGACATTCTTCTGCCATTTTACCTGAAAGCAATAAGTATAACAAATTTAATACATATTTGAAATTTCTAACCTTTAATTTATCAAAAGAAATCAAATCACATTTATTTCCACAAATTACTGAAAAAAAAAACAGAAGAAAATATTTTATATTGAAAAAGAAAACAAATGTAGCATTTGGATATCTAATGGTAATAAGATATACAATAATATTCAAGTAATACAATTAATTCAAAATAGTTGACATTAAATAATTTAACGCTAAATAATATTAAAAAAGCTTCACAGAAATCACACAGAAATTTAAGCCATATATTGAAATGAAGATATATTGTAGAAATATTGTAGAGAAAGTAAACAAAACAAATAAAAATATTGAGTGAACAAAAGTTAATAAAAATAGGATAGTTACTTAACCCTTTCACTGGATAATTTTCAAACATGGTGATAAAAATTTAATTTTTAGTATATGAATTCTTTAATTTTTTTTTTATAAATTTTGATGTAAAAAATTTTAACGATCCAACTTCCGGTTACCAAGATATGGATCGTCTCATATATGGGACACATCCACATAAAGGTCGCTTATAGTTAAGATAATTTTTTTTAAAATTAACGATTGTGTTGGGTAAAAACTGCAATAAAACGCAACGTTTTACATTATTTTTTCAATTTATTAGTGTACAATTACTTGCCACTGAGTATAATAATAAAAAACCTAAACTAAAATATCATATTTTTGGTTTATTTCAAAAAAGTTTACAGTAAATACAAATTTTTTACAAGTTTTTATAACTAGGGGTAGCATAAAATGTTTTTGTCATTACAGTTTATAATTTTCCAATAATGCTGCCCACTTTAGCACACTTATTTTGCTGTGGAATTAAAAAAAAACAGTTCCTGTTTTCTAGCAACACACAAGTTGACTGAGCACTTTTTCTTCAGAACGGATCTTTCTATCTTTAGTTTAGAGAGGAGGGGGTTGGGGACAATCCCGTCAGTCAGTTGTCAGTTAGTCAACAGTGATAAGTGACTCGGCTTCCTCACTGCTGACAAGAATAAAAATCTCCTTGACATTTTTCTTAAAAATCTCAAAAGAGGTAGAATCGAACAGCTTGAAATTTCTAAAACAATTAGAATAATTTCGACATAAAATATTGGCTAGATAAAAACTGTTTGTTGTCGCAAATGATTTGTGTTGGTGAATAGTATTAATTCCAACTATATTTGCATATCTTGGGTTATAAAAATGTAGGATTAGATTAAAAATTGAGCCGAAATGTTTGTAAATATGAATAAAGAAGATTTTAATAAAATGATTTAATTCTTTTTAAACAGGCTGTTGAAGTGGCGAACCTTCAATATTTTTGCTCTGTAGCACATTTGACTAGTTCTCAATGATCCCCCATCTGATAACGATTACCTATATTAGTGTCAGAGTTAACTTGCGTATCTGAGGTAGGTTAAAAGAAGAGTTATGAGTTATGAAATTAAACTAGTAAATCACTGAGCAGTATTAAAATTAAGATCAATTGTTTTTACATTTTACCAATTAATAGCGGATGAGGATGCTGAAATCCCCAAATAACGGTAAAATAGAATTTTGGTTGGCTGTTTGGTCATTGTTAAACGAATTCAACACATTTTTCGTTAGTCATCTGTTACTTCTGAAACACTTGTTAGCAACATTGTTAACAACTAAACACATTCTCTGGTCGGGATTTTCAAGCTTATGTTTGCATAATCGAATAAGGGATAGGATTAATCGATTATCGGTTGAATAATCGAACTCAATTAATTGTTCTCAGGAACTACTATTGTACTGATCGCGAGAGAAAAGAAGAGACCTGGATTCTGGCCTATCTGAAATTTGCAGGCGCTACTACTAGTATGTTGCCGCGCCTTGTTTCGTAATTCCATTATTGTTTCATTGTTCCATTGCTATGATAATCAATTCGCAGGGTTGGCCGTAGGGCGAAGCGCCTGAAATTACCGCGCGGCAACATACTAGTACACAGCTGTGCGCCGGTACTAAAAAAATCCGGCCGGCCCTGGAGATATACGGGCCAGGTCTCTTCTTTTCTCTCGCCATCAGTAGACTACTGATCATTGATATCATAGTATTTATTCGCAATCGAGTTTTAAAATATCAGATCCACAGGTTCAAGTTTCAGATCCAGCTCTTTCATAAAAGGTAGGACTTAATTGATGCAGGTAGTAATTTTTGCAGTCAATGGTTATGAAATTTGACGCACATTTTTTAATAGAGATTTATGTGTAATGGTGCCCATTCAAAAAAGAGCTACTAAAAAACTAAAAATTTAGGATAGCCGAGCAAATAGTGAGGTTCGTGTTATTCCAAATGGAACCGCTACCTGTTTGGAAATCCTACAAAAGCAAGTTTAGAACATATATGTAGTTTACAGGGCAAATAAAGCGGTAGAAGTCATTTTGGACAAAGTAACTTCAGATCCAACTTGACTTCAGATCTCAAATTGACTC
This sequence comes from Homalodisca vitripennis, assembly GCF_021130785.1. Classification (NCBI taxonomy): domain Eukaryota; kingdom Metazoa; phylum Arthropoda; class Insecta; order Hemiptera; family Cicadellidae; genus Homalodisca; species Homalodisca vitripennis. The sequence goes on along the minus strand of NC_060211.1, from coordinate 39,555,526 downwards.
TAGGTTTCATATTTTGATTATACTAACCGATATTTGTTAGCAAACCAATAGCCTACTTATTTATACAATACAAGAAATAAATCCATACACTTCATTCCGCGTCATAAACAGTAGGCTTGGATAAAATAAAGTAAATTCTGTATATAGGTCCAACAAGGTTAATGATTTACCGACTTTCGGTTTTAAGAATTGCCGAAGTTTGAGTGTTTGTTTATCAAAACTTGAATAATTTCTCGTAGAGAATAAATTGTGGGTTACAGATGAAATTGATTTCGAACATATAGTTTCTACTAAATTTATAGATTGTGATCCAGGATAGATTTTGTATTCTCAATTATTCTTAAGCACGAGTATTATTAATAATATAGTATTAATGTGTAATTTATCAATGGTTTTAAAAATGTATTCTGGTAATACAACGTTTGACTATGTCCCACGCATTTTAACAATAAACTGGTTTTGATTTATTCTTATTTTGTGGTTTCCTAGATAGGTATGCTCGTTCACATTATAAAATGCATTTGGTTCAAAACAGGTTTAAAACTAGTTTCAGCCTTGTGCGTAGGTTTGTTTTTTATACGTTTTGGAGGCAAGTTAGAAGTAAACACTTGCCCGTGAAGTGAGGTGTTCAAGTACTACGGGTTTTTTGCCCTCAGTCGGGTAGACATCACTGCCTCTAGAATCGCTGGAGTGTAAGTTATGTAAGACATAAAATATCAGGTTTTTTTTAATAATGTAGAGACTTGTCTTGTCAAAAGTTGTAAACAATTTTAAAAAACTGGCCTCCACGACTTTGAAAGTCTTTGCGATGATGCGGATAGTTTTTTTATTTTTTTATTTTATTTTTATTTTTTTTTTTTTTTTTTTTGAGCGCTCTCAGAACTTGTCGGTTTATGCAACCTCCGAGCTTAATGGTCTTAACACTCCATTATCCATTATATTTATGGACAGGCAGCGTAATCAGCAGATAGTAAATGTGTTTTTCATCACGTGCAAAAAACAAGAATAATGAGTATAATGATTTATACACATTTAAACAGGTGATAGTAAATATTTTTTGTTATTCATCTGCCAATCAGTTACACTTTCCAAATGTCATGTGCAAAGGCTTTTCTTTGTCTGGTTTTGTTTTTATTAATCAACTACTGTACAACTCCATCATTTACTACATTTTAAGTCTGTTAACTGAAAAACTAAGGACTTCGACTTTAGTTTCCTTTTAGACTTGTGATTTTTCCACAACGGTCTTATTTTAAGTGTTACTGAAATGTAGAAGCAATTCAGTCAAATATAGAATGTTGCAAAGATATTTGTTTGCAGAACATGTTTAAACGAATATGCTCATGGTGTGCCTGGTTTTCAAAATAAAATTAAGTGAAAAACTGAGGAAAACTGCTAGTTTTGTATTAGGGACAGCCAAGCAAAATTCTAACTCTGTAACTTTAATTATTCCTAATTTACAAACTATCAATTGCATAAAGGTTTACTTAACATTAGACGAAATAGCTAACCAACTTGTATGTGCTGTTCGTGTAAGTTGTAACATTTGCCCTATTTCTTCTTCTTCGTCTTCTATGGGGCGGCCTATTGCCATGTACTTAAGCCTCAAGGGCCTTTTGCGCACCCCGGAAGCACGCCATACGGCCGACCAGTCTACGGTTTCAGCAGTTCTACAAACCGCCCAAAACAACCGATCAGGTCCTCCTGGGGAAATTCGCCACCCTTGTCCAAACAATTAAAGATGGCGTACCACTTCCTTGCTGTTGCAGGACACTCAAAAGCAGGTGTTCAGCAGTTTCCTCTTATAAACGAATCACCTCTTAAAATGGTTAAAGTATATAAATGAATCTTTATAGTAAACCCCATTGTCTTCAAAATACCTAAAATAAGAGCAAATGTTCAGCAGGAGATATCAGTTTTAAGTTACAGATTACTTGCTCCAACATTATGCGGTTACTCCAAGGAGGTAGCCAGCGAGGGGATCCAAGGGGTCCGGACCACCCAAATTTTTAATTGAAAATTTCAATTACTTTTTTAGTAAATAATTATTATCAATCAAGAATCAAGAATCAAGAATCTTTATTTTCCAAAGTACATTACAATAATAATTTGTTCACACACAAAAATTACATCAAAAAGTATATAAAAGTACAATGGATAGGCACCTCTGAGCTATTAGCTGAGTTGAGGTTGCCATCACTAATTATTTTAGGCAGATGGGCCTGGCAGCTCCTCTTTCAGAGTAAGATATACATAATTAGAGTAATGAATAAACCATACCAATATTTAAAACAAAGCACAAAATTAAGTTGTATTTCATAATGAAATTCAATACATTACATTACCACAACATATAAAAAATAAAATTACTACATAAATTCACATTACACATACATACATATACATAAATCCACACACATACACATACACACATACAGATACATATACATTTATACACATTCACACATACATACAAATACACACACATAAACATAAATTTACAAACACATACATTACTGAAAACATATAACACACATACAAAACACACTACAAAGATACTCAGACAAAATAGATAAAGATGTAACCATTACACACTCATACAATAAAACAAGTCTTCAACAAATATCTAATTTATGAGTCGCTCTACATCAACAATTGTAAAAAGCCAGCATTTCAAACTTCGTATGAATGTACCCAATGTTTTCGACGAGGACACATCGAAAGGTAATTTGTTATAGAGCTTCGGAGCTATGAATGTATAAAAACGCTTGTAGACTTCTAATTTAGGAAAAGGGAATAGTTACTCGGTTTAAAATTTGTAACCTAATCGAGTGAACATTTACATTTCCCAGTGTGTGTGGCCGCCTCTTGAGAAAAATATCCTGAGTACCCTATAAATGTACAAATATCTAAAGCGGAAGTATTCCAAGCTGAATATAAAGAGGAAAAGAAGAATCACGCCGATTAGCCCTGACAATAACCCTAATGATCTTGTTTTGATTTATAATAATAGGTCGAATAATAGAATAATAGGCTCCTCCCCAACATGAAATACCATATTGTAATTTAGAGTTAATTATAGAATAGTAAATAGTTTTCAAGACAGATATTGGACATAAATACTGAAGAAAATAAAACTTCCTCAATGAATTGTTTTAAATAGTTTTTTACATTCAAAATGTGTTCCCTCCAATTACACCTTTCATCCAGAATAACCCCCAGATACTTTATTTGTTCCACCCTCTTAATTTTAACGCAACCCTGACATGGATTTTCTCCCGAAAATTAAGCATTGCTTGCATTTAAAAAATATATCTTGTTGTATGTCTTTTCTATTTCTTAGAGAAAAATTCATAAACTTCGTCTTTACGCTCAAGACCATCCTATTTCTAGCAAACCACGTTTTCAATTTGTCAAGGTCTTCTTGCATTACGCTATACACTATTTGACTATTTATAGTGGAATAGCAAAGGGCAGTGTCATCTGCAAAACAAGTTAGGGAAACCCGATAGATTTCCATTACACAAGCTATTAATATAGACTAAAAATAGTATTGGACCCAAAACAGACCCTTGTGGTACTCCAAATTTAATCGGGAGAGTTGAACTGACGGAGTTCAGAAATCTTACACATTGAGATCGGTTTGTTAGATAGCTCTTAAAACCATTCATAAGGGATACCTCTAACTCCAGCTACCCAAAGATAGTCTAGTAAAATTTTGTGATCCACGGCATCAAATGCCTTAGTTATATCAATAAATATTCCACTGACCAATTTACCACTGTTAATTCCTTCATAAAACGTCTGAACAGAACTTTAAAGAGAGCATCTTCAGTAGATTTTTTTGCCCATAAACCCAAATTGATTTGCACAAAAAAACTTATTAGAATCTAAAAAACTGAACCAACCTGATTTTCATAATCTTTTCCATTATTTTAGAGACAACAGATAAAAGAGAAATCGGTCGATAGTTATTGAGATCTTTATTGGAACCTTTCTTGTGAAGTGGGACAACTAGTGCAGTTTTTTTTAAAGAGATAGGAAAGATACCAGTTTCGAAACTAAGGTTAATTAGAAATGCCAACACAGGAGACAAGATATGACCCATTTTTTTCATTACATGCGCTGAAATACCATCAATACCAGGAGACTTGTTAGACTTTAAACTGTTGATAACAGCTAGAACTTCTTCAGAACTAGTAGGGATAGCAAAAAAAAATGAATTATCCGAAAACTTAGCAGGAAAACATTGGGTGTACATATGATAATCAAAGCCATCAAAACAGTCAGATTCGTTCATTAGGTTTTCAACTGCATTAACGAAAAAAAGATTGAAACTCATTAGCGACAGCTTGACAGTCTGAGATAAGTTCTGACTTATTCAGTCTGAATTATTATTTAAATAATTCAGTATTACTGACATGTACTGTTGAAAGATCGTTCTCAACACAGATACGGGTTAGGAACTGCTTAAGGAACAAAATGAGGCCTTACTTTCTGCCAACTTTGGGAAAATATCAGTTGTCTTTCCCTAAATCTTTTCCTTGCTACGCTATTGGGCCACTCATCTTCAATAAGTTTAATTAAACCATGAAACCATCCACGCGTAAACCTAAATCAATCTTACAATCTGACTGTATGGCCCAAAATATGTTTACCAAAAAGAATTCTTCTTTTGTGTTCACTAACAATTGAAGGGATATCTACATTTTCATTCATTGGTTCTAAAACATCCGTCCTCACCTAATCGTATAATGTCCAACTATTACTTTTTGCAGATCATACATTTTTGGATTAGCACTGTTAAAAACAATCGTCGGATAAGTAAATAAATTTAAATAAGCTATAAATCAGCGCCAGCCAATCATAATACGATTGGCTATTTGGCTGTCACTTCAATTATTTATGAGTCTGAGCCAAATGTATTGGCGTCCATCTTAACTTTATCCACATAAGAAGAATGTTAAAATTCAAACACTTTCACGACCGGAAAAACAATTCAGCGTTTGGGTGTGTGTATTAGTTATATCTTGAAAAATGAGACACTTGTAATTCTAAGACCTAAAATAAGGGCGTAATAGCATTTGACATTATTCTTATTGGATCAAATTCAAGGTCGTTTCTCCAAGCAGGCTCTTGAGTGTATCTTGCTAAAATTATATTTTGCAAAAGCTATATTTTATATTTTTGCAAGCTCTCAGTTTCAGAGAGCATTCAAACTCCAAAAAAAAGCTATTCGAATAATTGCAAAAATAAAATTCAGAGAGTCGTGCAGGCAAGCTTTTAAGGAATTACAGCTGTTAACTCTCCCGTGTCTGTACATTTTAGAAACCACTTTGTTTTGTATGTATAAGTGTGCCTTAACCAGAGGCCGGACATACATACGCATGAGACACGAGGTAGAGAATTACTACGAACTGTAAGCCACAGAACAGTGGTTTTTGAACACCTGCCCTCACAGGCAGGTGTTAATTTTATTAACAGACTGCCCAATTCAATAAAAAATTCCCTAACGCCCAAGGCGTTCAAAAGGCGCCTTAAACATCTCTTGGTGTCACAAGCATTTTATAATGCAGGGGAGTTTTTAGCATTTAACTGGGAGACCGCCCAATTACACGACTGATTCTGCTGTTTAAAGTGGGATATATTGGCGAAGGATGAAAGGTGCATAAGTGTAAAATTGTATGTGTAAATGAGAATTTTGTGGTATGAATGTAAGAAATTTTAGATTAAAATTTGTGACGTTTGCTATACATTGTAATATTGTCGCTGCAATAAAGCTGATTTGATTTGATCTCTTTTAGATACCAACAAAAGTAGAGCACATAATGATCAATTTCCTTCTCAGGAGAACTGTTCTATCAATTTTACAAAACACAATGTTATGTGCTTATGGTACGAAAATCAACTCTTGGGTCCAGGCCTATTACTTATGACTAATGGAAAATTTTGATATTACAAACTGGTCTCAACATATATTAGATTATATAAACATCATAACAAACCTTACACGGGTTTCAAGGCTATCCACTCTGATTGTTGACGATAATACACTCAGCTGATCGAAAGTTAATTGCAACTTATAATGAAATGCTGCACACCGTTGCCAATGAGTTTATAATTGATGGTTTGATTTGCAGAAAACGCATTTATAACACAATTCTGGCATGGAATGAGTGATATATGTAGTAATTTATCTAACAGAAAGTGATAAGCAATATAGTAGTTATATCAAAGTTCAAAATTAAAATAATCATATATAAAACCTTAAAATATAAGCTTTAATAATAATGACCTTGTGAATAAAGGCAATTTCACATCAACGCGTAAAGTGAATAATACATACCCTGGTCTGAAATATAGACTATTGTTAGATTACACGGACATACGTCCACGACGTCTTCTAAAAGACGTCAAATTTAGATGGCGAAATCGAATTTTAGTTTGGAAAAGGATTTTTTTATATTAAATTCATAGCCCATTAAAACAACTTCCCTTATATTTTACATCTTGTCAATGAAGGTGCACTAATTTACAAATAATCTTAATAACCTTAATTTTGATTGAAAAATATTTTTTTTACAATGAGTAGGTAAGTATGTTTTTTTAATATCAAATTCCAAAAAAATATTTCAAATATTTTTACCCAACAAAAAGAATTTTAAAATTAATTTCTCTTAATTATTTCCTTACAACTTAAAAAAATATAAATATAATTACTAGTTCTTAGAGTAAAAAATTACTTACTCCAGTGCCGAATCCCCTCAACTGTTGTATTAGAAAAAAAACTAAGTTTATTGAAAAATAATTTGTTTTTCTATTATTAATCTTATTTAAAAATAGAAATATTAATATTGTGGACTATCTACATGTACTTAAGAGTATATCTACAGTATATGCGTACAGTACAGCTAATATCAATATATCTACCTGAACGTACCGTCGGATCCTAACTACTCTCAACTCGTATATGTACTACACAATGCTGTACCTCTAAATGTCTTTGAACAATTGGTAATGTGTAATATTGTAAGTACTGTATACACAAACAGTGCAGTACTTGATAGAAAGGAAAAGTATTGGAATGATTATTACTTCTAACATATTAAACCTATAGTGTAATATCTTTAGGGACCAATAAACGGATTACTTTCTTAGAGTTCAATATACCCCTCAATATACCCTCAATATACACTGACGTTCTTCCCACCCGCATGAAATGTGCCGTATTATAACGGTTAAATTTGTGTAGGGACAGTTTTATTATGCTATATAACCCTGACACCGGATAGAACAGTCGAGAGGGGCAAAACAGTCCAGGGTTAGGAAGGAAGATGTAGTTTCCAAGTTCGGACCCAAGTCAATGTAAAAACAAATGCCGAAGCAAATACAGCACCGATGATCAACGGATCATCGGAAACTCGGAAACAAACGGACATAAAGGGATGGCATTAGCATTTTTAGGACGAATGTCCCTCTACCTAAACGTTCCTTCAAACGACAGTTGCTTGTTTAATTCAAGCACGAAAATAAGGAACGCTGGTGCCAACGTACGTCAAGCGACTCAGCGGCCTCGAAAAGAAACGATAAAATAAAACTTCATTCAAACTCCTCGTTACTAGTAATACAATTGAACTCTATTCGTCTACTGATTTATTTTCTTGCTATATTTTGTATGTAAAATAATATTGTTATTGGCAGTTTAAGTACGGAATTTCATTTACTGATCGTATCGTTAATGACTCGGCTAGTGCAGGCAGAAGCGTGTATAGGCAAACAAAATAAGTACCAAATATGGTGCGCCTGAATTACCACCCCCTGGACATAGCACCCTCTCGCTACTGACGTCATTTGTAGGTTTATATTCTTATTATCTTAATAAGTGCGATAATTAATTTTATGAATATATTAATTGAAAGAATTAACTGAAGTAGAATAAATTATGGATATGATTGAATTAATTCACAAAGTCACGAGTGAAAAGTTTTACAAAAGTAGGACAATGAGTGGGAGGAATCCTAAGGCCTGCTATTCGGAGCACTTATTATTTAATAATAAGTTGTATGGTAATTTTGAAGAGAAAGGAGGCATATTGGAGAAACAAATTATTTCATCTTTAATCCGAAATTTCAACACAATCGTAGATAGTAGCTTATACGTGACAACGTCACAAATATCCAGGTAAAAACTATTTACTGTTAAATTAAATCTCTTAAAGACAAATCTGCTTGTATTTCTGATTGCATGGTAGGGGGTTGAATTCAGTGGTTGGGGCATGTCCATACGCTGAATAAGCACCCCTTTGAACAGGGGGGTGTTAATTCAGAGCATCGACCATGTCCATGCGCTGAATTATCACCCCCCTGAAGGGGCAAAGCCTGATGGGGTTCTTATTCCAGGGGGTGCTAAAGCAGCGTACCCCCCAAATACGGCTAGGACATACGTGCACCTTCGCGCGTCATACGGTGTAGCGGAGACTGCCCGAGTCAGCCAGGTACAGCGTACTTACACACCGTAGTACCTTAGCCCTCCGCTGTAAGGCGCTCCGCCTTTGAAGCGATCTCCAGCGGACTTATTCTGAAACTCCGTGGTGCTTGTTACCCGACCGAGCTGGTCTCCGCCAGTTGACGTCTTCTGCGTTGAAGTTGTGCTACCAGAGAGTAATATTGTATGTGAAAGAAATAAGGATCGTAACATTTCGTTAAACTAAAAAAAGTCCTTTCAAAATAAAAAAAAACCTACCCTTATTTAAGCCCCTGTAAAACATTAAATGTTACTGCATGGTTTTAAACACTAACAGATAACAGTGCCTCTTTGACAGGTTGTCTACGCCAAGGACTCCCCTCCCCACCAATACTTCCTGCTCCTATTTATATATGCTGTCGTCTAAGTGGAACCAGTCAATGTAATCCAGATTGTAAATATGTTTTTCGGGTTATTGATCAAACTTCAAAGCGGTGCCAATATCAGAATCTCCTTTTAAAACACTTGTTTACTTCCATCGTTTGTGTTGTAGATAACCTGTATCAAGTTTGTCCATAAATTACTCTATAAGTCTTCACCATTTGGTATATCAGGACAAATTGAGTAGAAGTGTCATATAAAGAGTGTAGTCCTATCTAGCTTAATTTTCCGCATGTCTGTTAGAAAATAATGATATCTTTGAATTGAATTAATATACAACGTCTAAACTTTGCAAATTGGTTAGTATAATAAGGACCTGTTCAGAGAATAATTTTCAAAAATATATCATACCAAGATTCAAAATGGAGGCCATACAAATGTTTCAAACTGTAATAGCTCAAAAACGGCATATTTGATTAAATTTTTATAAGAATAATGAAATATCGTTTACTGTTAGATAAACATTTTGATACCAAGTTTCACTATATAAAATATTATTGAAATACTAAACGTCAAAATTAGCGACGCCGACACTTTGTGCATTTTTCGTACGTTGCGATGAGTATTAAATTAGCGACACTGCGGCACTCAAAGGGTTAAAAACTAAGGAATATGGATATGACCATTTCAAAGATCAATATAATTTAAATAGTATTATATTAATTTAAATGACACAAACACGTATTGTAATACGTAATAAATAATTAGACTGGGTTAAGAGGCAAACTCCAATAGTGCTCTCCATGACGTCATCCTCTCGTTACTTATTCACCAAATGGCAATACACATGATGTACACTAGCTCAATATCTAAAGAGTTAGTTCTATCATGTTATTGGTGTAATCCGCGATTTAGAAAACCATTTATAGTGCAACTGTAAAACCCCATATGAGGAACTGGATGTTGATGGTGGACCATATGCGGAACTACTACAGTTTGGCCTCAATATCAATCAACCAGTATTTATCTCAGAAACATGATTCACATGCATAACAACCGTCAAAAATCAAAGTATCAGAGCTAAATTTTTGCACACTCCACCACATCAGAATCACACTCAAACAAACAATTCATGCAACTTTCATCTATTTTAAAAATTTCCACCTACATCGCTGAAATCAATCTCCTAATTGGGCGATCTCGCATAGTACCAAACATTTGGCAACATTATAAAAAGCTTCTGACGCTAAAAAGCGTTTCAAATGAGTTTTGAGCACCTTGGGTGTTGCGGCATTCTTTATCCAAAGGGGGCAGCTTGTTGGTGAAGTAAACATCTGATTTTGAGGACAGACGTTCTTAATACACGTTGGCTAGCTGCCACGTATGGGGTATGATTCTAAAGTGACTTATATCTCTCTGGTATATCTGGAAATATATTTTCAGATTTTTAATACTCAAAGTACATGTTTGGCATCACCGGACCTCGTATATTGCTAAACCAAAGATCGGCAAACAAACGAACAACACGAGATGAAAGAAGGGAGATGGAACAAAACACGGACAAGGTATTGAATGATTTCGTTCATTCACATCAGCAAATTGGATGAATTTACCACGCCAATGGAGGTTTTCTCACAAAATATATTTTTTTCTTTAAAAATATCTTTATTTATATTGAAACAGAAAGTCCATTTGAACAATTTCAAAAAAGAGTGGTACGTATTAAAATTTGTATTATATCCCCATTTTCAAATAATTCTGAAGTTCATTCAATTATTTAAGATAATATTTGTTATCTTTCGTCTGTTGATTTTTGTTTACTAAAGCTAATATACCAGTAGTTACTCGCAGCTTCACACTCAATTTACTGGGACACCATATTCATATCTTGTGTAGCCTACCGAACACTCCTGTGATAAGTGATGATCAGTACAACATATACCAATCTCCTGATCCATTTTCGAGAGTAGTGTGAAAGCTTTGAAGTGGAGGATGAAACACTTTTTAAAAGTATCACTGAAACATATCGAAGTGTTTTGGAAATATTGTTTGATATCTTATAGAATAGGTTCAATGAATTCAGTAGCACTTAAAATATTTTAGACCAGTGTGGTGGAATAAAGGTTAGAGATCCACTCCCAAATCCCTAAAAATCTTTAAAGATATAGGCTACTTATAAAAGTGCAACTTATTTTAAATACACAGTGGAATATTTTAATTTTCATTGGGTCTACCTAGTATATTCAAATTATGATTTATTCCATACCCCCAGTTTGGTGTGCTCTCCAATCGGGTACATCCCCCCAAAGGCAAGCTCTAGTTACGCCACTGACCACAGCAATTCCAATTCATTTCATTCCGTTGTCTTCTATTAGACACGGAACTATTCCATTGAAACGGTGGAAACCAGTTGCATGTAAGTGTTCTGTAATTAATATGGGAACTACTGTCCATATATAGGAGATGACAGTTTATAAATTATAAAATCTATTTCACAAATGTCCTTGATTTGCTATTATGAACAGTTCTTACACCGGTAGTTTTGCTGAGTAATGAATGTTCCATACATGTACACTGATTACATGACGTACGTTTGTGGCGGCTTCTATAATGGAACGATTCCCTTCAGTTAGAACACTTATTTAGTCTGATAGAGGATACGGATAGTTTATAATTTAGTGACACAAAAGAATGGCCGGAAATACCAACAAGAACCGTCTAGAAGGTCATGAGAACTTTTAGACTTAAGTAATACTCGCTACTAGTTGATAGGGCTAGCACATCGGTCGAAGTCAGTGATTAATGACTACATAATTTTATGGCAATTTTGAATGTGGCAGAGATTCTTGAATTATGGTTAATATGTTCAACAGATATGTTCTGTAATATATTTCTGAGAGAAACTTTGATTGCAAACCAAGTTAACAGTCCGAGCACATATTACGAGAACAGACTACGGATGTGTGTATAGTATTATTTTGGATCTGTAAAAACTTAATACATTTTTATAAGGTTTTTATTAGTTCACTGTCTCGTCTGTATGATAAGTACAAATTTTGTTATTGATTTTACACAAACTTTGTGAAAACGTAGATACTTAAAATTTTCAACATAGCTTAGACAGGAACGCACCAACGGGGTGGGGACGAACGGGACCGCCCCCCCCCCCCCCCAAGAGCTATATATTTCAAAATAATCGATCACCTAATAGTCTATTTTCTAAAAAAATAACATTTATGTTGAAACTTTGAAATAAATCACAATCAAATACATAAACTGAAACCTTGTAACTATTTAAATTTACGAAATACACGTCACTGCACTTGTAATAATATCATTCTTTCAAAACCCTAAATATTTGATTTTCACTGCCACCCTAGAACCACGAAAGTGAGGTTAGTTCTTACTATTTCTACTGGCTTTTACCTGTATACTTTAGTAACCGAGTACAAAATGTAACCGTCCTGATTTAGATTCGTTACAGAGTGCTCCTAAACTGGTACAGGTACATATTCCAGTTTTTTTGTTTTTGTTTTTTGTTTTGTTTGTTTGTTTCTCTTAGGGCAAGAAGCTTATAAATGGCACCTAGTCCTATAAGGACCTTTGCGTTTCTTCCAGAGTGACACGATATTCTGGATGGGTAAGGTTAGGGAGTAGGGGCCGCCTCCTATCGAGATCCATGAGGAAGAATTTAGGGCACTAATCTCAAAGTCATGTCTCCCCGGGAGAAGGGGAGGCCAGCTCTGAACCAACCTCTCCAGTCAAAGCAGGCAGGGGGTAGCACACCCTTGTTGAGGCTAGCAAGAACCTCTGAGATTAGGGAACGAACACCACCAACTCCAACAGTCATCTCCTACAGTAGACTAGACCTATCGAACCGCCCTTGCACCCCAGAATCTCGACATTTGCGGTTAGTGATGTGCCGCTCCTGGACATTCATAAGGTTGCCCAGATTTAATGACACGTCGGTTTTTGCTGTGCCCAGTGGTAGGTTCAACTGGAAGGTATAAACCAGCCAGAAGTGATCCCTGCTGGGTTACATGTTCCAGTTACTGCTACTGCTAAACCAGTCAGTACTTTTTACCAGGAACGGCGGTAAGAGTGTACAGTATCTATAACAGCAACCTGTACCGGGTACTTTCGGTTTGCGGTAACTTGTACTCTCTGTACAGGCGAGATATCGGTACAGAATGGACTCCCAATGTGATCAGTTATCACAGTAGTGAGTGAGTTACCGAACTCTGACCAGTTCTGCACAGTGTTAGTTCGTTGTCATTCGTTGTAACGCCGCCCTGGGCAGTCTGGCGATTGCGTGTTAAAACGATCAGTTACTGGTTACGGCGAATCAACAAAATCGCTCAATTTAATCTGTTTAAAAAAATGAATATTTGAATTTGTGATTTACAAAATTACAAGCTCAATATAATGAACAGGCTCCATAATGTGACCATTGCCGAAGTTTGTGGACCACTCGGTCAAAAATAAAAGTTAAGATGGTAGTTTAATAACAACTATTTTCATACTATTCTTAAATTTACCTAGCACAATTACAATTACAGTACATGTATAATTTATCTTGTATAGGCATTGGGTCTTAATCGGATCAAAATTGTTGGAGTTTGGTTGAAAGTCGTCAAAATCCGGTATTTTTCGTCTATATCGGTACAAAAACTGGAAGTTTTTGTTAGAAAACCGTTTAATGTATAGACACGCAGAAATAAACAAGCTAAATTTTAATTTAACTCTCGTTATTGTAGTTTTATTAGTTAGTTTGTGGTCAACTATCAAACTCAAATATGTACTATTTGATTCGCGAGTAGACGTCAAAATTTAGCTTAGGCCTTGATTTGTGATATCAACTTAATTTTTTTGTTAATGTTATGATTAAATTTTGTTTAGTTAAATACACATCATGTAAATACACATATAACGTTTCTTATGAGGCTGACAACTACGTACGTAGAAAAAATGTTTTGAGGTTTTAACGTGTTGATAGTATAAGAAAATACTCATTAAATAAGATTGACTTCATCTCGTTCAATTAATTCATTGTTACAGATCCTTTATTCGAAATTTTATTCTGTTACAGAAGAGATTGTTGACTAAAATAGACTAAACAAGTTTCAAACCTTTCTTCTCAATCTGGAATTGTTGAATAAACTTCATGAAGATATACGCAATAAATCACAACACTAACATTTAAGAACTGACTAAAACGTATTTCTATTACAGGAGCATTTTACTCACATAATACATTTATGGGTCAATAGACATTTCCATAAGTATCAAAATCGGTTTAGATAATTGAGGTTATCTTGAGGTTAATTTAAATAACATTTTAAGGATGCAATTTCAATTAATTAAACATTCTTTAATTTCTACTGCCAACTTATGAGGGGATCAATCCTTTTAATAAAATAGAATCGTATTGTTAAATCTATTAATAATTTACTTTAAACTATATCACTAATGACACACATACAATTGCAGTATTGTACAAAGAGTTGATATAGTAGCAAAATAACCAGAGAAAGAAACCAGCCTTTCTGGACCCGAATTTTCGTTTTATTACTAAAAAAACGAGAGAGTGGCAGAGCAGACAGGTTGCCACGGCCCCTCCATCCAGTCGTTGGCCTCAACCACTGAGAGATACTCTGCGTTGCCAAACTCACAACCATAGATGTAGAGCTTAACTCAGTGTCGTTCTCAATCTATAACTTTGGTGCTCCGAAAAGTATGAGAGCTTTTTTCAAGTGCTATATAAAAATAAGTCCAAAATACCTACATTTTGATTTAATAAATATTTTTCTATGCCCAAACCCCTGTTAGGACGAGCGGACACTTAATTGCCTGCCCGTGTCTGTCTGTCTGCTGACTTTTGCGTAATACTCACGTAATATCGAAAGCAGGGCGAACGAAAATAATTTGCTGTATAGAGATATGTCCTGTGGCCCTCGCGAAAGTATTTCACACGTTATGTTGGCACGCTTAGGGGTAAAATTTTAAAATGTAGGAATAACGTATGTCAATGTTTTCTTTTTGAGGATTTCGAGATTAGGCTTAAAAATTATCTTGCTATTATTTATAACATTCATGTTAGATATATGTGTTCTACTCTAAAAGACTATACTGTATTCAACTATACTTTGAACATTAAAAAAATAAAGCGTTCTCAAATACCGTCAATTCAAATTTCTCTCAAAAAATAAAGTCTCAGAGCATTATTTAATTGTTATTTAAATATGAAACATTAATCCTCTAGTTCAGTTCTTGATCTAGTATTAACCTTCAGTATTATTTTTTAGTGGATTTTCTGACAGAAAACTACAAATTATGTTTCTTTGACTAAGCAATATATTTTAAACTTATGCATTCGCTAAAGTTACAGTCCCTTTTTAAGCTATAATTGGCATAATTGGGTTTCTCAACATTTAAACACATCTTGAACCACTATTGAACAGCATTTAAATCACAATTTATATTACTTTCGATAGTATACAAATCAGAATTATAGAACGAAAAATTATATTTGTGTGCTTTAGGTGGTAACATTGATTTTAACTACTTAGCAAGGACGTAACCAGCAAGGGTTAATGGCTAGAGCTTCATCCTAAATAACCCAATCGTAGCAATCGAAGCCTCATCAAGAATTTGAATTCTCGGGCCTATGCTTTTTACAAGAGTCACTCCCGGTACGTTGTGCTTGATAACGTATTTGTAAATTACTAACTTTTGTAAGACTTGGCAAGTCTTTGACTGTACTAACTATCAAGAACGTAGCCAAGAAAAACATTTGGGGGGGGGGGGTATAGACAACTGATATTTTTACGTACAGGACAAAGAGTAAGGCCCCATTTTGTTCCTTAATAGTTCTTGACCCGTACTTTTGTTGAGAAGATTTTTCAACAGTGCATGTCAGTAATACTGAACTATTTAAATAGTAATAATCGTTTATTAAAAAAGTTACTGAAAATATTGAAATTTGGGGGGGGGTTCGGACCCCTCGGACCCCTTTGCTGGATACGTTCTTGTGCTACTCGTGTGGAGTACTGTAACATAAAAAGTTTGTAACATATGCTATTACACGTTATTTAGCCTACTAAAGCAACTTCAAGTCAGATATTATTTAAATGATCACGATATGGAGTTTTCGTTAAACATTTAATTAAAATATGTTTTAAACAAATTAAATAGGTTATTCCATAACCTAAAATGTGTCAGAAGTTCATCACAAAAACATTGAAAGTTCAGCATTTTATTTTTATAGGTAAGTCAAGTATAAAACACGTTTTGATAAGCATCTAATTTTGTAAACGCGTTACACAATTTGTGTTGAAACAATACCGGAGAAGTGTAATAATAACAGCAAATAAATTTAATCATTTGTAAGATTTATAATATTTCTAAATGGTAAAATCCGCAATCTAATTGTACTTATATTCTATTCTTGTTAGTACTACCACTATCGGTATTCATTAACGACAAAAGTCAAGAACATATGACTAGCAAAAGCTAAACTAACTAGACAACAAAAGCTATGAGAACTACAACAGATTAGCCGTTCAAGGAGATGACTGATAGGCGGTCATGGCCATTGCTCGCTGTCTCTCTCGCCACAAGCGCGGGAAGTGAGGTCTACATTATACTATTTTTTGTCAAACTCCACGAGTCGCAGACGGACTCGTCATTTCGAAAAATTACGAAGCATGAGTGTTTTACTACAGGTCAGCTGTTATGAAAATAATATCAATACAAATTCAAATAAAACTGAGCTATTATCGTTCGATTAAGAGTAAACTTTCAGTTTAACGCACTATAAAATCTACCTTGAATATTTGTATCAATGGGGTGGGGAGTTACAACCCCTTAAACACCCCCCTGTATACGTCTATGGTACTGAGTGATAATAATGTAACAAAATATTATAGCTATGCACATAACTTCACTCGGGTCTCAACTCTATACACTGCAACTTCAATAAATAATTAAGAGCTTAGTCAAGAGTAGTCTATATACTACTTGTAGGATAAAAGACTTTTTATTAAGAAGAAGTTCATTGTCACGCGCTAGTAATGGACGTCATAATAATTAGAGTCCCAATTAACACTCCAGTGCTCGCACGGATCGCTAATGATTTAATTATACTATCAATTGTTGCTTTAGTAAATTACGTGTACTAGCACGTGTAACAACCTTGTTATGTTACAGCACTCCACACCAGTGCCAAGGACGTAGCCAGCGAGGGAGTCCAAAAGGTCAGGTCTCCCCCAAATTTAAAAATTGTTCCAATTAATTTTTTTGTAAACAATTATTATTATTTAAATAATTCAGTATTACTGACATGTAGGCATACTGCTGAAAGATCGTTCTCAACAAAGAAACGGGTCGAGAACCTTTTAAGGAACAAAATGGGGCCCTCATCTGTGTCCACAAAATATCCTTTGTCTGGACCCCCCTCCCAATGTTTTCCTGGCTACGTTCTTGACCAGTACCAGTGTTTAATGAACAGCTAGGATACAATTTAGGAAAGTTAAAGAGCATTGATGACATAGAACAAGACATCCCAAATCTTGCAGAACATTTTTGCCACTGTTTAACAGTAGGCTTATAATTTATAGCTTATAGTTTATAGTTGGCCTGCGTCAGCGTGATCGAGTGGTGCGTCCGGCCTTATTTATACATGACGACCTTCTCGAAAAAATAACTCCACAAAGTTTTTGGGAATGATTCTAGACAAAGGACTGGCCTGGAGCGATCATGTTGACAGGGTCTGTGCTAGAGTTACCTCAGTTATATATGCTCTGCGCAATCTAGCAAAATTTTGTTCCCCAGAAGTTTTAAAAATAGCCTACTATGGCCTAATCCATGCTCATTTTGCGTATGGGATAAAATTTTGGGAAAGTTGTGCAAAAAACAAAATGGAGCGCGTCTTAGACTCCAGAAAAAAGCTGTCAGAATCATTAAAAATTTGAATTATAGAGTCGTGTAGGGAATCTTTCAGGGAGTTGAGATTGCTGACTTTGCCTTGCCTCTATATTTTTTAGGTGATCATGTACTGCAGATCAAGGTGCACCTTGATTCGTGGCAGGAACGTTCATCAATATAAAACTAGAGGCAGGGACAACTTTCGAACTCATCAACGCAGATTGACATTAGCGCAAAATCTACCGCAAGAAGTTGGTGTCAGATTAATCAACAGGCTCCCTGAAGAAATCAAAATTTCCAATAATCAAAGTCAATTTAAAACGCGTCTCAAACTCCTTTTGGAGTCCAAGGCTTTCTACTCTGTTGATGAATTCATGTCAAGCCGCTGGGATATTTGAGATTGCTGGATCTGATGTCAATGCGATTGTGACCTGAATGATTGTAAGAATTGTGAGTATGAGGTTGTGTGAATGTGTAGATGAAATCGTTGTAAATTGACTTAAACTATTGACGATTGCGATAGGATGTAAAAATTGTTAAAAAAAATGCAATAAAGAGATTATTATTATTATTGTTATTATTATTATTATTATAGTTTATGCACAAAAAACTAACGTTAAAAATTGTAATATGGTACAGTTTCAGGAATGTATTATACTTACAGTTTCCTTGAATTGAACCTTCAATTCAACAATTTGCCAAATCAATCAGTTGGAAAATGAAATTACTTGACAGTTTGAATTGCGTATCCAAAATGTTAGTAATACACAGGACTAGGTGACACCTTGGTATGTAACACTGTGTTAGTGTGATCACTAACACTAAACATTTATCTCTGTTGCTACAAGTGATATGATAAGATATAAATTAAGGTTAATGACTCTGCAATATGCCACTGCTTTTTTCATACATAGGTGGACTGAAAGTCTATTATTTTTACTCAATTTGACAAGATTAATTGTTTTGGCTCATATTACAGTTTAAATTTGATAAAACTAGCTCTGGAGTAGAATAATTCCCGATAAATTTTGTTATTCAGATCTTCATTTTCTGAAAAAATTAATACAATGATTAATTCATTTTGAAAATTATTTTGACTATTTAAACATGTATGTAAAGTTAGGACTGCTTTTAATCCCAAATTTTGAAATACACTTGACAGACAGAAAACAAACAAAAATGTGTGTACAATATTTTTTTGACAAAGTATGCAAGTTTTCTAATAAGAGAGAGACATTGGTAAGAAATTATCTGAGATGAAAAAAGCAGATGCTTGGTCAGATGATAGCCATGGTTCAAGAAGCTCCATTTATAAATGAGGAACACTGAGTTAGATGATGTACTACAAGGGATTTGGCTGAGTGTTAGCAAATATTCTTACATTGGACTTATGGGTAACCATGGTAGCAACGAGAAAATATCAGAATAAATAAATTCGTAAACAAACTCATTACACCCAAAACAGATTCAAACATTTGACGTATTAACACATGTTTCCTAACCATCCCAACACAAATCATTTTAGTGACTTGGCGTGTAGACTTTTATTATTAATGAATGCTATGAATCTTAATTTAATAAACAAAAATGTAACAGTATTGTCTGGCAAGATGTGTCAAGAAAGATTTCATATGTAATCTCATATCAATCTCTTTCATATGAATAAGATTTCATATTCTTAATTTTTACAAGAATGAGTTCTATGATGTGTAATTTTCATGTGAACCTCTTTTTGGAATGATTGTAGCTTTTGACTATCTGTACACAGGAAGTGAGAATGAAATGAGCTATTGATTTGAAATTTTGCATGCAACCTCAGTGAAGACTGTTATGACTCGTGGTGTAGCATACCACCTTGTTTATACATTGTTTATATATGTATAGTAAGTTGCCCCAATGATTTCCAATACATACTGGAATGTCATATGGAACTAGATTTAAAAATCAACTACACGTTTTAAGGAAATTTACTATATTTTAAAGCAGTATAATACAGAAATATTTATTATGAATGAATTAAAAATTAATGAAATTTAAAAATTTAAACACCAGATACAGGTTTTATAGTAAAGTTACCGAAATTTAATTTTTAGATCACAGTATTTTCTAAATTTGGTGTTTCTAAAGTTTGTAGTCCTCATTCTAATTAATCTTTGATTGTATTAGTTCCACAAGAGATATTCAATGCTACAAACTGAGGCACAGAAAAAGTAAGCCCTCGACTGCCCTATGTAGAGTAAGAGGTTCAGCGATAAATATTTGATAAATATTTGAATGATCAAAATCAAAGTTACGTGATACAGTCCTAGCATCGGACCTCGGAACTAACTGAAATAATCCTGTGGACCTCACAACACCATGTCTGTATGAATGATTTATCAACTGTGTAACTAATACAACCAAAGAATAAATCTAAATGTTTCATATGTGAACTGAAATTTAATTGAAGTTGTTAATGGTGAAATAAAAATTTAAATGAGTGGACTTTACTATTAATTACTCTTATTTTGAACTCATTGTATGAAACAAGAGCTAATGTTCTCTCTCCTATAAAACTTTCTGGAACGTGGAGAGAATCTTACTTGTTAAATAAAATAGGGTGAATTATTAAACATGTAAGTTGTAAGTAAACAAGTGAAACTACAATCTAATAAGTTCCAATATCCCTTGCTTAATTATAGTATGAATAAACCAAAGTTCTACCGAATACAGTACACAATCAAACATTTTTAATTAGTACATCGAAACCTACAAGAAAAAAATAAAATAAAAATTATATAAAAAATGAGAAAAATAAATAAGTTAATTTTATTATTAATAAAATTATTGTTTATTGTAATAATTTTATTATTAATAAAATTATTGTAATAATTTTATTATTAATAAAAGTATTGTAATAATTTTATTAATAATAAAATTATTTTATTTGTTTTATTTTAAAATAAATTAAATTGTAGAAGAAATAAAAATGTCTTTTATATTAAAACCTGGTGACTTCTATAAAGCATATAAAGCAGAAAATGAAAACCAATTTCCCACTGATTTTTCGCAACTAACACAAGAATTTTCTTAACACTCAACTTAACGAATAACATTAATAAGCACAAGAAGTTTTTCTAAAATGAACAACTACCTTGAGTAGATAAACTATATGAGTATTTATTTAGGCAACTCACTAAAGATGGTACTTAACAGTTTATCATCATTACTCACAATGAAGATAGTGTCCGGACGATGTTTACCTCACTACCATCTCCTCCTCACACACCTACCAGTTACTTGTAGACCTTGGTCTTATTGACAGCTTGGGCGGCGCCAGCACACTGTGGCACACACAGATAGGATTTCATCCAACTTGATTTTCAGGTTTTTAAAGCAGTCTCCATTGGCAGGTCAGATTACACTGTAGATGTGGCGCTAATACTGAAAATCTATGTGTAATTTCTTTAGTCCCCGTGCAAATAACTAAGATCAATCAGTGGCGTGACTAGAAATTAGTTTTTAGGGGGAGTGAATCTGGTTGAAGAGCACACCAGAAGGGTAAATACTGAAGAGTATTGAATACATTTTAATATATTAGATAGGTTTAATTCAAAGTGAAAAATTTAACTGCTGTATTTCAAAAAAAGTTCGATTGTTGTAATATTTTTTTTTTATTTTAGAGGTTTCAAGAGAGTTCTATCCATTTTATTCCTTGCCATATTCACGGCACTGCGATCTATAACAATGCCTCCTAGAGGAGACATGACATAAAAACCACAGAGGTGCTTTGTTATATAAATTCATCATATACATCTTGAAGAAATGTCTTTGCCAGGTGCTCCCCTATGAAAATGTCTGACACCA
Organism: Homalodisca vitripennis; assembly: GCF_021130785.1. Classification (NCBI taxonomy): domain Eukaryota; kingdom Metazoa; phylum Arthropoda; class Insecta; order Hemiptera; family Cicadellidae; genus Homalodisca; species Homalodisca vitripennis. The sequence continues at coordinate 39,533,911 of NC_060211.1, read as the reverse complement.
GCCAGATATGGCCATATCAAAATCCAGATAGGCTTCATAAAATTTTATCTGGGCCAGATATGGCCAGGTATGACCAGATGTGGTCTCCCATGTCTGTTTAGATATGGCCAAATATGGAGCCCCATTTGGCTAGATATGACCAGATATGGCCATATAAGGCCAAATATGACCAGTTAGTGCATTTAAGGAATCTCATATCTGGACTAACTGAAAATAATCACATCCATATCTGGAAACAGAGATATATATCCCATATCTGGTCTTATATGATAGTACTATCTGGACAAAGCATTAAAATCCCCAGTATAAAAATAATAATTAAGTTTCCACATACATCATATTTGTTATTTAGTTAAATTTGCAAATATATTTCACAGTACTCAAATAAAACAAAATTATAAATACGTTCATTAAAGCATCACTCTATACATAATTTTGAGTCTCTATTCTCAGTCTATGTTTTTTATTTACCTTTTTTTACATATCATTACAAAATGCATATGTTTTAAAGTTAAACAATTTAAACATATCACATCCCTTTGCAATGGTGTATAAAATAACTGGATTTGTAAATATGGCATTTTATAGAAATGCAATGCATTATATATTTGAATTCAAACATATAAAGCAACACATTTATAGAACTCAAAACATTGATATATAACATTCATATCGAGTTAAAAAATAAAATATACTATACCAAAATTGTGTGTGTGTGTTTGCACACGTGTGCATGACTGTATGTGTATGCGAGTGTGTGTATGTGTCTGTGCGTGTGCGTGCTGTATACACCTATGTGCATGTTTGTTATGTATAAAATAAAAAACTGAAGACCAAATCCTCCCCTTATGAATTGAATAGCATAAGAAACACTTCAGTTATATACTAAATATAATTTTATATAGATTACTACTATAATACTATAATTTTATACTGAAAACTATGTATTTCATGTAACAACATTTTGAGAACAAGCTATAAGTATGTATAAAATACATTTTTCAGTATTATATAATTATAGAAATTCTAGAAATTGTAGAAAAGTTATTCAACTTTTATAAAAACTAAGAAAAAAGGCACATTTTCATGGTTAAAAATTTTGGATTAAAAATAATAAACAGTAAAACATGAAAAAGCAGAACTTGAGTCACTGCATAATATGTATCTGTGTGCACATTTATATTATTGTGCTAATCAGATAACGTAATAAAGACATGCATTAATTTAATTGATTTCAGGTACGTTTCTAACTACAATCACAAAATAATACAATGTATATCGCTGATGTAAAGTAAATTTAAAGACCTGCGACATTTAAGGTTAGAAATATGTTTTATAACTATTTCTGTTTTGGGAAGTAGGGCATTTTTAAATAACTAAGATACAATCTTCAACTAGTAGACAGTATGAGTTTATTCCTACAAACGAATTATAAATTTATTAAAAATACAAGGAAACTATTAGCACTGCTTATAAACATTTAAAGAATAATTTCTAAAATTAGAAATTAGAGTCTTATCAGTTTGTCTGTCTGCCACCACTGACTAATAACTCCATTGCAAATGTTAGATTTTGCCATGTCCTGTAGCTATACTATTTTCTTACCTAGGATTCATTAATCTGTAAAGTGTATCGCTACAAAACATCAAGATTACATCTATAGGAATACATTTCTCATTGTATGGTGTAATAAAATTCAATAATTCGAGATACAGAAATTACTCAAAGGAAATTTATATAACAATATATAAATGATAAATACCTTTTGATATAAATTTAATCTCATACTCACTGTTATGTCTAACATTGTGTCTGCTTATGAGTATGTATGTATATTTGATTTGTTTATAACTGTGTTTTTATATTTGGTATTTGTGTAGTGTTCAACAAACAATTCACAAAATTTTCAAGAATAAACACAATGGGATAATTTCTGTTTTATTGTTTTTGTTTATTTTTGCTTTTTGTTTTATATTTTTTTATTTATATTAATTTTAACTTTGTTATTTTTTATATTCTTTGTAATTTGTGAACTAAAATACTTTATTATATCTTTTAGCACCTTATTTTTAATCTACTTTCTTGTCTGGGCTGGTAGGCTGTTGTATGGATGTTCATGGCAACATTGAAAACTATTTTGATTCCAACCACTGTTTAGAAGTAGATTCTCCTAAATAATACATTTTTACTTGAGTTATTTTGAAAGCTCCTCCAGTATGGACAACCTTAAAATATTCTATATTAATATCCACATTTATTCTAAGAATATATACCAACTACTAATCTACCTAGTTATTGATTTATATGTTATTGTGCTGGCTGAGGGGGGAGTGGGAAGGAATGAGTATTGATGCCTTTCAACTGGTAATGACTGAGAATTAACGCAATCAAAATGCACAGTTAGCTAGAAAGATAAACGCTGCTGGAAACCCACTTGTGATTGACTATGATTACAGACTTTAGACTAATTTTACTTTACGGTCTGTCACTGTAGAAGACATTATTTGACACTTGCGTGGTGGGTCTGTTCCGGGTCATGACAGCGTTTCAGCCATATTTCTTAAGAATAACATTAACATATACATGTGATGAACTTAACTATTAATTAAGGAAATTTCCCAAATACTCTTTAGTTAGCTAAGGTGTTCAGAATTTTCCAATCATCCGATATAAAAAACGAAATAAAACTTCTGCCCAATTTCTTTGCTAAGTATTTTTCCAAAATTAATATATTTCTACAAGACTACTCAACCTTTGTATTAATTGGATATAATAAGAAAAAAATATTTGTTTTGTTTCATTATAAAAAAAATCATAAATGGTGTATCAACACATTCTAATCTAACTACCCTGAGTTGGGGGCAATCCAGTTTTCAAACTGTTTTATCATCTTTGGAAGGGTTTCTTGGAAACTTTTACTATTAAATAAGTGTTCTAACATATATCAAAACTTTTGATTTCATCTGATGACAGATTCTCCATGTTGACGGTGTCTTCAGGTCCACTCAAAACAAATGGAACAGTTCCGCTGATGATGACAAGCACAAAGTCAGAAGCTGCTCGAAGATCGTCTTCTAATTCTTGTGCAGACAGACGCTCTGGACATCCCAGCTGCTCTAGGTTGGAGTTGAGAGACTCTCGGTAGTACGAATACAGCTCATTCTGTTTGTGCTCTCGCACTTCCTCGTTCGCACTCGTCCACAGGAAATAGATCAAATCTGGCACCATAGATCCCCACCTTGTGTTTTGAAAATCAATGAACTTCACGTCCTCTACTTCTTTAGAGTTGGAGTACTTGAACAACAAGTTGTTTATCCACAAGTCTCCATGATTTAGGACATTCAAGCCGTTCATCTTGGGCTGTAACATATTCGTTATTGATTCTGATACATGATCAGCCCTGTTCAGTAGAAATTCTTTAGCATATTTGCAACCTTCCGCCTCATCAAGATACTTTCTGATGTGCTTTATGGCAGATTTTATAAAAGAATGAAACATTTCGCTTCTACTTGAGCGCATCTTATCTTCCCCAAGTCCTTTGATCAATTCAGGGTCATTATGATAGCACGCCACAGATGATGCATGGAACTTTGCCAAAGTTTTGTAGACGAGTTTGCAATGAGAGAAATCGAGCTGCTTCATTTTATCACACATGATATAGTTTAATGCATTCAAATCCTGTAGGATCATTCCATTTTCTATTGGGCAGTTATAAACGGTTGGACCAAACTCACAGTTGACTAGTTTTCTAAATTTTGGCAAGAGTTCATTGTATATTCTTGGTTCCTTAGCATAAAAATCAGAACTGTCTAAAACATCCATGATGGCACCTTTCGAGATGGGTATCTTAACGATAAGTGAAGTGGTCTGTAGACCTGACTCTGACTCTGCAACAGTATACTCCACTCTGACCCTGTACATGTGACTCATGTAGTTGTCACCTGCTGCTACAGCTGGCTTGACAGAGAACTTGACGATTGTCACTTGACTTCCATCTTCACTTTGCAGTGCTGAGGCCAGAAAAGTCTCATCCAACCAAGCTGGACATTCTTGTGCCATTTTACCTGGAACAAAAACCTTAAAATATTACATATACACAAGTACCTTATATTAAATTATTTCAACATCAATAACTGACTCTCAGAGTGATTAAATCTGAATTTATATATATATATAAATTATATATATATAAAATGTATTATAAAAATACAGAATATATATTCTGTAAAATATTAAAAAGCAAAAGATACAAATTGTTCTCAAATCTCCATACATGAATACAGGTGGGGACAATGATGTAGTCATTAAGATAGTCTGTAAGATAGACATAACTGACTCTCAGAGTGATTACATCTGAATTTTTTTATATTGAATATATATATATATATATATTTTTATATATATATATATATATATATAAAATATGATATATATATATATATATATATATATATATATATATATTATGTGGCACATTTAATATTGCCCCCAGTATAAGAACTATAGTTTAGACAAATACTGGATTTATTTACGTATAGTGTTTAAGTCATTATATTACAGTTGCAAACAAATGAAGTTAAGTAGGAAATTTCCAACATTGCCTGCCACAGGCAAGTGATTTTTTGAGTTAGATTTTTTCTTTTTGTCTATAATACATGTAATGTATCTAACTTTTCCAAAATCCTAGTTTAGGGGGTTCGTTTGTAAAATTTGGCAGTAAAACTTACGCATAAAAACTTTTATACAAAAAACAAAGAAGTATTTTTTATACAGCACAAGAGTGTTGGTTAGATGATAACATCAAAACATTCAAGGCTCATGATGTTTAGAGTGGTGCCAAGATTGTATACTGATTAGCAATTTTGTTAGTAACTAAACTAGTAGTAATAGGTATAACAATTTAAGCCTTGAGATTGATGTGACATGGAGCCTGTCTTGATCCAGGAAGCAATGTTGCTCTTAATGATAATAATACGCAATTAATGCAAATTTGATGGTGTCGATTGAGGTGGCAGGGTCTGCCCCCCACCTCTTGAATTGGTAATTGAGTGAATTTTTTATCGTTGATACTATTATACCGGACTTTTATATTTGTGCAATACAATTTAGAAAATTAAATGACTCTAATTACAAAATTGCAATATATTCTTTTTTAATTCATTAAACATCTCCCCCTGTTCTTTGTCTGTTGTGGTAGCTGGTGGCAGTGTAATTTGCAATGCAAAGTCCAGTTTATATTTGTAGTTTGAGATGTCGTGATTAATGTGATCGTTAAGTAAAGTATAATTTCTTCTAAATGCACTGCAATAAATCAGATAAATAAATAATTGGTTTCACATGTCCGAGAATATTTTCAGCTCTACTAAAATTCTCTCATTGATAAATTTATATATTCTAATACAGAATATGCTATAAAATTAAACAATTGCCAGTGTACCAGAATCATGTGATGGTAAACGTTTTGTGAAGTTCATAAGTCTTGTAGTGTCAATTACTTCAAAAATCTAGCATCTTGACAACATTCAACTAGTAAAATTGTATTTTTTGCATCCGTGTTTTTGTTGTGAGAGATACATTTTTTGTTGGTCTCAGTTTTTCAAGTTTAGAGATTTTCTTTTTTTTATCTGAAGTTGAAATTTGTTTACTTCTACTTTAGATGCTCTGAGGGATGTTAGTAAATTCACTGCCAATTAAATTTGTGAGCAGTTTTGTTTTTATTTCAATACAGTTTGGAGGATGTTTTTTTTCTGTTGGTGATGAGCAATTCTTTGTTAAAGTAAGGATTTAGACGCATCTGCAAATATTTTGCTGGCTTTCTCGTTGTAAAAAGGCACTTTGATAGAGAAACCCTTATGCATTCAATTTTCATCCGTACATTTATGAAAAAAAGTCAGATGGTTGGAATGCTTAGTTGACTTGAGGTTCAAGTTTTATAGTTCACTGATTGTGTTTTATTTATATATATATATATATATATATATATATATATATATATATAAAATATATATATAAATATATATATATAAACATATATATATATATATATATATATATATATATATGAGTGTGAGTGTGTGTGTGTGTGTGTGTGTGTGTGTGTGTGTGTGTGTGTGTGTGTGTGTGTGTGTGTGTGTGTGTGATATATTATATTATTTATTTATAAATGTATACGGTATATAAAAAAAAAACACACACACACACATGATACACATTTATTAATAGCACTTGAATTGAATTTTTTTTATCTCATTTAAATTTGTTCGTTGTTTTATAGTGATTTAGACTACTCCATGAAAGGCGGGGAGTTTTCTGATTTCCGGAAGGAACCACCTTGGTTTTAGATAAACATTATCTTTTCTGTAATAAGAAATTTTGCAAGTTTATATTGCAAAGAAATAGATTTTTAGAATAAAATTTACTCATAATCAAACTTTAGTTTATTAATTTATGTTATTTTTATGGTTAAAATACGATGTTAATTTTGCCACGTCTTTTTTAATCTCAGAGATGGCCCTTCCCGTGGATCTGCCAAAGACTTACTACTGGAGGTTGAAAAACAAAAAGTTTAACAAAGTAGTATGTAAACGCTATAAATAACTAATATCGTGATAAAATGTGCATCATCTAAATCATAAATGTCATAACCTTCAAGGACTAGTTTTAAATGAATTCAGTATAGATAATTATAATTGTACCGGTACCTGCTGTTTGAACACAACAGAAGAATATATTTTGCTTCTATTCTAGTACTTACAATAATATTAGGCTTAGGCCTAGTTATTGCATGACTTTAACTACCACTACAAAATAACCTTTTTATTACAATAACGGTAAATGTTTACTTTAGCCACTACACAATACTTGTTGTTTTAATAAGCTGGGGCTAAAATCTAGAATATACAAGTAACCTTATAACCTCAAAAGATAACAGCACAATCAGCACCACAACATACCACTCCAAAGAATCAAATCAGCGCCACAACATACCACTCCAAAGAATCAATCTACCACTTTCACTTTCCCGCCAAAACACGAAACGGAAACAGATGAATAAGACCTGCTTTAATTGGATTAATGCAAAACATCATGATCGATGTAATGGATCGATGCAACAGTTCATTGGATTGTGTGAAGAGTGACAGTGAGGTTAAGTTGTCGTCACTATTAGTATAGGAGCTAGCAACGTTTTCGAGAGAGAATTTCAGGTCAGCTGATTTTTTGATATGCTGTCTTTCTTGCTCTTTCGGTTGGAGTCCGGGCTATCTGGCTGGCGGTAGTGGTTGCGTTTATTAATGCGCATCTTACCTGCACAGGTAAAAATCCTGAAGTTTAAAAGAATTTTTGTATGCGTAATTTTTCAATTTTTCCCTTTAGATAGATCTACCAGACATTAATTTTTTATTGCCAGACATTTTTACTGTTGTTAATTATGTGCCATAAACGCGAAATTTTATTTTTTTTTTATAAAAAATTGAAAGTATTTTAGAATGTCTGTAATTTTTATATTATGTTATTTAAACATAAAATAATCTAAAATTAATTTACCAGACGTTATTTCGATTGTTAAATATATTAAATATAAATAAAGAGGTAATGAAAAAGTATTGCAGGTATGATGCTTGTGGTTGGAGAGAGACAGTTTGAAGTGCAAGAGAGACAGAAAGCGACGGCAGCGCTTCGGCAAATGGACAACAATACATGTCGTCAGTCTAAAGTCACATGTTTGTGTTGTGTTTTGTGTTTATTTGTCAATTTTGTGTCAATCGCACATGATGATTGAGAGTAAAATCATTGCTACAGGGTCTGCAAATGGAATAATTGAGGGTTAACACTTTAATCGTTGCAAACGTCTACATCCGTTGATGGCATTAAGCTTACAGATGTTACATTTTGATCAATTTTTGGAAAAAGTAAGAATGCTGAATATGATTTTTGTAAAAGGACAAATTTATGAAGACCTTTTAGAATATCAGGAGAAAAAAACTTTTTCCTTCTCATCAATCAACGGACACTGATTTATGTATTACCTAATGAAATGTTATCGCAACTGCTCAATTCATACAAGAATACGTAGCAAAAAACCAGGCAAGGTAACCATGGAAAAAACAGCACAGTTCAACATGATCTACATCTAGTTGATTAGTTATTACATAAATCTTTCGAGAAGTATACGTATGGGTGACTTTCAAATGTTTACGCACGTAATTCAAAAATGACGAACTTATTTTTTATATTGTAAATCAACCTAACTACGCTCATTATTGTGTAAAATATTCAGATTATTTTAAATAAATGTCGATAAAACCCACCCTGGACTACAAGATGATTTTAATAAAGGATGTTTTGGAGTCAAAAGAAACTGATAAGCCATTTTCACGAATACCAATAGATCTTACACTGGAGCAAACGATATAATGCCGATGCAGCTAAACGACTGAGCGGAATTGCTCACTTTACTAATTCTTTAGCTGCTGCACATCAACGCTGGACCAAAAGCCACAGCATAAGAGCAGCGTTAATATCACATGTCTTGGATGTTTGTGGCTTAAGATACTTATACAAGATGTTACGGCAGAATTACAACCGAACAGAATTAAAATCTATGGAAAACAAATTGCTTATTTTATTGAAATTCTCGATAAAAATTGCAATCCATTTGATTCAAAAGTAGACAAAGAAAATCTATACAACATTGCTACTTCAAAGCCTGCTTCTCCTGACGTTTACTGATTTTTACTAATTATTGAAGAGAATGGTGAGACTTTAAGAAAACAATTTATCAGTGAATGCATTGAAGATGGGAATAGATTTGATAAAGCAATAACAAAAAATAAAGTTTTAATTTTGCTGAGGTTCGAAGAAAAAGAAGTTAGGAAATAAAGTCGTTGAGTTGCGAATGCAAAGAGATTTATTTGGTAGAATGCTGGGGATTTCTCTGACTCACAAGGTTCACATTGAGAAGGTTTTGACATTCCCACTCACCCCCTATGCCAACATCAATGTGTCACCCAGATGGTTCAAATTTGTAAAACTGATAAATCACAATTAGCAAAGCTCATCGAAAAAAATTGGTAACACTATACATCAACAACCGTCATCTTTTGATGTTTGTCTTGTAAACGTATGATGGTATATCTAAAAAAAGTTTATGAGTACTATCTCCCAAATGAAATCTATTGACATTGTCTTTGACCAGTATTTCTCGCCGTCTATCAAAGATTGCGAACGTTCACGTCGAGAAGAAGCAACCAGTCCAATATAAATTGGTCCAAATCACAAGCTCGACCACATAATTTTGCAGCAGAACTTAAAAATATACAATTTAAAAGAAGCTCTAGGAAACTCTTTTATAGATCACTGGGATAGTGAAGATATGGTACCTTTTATTGCTAATAAAAAAATATTTATGTAAGTTACAATAAATGTTATTCTTACATGGTTTCAAATAACAAAGTGATTAAAACAACTGAAAGGAATCATTATCATGTGAAGAACACGAAGAAGCTGATTCTAGGATCATTTTTCATATTTATCAAATCGATTTTGACGCTGAAGTTGTTTATACGCTGTTCTGACTCTTATATTTTAATTATACTTCTGAGAAATATGTATCACTTAAACTCATCTTTAAAAATCTGGATGGATATGGGCGTAGGAAAATCATCACGATATATAAACGTCAATGAAATATACCAAATACTTGGAGTATCTTTATGTAAAGCTTTGCCATGCTTCCACGCAATCACCCGGGGTGCGATTACACACCAGCATTTTTTAGAAAAGGCAAAGTTAGACCTTTTAAAATATTAGAGAAAATCGAACGAATATCAATTAGCTTTTCAAAATATTATATCGGGGTGACGAAGAAATACTTGAAACTACCTTTGTACCCCTTGAGAAGTTTATTTTTCAAATGTATAGAGTTAAAACTTCTTCGAATGTTAATGATGTTCGATTTCATCTATTCTCAAGCACTTTTTCAGTCAAAAAAATCCGATGAGAACTTAAAAAAAAAATTATCGTAACTTCGACTCATCCAGTTTGCACCCTGTAAAGCAGAATTGCTCCAACATTTATTAAGAGTTCGCTATGTGACTAAGCTATGGAGAAATGCTCACTTAAAACACTCAATATCTTTATCTCCAGTTGCTTCCGGTTGGACCATCAACAATGATAAATATGATTTTATCTGGTCCACAGTTTCAGATGTTATTATTCAAAGTAAGTATAAAATAGAACATTTTATCAATAAAAACTGAATTATTATATAAAAAACAATTACAGAAATTTTAATCTATTTTTTACAGATGATAGAGTATTGGAAGACAATGACAATTCCCAAGACGATGATATAAATAATTCTGACAGTGACAGGGAAGATGATGATGACGATGATTATTATGAAGATGCCGCCTTTTTTGTGACACTATTATAGAATGAAAATATTTGAAATTTACAAACAAAAACTTTACATTAAATATTTGTAATTTACATTTTATAATCGCTTTTGAATAAAAAATGTAATTTTTGAACCTTCTATGCTATCTATGTTTTTAATTCCATCCTTTTCAATTTATACTTATTTTAATTTTTATGTTAAAATTTTTTTTATCCCAAGTTTTATTTTACAAGAAAAAGCGTAAGTAATGTATTTTTGCAATTATTTTCTGTCTCATTCCTAAAAAATATTCTGTTATACACTAGCCGAAGCGCTGTGCCGTCCGCTGTCTCTCTTGCACTTCAAACTGTCTCTCTCCAACCACAAACATCATAACCGCAATATTTTTCATTAAGTTTTTATTTAAATTTAATATTTAACAATCGAATTAATGTCTGGCAAATTAATTTTAGATTATTTTATGTTTAAATAACATAATATATAAAAAATTACAGACATTCTAAAATACTTTGAATTTTTTATTTAAAAAAATAAAATTTTCGCGTTATGGCACATAAATTAACAACAGTAAAAATGTCTGGCAATAAAAAATTAATGTCTGGTAGATCTATCTAAAGGGAAAAAATTGAAAATTACGCATACAAAAAATTCTTTTAAACTTCAGGATTTTTACCTGTGCAGGTAAGATGCGCATTAATAAACGCAACCACTACCGCCAGCCAGATAGCCCGGACTCCAACCGAAAGAGCAAGAAAGACAGCATATCAAAAAATCAGCTGACCTGAAATTCTTGTTTTAGAAAAGTTGCTCAGCTCCCGTACTATATCGTCTAGAGCGCGAAGATAGCGGCACTTTAAATAATTGTTGCTGAGATGTGCAGTTCTCAACATGAAGGCGCTCGGAATAAACTAAAAACCTTATCTCTTCCGTATTATACATTTTTGCAACAAAACAAAAATGTTTCAAATTTTCAAATTATGATGTGATGTTTTCTGGGAGAGGACGGTAATAAAGCGAAACTGATAGCGTAAATTTAGGTGTTAAATTTACCGGATTTATGTAAAACGAACTGAAAAATGGAATAAAATACGTACCAGACTTGTAAGATCACCTAAATCTGAGATATCAGATAAAATATTCAAAATTCGGTCTCGAAAAACATGTTTCCTTTAGATTGTAAGTACATTAACTTCATTAAATAGGTTATAAACTCGCAAACTTTTTTTTAACTAAATTTTTTTAGAGGATTTAATTTTTAAGAGAAAAATTTTAAATAGGCCAATAATAAACAAACACCACATTAAAAGAATTACATTTAATAAACATATATTGCATTTCGGTTATATTTTTCGTATGTATTGGTTTAAATAAACTTAATTTATTAAATTTGTATTTGTTTATTATTATACTGTTTTACATAATTCTCTTCTAATGGACTGAGGAAGAAAACTAAATAATTTTGGACCGAAGAAAAGGAGAAAATTGTTAAAATAGAGATAGTCTGAATTTATTAATTACAAGGTTTTATTTGTGTTTTGAATTATAAAATTGATATACGAGTAAAACAACAACATTTTTTCTGTTTTTATAAATATACAACATGTTACGGTAAATTAAAGGGCTTGCCAACGTTAGTGTACCGCATGATCGGAAAAAACCCTTACAACTCTCCCGTTGGTCAAATTCCCAAACTATTCTCAGAGCCCTATTTTGGAGACAGAAGACTATTAGACGAATTTGCATTACAAATAACCCCAAAACATTATGCTGTATCTAATTCTATAACACGCAAACAAATCATTTTGTGGCGACCTTCTAGGGTGGCTATCTACAAAAATTTACATACACTGCGGACGCAAGTTCATTGTTAACAATTTTTCCTGTATCGTTTATAGGCTACGTCTGCTGCATGAATGAAGTTTTGCACACAAATCTTGACTAGTCTTTATTATACAACACAAAAATGATAAAAGCTTATGTCGTCTATGGAAGCTGTTGCCTTACCCAAAATCACATTTAACGCGTTTCGTAGTTATTAGATATATATATATATATATATATATATATATATATATATATAATATATTTATTTTCTCATTCTGCCACAAAACATACATCAAATAAATTAAAAACTTACATAATTAAGAATCATAAACAATATAATTACACTTGCCAAGACCGACTAAATGCACTAAATGAAAACTTCTTTGTTTTTTATCAACATGTGTTTAGATTTAAAAAAATAACGTAATGTAACTTAATACGACTTCTTTCAGTCCCCTTACATATCTAATCATTATAAAAACTCGTAAATATACTGACTTACTATAATTATATTAAATAACTTATTGTGCACAATCGTAAATGTTAATGCTGAATTTTAATTAGGAAGTCAAGGTGCTCCAAGGTTAGCAGCAACTCTCTATTAATCACTCCTATACTGGTTTTAAGTCCCCTCAATCAATAAATATTTGCACATAGATACCTTTTAATTATACTCGTAAATAATTAATGAGAAATAATACCTTTTACAGCGCCTCCAAGTTGAAGGCTACAATATCATCACTCGGTCAAAGAACCTCTACTTAACGTGATCTTTGGTCCATTTGAAGGCGAAAGTCGCTGGGAACGTTTGGCTCTCCTTGGCCTTCAGATCCAAGTTGGTAGTTTTAATTCAACAAAAGGTGTCCCCGAATGTCACAGATGCCAGAATTTCAACCATGGTTCTGTCTACTGACATCTGCCGCTACGCTGCTTAAAGTCAACCGGAAGTCACCTGGCGTTTGCTTGTCAGGTTACTGAGGAGAGAACTTCCTGATGCTTTAGTTACAGAGGGAGTTGCCCAATTAAAGGCCGGATCACACATACCCGTACCGCGCCCGACACGTGTGTCGGCCATCACACGGTGAAAGAATTGCAGCGCAGTTTACAACCTGCAAGTCCACATCACCGATCGTCACCGATACGTGAAGTTTGAATTTTGACGGGCATGGTGCGGTCTGGAGGGATTGGAGGGATCGAGCGACTCTCCGGCGGGCTCTAGGTCATAGACGTCACCGCGTCGAGGCTCCTAGGATCTCATTAAATTTCGGGAATCGCGGGCTCCCAGATCAAGCGCGCGTACTCTCCCATCTGTATAGGCCCATCTTGAGCAGCAATATCACTGTTGTAGCCCAGCCCGTGTACACAGCCTCCAGACCCACCTGCTCGAGATTTCGATGATGGTCCTACCACAACAAAGGGTCACTTGTGATTCAATAGTGGCCACGCCAACGAATGAATGAATCTTTTTATTCACTACTGGAGGCATGCAAAATGTCCTGTTACTCATAATAATGAATCGATGGCGTGGGATGGAACAGTTAAATACCTTGGCGTTACTGTTGAGTTCAGGTTAAACTTCTCAAGCCACACACATATCAATGTTGTCGAGGCGGGACTTATTACGGGCTGTATAATACCACTACTTTACCGAAGTTCATCGCTTTCCGTCGCGTGAAGTTGAAATTATTTCTACTAATAATACTCTCTACACTGATGTATTCATCTGCCGCTTGGTGGAACCAGCAAGAGAGAGCTGATATCGTGCCAAAGCAAGGCTACCCTGGTTTGTACGTAACACTACGATACGTAGGTGCTTGACGGTTCGACGCTGCGAAAGTATGCCAATACAACACTGCAGAAAAACTATTCCCTAGAGCAGCCATGCCAGGCTTGCCACACGTTAAGACATCGCCATCCGCAATGGACTAGCGGAAATATTATGGCCTCGTCCAGCAGCTATCGTAGACGATCAACCGTAATAACTCACAGTACTGATTGATATACGAGTGCAAATATGTTTTTACAGCTATACTTCAGACATCAACCAGTGGGCAAAGCAGTGGCGTAGCAAAGGGGGCGGCGGGGGGGCCGCACCGAGTGTCACCTTTTTTTGGGTAACACCCACCCGGTCTCTCAACTTTAAGGACAATTTACAAACAAACAAAAATAAATCGCTAGCACAGACATTTCTTTTTCGGGGATTCCTCCACTAGCATTAGCTAAGCTCTATGTATAATTCGGGGATTCCCGCAAAAGAGTCTGACGCTGTCGTGGGCGATTCCCCGTCCCATACTCGTGATCTTTGACGTTTCAGTTGCAACATTTCTCATTTGTTTCGTGAAGTGTATTGTGTTTGGTTGGCGTGAATTGTTAAACGTGTGTTATTCTATAGTGATAGATAATATAAAGAAAAAATATATTATATCCATGACCTTTATCATATAAAACTTATTGCTTTTTACTTTCGATGGAGTGACACCATCAACTTCTCACCGGGTGCCACCCAAGGTAGCTACACCACTGGGGCAAAGCCCAGTTTCCGCACCCTGCTAACAAAAAGGTCCATTTGAAGAACTCTTCAACTTAATTCTAAATAATTTCGCTAGATGTCTCTGTAATTCAGACTACTATCGCGCTTTATACCAAACATTAGTAAACGCATTCATTAGTGGAGCGAGTATTTAAAATCATGTCAACTAGTTTATTTGGCTGTTAATACTGATGACATAAAAATTGTACACTAAGATGATTTTTTTGTACAAGTTTGGTGATTAATCCCTATAATAAATCATGAAGGACTGGTTTATCCGACCACGAGATGAGGAGGTACGAATCTTCATCGTTATTAATCATTTAAATTTAGTATTTACTTTTCTGAATTTCTTCACAATTAGTTACACGTAACAATTCTCTTTTATTTAAAACTAACACTTTTTCAAGTGTATTTTATATACACTACATTGCACATTTCTAATTGTTCATTTGGGGGTCTCATAATAATTATAGAAATAATTGTATTCTTTGTATAGTTTTTACATCTCTAATTAACCTTTTATTGAGTTAGTTTTTAGCTTCCTTATTTATCAAGCATTAACTACAGTGTTGATGCTTTAACATTTAATGTGTTGTTTAAAGTGTAGAAGTACAGTAGCCTAACTTAATTTGTTTGTATAATGTATAAGTACAGCAGCTTTATTTAATTTGTTGTTATATTATGTATAAGTACAGTAGCCTAATTTATTTCAAAAAAGCCCAATAAACAGAAAGGAAGAACTTGCTCTAATAGACTGAAGTCTATTGGAGCAGGATTCTAATCCTGATATATTTTATATAATATTGAATATTATAATTTATTAAATATTTAAATAAATATATAATATGGATAATATCACATGTGTAATTTAATGTAATATAGTATATGCACCGTAATATATTAAGAAGTATTGCTATACTCACAGATAAACTCCACGCAAACCTTCCTAAAGCAAAAAATGAAAAAATAGAATGATTCAAATAACTACCAGTTCTTAATTTAATTGGGTCGTTAAATCCAAACTATGACAGCAGCTACAATATAACAATATAAACACAGGCCTATAACTGAAATAGGGCCCTCAAAAACGTACCACTTCATTAACAATTTATCTCACCAACTGGTGTATGATAAGATATGAACATGTGTTGCCAGGTAATTTTAAAAGTTTTAATCAATATATTAAACTGCATAGTCATGTCACAACAAACTGAAGGCCACCGAAATCTTTACTCACTTTACAGAAAAATTCAAATACTATGTTATCATTCAAATTTGAGCGTAGTGATTCTGCACTTGGAATGTTCACTGCCATAATCTTTTAGAATCTTTAATTTTACAGAAATAAATAAATATATATTTATTTAGTTTGACAGTTTGTAAATAAGTAGTACTTAGGCCTACTTTTCTGAAATATATTAAATAATCACTTGAATGAAAGTGAAGTTGAATATTTCTGTTAAAAAAAAGGTGTCTTATTTTACCAGGCGAAGTTAGGGGCTATGAAGTTCTCTCTAACACTTAAAACCTGAGGACCAGCAGCTTAAAGGTGACTCCCGAACAACCACCAACGGCCGGGCAGACGGTCTGCTTGCAAGGATAGGATCGCTCAGCGGTCACCCATCCAAGCAGCAGCCACGCTCGACGTTAGACATTTAAAAGTAAATAATTTACAGACAATAACTTCTAGTTTTTGTGTCAATAAAAACGAAAAAAGATACCGGTTTTTCCACTTTTCGACTCCGAACTTTAAAAGAGCCAACATACAGATCTCCCCTGCCCTGACCGGCCCGGACTCGTGCATTGAAAACAAATGCTTAGCAAGAAACAAATTAGATAAGAACCCATGTGGTCAGCAGATAACAGAGAAATCTTGGTAGGCAATAAAATATTTACAATAATATATACATATAATAGTAACGTCATTAAACAGCGCGGGGAGTTACGTTCAAATAAAAATGTGATAGATTATTTTACCTTTAGACAAATAATGTAAATTATTTATTGGCACTTTTCAACCAAATTGCAACTTTAATAATTCATATCTCGAAAACTTCTGATGCGATAAAGACCGCATGTTTATATAAGATAGGAACAAATGTACTGGTTTTGATTATTTAAATTTAGAGATATACGAGTTTTGTACACAGATTTAATTGAGCAGTTTTGGTTAATTTAAAGCGTCCGCCGCCTATTCGTTCGTACATAAATATTTCTCCTAATTACTGATATAGTGTAATCGTACTTCTTACTAGTTGAAGTAATAAATTAGTTTCTGAATATGACTGATTTTCCAATCACGCCAGAAAATATTATAATAAAAAGTGTACATCGGATAGGATTTTCTTAAAACAAATCTAAAAACCTACCTTGTTGGTTACACTACTATTGGCCAGGAACCTAGCCAGGAAAAAACTAAATGTAGGCTAAATGGTTTAACTTGATGGCTACTAGAAACAATAGACTTAGAAAATAGGTATTTCTACAGGTACATTAATGTAGAGCACTCCTGCATGAAAACATCAACATGGGAAATGGTCATCACAGAAAAATATGGTGAATGGTAAAATTTGCTAATTTTGAAAAATGTAAAAATTAAAATAATAATGTAACTGAACATCATCGCAATAATAACTATTACTTATCTGAAGTACATGTCTGCTAAGAATGTGTCCAGGAAAGATTTGGGGGGAGGGGTTCAGACAACTGATATTTTCTCATAGTGGACAGAGAGTAAGGCCTCATTTTGTTCCTTAAACAGCTATTGACCCGTTTCTTTGTTGATAACGACCTTTCAGCAGTATGTATCAGTAATACTGAATTATTTAAATACTAATAATCGTTTACTAAAAAAGTAATTGACAAAATTAAAGATTTGGGGGGTCCCGAAATATCTCATTTCAAATATATAACTAATGCGCATACAAACGATTTTTAGTTTGTTTTATAGAGTGAACAATAAAGTACAAGGGTTGAGATTTTATTAATGGCCCATAAAAATATCAAGATAAACTAAAATTCATTTGGATCCAAATTAATTATATCTTTAAAATCATACATCTTCGTCAATTCTACAACTAAAAATAAGGTTGTAAACCTGCATGCAGTACAGCATTCTTCTTATAGGGGGAAAAAGTGAAAATCATTTTACTACAAACGGCTTCATAACTTTCAAATTCGGGTATCTAAACTTATTGATCTGAAAAAGAACGTAGCCAGGAAAGAGTTTGGGGGGAGGGTTCAGACAACTGATAGGCCTATTGTCTCGTAGTGGACAGAGAGTAAGGCCCTATTTTTTGCATCTCAAAAAGTTCTTGACCCGTTTCTTTGTTGAGGACAATCTTTCAGCAGTACATGTATAAAATTAAAAATTGGAAATTTGGGACGTTCCGGATCCCTTGGACCCCCTCGCTGGCTACGTCCTTGGGTGTACTAACAAGAGCAGCACTAGATTTGGCGTGGACTTGTTGGAAGATCTCTCGCTGATTATCCTAGTAACAAGTTAACCAAACAAGTTCCTCACACCCGAAGAGGTACTCACAGAGATACACACACAGCACAACAGTTTCAATTTGGATTCACTGATATAATTTACAAAATAAAGTTCTTCTACAAATTCACAAGAAACACTCTCTACTGTCTACCATGAAAAGCTGGCTATAACAAAAAAATAATACTACTGTTTCGTTCTGTAGTCTGCGTAGACTGATACTGCACCAGGTCCTCTGAGGATTTTAAGGTTGATACAGTCATTATTCATCATTAACATGTCTACATAGCTTCATCTAATGTTCCCAAAGTTCTAGATCCATCTAGACGCTTTTTGAAAACTACAGTACTCTTTAGTAAACAGCAATGAGTGGCTAGGCCGCTTGTACTTGTGATCATGACAATGACTAGACCAATACAATTAGTTGTGCAACACTTCAGTTCTCTCGCATATCTTACAAGCTTGAAATTTAGGTCCAACTCTAAAATACAATGTTAATAAACTATCCGATACAAGACTATAATAATAATTATATATTACTACTATTCAACAAACTGTAGCACATGCTTTCTGTTGACTATAAAGGAAAGCTGGGATCAATAAGATAAATAAAGAAACACCACCGAAATATTGCTTTTATTTAGTAAAGTAGTTGTTACAACACAAAGGAGAACTATATGTAATTCTATTAAGCACGTTTTTTTTTAACTTGCTGCAGTCACACGACTCATGTTAGGGACAAATCTGCTGTTTTTCTTCCAAGCCACAAAGTAAGGACTGCAAAAGTTACAAAAACGTTAAGTGATCGTTTACTTTAAATACAACTATTCTTACATACCTCTACCAATTATACTAATATATTATTATTTTCATGTTCATAACTAATAATGCATTATGTTTGAGTTTAACTTGGTAAAAATAATAATAATGTTAAAATCAGAGAACAAGAAATGGAGTGATAAATACAAAATCATTCACATTTTCATACCTTAAATTTGCTTTGACTTTTATGATTATGGGGAAAATGCTAATGCACCGTCATCGAATTTCGCTGGAAAGTAGGACTCACGCCCACTAGTAACCCCACCGGTCCAGCTGTCACTCCCTTTCGGGACTGCTTTCCGCATTCCTTCAGGGGTGTGCCTACAGAGGGCTCCTTTAGTATCAGGCCATCGGTTAGGCAACACTGGAGATGTTTTACCTTTCTTCAAATTTCTTGATTTTCTGCACACTTTCAATATACATTATCCAGAGTCAGTATTCCAAGTATGTCTTCAGAGACCATTTTCCGAACAATGGTGTCCGGTGAGAGTTGGCTTATGGCAATCTCGAGGCCCCTTCTTTCGTTTTCCCACCGTCTGCAAAAGAACAACGGGTGGTTGGCGTCATCGCGCTCCGCATCCCCATGGGGACACTCCGAGCTTTGAAACTCACCCACCGTACCAACAGGTCCGCTCGAAAGTTGCCACAGGTGGTGAGGAACTGGGCCAGGTAGAAATTTACGTCCCCATGGTGTCTCAGAGGTCTCTAATCAATCTGACCGTCCAACGTCCTCTGCTCTCTAACATCCATCGTTCCTGCCAGTCCCTCATGGTGTGTTATCGATCCTTGGTGCGTGTCGAGGGGAATCCTTGGGTATACGAGGGAAACCACACAGTTTCCCTCGTATATCTGCTTCCTTTCGAAAACGAACTGGTTGCTTGGGATGGTCTCGGCCACCACGAGGATGACCGGGTCGGCGGTTCGCTAAGCACTCGCGAAGTACTGCCGCCATCTTCTATAGCACCCTTGAAGTATAGCGTCCCCATATATCTCGCACCCGTAAAGAAGCATGGATTACGTGACCGACCGGTCCACCGATATTGCTCAACAGTCGGCTCACAGAGGCAGTAACAACCGCCACCTTGTTTGCCGTCCCAGAACCAGAACTTTGTATAGAAGAGCCATGTCTAGGTACTTCACAGAGCTCTTCGAATCGATAATCTCCTATCCACCCGGACATGGACGGTGGTGTCAATCATCTGTCTGGTGAGAAGCACGATCTAGTTTTCTCCATCTCCAGAGTCAGGCCGTGCTCATCCATCCAGGCCAGCACTAGCAACAAGACTCAATCGAGTAGCCGTTGTGCTTCGTGGAAGATCTTCACAGTAATGACCACGGCAATATCGTTAACTTATCCCACGAGGTATTTTCCCTCATGCACTTCCATTAGGAAGATGCCGTAGTAGACGATGTTCTACAGGTCCGGGTCGAGCCTTGTGCAGCTCCTACCGTTCTCTCCCCCCGCGCGGCCTGTCATCAGTCGTATAGGTCAACTGCATATCTCTGAGATGAGCGGAAATAGTCCCGCAGCAGGTAGCCCACCTGGCTGAGTTGAAAGCGTTTCGCACGTCCAGCGTTACCAGCACGAAAAGGCGACGCGAGCCACCCTACGACGGCGTCCAAAACCAGCCCCGAAAATCGTGATGACGGTCACAAAGGTTATCACCTGCCTCGTCTGCAACAGCCACTCGAAAAGCTTCCCTGCCGTGTTAATCCTACTCAGAGGTCTGTATGCTGACGGGGTTTCAGGATCTCCCTCGTCTTTACTTATGAGAGCCATACATTGGATATTCCATCGAATATCGAAGTTGCATCTAGCAAGCAATGATTGTACATATTCAGCAGCAGGTGTGGACAGGTGCTAGCTACTTCAGCATTTCCGGCGGGACACATCTGTCCGATGGGCAGGGACATCTCCGCATCAGTAAAGAAGGGAATATACACAGGTTCGACAGCGATGTCCTCGTATTCCCTGACCAGGTGGGTTGGAAACATGATCTATGTTGTCCATAAGAGAGGAGCTCATACTCGGATCGGCTGACTGGACACGGTGTCTGCGCATTGTAACTCGGTAATCCAGTCCCCAAGGATTGTTGTTCATATCCTCCCTTAACTCGTTCCATTTATCGCACTCACTTCTGATCAAAGCCCTCATGGTACGGAATTCATCTGCGGCGGCCTCAGGAATTATTCGGCCTCTCCGCTAACGATTTATCTTTCGCCTCAGGCTGAAGTAAATATCCTCGTTCCATCAGTACACTGGAGCTCTACCATGTCTCGGGCCTATCTTTTTCGGCATCAAGGCGTCACAACCCCTCACCATAAGCTCCATCGTAGACTTTACGGTTCATTAAAGCACATAAAAACAGGTAATGTATTATTGTTTTATCTACTGAACTGTGTTCTGATTCAATACGTTTTCGCTAAATATCTTGTCTTTGTAGGGGCTTACAATAAAGCATCAGGACTGGTGTTCCTAATTTATAACAAAATTAATTTTGTTGAGAAATCATGTTAAAAAACATGTTATTTTAAAATTATTTTTTAGTAAGAAATGAAATTTCCTTCAGTTATAAATTAATAAAAATACATGTCACTCCCTGAAGACGTAGTTTATATACATTCTGTAACAATGTCACTATTATTTACATTTATTTTATTAATTTGGTCTACAATAAAATTGCCTAAATTGCATTCTTTAAATGGCTATAATTTCGCATGGAGTAAAAAAAATATGTCTACTTTTCTATATTCAGGGAAGTTTTTTAAAACAGCTATCAATTTAACATAAAAATGGACTTTCCGAACCCAAAATCAATTGCACCACCCTAATAAGCTCAACCTGTGCATTTTCTAGCATGATAACTAGATGAATGCTGAGATATCTAAAGAAAGGGTCACCACACTCCTCAGTCATCAGTTAGGAAGCTCTTGGATTTTCTTGCCATCTGCATTTCTAAGATTTCCGACAAGGCTTGTTGCAGTTTTATGCTCTTAATCTTAGAACTATGGGATACATCTTTTATTTAGGAAATAATTAATACGAATAAAAGATTTTTAGTTTGTTCTATATTGTATTGGGTTACTCAGAAGAATCTTAAAGTTTGTTGTAATTCATGCTTTAACAATTTAAAAGTAGGCTATACACTAAAAGAAACCTGAAGATAATTTAGATGAGTATTAATTATATCTTTAAAATGAAACATGTCCCATAACCTAGGATAAAAAATAAGGACATAAAGGTGCATAAGGCTTATCATCTTATTGGAAAAAACTCGAGGTCATTTTACAACAAGCAACCTTTTTTACAACCTTTGGGCTATCCTGCTAGCTCCCCAGATGGATGTCACTCCAGATTACGACAATTCAAGGTCATTTTACAACAAGGAGCTCCTTTGGGCTATCCTGCTAGCCCTCCGTAGGCATGTCACTCCAGATTACCACAACTCAAGGTCATTTTACAACAAGCAGCTCCTTTGGGCTATCCTGCTAGCCCCCCAGATGGATGTCACTCCAGATTACCACAATTCAAGGTCATTTTACAACAAGGAGCTCCTTTGGGCTATCCTGCTAGCCCCCTGGAGGCATGTCACTCCAGATCACCACAACTCAAGGTCATTTTACAACAAGCAGCTCCTTTGAGCTATCCTGCTAGCCCTCCGTAGGCATGTCACTCCAGATTACCACAACTCAAGGTCATTTTACAACAAGCAGCTCCTTTGGGCTATCCTGCTAGCCCCCCAGATGGATGTCACTCCAGATTACCACAATTCAAGGTCATTTTACAACAAGGAGCTCCTTTGGGCTATCCTGCTAGCCCCCCGGAGGCATGTCACTCCAGATCACCACAGAGGCCCATCAAAGATTAACCTCATATAGATAAAAACTAACTAGGATCCCATAAGGATGGCTTAATCTATTATATCTAAAATCTGAAACTGAACAAATATGAAAAATTCCTAAAATTGATTACGTAATAATACATATGCATATTACAAATAATAGCAATAAGATAAATTTTATTTTGAGAATATTGATAGATAAATTTAATTTAAGAATATTTGATCACCAATTCAAGTATTATTAATCTTATATACCTTGTGTTCTCAATGTTCACATATTACTAAGGATATTGCTACATGACTTTTCTTAAATAATTAAAGACTTACTCCAAGCGTTTCCCTTAAGGATCGGACAGTGACCGTGGATGGTACGAAGATCTACTTGTCCATCAGGGAGGAAATTGTACCAGAGCACAGCAGAACCTTTGGTGGGTGTCACAGAGAGGCCTAACCGAGGGAAAACCAAGGAGCCGCCTTCTTCCGGCTCTTCTAGCTGTATAGAACAAACAACTCAAGACGTTATTTTCAACATCGATTTATATGTATGTGCTACTACATTAAATTCATTAATTAATTCTAAAAATATAAATGAGTTTGTATAAAGATATATTGTACATAAATTATGAAAAATATTTTGAAATACTCCAACTTATAGGTAATTACTTACATAAATCATTAAACTTGCTTTCCTATTTTCTACAGATTTTTGGTCCTGAAAAATTCAACATATTATTGTAATGAAACAAAATATCAACATATAACATCCAAAGCAACATTCAAAACATCAAATTTTAATTTCCTAAACACCTTAAGAAGATACAATACTATTGAGTTGTTTAATTTTTGTATACAAAACTCGAATTTAACTCTACACATTTTTTTATAATTACAGAAAATATAATGGCAATGTTAAAAGATGAATGCAGTATGTCAAAGTGATTGTCAGACAAAATTATTTTCTAACTTAAATATAAAAAATAAAAAATTATATTGACGTTATAGTATTAACACTGAAATATAACAGATTATGTTATCAAACACCTTGAGATTCTTGCACATCTCAGATCCATCGTTAATAAACTTAACAAATCACAGTGATTATTATACTGTATAGATATTAAAAATAATTTATTTTTCTCTTTATGATTGTAAAATATAATTATTATTGATTTAAATTCAGTTAATTTTCGTAACTATTTTTGGAAAAGATATACCAGTTCTGTATGTTCTGAAGAAAAATTCTATACCTGTACACTATTTCAACTTTCCACTTCAATAATATTTGCAACTTCCTTACAATTCTGCACCTAACATTGATGAACATGATGTATAGTTTACATGGGCGTATATGGTGCGAGGAGGTGCATCCCTCCCCCAAAATGTTGTTAGTAATGGAATATCATTGTTATGATTGCACACACCCAAAGATTATGACCTAAATCCCCCTTACAGACGTGTACTCTCCTATCTCTATTCTGTCTATATATCAATTTCTCCCTGTTTTTAGTGTGGCGTTCATGATCATGAATATGAAATTTTCAATCGATATTTTATAGACTGTAAAAGAATATAATTATTAGAACTTTTACTTTATTCACTACACAAGAATGATGTTGTTTAATAGTTTAGAATTGTTACTGAATAGTAACTTAAGTAATAGCTCTTTACAGTGATTATACTACTATGTATGAATTGTTAATATTTACACATGGATTTTATAGAAGTCCATCAGCTGTATTACTGCTGTTTCATTACCTTAGTCAACTTTCACAGTATTCTACATTTCAATATTGGATGAATGAACGTGTTAAATGTGTGGGTGTGTGTACTTGTGCGCATATGAATGTTTGATTTACTGTAACATAAACACTAATAAGCCCTATTTATTTGTATTTTATTACTTTTGAATTATGGAATCCAATTCAAATGAAATGTTGCACATTTTAATGTGCCAATTGTAAGTTGTAATTAATTACTACACAAAATATAAATAGAAAACCAAAATGGATGGTAACCTCGCCGATCGCCACATGGTGGACTATGTAGTCATCCGCCGCAACTGGAAGGTTGGTGATCATGAACGCACTGAGAACTCGGAGGGGGATGACATCTGCAACTCGCTTCATCAACTTCTTGCCGTACTCTCCTAAGTCCTTGAAGTACTCCCACCAACGTGACACCAGCCCACCGTACCTATGTGGCTCTTCCTAAAAAGAAGAAGCATGAGTTTTGTAGTACTTTTAATTCTAAATAGTTATATAAGCATTCTTAATAGTTTTTAAACTACTATTCAAGATTTTTTTACTGTAATTTCAATTTATTCCAAAACAAAACTTGAAGGAGCCCCATGATTGTGTTTGTCCAATAAGTATGGTGTGTAATGGGTGTTTAATCTGCTTCACAAGATCGTCGCATAGGCCAGTGCCCCATGAGGATAGGATAAATATAGAAATGTGGTTGAAAAAAGGGGATTGAATCAATGTTTTGTATACTCTATGTAGGCTAATATTTGAACATAGAATGACAACCTTTGCATCGAACAGTCACTTAATGAACCTTCTTCGGAAATGGGTAAGAGTCATTCTGATGAATACAACAGCCATAGTTAAAATTTCAGTTGTAGTTTCCCCCCCCCCCTTGGGGTGGCCTACTGCCATGCACTTAAGCCTCAAGGGCTTTTTGCGCACCCCGGAAACACACCATGATGCCCACCAGTCTACAATTTCAGCAGTTCCTCAAACCGCCTAAAACAACCTATCAGGTCCTCCTGGGAAAATTCACCACCCCTGTCCAAACTACCAAAGATGGCATACCACTCTCTTGCTATTACTTACTCAGTCGAAGTGCCAAGCTGTTATGATGCAGGATTTCTTTTTAATTCTTAACATGCTGTGATGAGTGCATCATATTGAGTTTAAGCAGAGCATCTGTTTTGTGATGCAGCATGTGTGTTGTCATTTGTGTCCCTCCTGACTTAAAACTGTGTTTATGTTTACATATTAACTGGTTTTGCTGTCATCTTTGACTCTTGTATGTTTATCTGTTTGAATTGTTTACTTTTTTTCATGTTTTATGATTTCTTTCCGAAAGAAGGAAACAGATGATAAATCTTGAAACATGTGTTTCTGTAAATTTAATAATAATGATGGCAAACGTTCTGAATCTTGTTATTGTTTAAAAGTATAAAAAAAACAGTCTGTTTCAGTCAGTTTTACATTTATTTCAATTTTTTCTTATAACTAGTAGGGTCTAATATTCATACATTTAAAATAACTCTCTTAATGAGTAATAAATCGATTAGCATATTTTGAGCTGGAGTTCAGCCATTTGAATAATTTTACAAATGTGATAAAATAAATTTAATCTCATGGGATTTGCGTGTACTCATATCTCAAAAATCTTTAAAATTAATATACCAAACCAATTTATAACAAAAGGTTTAGAAAATGTTATAACCTTTCCAGAACAGTTTTAGTTTTTACTCCAGGTTCATAAATAATGGAGTTGTGAATGTTTCTAAACTTTAAAGGAAATGTAGTTTATATTGAAATGAAATGGCGTATCACGCTAGCCAACAAACTTAGTCAATATTTAAAAGGTCAATTTTGTTACCAAGATTGAACTTATTTCAGCATTCCTATCACTAGTTCTTAGAAAAGTTCTTATGGGTTTACATTTAATCAATATATAGAAAACTATTGAGTACCAGAATATTATTTATAACAAATGTTATATCCATTCGAGAACAGTTTTAATTTATACTCTAGCTTCATAAATAACACTTATGAATTTTTTTAAAGATTGAAATCAAATGGCCATCATATTGAAACAAAATTGCTTATTACGCTGGCCAATGAACTTAACTGAGACACTTATAAGAATAATGTTTTATACCAAGTTCAAACTTTTTGTTTTTTTCGGACAGTTATCGTTTCCACATGCCACATTATAGTGCATATGTCCACAAACAACAAATGTGGACATCAAATGTGATGGTCAATCAAATCCTTACTGGGCCGGAAGTCTGGATATATAAACAATTTGAACGGGAGGTGTTTCTGGGCTCTCATGTTTGGTGAAGTTATGCTTTTGTAATGGGCTATTTTGTATTCAAATTCTATTTACAAATGGTATAAGTATAATAATGCGGAAACAGTTATGCTAAATCAAACTATAGCAAGAGTTCAAGGATGTAACCAGGAGGGGTCCAAGGGGTCCAGACCCCGTCTCCCAAATTTTTAATTTTTCAATTACTTTTTTAGTAAATGATTATTATTATTTAAATTATTCAGTATTACTGACTTATACTGCTGAAAGATCGTTATCAACAAAGAAACGGGTCAAGAATTTTTTAAGGAACAAAATGTGTCTAATACGAGATATCAGTTGTTTGGACTTCCCAACATATTTTCCTGGCTCCTTTCTTGCAAGAGTTGCAACTAGTTGCTAGTTACTTTGTTATCCACTTGTAACAAAGTAGAAGGATATCGCTACAAGAGCTATATTACATAGAATGATAGACGAGTTATTCTGTTTAATCAATCTATTTAACCATTCCTTAAAGGTTTTGGTCCATGTTTTCCAAACATCCTGTATTTTAAATAAATATCTTGAAAAACCTGAGGACGATTTTCCCTCTCCCAAATTTGTGAATAATGATGATGGAAACTCTGAATATACCTCTCAACATATCTTTAACTAACTTATAACGCATCTTCTAAAATCACTTAGTTGTATTATCAACTTAATTTAATCCGTACAAAAGCCTTAAGTAATTTAAGTTACTTTTGACATTGCAGTATTGATGAAAAACTTTCCCTCCTCAGTGGGAAGGAAGTCGTGGATCATTGTGATGGGGGGATCCAGGTGGAGTTCCTCCACTTTCATAGGCCTCAGCACTAGGTGTGGAGAGCTGTGCAAGTAACAATATAGCGGTGACCCCATGGGGATCAGGGCTCCTCGACATGTCGCCTGATACTGTGCAGTCAGCTGTGCATCCTCCTCTTTGGACAGGCCTGGTACCATTTCATTCTGGAATCAAACAAAAGCACCACCAAGAATTTATACAGAGTTAGTTGAAATTGATGGCATAAAAACACAAAAAAACTTGTCTTCTTGATCCTGGAAGGTCTGTTCTAGAATCAAGGCTTACACTAAATGAAAAGGTGCACACATATTGTTCATGAATTAGTTTTGTATGATTTTAATGTTACTCAATCCCAAAATATGCATAGAAAATATATGAATTGCAATATAGTTATAATCAAGCATGGATGCAACAACTGTTTGAGAGACAAGTATTCAAGTGCCAAATAACCTTTCTACTAATGCTACTCTTACAACAAGCAACTGATGTCTACCTGGAGATGTAATGAAGTTTGGAATGTGATATGCTAAAGTAACATCATTAAGAAAGTTTTTAAAGAATTTAAAAGTACAGAAAATGCTTAGAAATGTCTTAACCCATTTATACTCAGAATATGGAGTAGATAAACTACTACTCTAATGTACGGTTGTGCTAGTAAATGATCGATACTGACCCCATGGGCTTTTACTGGTTAATAATCAGGATTTACTATTGAACATAAATAATAAATAAATTGAGCTTATTAAAAAAAATAATTTCACATAGCAAAAATATTACATTTGAAACTATCCACATATGTATAAGTTTTAAATCTAAAAAAATACTGAAAATTTTAAACATAATTACAACACACAATTTAATTATATTTAACCGGCACAATTTAAAACTTTATGGCACAAAAACCAATTACACCGTGAATAAATGCAGATACTGCTCATAAAAAACAAAAGTTCTTCCAACTCACATCTCTCCTCCATGACGCATACCCCTCTGCAAGTTCCACACAGCTTGTGTTCAAAGTTGAAATGTGATGGTCTATCAAATCCTTACTGGGCCGGAAGTCTGGATAGCTAAGGTACAACTTCTGAAAATATTGGGCTGATCCTTCACGGTCACCTGTTACAATAGTAATGAGCATCACAAGAAAATTCAGTAGATTGCTGTGATAAATAGTAACAAATGAAATGTTTTTGTATATTATTTTGGAAAATGGCATTATAAAATGATTTACTGTTGAGCTTATATTAATCACATGTTTCTAAAAATATTTTGTACACAAAAAACAAAGAAAACTTTAAACCGTACACAAAGTTGGTAAAATCTTCAAGGCGGAACTATTTAAAACTCTAATTATACATGAAAAATGTCTTTGAACATAGTATATTTTTTATGGGACAAGAAGCTAAATAAACGTCTCACTTCTCTTGGTCTATAAGTAATTCTGTGCGGTATCTCGAATGACAGGATTACCATCTCAGTGCCTTATCTCCCTGACACTGAAAGAAGGGAAGACTTTCTGTTTCGGTCTACCAGCCAAAGCAAGCAGGGATCAATACTCCTTTACTTAGGTTTGCCAAAACTTCTAGTCCCATCCTCTACAGCCAGCTAGACCTGTTGTTCAAGTAATCCCAATTTGTCAACATTCACAACGCACTGCTGCTCCTGGGTACCCATCTCATATCCCAAAAGTGCCACTCTGGTTTTTGCTCTAAGGCACTCTGTGTATAAACCAGTCAGAACTGGACTGTCTGGGAATGGAACATAGTATATTTCAGAAAAATTATATGGGTCATCTATGTATTATGACATATCTAAACTGTGTGATTTAAACAAATGATTTTTTTTATAAAAAGATTTATATTGAACTTAACCATATTATATTGTACAAAACACTTACTTAATAAACTCAAAGCACCTCCCATTTATAATTTTAAAATAATTCATTCAAAATATTTTGGGAAACTGTCACTCCTAATCAAATATGGTGAGTTTAAAGTAAAAGTAAAGTAAAGATGTCTTATTTTACCAGGCGAAGTTAGGGCTTAGAAGCCCTCTCTAACACTTAACCTGAGGACCAACGGCTTATAGGTGACTTCCGAACCACCACCAATGGACGGGCAGGCGGGCTGCTTGTAAGGACAGGATCGCTCAGCAGTCACCCATCCAAGCAGCAGCTATTGCTCGATATTGCTTGATCTGGTTATCTTGTGATAACCATTGTACCCGCTACACTGCGCCATTGGTAAGTTTAATTAGTTATGACTATGTTATTTTATATATTGTTCTTGTATTCGAACAAGAAACATCTCCCTGACACCTACTAGCATTTTGAAACCATTTAATAGTAAATCTGTAACACATCAGCACATCTCTACAGAAAATTGTACATTTGAAAATAGAGGAGTCGGGTAAAAGATAAATGTTAATATTGTTAAGCTGTTAACACGTGATAAAAGTCTGTAAAACTAAATGTAAATTGTTTAACTCAATGGCTACTAGAAACAGTAGACTTAGAAAATAGGTATTTCTACAGGTACATTAATGTAAAGCACTCCTGCATGAAAAAACATCACCTCATGGGAAATGGTCATTACAGAACAATCTGGCGAGTGGTAAAATTTGCTAATTTTGGAAAATGTAAAAATTAAAATAACAATGTAACTGAACATCATCACAATAATAACTATTACTTATCTTAAGTACATGTCTTAGTTCTAAGAAAGTA
This sequence comes from Homalodisca vitripennis, assembly GCF_021130785.1. Classification (NCBI taxonomy): domain Eukaryota; kingdom Metazoa; phylum Arthropoda; class Insecta; order Hemiptera; family Cicadellidae; genus Homalodisca; species Homalodisca vitripennis. The sequence continues at coordinate 39,503,409 of NC_060211.1, read as the reverse complement.
AGGCCCCCATTTTGTTCCTTAAAAAGTTCTTGACCCTTATCTACGTTAAGAATGATCTTTCAGCTGTACATGGCAGTAATACTGAATAATTTAAATAATAATTGTAAGCCCTCCGATATTAGCCAGAGAGGCTCATGGTTAATAAAAGGGATAGCGTTTTGCTGCCACCACCCTAGCTCGTTAGGGAAATTTAGAATAGTGGTTTGAGAAGGGGTCTTGAAATAATTACTCACGTTTCTCCTTTGTTTGAGTCCAATCTATATTCAAAATGCACTAAAACACTCGTAGGCGCACCCAAAACTACTATATGTGTACTGGTGTGTTCGCATCTCACTCCACCAAAATAGACTTACTTTCACACACTCTACATTGCCAATCCCTCCGCCTACCTCCGAGCCCTCAACTCGACTGCCGACTCGTGCTGACGAGTGCTGACCCTTGCATTTCCTCAGCACGGCCCAGTCACCTCACATCACGCGGTTTAAAAGGGACTTGGGTTAGTCCAGTTAATTTACACACTGTGTAATTACTAAAATACCATCTAAAAATTACTATATTAAAAATAGTAGTGTGGCGTGCGCGCTACATCACTCTCCCTTTCAGGAAAGATGGATCATACAGAATTTTCATGGTGATACATCTTAGATTCTCAGAATATAACAAACATTTACAATACTTCAAAAAAAAAAATGTATAGGATAACATTTTACATTACATCATTTTTTCACAACTTAAAAGGACAAAATAGTATTTTAGGCTGCGTAAGTTCTTATAATCTACAATTTAATTCTACTTGACATTGACAATCACTTAAGATATATGTCCTCCTAACTACATTACATTTCTTGAGCTTGGCAAGTCCCCACATATTTATAACAAATATAGTCTTTGCAACACTGACCTGACTGGTTCAGCACTACAATGAATTTCACAATACCGTACTTCAAGGCGGGCTTGGTGTATTGAATTGAACAAAGGAAGACTCCTGAATAATTTCTGCGAGCGGAGTTCCATGTTCTACTCGAATGGTTGGGGCTTGCCGCTCAGCAACTGAGGACGTCCTCGCACAGGTTGGCATTTTCTGCACAGGTTGGCATTTTTCCTGTGACAAAACAAAACTACGCAAAGTACACTATTCAAAATGAACAAATAATAAACATTTGAAACTATGATAATGTAGAAATAGTTCAGTGGGGTTTCTATACTTTCTTTTGATACTAGGGTACAAAAACATGTGTATCATTTAAAAGCTTGTTAAGGTCTAGTTCTATGTGATTATCTTTTAAGATTGTCCTTGACTTTTTGCATTGTTTTCAAATAACAAGCTACTGTTTTTAAAGATTAGATTTTCTTCGTGAGATAGCAAACAGATTAATCTTTGGGATGTGCAAATGGTTAATGTCAAAATTTATATTTTATATTTCCTTGAGTCCTCGAGAATAACTTATTATATTTACCAAAGATAGCGCAACTTGAAGCTGTTTTAATATTCCAGACTTGTTTAAAGTTAATTCTAAATAACCTAGATGTGGTGGAGAGATAACTGAGTTTTCTCCATCAGAACTCCTCATACAATTAAGTATGACTTTATATGGTTCCTTTAGGCTATAGATCCAATCATTGCCGTTTTGGATCCATACAGGTGAAGTTACATTTATGGTTAAGGTTCGTGAACATTTTTCTGTTGACTAGGTTAGATCCATGAATAGAGCGAATATACAATCATTAACGCTATGATGCAATACATTTATAGAGTTAGGACACAAATAAAAATGACTTAGTCTACACTGACTTAGTGTGTTAAAATCGATAGGTGCATAATACTGTCTCTCTTTGGAGATCAACAAATAATCAACTTGTACATTCCATTTTAACCAATGTTGAAGGTTTGTTTGGTACAATGGAATAACTTCTACTTTATAAAGTTCAAGACGTCTGTCTTGCGAACTTAAAGGTACAGTTACGATCAATCTAATTCCTGTCTTGGTGGCTAAAGCATGAGCAGTGCAAAAAGGTTGTAGTACATAAACACGTCCTCTTCATTAACTGGTATAATTAGTTTCAAATGACGAGGTATGACTTTTTCCTATGTCAAGCAATATGTTTACAAACTCATGGGGTGGTAGTAATTTGCTGCTTTATTCTACCCTGTGTTTACTAATTCTAAAGCTTGCCTAAACTCAACAATTCTTAACTTTGCTTCATCTATGGTTTGACCTAAAATGACGTGCTAGACTGACAGATTTTAAATGTTTTGTTAATGAAACGATGTAGCATAATGTTTTCTTGTTCGAATCCTTGGAGTGAAGTGATTAACATGCTATTTGAATGAGTAAGTTTAGTCATTATCTCTGATATGGCTTTAGTATTTGTTACCATCTTTTCATTCATGTCTTTCATTAAGGTGATTTGGTTTTCTCTAGAACTCAACAGTGATCCGCTAATCTTTTTTATCTCTTCAACTTTACTATTAACTTGTTCCATATCTTCGCTAGTGGGGCACACCAAACAACCATTTCAATGCATATCCTCCTGCATCGACTAGTCCTCGCTTGGAGCGTTCTGTAGGTAGAAGTCTAAATAAGTCACTTACATCGGATTCATACTGGTCTATCCCGGTCTTAATTCTACTATATTCGAAAGCAAAGTCCTCATCCCCACACATTTTACACTAGTGTTCGTATAATAAACTAAGTCTGTGCACAATGTCTTAAGTGACTCAAGTTCGTCTCTTATTTCTATCATATTAAAATCTAATACAATCTTCCATTCATCCTCGGAAATAATTGTGTCATGAAGTTTCTTGAAAACGATTCCCTGTGTCATTTCATTCTCTGCCATTCCTGTCTCGACAAAGAGTACAAGTATTCCTGAAATCATCATTTAGATCCTAATAATTGTTCACTTCATGAATATCCTGACTTATTCGAATTTATTTTATTTACGTACAGCTTGATCTTATGTTTCTTATCTTAACCTGCGTAGATATAACTTCTTTCCTTTATAGTGTACTCAATCACACATTTGAATTGTTTGGATCCTTTAATTTGGCTTTCATTCACACACCTTGCATACCCATTCATCAACATTCGTTTCACAGTCATTACAACATTCATACTCACGCATACAACCCATTCAATTCGGAGTAACTATTGCATTCTACTTTGTACGTGGTACTCTAAAACATCTTTTACTTACACATCAGACAAGAAGCATAACATACTAACGAGGAATATTTTAGTGTATCATATAACATCCTCAAATAACAAACAATACATAATTATTCAATACATTGCGTTTACTTTTAAACTACTAAATAAACGATGCAATACACGTTCACTGTCATAACAATATGTATATACATTCCTATTATTTAATAAACTTCATAGTCTTTGAATCTACACGGTTTTCTTCTATCTCTTATGGATCTAAAAGGGCCTGGTCGCTCTTCTGCGGTTCCTGGGCTTGGTTCTCTCCTGTCTTGTTCTTCATTTTGTCCGGCTACTCTATTGAATGCCTCTTCATGGTCTTCGGTCTCTTCAATGATTTCTTCCTGTTCTTCTTCTTCTGCTACCTGAGCAGCTTTTGGATCATTTTGGCTACTTCCTTGTTCTTGCAACTTAAACCTCGGTGAAGGTTTTTTACTCGATTCACATGTACAGTTACATTCTTCCTTTTAATTCGGAGTACGACATTCAAATCTGGATATAACCTTGACAATTGTGTATGGACCTTTCCATGGTCTAGACAACTTCTTCACTCTTCCTTTTTTCACTTGGGGCACGTGAAGGTATACTCGTTGGCCTCTTCAAATTTATTTAGCTTAGAATTCTTGTCGTATTGTCTCTTTTGCTGGGTTCTTGCATGGTCTTGGCATTGTTGAGACAAATTCCTTACGGCATTCAACTTCATCTTAAGATTCTTCGACATAATCAGGGTAACCATCATCTTCTTCTGTGATCAATAGATCATCTTCTAAGGGAGTCTTCATCTCTCTTCCAAAAGACTAGCTCAAAAGGAGAAAATCCTGTTGAATCATGCACTTGAGAGTTATAAGCCATATTTACCATTGGTAGGAGCTCGTCCCAGTCTGTTTGATTTCGGTTGACATAATGACTTAGCATCTTGGGTATGGATCTATGAACTCTTTCTGTTCTACCATTGCTCATGGGATGATTTGCGGTGGTTTGAAGTTTCTTTATTCTTAGTAGAGCACACATGCTTTTCATTATTTCGGATGTGAAATTTGAGCCTTGATCAGTAATTAATTCACAGGGTACTCCCATCTTCGTAATGACTCTCTGCACAAGTGCTCGGGCTATTGTTTCTGCAGTTTGGTCTGGCAATGCAATTAAACTTCCGTACCTTGTAAAATGATCTATAACTGTCAGTATGTATTTGTTTTTTTGGAGCTTGTTAGGGGTAATGGGGCCAACAATGTCACACGAAATCCGGTATCCAATTCTGTACTTTCTTGAAATTTACCTAAAGGTGCTTTAGTTTTTCCGTAATCCATTCTTTTATTGCATGGAATCACATGCTCTGATAAAGGAGAACAACATCTAATTTCATTTTCGGCCAATAAAACTTTTCTTGGATTTCTTAACATCGTCTTCTTGATACCTCCATGACCTGCTGTCGGGATATCATGGTGTAAAACGAATAACCTTCTCTCTTAACCGTCTTGGAACGACTATCAGTTGTCTGTCCTGCCTCTTTATATAGATGACTCCTTGTGGACTTGTTTTGAACTGAGGGTATTTTTTCAATCTCTGGCACTCTTCATCCTTACATTGATTTTCTTTAATGCTGTCCACATCCAATATAGGTAGACTTTTCCACAGTATTCTTGCACACAATTCTGCTCAGACAATCAGCGTTTTGATTTTTTATCCCTGGTTTATGGAATACCTTGTAGTCATTATTCAGCCAATTTCAGTGCCCATCTAGTGAGTCTACTCGAAGGATCTTTTAGCGACAGCAGCCATCTGATTGCGCTGTGATCAGTATACAAGGAGAATGATCGTCGTACAGGTAGCATCGGAAATAACTTTACTGCCCATACAACTGCTAAAAGTTCTTTTTCTGTTACTGTATAATTCTGCTCAGCAGAGTTTAACTGTCTTGACGCATAGGCGATAGGGTGTTCTATTTCCATTAATCACTTGTCCTAATACTGCGCCAAGTGCAACATTACTTGCATCAGTGCTTAAGACGAATTCCTTGGAGAAATTTGGATACACTAATAAAGGTTCAGTTACAAGGATGGTCTTCAATTTTTCAAATGGATGTTTCCGCTTCTTCGTTCACTCAAACTTTTGGTCTTTTTTGGTTTAATTTTGTCAGAGGTTTTAGCGATGTGTCGGCAAATTTCGGTACATGCCTCCTATAGTAACTACAATAGTCCTATAAATCCACGAAGTTCCTTTTCATTCTTGGGTCTTGGAAAATTTTTGACAGCTTCATCTTATTCTGACATGGTTTGATTCCATCTCTCGATACAACATGGCCTAGGAAGTTAATTTCAGACTTTGCTATTTGGCATTTCTTCAACTGGATACTCAAATTTACCTCTTGAAATCTCTCTAGAACTTCACTAAGATCTTTAGCGTGTGATGATCAATACTCGAACTGAAGATTAGGATATCATCCATGTAGGGCAAACATGCTTTTCCTTTCAGACCTGTGAGAGTAGTATCAACCAATCGTTTGAAATACAGAAGGAGAATTGATCAATCCATTGGCATGCGTGTATATTCATAATGACCATCAGGAGTACTGAAGGCCGTCTTCTCTTGACTTTCAGGGTGCATTTTTTACCTGATAGAAACCTGAATTCAGATCCAGTGCCGAGGAAGTACTGACTGCCTCCTAACATGTCTAAAGTTTCATGTATATCTGGAAGGGGATATATTTCCGGAACTGTAATTTTATTGAGTTCCCGATAGTCTACACATAGACGATAACTGATGGTACCATCAGAGCCTGCTTTCTTGGGGACAATGATTAACCGGTGCTGACCATGGGGAAGTACTGGGTACAATTACACCTTTATCTAATTGTTCTTGTATCAAATTTTGTAGAGTACCTCTCTGTGATTGTGGCACTCTGTAAGGTTTCTTATTGATCGGAGGATGTTGGCTCGTGTTGATTTTGTGAGTAACTAAAAGAAGTACACCCCAAATTCTCTATTCTCCTAAGCTAAATAGACGCTTGTAGCGTTGGGAGAACATTTTTTAATTTATTTTGGTCTTCAGTTGGGAGGTGCTTTAATTTTTCTTCAAGTTTTCCATTGAATTCCTCTGTCCTATTTTGTGTTAGATTTACTCGTTTCCATGCTCCTTTATTTGCTTCACTGTGTGGCTCTTCTATTTTGCAGAGCAGCGTATTCTTGTATATCACTAAATTTTCAGAGGTGATATTTATGATTTTGGTCCAACACATTCCTTTATTCACTTTTGAAAGGCTTCTAGCGACATTGATGCCATTGAACTTTTTACTAACGCTGGTTCTGTAATTACTGTTTTTTCCTTCCATTTGTTTCCATTTGATCCTTTTTGTTTTTGCTTAATTTTACTTGAATAAGCATTTCTGAACGGGCAGGCACGTTGATGTTTGTGCGACTATACGCTAAAATGTCAGGTATTTCTTCCTTCAGGATTTGTTTTGGTGGATTAAGGTTTGTTGAACTTGTTTCGTGGGAACATTGAACAATGCCAATGCCACTTCTCCTGCTTCGAGTTACAGGGGATTCTCTTTCAATGGAAACTGCATGCTATCTTGTTTCCAATACTCAGAGACTTATTCTCAAGGTCAATCACAGCCTTTTTTCGTTTCAAGACATCGTATCCTAGGATAGCAATATAATCTTCAGGGAGATCTGTTGCTACGAAGTCACATTTTAAATCAAGTAACTCCAGTTGCAAGGTCTCTGTTACAGTGCCGTTAAACGTTCATAACAGCACCAGTGATACCTCGTATTTGGATTTCAGTTGGAGTTAGCTTGTTCTGAGCCATTGTCCTATCGATCAGTGATACTTGTGCTCCTGTATCGATTACAATGAGACCGTTCACTCCTCCTATGCACCCTTGTACAATTAATTCACTCACATTTTCTTGTGTCAAAGTGGCAACAGCCTTTGAAATTTCAACTTCGCCTGTTCTGAGTCCCGTGTGGTTCAGATTTAATGATTTCTGAGGTTCCCAGCGGCGTGCCTGGGTCCCTCGTTGTGGTTTAACGTGTTCGAAGCTGATCCACGTCCTCCATGCTGATACCCTCTGCTCCTGAAGGTTTCCTCCTCTAGCTGCGCCTCTTCCTAATGCTGTATTTCTCATACCCCAACAATTGTTTGCTGTGTGTCCAGGTTTTCGGCAATTTTCACAATAATAGGTAGTTGTTTCACTTTTACTTCTACAATCCCTCTCTTTGTGACCTTTCTTCTTACATGTATAACATACAATATCTACTCGCCCTGGATTGGCATTCTCTGGCTTTATGGCCTGGTTTCCCACAAGTGTAACACGTAGTATCGGTGATCGTTCCAAAAACTCGCCTTGTCTTCTCCTCAAATTCGGATGGTCTTTTCTCTAAGTTGTTTAGAGCTATCGCCGTGGTTACAGCTTCTCTGAATGTTTTAGGGAACTTGATCCTGGTCTGCCGTCCTATTTCACCATTTAATCCTCTTACAAAGGCATCCATGGCTCTTCTATCGGCCTCTTCTCTCAGAATTTGGTTTGCTTCAGCGTTGTTTGTAACTCTTAGAGTTTTATCACTGACCCTTTTTTACTCGGTCAGAGAACTGCTCAATAGTTTTCTCCTCTGTTTTGTCGTATGCTAGCCAATTGCTCGATAGTAGTAATGATCTGGTAGGCTATCGCCCGAATCTTTCCATAAAAGCAGCTTTTATTTCTTCTAAAGTTGTTGAGTTTTTACATTTTTCGTCTGACTTTGCAAACTGTAGAGCACTGCCTGTTAGTTTAAGTTTTAAAAACTTGAAGTTTTTGGAGCTTCACTCCAATTGCTGAGCTCTCCAATTCCTTCGATGTTGTCAAAGAAGGGGGCGTCTAGATCTGCTTTCTCTCCATCGTAATGGGCTATACTTGAGACAAGCTCAAATGACGGCTTGCTGTCTGCAAGGGTTCATTGTCCATCGGGTACGGAGATGTTTCAGTTTTGTTCACCGCGGAGGTTAGAAGCGTTGGCTACGTTTCATCTAGTGTTACTTGAAGCGACCTCCACTTTTATTCGATATGGCATCAAAGGCGTCTTGGACATCAACGGTCTTTCCCTTCTAGGTGTACAGTGCCCATCGTTAATAATTTAAAAAAAAATTTGGTTTTCCTCTTTGGGAATACAGTAGCTATACAATTCTCTAGGTTATCAGTGATATTCAATAGTTAAAACTTAAACGCTCTAAATGAAATCCCTAAAAGACATTGACAGCAACAATGTGAATAAACTAGTTTCCCTATTTTTCAGTAAAATAACTTTCCCTTTTTTTTTTTCAATTTTCGATAATGGATCAATCAAAACAATAAAGTTTTTCGATTTCCAAATGATAACAATCACTAATCGGTAGTATTGAGTTATCAATGGATCAATAGTCTAACAATGCCTCGATATACAAGTATATTCATTACTGTAATGTGACTCAATACAGCTGCAATAATATTAAAATAAATCGTGTATTTGTTATATGATATACTATGTGCTATTACTTATTATACTCTAATAGTTAATCACATTAACTGATATCACTTTGTTTTCAGTATAATTCGAAATTTACCCTTTTTATAAGTCAGCAACAAGTTACTTCCAAACAATTATTGCTATTATATTCTTTTACACTTATATTAAAAAATTTCTACGGGTTTCTTTTTGTATACAGATATTAATGAATTATCAGTCAAATTGAACAGTAAGCTAATATAGAATCATTGGCATATCCCTATTTCCAAGCAAATGATTTTAATCAACACGTTATTCTGCTTATATTTACGCTGAAAACATGATGGACTGGAATGCCCTGGAGGTGACGACCTGACATGGAGGCTTTGGCAAAATAAAATACTAGGATGTTATCCTTTTAATTTCTCTTATTTAGATAATTCTGAATCTGTTTGTCAATAAAGAAGTTTAATGCTTAAAGCCTGGCCTCAATGCTGCATTCACCATTTATTTCCAAAGCATTTTGAACCATATTATTTAACCAACTATTTACTAATAATACCGTAGTCCTAATCTTAGGTTTCGCCAATGATTTAATTTAATTTAATTTAACAAAGTTCCCACTGCCTCACCAAATAGTGACAGGACTACCATCTCGAAGGCTGTGGATGATCGTGACTGCGTTGAACGGAGATGACAACATCTGCGTAGACAGTGGTCGGCAGTTGGTAGTTCCGGTCTGGATCACTGGATGTCCGGTGACGTATGCCCTCCTTGTTCCTTTCTATGTTCTATGATGGACGTATGATGATGGCGTCCAACTTCCGCTTCATAGTGTAATGGCGTTGCACATGGTGTAATAAGCACACAGAACTAATCCAAGTCCATCTTCGTTCATATAAGTTGAATTTACTCGAAATTTAGAAATATACATTGCAATTAATTTGTAAATGAATTTAGAATAGTAGTTATTTGGATAATGGAGTGTAAACTGAAAATGTTCTAATAATTTTCTCAACCACGTGGTACACTTCTTTATTTTCTTTTAGAGTTCTTTTAAAGTTTTGAAATCATTTTGAAATAATTTGCTGGTTTAATTATCGTATTCCCACCGCTGCCACCACTGTAAGCCCTCCGATATTAGCCAGAGAGGCTCATGGTTAATAAAAAGGGATAGCGTTTTTTGCTGCCACCACCCTAGCTCGTAGGGAAATTTAGAATAGTGGTTGAGAAGGGTCTTGAAATAATTACTCACGTTTCTCCTTTGTTTGAGTCCAATCTATATTCAAAATGCACTAAAACACTCGTAGGCGCACCCAAACTACTATATGTGTACTGGTGTGTTCGCATCTCACTCCACAAAATAGACTTACTTCACACACTCTACATTGCCAATCCCTCCGCCTACCTCCGAGCCCTCAACTCGACTGCCGACTCGTGCTGACGAGTGCTGGACCCTTGCATTTCCTCAGCCACGGCCAGTCACCTCACATCACGCGGTTAAAGGGGACTTGGGTTAGTCCAGTTAAATTTACACACTGTGTAATTACTAAAATACCATCTAAAAATTACTATATTAAAAATAGTAGTGTGCGTGCGCGCTACATAATAATTGTTTACTAAAAATTTAATTAAAACTATTGGAAATTTTGGGGAGTCCTGATCCCTTGGACTACCTCGCTGGCTACGTCCTTGGGTCTGACAAGAATAACAAAGAACTTAGCATTACATCTTCAAAATATTATTTCATATGACGTTGCATTATTCAGTTGTCATCATACTTGAAAACAAGTTAGTAAAAGATACCTCAGCTTTGGAGGTTGTCTCTAAAGTAAACCATTTTTTTTTAAATTACACTATGTTATTTTTTTATACCTTTTTAAAAGGAAAACTGTATTAATACTGCAGTTTGTCTTCCTAGGAGAACTAATCTAAATCCAAATATGATTACCTTGGAACCAATTACTTGGCACCATCAATACTTTGTCATATAACTAAAGCCATACTCAACATTGAATATATGACAAAATATTTTTTTAGCCTACATTATTGGACTATTTTGCAAAAGCATCATTAATTAATATTATTTCTTATATGATTCAAATGATAACCTATTGCTCTAAAAATTTAGTAAAGTTTAACTACTGGACTTATACTATACAATACTTTGTAAATGATTATAAGTTAAAATGGTCTACATTTGCTTGGCTTTGTAACATAAAATACTATAAGCAGATTTGTACATATAAATTAATTTTCATTCTAACTGAATATTATAATGTTATTGATGTTTTTGCTTTTTCAACACCATAATAAAACTTTTAACATAATTTTATAACGCTGTAGTATTTAGAAATTCTCAATAATAGTTTATTAATTTTAGACACTACAAATATATTATCTAAGAGTCCTTAGTTCTTTCCATTTCATCCAAAAAAACTGTACTGATCCTTACACACTTTTTTTAGTTATTTACATTATTTTTTACAATACAACAAAAGCATTTTCAAATAACATTAACAACACAACTTACGTTGCATTATTTTATAATTAATTACATAAATCTAATGTTACCCATTGTTATATAAAAAATGTATAAAGAAATAGTTGAAATTCAAGTGATGCATTAATTTCTTGAGAAAAATTTGCTGAGGATATGTTCTTCTACACTTACCTACAAAACAGGATGTGAGACCTAAGTACTCCAGGAGCTGTTCTGTGAGTCTTTTGCTACCCTTTGCTAGTTCATCACCCTTTGTATCTTTCCTTTGTTTGAGAGCCATCTCGAACCATCGCTTCGCGTCAGAGAATCGTTTCTTTGAGTAGAGATGCTGACCTATGTAAAGGTAGTCCGATTCTAAAAACAAAACCATTGGAAGTTAATTCTTTACAAGCAATATCAGTGTTTTATGTTTATTTTATAAATAGGTGGGCTATAATAGTGAGTTTCAGATGGTATTTTTTAGTTTGGTTCAACATCTATCGACAATAGGAAGTTACGTGATTAACCAGATGAAGTGGATGGGAGGTTGACATATTGGAGGGTTGTCATTGGAAGCTGAGAAGTGTGTGAAGATCTTATATTGAGGAGCAGTGGTGTATATACAAAAATATTTCGGGGGGGGGGTCTCGGGTGGTTTAGTAAGTATAAAAAATCCTCCGAAATTTAGGTGCCAGAAATCTCCCCACAGGTAATTTTTGAGCTTTAAACCCTTTCAGGGCCAGGACCAAATATGAGATGTTGCAAAATTTTTTCACATATCTATCCCCTTGTGACTAGTCAAAAGTGCCAGGCTAAAATTGGCGATTTTGCAGTCTCTTAGATTAAAATTTATAACTTTTCATAAACATTAGAGAATGACCTAAAAGTTGCACCAAATTACTCGTATAGATATATACTATCAACAAAAAAATATAAAGATGTAGTTTTAAGTAATTTAAAAAAAATAATGTTTTAATGGATTACATAAAAAAAATTTAATTTTTTAATTTTTTTCGTAAATAACTAAAAAAGGAAAAATAATTTTACTGTAGAAAGCTATGTTATTATATTGTACATTTATAAAGGAACAACCATACAAAATTTTGTGTTATTTCTCTCATAAATAAATTTTTTATGACACATTTTGTATAAATACGCATAATTGTACTTCGCAACAAGTGATAAAGCAACTGACTCTTAACTGCAAGAAACTTAAAATAAATATTCACATTACGGATGTACCGGTAAACAGATGATTGTAGGATCCATAAGCAGTTTCAATACAGTTAAAAACACTATTTACCAAGAAATATTTACACAATTTTATTTGAAATTTATTTACACTTTTTCTATTTACAAATATGCTACTTACAATTTCACTCCCGTGAGATCGCAAATTGTCAGTCATTGTAACTACTACACACAATAGCTAAGCAGGTAACACTACTAATATTTACAACCACAAAATAAAATAATGAAGAAGAATCCAGCATACAATGGTACGATTGCACTAAAGCATAAAGAATTAACAACAATAGATCGAGTCACCTGATAATGTCACGTGACAATTACGAAATAAAAATGCATAGACCTCCAAAATAAAAATTATATTCATATTAAATATCTACAAATATACCAGGGAATAAAAAAACATAAAACTTTAATCATTTGATGTCGTATTTTTTAAAGAAAATTACGAATATCTATATTGCCGCCTGGCACTTTTCAGACACGATCTATGGTGGCAATATATTGCCGCCTGGCCCGGAAAGGGTTAAGAAGTCATAAATGTGTTCTAGCTTAAAACAAACTATTGGATTCAATTTCAATTATAATAATATGGTTTAAATTATAACATGTAATAAAATCAAATAAAAAATACATGTATTTTTTATTTGATTTAATTACAGAAAGTGTACAAAAATAAATTACAATAAAGTATGTATCTTTAACTTAATTTTACATAACTTTTATATAATTTTGCAAACATAGACTTTAGAACAGTGGGGATTATAACAGAGTGCACTCGCCGCAGTCAATGTGTTAAACTATGATACATCTCTAGCTACGCTATAACACATTTACTACAACACGAGTCATGTATCAACTTTAGGACAGTGGGTATTATAACAGAGTGTGCTCGCTGCAGTCAATGTGTTAAACTATGATACATCTCTACCTACGCTATGAGTTGTTAACACATTTACTACAACACGAGTCATGTATCAACTTTAGGACAGTGGGTATTATAACAGAGTGTGCTCGCTGCAGTCAATGTGTTAAACTATGATACATCTCTAGCTACGCTATAACACATTTACTACAACACGAGTCATGTATCAACTTTAGGACAGTGGGTATTATAACAGAGTGTGCTCGCTGCAGTCAATGTGTTAAACTATGATACATCTCTAGCTATGCTATAAGTTGTTAACACATTTACTATGACAAGAGTCATGTATCGACTTTAGGACAGCAGGGTAGTAGTAGTGTGCGTCCATCGCAGTCCATGTGTTAAATGTCACTTGGTTTTTGGTATATGAGTTTACAAGATTTTTCTATCTTATGAATGGTCAGAATTGGCAAAGCTTAGGAAGACACTTCATAATACAGTTAGAACATAATATAATGTAACTCTAATTTATGACATATTTCCACAACTGGAGGTGTGTGATTGATGTTGATACATTTGCTAAACTATGTTGGTTACTTTGACACTGGCCCTGATATCCAATCAAGTAAATAATTGAGTATGCAGTAGTAGTTGTATAAAAGAGATCTAATAGTTGTACAATGCATGAGATCTACTAGAAAAGAAGTCTAATTTAGAAATACTGTTTCAATTCCAACATTTTGCTCATTTATAAGCTTGCACTTGGAATTTCAGTTTAGTAAACGTATGACTAGAAACAGTTATAAACTCTTTTCTCTTATATTATATTTCTATTTTGCTAAACAAAATTATATTTAGTCTTAAAATAGTTCTTTTGGTAACTGTAAATTATTATTATTAATAAAGATTGTATTTATTTCATACAATACAATTTATTTGTCTAACATCTTCAGATAATTTATTATTTATTTCATTTTTTATCAATTTAAGATTATAGTCCTATAATCTCTAGGAGAGTAATGTAAAATCTAAATTGAAACACAATTGTATTTGGGAGTTTGCCTGTGATACAATTTTACATGAATTTATTCACATCAATAAAACAATTATTTTCTTCTTCCTACAGCAAAGAACAAAACTCAAGATTCTTTAAACACAAATAAATAAATAAATCAGTTGTAGAAATTTAAATTTAGTTTATTCTGTTCAATATTCTGGATATTTTTTTAAAGTCTGTTGTTTGAATATAAAAAAATAAAGTATACATATATTTAAAAAATATATCTAATATCAAGAGAATCTGAGAAACAAGAGCTAAAATGTTAGAAAATTCATTAAATTCAGCTCCAAATTTCAAATACCCATGGTAACTATAAACTAGAATCCCTGATTATCTAAGCGTTGAACATATTGAATATGTTAACAGCTGTTTTGTATCATCCCACAAATGCATTTGAATTATACCTACACATATATTAGCTAAGTGTGTACCATTCAATTATTTCAGTAAGTCTAGAAACCATATATGAAAATTTGTGTTCATTTCAGACAAATTTGTAGTGTTAAAATTAAATAATAGGTAAAAATTTTGAGACTGAACACTTTGTGCTGAATACTATGGTTAAAAATATGAATCAATATAGAAAGTTACAATGTATCTTAGAAATTATAATATATTACACTGTGCCCTAATTATGTATTTTCTACTTACCTGTTAATTGTGAGGACTTGTGGGTATTCTGGAATAACACTCCAGAGCTCAAATCATTCATGTCTAGTTGGTAGACCTGTTGAAGCTTGTTGATACTATCCACTGCATTCGTATACTCGTTTATAGCAGGCAAAATCCTTTCTTCACCTATAAAAAAGTTCATTTTTTTCACAAAACCATTAAATAATCCAAAACATATATCTAATTATATTCAGAAAGATAAGGGTATTTATTAGTGTATTAGTAAACTCCAATTCTTCAAACTTTTATAATTCTTTTAATTTTTTGATGAAGCATCAAAGAGGAAGAGTAGCTGAAACATTTGTAATAAGATAAACTATAATTTGCCATTCAAAAAAATTTTAACAAAACAAACCAGTAATAATATTAACACATTGTTACACAGCCCACTGTTTGTGCACAAGTTCACGCTTTGTCGCAATTTGTGCATATCTTGTATGAACACCTATACAAACGATAAAAATTAAGTAAATCTTCAAAAACATGGGTAAGTTACTATGTTAGTTTATTGACTTTAAAACATACAAATTTTTGCATTAAAATAGTTTTTCTGAATAAAAGAAATATATGTTCCTTCAACTAAGGACATAGCCAGGAAAAACATTTGGGGAGGGGGTCAAGACAAAATTCCAGGGGTCTCCCCCTGGAAACATTCAAATTTTTGAAACTCAAATTTAAGAAGCAAAATAGTGAATTTTACACAAAGTGTTTACGTCTTTGAATAGGGTTATTGACGATTGATATTCATAATTGTCAAGGCACTGCTTTAGTTGGCTGTGTAGGATTAGTCTGAAATTGATTATACTTATGTAATAATGTAATTACAAAAAAGAGGCCTTTATTGTCTACTAAAACCTGTCCATAGTATACAAATCCACATTGACAATGGATAATATGTAAAAGAGTTTTTACAAAAGTAAAATTCTTCTTGACTTCCGAGCCATCTTACCTAGTACTTGCTCTGGAAAAACTCATATTTTCCCGTATAAGACAGAAAGTAAGTTTTACTAAAAAAGTAATTCACAATGGGGGTCCAGACCCCTTGAACCCCCTCACTGGCTACGTCCTTGCCTTCAACATTGCAAATGTAAAGTGACTTTATACATCTTTTGTAATGCACTACAGACTCATTCTTCTACCACTATAACAACTTAAATAATTAAGCAGATTGAGGGTCAAACAGAAATGCAAGTAAAACTAATATAGTGGATATACGCTTGATAGCAAATTGCTCACTTCAGTCAAAACTGACAATCCGCTATCACATACACGTGCAGTTACTCTGATCTGTAAATAAAACTTACATATTAGAGAAATTGAAAAACTAATTTTGTTTAGTTTTCCTGGTTATATGAGGTATCTATATGGCGTTTTTTTTTTAAGTTAAAGACTTTTATGAGATAAAACAAAAAATAATGAAAAAGATATGGTTGACAATATTATTTAAAAGTGTATCATTCAAATATTTAATTTGTAATATTTATTAGTAAATATTTCCTATGAAAGTGAATATCCATTATCATTTTAGTAAGGTGTGTAAAAGGTTGTTTTGCGGAATTATTTAATTTGTTCAATTCACAATTTAAATAATTATTCTTTTAGTCTCCCATTTTAGGCATTTATAGAGAGAAATAAACTTTAAGCACATAAATGTTCTTCAACCCTTCCCATGAGTATTACAGGAAATCCAACAGGGTAAAAATTATCCCATTATGCATATGATGGCAAATGTCACAAAGTTTTTTCCTCCATTGCAAAATGTATTTCATAAAAATGGTGATAAAATGTATTTATTTGTATATTTGTTTGTAACAAACGTGTCTTTAGATGTTTTTTACTCTTTCCCTTTCAACCGTAATTTTAGAAATCTTAATTTAAATAGTACTTATTAAAAATAAAACATTTCATTTTTTAACTGATTGCATGCTAACAAAAAATACAGAAATTTATATCTAGAGCTCTAAGAGTAAAATATATCACTAATCAGTTGTGCCATTCATTATAATTGTGATTTAAAATTTAAAATTTTTAATTTTATCATTTTTGTATTCTTTGAGTTTGAGCATTTTTTTTTAATTTGGTAAACTCAATTAGCAGTGTCTCTACCACACATTTCCTAGAATAGAACCTCTCTAATAAGCTTGGAAAACATTTGGTATCCTACCATATTATGATAAAATTTATACAATGCTTGGTATAAAAAATATTTTTATGTCATACTCTGTAAATACAATCAAAGATAATTAATTTTTCTTTTTACCAACATTTTCAGCATGATGAGACTTTTAATTTTATGTATCACAAAAACCACGTTTACATTTAAAATGTGTAAAAAAACATCTCTACTCACCAAGTTGGGCCATGTCAGAACGTTTTTCAAAGTTGTAAATAACTTTATAGCGTTCCCTTGGGTCAAATTAGGGGGTACAAGAAAAACAGCTATAGTATGATCGCAAGGGTAGTCTGACTTACCCTGTACAACTTACTTCTTGTCCCTTCAGTGGAAGTTGAAATCATATAAGAGCAACCTGTCAGGACACCTTGATTTAAGCCTCATGAGAACACTGTAAAATCTCATGCAGTCTTACCCTCTGCTCTTATATCTGGTAACAGCGGCGTATATAGAGAGTTTTTCGGAGGGGGCTACACACAATAGTTTAGCAGGTATAAAAAAAACCATCAACATAGGGACTGGGAATATTCTGCTGGGAGATTGTTGATCTTTAATACCTTATAAATATGTTCTAGCTTCAAACAAACTATTGGGTGCAAATTTAATGTTTAACATTCAAAATTTCGCAGGGGGGCTTGAGCCCCTAAGGCCCCCCCTTTATATACGCCCATGTATAGAGTTATGAATAAGTTTCTTTTTAAAAATATGATTATTATGCATCCTAGCACCTCTTAGTTTTCCAGTATTTTTCATATTGATTATTTTTGCTCTACTCTTTATTAGAAAATTATTTAATTCTTCATAAAAAAAACTTAATACAAGGACGTGGATCATTTTTATTTACGTTTTTAAAATAAGGTCTCACATAATTTTACCACCAAAAATAGGGTATAAATATGCTTGAGGTTTCATATTCTTCTAATCGAGTAAAAATAAAGATCACTGCCAGTACAATCTCTTAGACATCCCACACAGAAGGTTGGAAATAGGTTTAGGGAAGTAATAAAAAAATTTAACAGGTATTTTTTACCATTTTTGTAATTTTTTTACCTGTATTGGATCTATTGAGCAGAGCCAAAGTGATGCTCCAGTCAGCAGTCATTCTTCTCATGAGACTCAGCATGTTCAGTGGATTGCTGATGTAGGCCTCAGCATCGGTCACATTCTCTGTCATACTGAGGTGGTGTTTGTATCGCCTTTAGGTTATAGACAAACATTTGTTACTTTTGCTGCCAACGTTCACTAACAAAATATGAAACAGTTCAAAACATTTTGTGAGGAAAGCAAAATGTATTATTTACGGTACCAGAAAACTTGTCATTCAAACTGATAGATCAAGATGCAAAATAAAAATTTTTTTGTCATTAATAATTTTAAATCCCAATGATGATTATCTGTCAGATAATACCAGTGTAGAAAGTATTTTGAGAACCAAAGAGAACTCAAAAATATTATTGGATTGTAAGTCCTGAGAAACCTCCATTGTGTTGTACACCTTTTTCATTAGGATTATTTGGATTTTCGTAACTTACTCATCTTTTACAAGAGTTTGTATTATTGTAATTTCAATTTTTCATAAATTAGTGGGTACATTTTTAATAATAATAGCTTAAAAGATTTTGAACAAGACAAATTAGTATATACATTAGAACTAGTTCTTAGAGCAGTGCTTTACGTGTAATTTCTTAATTAATGTATGTGTAATTAGATGCATTATACAATTAAAGCATGCTTGTACCTATATTAATTCACTACTTACGTTTTTAGTACGTTTAAGAGGGATTTTTGTTGTTTCACATGAGTTTCGAAGTGATCAAACAGCTTTCTCTCTAGATCATAATACTTTTCCAACGATGACAATGGCATGAATTGTCCAACAACTCCAAAGGAGCTTAGTACAATTAGTAGTGTGGTAGATAACCTGTAATAACGTTTCATTATTATCATTTTTTAGTGATGTCACCCCTCATCCCTACATCCCCCAAAGTGCATGTTTTAGAAACAGTGTGCATGAAGGTATAGCAGCACACATGTTTGTTGTTTTTCCTGACTTAGGCATGTTAAAACACTCTGGTATCTATTGTTTATTTTAACCTAGATTTTAGTTGTATCTTAGGCTAATTTTCTGCCTGAAGAAGAGATCAAATTGCAGGCCTAGATAGGTTATTGATTTCTCAAATCACTGAATGATGGCAAATATCTGAAAAAAATCGTGATATCTTTCAAGAGTCAAGAATGTTATTGCTATTGACAATTTTACAATGAATAGGCAAAGTCAACTTTGTTTCCTTAATTATACAGACGTAATTGATTTTAAACATTTGTAAAAATAAAGAAAATCAGTAGTTACTACAGAATGAGAATAATTTCAAATAATCACTACAGAATATTTAATTAGCTAATTAGATCACTTTGATAATTTATAAATACCGTATATAGTTTAAAATATACTTAAAAGCAAAAAATAAAATAAAGTATACAGTTTAAAAATAAATAATCTAGAGTATACTTTGAAGCATATTAAATAAAACAGTAAAATAAATCAATGAATGAATATATTTATGTAAAACTACTTAGTCACAATAGTTAAAAGTTATCAAGCTAAAATTGTATACCAAAATTGCAACTCATATACGGTACCACCTTTACCAAATTAGGTGGTATATTTTAAAATCCTTAACTTTAGACTAAAAGATTTTAGTAATTTCATTCTACAATTTCCTGAATGGTCAAAAGAATCTCTGAATATTGACGAAAATGCTTTATAAGTAAAATCAGAATCCTTAAAAAACCCACTGTTTTTCAATCCAAATACAGTAGAAGTTGTGATAGTACCAGGGATTACTTTAATTCTTGCCTTTCCACCACTGATAATATATCAGACTAAGACTTTATAAACACAACCTCTTATCAATCCAAGTGAGTGTAAAGATGGAATATTTTGTTAATTTTTAATTGAATTATTTTAATCTACGATGGTATAAGATTGGCTCATTAGTGGAAGTAAAATATTCTAAACGTGTTTTAAAGAGTTTCTGAATATTCTATTCTAAGATTAATGTTAAGATACACCAGTAAGAGTTACTGATATTACTAAAACAAAAAAATACAGTATGTCAATTAAATAGGAAATGTTGGTTGTTGGAACATTCAAAGAATACATAAGTATATTTATTTGTTTGTTTAAAATGTTTAGAATCCTTATATATTCGTTTTTTGTTAACATACACATTATGTATAACCAATAAAATTATTAAACTCCTCTTACTATACATAACATAAAATAATCACTAATCTGTAGGAGTACTTACAACAAAACCTTCTTCTTGTCTAACATAACTTCTGAATACTATATGACGAAAATATATTTAAACAGTCTAATTAATCTGGTGGTTTAATGGTATTTTTAAAACAAAGTCATGTCTACGAAATATAACCTCCTGAGTAGAGTCTAATGTTGAGAAATAGCAATATTGTGCATGTGAATACTTTAGCTTTCTGCTCTAAAACATCTGGGTAAACAATGTTTTGTGGAATAATAGATTCATTGAATACTTGCCATCTGTGTACTGCTATGTCTGTGTGACCTTCCTCTATGGAAATTATAAATTCCAATCACTCTCAGTCCCCATGGTTATAATGTTTACTCTTACTGTAGAGTAACATAGACGCCAGGTGCTCAAAGTGTTACCATTACCATGATGTAACATTTTGGAAGAGTGTTGCACTTATTTTGAAAGAGACTTGGCTAAATGATAGCTTTGTACCTTCAGCTATTATCTAAATACTTATACAGCCGCATGTGAAACTGACTGATTCACTCACTCAATCACTCACTCACTCACTCACTCACTCACTGATATATACAAATTCTAAGGTAGGTACTTCTACAAGTATTGGAAACTTGAAATTTGGCACGCAGGTAGTTTTTCCAATATGACCCACAGGAAAATCCTGAAAACTGAACATTTTTACTTTTAAATCTTTCAAAAAATTCTAGAAAAATCGCGCATTTTTCACCCCAGCAGGCCTTTATTGTAAGCCCGATAGTGGGCGAACCGTTGGAGCTAGCTCGGATCTGATGGGAAATCGTCAGTCAGGAATGAAGTGAACTACAAAATAGGTCCAGTGACTTTTTGTCCTATCTATAATGGTTAAGTGACAAAACGTTGGAATATTTGACATTCCAGAGATTTTTCGTTAAAAGTAACGTTTGAAGCCCGATAGCGGCCGATTTGAGCTACATGGTCGTATCTCAAATCTAATTCACCCAATGAACTAGCAAATTAAGTGATCTACAAAAAAGGTCTAGTAATTTTTGCACTATCTTCATCTGTTTGGCCGCAAAACGTGATTATATGCAAATATTTTGTGATTTTTACGTGAGAATTTTGTTTTTGGGGTTGATAGCGGCCGAAATGTTAGGGGTGGCCCAAATTTTAAAATTTTTGTATCTAAACAATAGCGTTTTCTACTAGAAATGTCTAGTGACTTTTTACCAGATATCTATTGGTTTGGCAAAAGAAACGCGATTATGTAATTATCATATAAAAATTTAGCTTCCGGGTTAGATAGCGACTAAACCGTTGGTCGTACCTCAAAACCAAGATTAGGATTTAGGAAATTACGTGATCTATAAAGAAGTCTGGTAACATTTTGCTCTACCCTTAATGGTTTGACCGGAAAACGCGTTTTGCATTACTTTTTGAAGTTTTACGTGAGAATTCTGATTTTTGGGCTCAATTGCAGCTGAAAATTTCACTGTATCCCAAGATAAAAATTTTATTTTAACACAACATAACGCGATCTACAAAAAAAGGCTCAGTGAAATTTGCTCTGTCTTCATTGGTTTGGCTAATAAATGTTAATATTTTGTAATTTTGACGTGAGAAGTTTGTTTCTAGAGTCGATAACGGCTAAACCGTTGGTCCAAGCTGATTTGTATTTTATCAACAAACCATTTACATCGACTCTGAATCGTACCCTGTAAAACCATTGAAAACAAGATAATATATGATT
The DNA here is from genome assembly GCF_021130785.1 of Homalodisca vitripennis. Lineage (NCBI taxonomy): Eukaryota > Metazoa > Arthropoda > Insecta > Hemiptera > Cicadellidae > Homalodisca > Homalodisca vitripennis. The sequence goes on along the minus strand of NC_060211.1, from coordinate 39,481,222 downwards.
GGCATTTTATGACAGTAATAATAGAGGTATTGGAAACTCAAGTTAATAACAGACATCCTTGAGAGTTAAAGAGGCTGAAATAATCAATGATTAAATTGTTAATGCTTATCTGATGTGATTGAATGACTCTGGAAATTTAATATGAAGTGCATAACAAATATAAGTAATTATTTACGAAATATATAATTCAAACATCAAGTTATTGTGTATACAGACACACACAACGACATAATCTGTTTTTATCGACATCTGGTGAGAGAGGTCTCAAGTGTCGGTAGGTAAAGGTAAGTAGACACATAACCTAGAATGTGGCTGGAGTGTCAGGGTAGCCTGGCGCTAAATGTTCAGCCAATTAAACTTCATAATGGCTAATTTTAAGTAGACATAACCTAGAATGTGGCTGGAGTGTCAGGGTAGCCTGGCGCTAAATGTTCAGCCAATTAAACTTCATAATGGCTAATTTTAAGTGTATGAATACCTTTTAGGAGCACAATCGCATATTCTATAATGAATAAGTTTATTACTATAAATACGTTTACTCTGTGTTACTATTTATTTTGTTACAATATATCCATTGTACAACTTCTGTGCACAAGTAGAGCAGTAAGAGAGACCACGTGTCTCCAAAAACTAAGCAAATAAATACAAACATTATCAAATGAGAAACAACTATTGAGACCAGTTGGCAGAAGATATTTCCTCTGGTTTAAGCATACTATCTAAAGAATATGCAAATTGTCATATACATATGCGCATCCAAGGGGTTTTTGGAGGTTAACAACCCCCCCCCCCCCCCCCCCCCCCCCCGATACAAATATTCACTGCTAAACAGCGTAACAGGCTAATTTGTTACGTAAAACATTAACAAACAAATTGTCTATACCGTGCCTCTCCTGTCAGATCTCAGGTTGATGCCTGTAATAGTTTTTCAAAACTGTGACAAAAAAAATTATATGGCATTACTCTTTGCTATGAATAGCAGAATGACTTTAAAATCACCAACAAACAAAATATATTTATTTTTCGTCTTGTACATTCATTAATTACTACGATAGCTATTTACCGATCTCTATAACGTGTTTCTGTCACACTTCGTATATGAAAATGCATAATTAGTCAACCAAAGTAACGAAATATCGTGTTTTGTAAATAATATTTAACTTAAAGTTTATATTTTTTATGTCAATATTTGTTCATCGGTGAGCGTTTGCCGCGTCTATGCGCAATGCACGTATTGGATGTCAACCGCTCAGCGGCGGTAACAAAAACAGACAATTACTAATTTAATGTGTCAAAATTTTTGTTGTTATATATACATAATACATACAAGTTTTACACTTTCCTTCCGAATATCCAGTAAACATATTTTAAAAACTAGATGCTTTTGAGTTCGCATTAATTCTATTTTTGAAATTATACATCACTAACAGATATTTTTACTTTTTTCCAATATAATTCCACGATTCAAAACAAAGTTTTTAAAATACACATTGAAAATAAACCACGTGTCGTGCAAAAGGCTTTGCTAAGGTTAAATGCACAATCTTGAATCTATAAATTTTATTTCATTCTTGAGATGTCTAGCGTAAAGACAAACAGACAATTATACAAATAAGCAAATTTTACACCCCCCTCGCAGACAAAAAATACATATACACGAAAAAAGAAATTATGTCAGGTTACTGAGAGATAGCAACGATGCTTTGTCTAATTCCATGGATAGACATTCACTCTCATAGAAATCATTCTTGTCTATTTAGAATGAGGTTTCGTGCAAACTTTAAAGACAACAGATGAAATATTTCTCGAGGAATCTTCTACATGATACATTCATATTTTTGTTCATTAGTTTGGTTATGAAACCAAACAGAGTACAAGTAATTAAGTAATAATAATTAATAAATAATTTCTGTGATCTAGGGAGGGTAGTACAACACAGGGTTGCGCCGAAATCAAACATTGTCACCAAATTTCAACATTGACTTTCCACTTTTTTTCTTTTGCTCTACGAATGGAAATGTCACGTGTTAAAGTCTCATATGATTGTACTCTACTTATTTATAAATCTACTAGCTGTTACCCGCGGCTTCGCACGCAATTTTTAGTCCTTATAAAAAGCAATTATGATGTAATATGATGGGAGTCCTACAAACATTTTAAAACGTAAGCAAGCATACATCAGGTAGATATTATTAAGTTCATGGTAAATAGTATCAGAGTGTAACTTAATTATTGTATCATGTTTGGCACGTGTATGAGCATTTCTGGTTCTAATTAATTATATACATAACGTCACAGCTGAATCTGCCTTGCAATCCCGATCAAGAAAACACAAATCTCGGATCACACAGGTCTCGGAAACTTACTTTGGTCAAAAAGCGTATATTTCCAGTCCTTGTTATATATTTCAGGTCTAAGATATTTCCAGTACCTTAGTAGAGTTTGCCTTGTTGTTCTGACGAAGAAAACATATATATATATACTTACAAAGGACTGAGATGCCTACTTCGGTTAAAAAGTCCCTACTTAAGACCGTTTAAATTCACTTACCTACTACGTCACAGGTTAGCTTGCCATATTGCCTCGATTAAACTACTATATACGTTCGATTATATAGTTCTCAGAAATCTATTTTGGTCAAAATCGTGTTGGCATAGTTGGGTTTGCTAGGACTGAAAAGCCTATTACGACCTAGGGGGAAGTCCTACCTACTTCTTATGTACTTCCGGTATAAGGGGGAAATCCTTATTAAGGTTATGCAACATTCCAAAATAATCATTATTAAAGTTTTGCGTTACACTTGTTTTTGGACTGTAGAATGAATCGTTAAGGTATGTTAGTATTCATTTCTCTGTTTTTCCGTAAGCCATTGTTAAAATGTAATATCATAATGTCAAGGAAGCCCATCAGTTTAAAGTAACTTATGTGAAAACATTCATAACTTTGTTCATTAAGGTTAGTTTTAAAACAGTATTTAATGCATTAGATGATTTTAATTCGTCACTGGCGCAATCTGGAGTAAAATTTATATATTATTGTTTTATTTACTATCTGCATTACACTACCGATCAAGCACTGTTTACTTATTATTGATAAAATTTAAATGTAAACAGATGTTTCAGAAAGTTTGTCGAATTATAGCTGTCAACAGCTGTTAGTGGCAGTTTAATTTGAATTATGAAACGTTATTACGTTTCGTTCTTATCATAACATTCGAATGTAAACAAACTAATTTTTCAATTAGAATTCGACTTTATTTGGTGAAATGAATGTGTTATGGGTGGTAAAAAGCACTCTAAATGTTAATTCAGACCAAAAGCTATACCTGTTCCAAATTTCAGCACAATCCGTAGCAGTTTCAGCGTGATTCGAGGACAAACCTCCAAACATCTAAACGTCCAAATATCCAAACATTCAAACTTTCGCATTTATAATATTAGTGGGATTTATTCTGTTATTTAACGTTCAGTCGTGGTCACCCAAAGACCAAAGGAATTATATTAGCTAACGCTCAGCTAAATCCCATTGACTGACATGCACCATCATCGAAGTTAGTGTTGCCTGTATAGAAATGAAGCATCATGCAACTTTTAAAGGCCACAAATTAGTTCAATTCGAGATATCCTGCGGACAGACAAATGTATAGACAGACAGATAGGAATGACATTTTCCCAACCCCTCCAGTGATAGGCTTCGTTTCACAGCCAATAAGTGCGTAAAAGTATTTTAGGTTTGATAACACCTAAAATACACAGTATTTTGTATGAGGTAACACTCAAGATGGCTGAGAAGGAAACAGGATTTTTCCGGACATTTGCAATCGTTCAGTGAAACAAAAAATCGGTAACACTACGTTTCGAGATCTGCAGAAAAAGAGATCCGTGAAGAAATCAGATTGCAGATCTCGAAACGTACGGTTGTGTTACTGATTTTTTGTTTCACTGAACGATGGCAAATGTCCGGAAAAATCCTGTTTCCTTCTCAATCCTTCCATCGTCAAAAATAAACTTCAAACAAAGAATCAAGATATCCAAATTTTGAGGGCTTTATTATCTTACAGTTATAAACAATAGAGTGCATCACTGTCAATAAATTTCTTAACGGAGATGAAGGGTGTCACTTGTCAAACGGATCCAGACTAGATTGTGAAAGAATGATAATTAATGTTTACCTAAAGCCAGTACCTACCACGAATATTTAATTAAATAGCGCAACATTCAAGTACAAGTCATTGTGGCGAACCCATCAGCCAGGAGGAGAGTGCTTTTACTGTTTTAACGAGAATAATGTGCGCTTCCGGAAATTACTGTAATAGCCGGAAGTTCTGACAGAGCACGTGGCATTTACAATTGCCGCACCTTTTTGACACAATTTTAATGCATTTTACCTATGAATACATAGTGAAGCGTAATATGTATCCAATACAGTATTTACAAAATTACTAAATGCGTGCCAAATTCGTAACTTGTTTCTTCTCAAGATCCACGAATGATGCAATATCAGTGATGTAACTAGAACATGGCTTTGGGGGGGGGGCATGAATCTGATTTGAGAGCATAACAATTATAAACTTAATTCAAATTTAAACATTTTACTGCTGTTATTCAAACACGTTGGATAGCTGTTATATGATTTTTTTTATAATACATTTAAGACTTTGGGGGTAGAGTTCTAACCCCTTATTCCCCATCCTTGGCTACGCTACTGAACCTGAGTCGTGTTTCGGGGGAAACAATTTTTATAGAACAGAGGAGCTGGGAAAAAAGATAATTCTCATCTCGTTCCACGTAGAAAAATGTGGATGGAGCAGTGGCATTCAATGACTGAATATGTATGCGTATCCCATGGAAAGTTGATTCTTTTGTCTCCTATTGTTTTCCTTGCCTAACTAATAGACCTCGCCTGAGCCATGGTTCACATTATTCTTCAGCAATTAATGATGTGTCGATAGATGGTGTTTTCAAAATAGCAATCTTGACAATTGCACTAATTATTGATTTCAACTAATTCGTTGCTTTTAATGTCGCAATGAGACAGCGTCATAGATGTTTCATTGGCGTTGATGGAATCAACTGGTTTTTAACAACAGTATGGATATTTTACCAGTAGAATCTTCTGTTGGTTATAATTAGCGCGAATGGGATATCCTTAATCGATTTAAAGTTTAGTGGGTCGATGAAAAATAAGATTTTTTTGCAGAACTCCACGACGTTCCCCACTACAGTTGCCTTTTCACGTTTTTGCTACAAGACTCGTGTAATCAAAACTACTATGATATAAGTAGGGCTGACAAGGGTTTAGCAAAGCACATAACGTTTCCAAATCTGGGCACACCACTGAGCCTAGGCCTGCAAGGGTGCCACATGGACCTTTCCAATTCAAAGCAATAAGACTCGCGTCGACACTTTTAAAAGTTACCACAAAATGGTAAAATTTTTAAAAGTTTTACAAAAAATGAACTCATGCATTCAAATAAAATTCAATTTGCAAAATTTAATATCACAGTTCTTATTAAACCAACTGCATTTTAAACATTGTTTATGTTTACATATCTACAAACAACATCCAACATTTTTTAAACAATTCATAATTCCATTTCTCATTTATTTATCATTGAAATATTATATAAAATCGTATAGAAATATAAAGGCTGTGAACCAACATTATTAAAAACTGTCAATCATGAACATATTTATATAGAATAAATTTCCTAGTACCCGATTTTGATTATTTTGTTACATCACAACTGTTTTAATGTATTTAATCTCATTTTGTCTCAGTCTATGTTGATATTTATGTTTAAATATCATTTAACAAAGTATGTAATGGTTAGACTAGGGATAAATGCGCGCCAGATGCACAAGTCAAGAAGGTTCAGTGAACAACAAATTTAAGACTGTCAATAGACTTTTTTCCATTGAAATCATTGTCAGGACCAAAGTATTAATACGTGTGACAAGCGTGGAAGAATGACAAGACATAACTCTAAACATAATGCAGTACTTTGAGGACGTTTTGTCTGTGGCCGGAACAACAGTCATTATTATCGCGAAGACTGGGGATTCAAAATTTTGCTGACATCTCAAACATAGGTTGCATATTTTTTGTACTGACGAGGGAAGTTATCTATTTCGCGGAAATTGGTAATTGTCAACATCTAAACCTAGATTTACTTTGATTTTGTCTCGTGATCAATTGTCGACTAGTGTAAGATGTGGGATAATGCCTAGACATAACTTCTAAACATTTGCAGTATGATTATTTTCTGTACTCGCGGACGTGTGACAAGGTCGTTAAGACGGGGATGAATGCGCGCCAGACATAAATCTAAACATAGGTTGCAGTATGTGAGGACGTTGTCTGACGGGAAGTGCTAATCGCGGACGTTGACATGTCGCGAAGACTGGGATGAATTGTTAGCCAGACAATAATCTCTAAACATAGAGTGCAGTATGTGAGGACGTTTCTCGAGAGCGGAAGTGCTATCGCGGACCGTGTGACAAGGTCGCGGAAGACTGGGGAATGAATGCGCGCCAGACATAACTCTAAAACATAGTTGCAGTATTGAGGACGTTGTCTGGTGGCGGGAAGTGCTATCGCGGACGTGTGACAAGGTCGCGGAAGACTGGGGATGAATGCGCGCCAGACATAACTCTAAACATAGGTTGCAGTATGTGAGGACGTTGTCTGACGTGGCGGAAGTGCTATCGGGGACGTGTGACAAGGTCGCGGAAGACTGGGGATGAATGCGCGGCTGACATAACTCTAAACATAGGTTGCAGTGTGGACGGAAAGCTTGACAATGACGCGACGGTAAGTTTTAAAAAAATCGTGGTGGATGACCAGCGAGCCGTAGCCGGACAGTGACAAAACCAGAGCAGGCAGCGACTCCTGTCCAACCATGCGGTCTGTCACCAACTCGACCATGGTGACATACTTTGTTTGTTCTCTTCATTGGTGAGTCAGTCTGTAGTCTGTATAGATATATTTTATTGGTAAAATATTGAAACGTTTTACAGGTATACTTACAGGTAAATATATATAATATATATATATATATATATATATATATATATATATATAAACTCTCTAGTGTTGGGGGATTCATTAAATACTAAATTGTATTATAATACTATATAATTATTATAATTTTTTACATTAGTCTTACGGTAAACATAATGAAGTAAACGAGTAAATCACGAGTAAGTACATACATTAATTATAAACAACCTAGTATAAAAAGATAGCTTTTATCATGTGGCAATGAAAAGCATACGATGAAAGTTTATGTTTATACTTTGTCTCGGGTCTATTGCTCTTGCTTCAATTTATTATATGTAAAATACATATTTTGTAAATTCTAACCTAGAATTCTAAGGAAAAGCGTTTAAATTTTTACAATGTTCATCATATACATGTATTTTAAGCTTTGTGAACATAATCCCTCTTTTTTATAAAACAAAAATCATTTCTTTTATTAACGCAAATTTTCAGATCATAATTAACTGACTCCAGGACATGAAATAAATATATACCTAATATAGAAAAATCTACGTTTCTTAAAAATTATCCTATTAAGATATTGTAGACAGAAAAACTCATAAGACTGGTGATGGTGAGTGAGTAGTGGAGAGGGGCAAGATTAATTTTATCATATAAAAGTATTTAGTTATTTAAAGTATACTTCTTTGGGTAAGTCATAAGTCATTTTTAATTTCCGCAAGTTTAATGTTGTTAACAGTTTGTTATGCTTAATTTTAAAAAGTAAAGTATTTTCTCTTAGATCAATGGCTGCGCTATAAAAGTTTTTATTGTTTTCTCCACGATGCTCACTGCCTTGTTTGTGACCCACCGCACCTACCAAACCAGCCAGTAGTCAAAGTATCTGATTGTTACCTGCAGCCCTGAATTATAGAACCTTTACTATAACTGACGGATCTACAGAAGACAAGAATCTCATTGTTTACCTCTAACTGACAGCACCTAGCGACACTAGAATAAAGTCACTGAGGCAGTGTTTGTTGCCTCTAACTTGCCCCAACCTACACACTAGTAACCGAGAAGACAAAGTAATCTCATTGTTACCTTTAACTTTACAGCACCTCCCTCACTAGCAGTCAATAGTAAACCAGGGCCTATAACTGCAGCACCCTCCCACACTAGCAAAGTATCTGATTTTGTCGTTGCCTTCAGCACCTCCTGCACTAGCAGTACTAGTATACTATTGTCCTCTAACTGCGGTACCTTACACTAGCATTCAAAGTAAACTTATCTTGTGACCTTAACTTCAGCACCTATCAGTCTAGTATGATTTTGCATCTTTAACTGGTACCTCCCACACTGTATTCAAAGTATACTGATTTTTATCCTCTAACTTCAGCACCTCCCAGCACTAGCAGTCCATAGTATTTTATTGTAACCTCTAACTGCAGCACCCTTCCATACTAGCAGTCAAAGTATCTACTTGTTTGCCTATAACTGCAGCACATCCCACACTACAATCTTATATCTGATTGTTGCTTCTAACTGTGAATCTCACTTGCACTAGCAGTCTAAAGTATCTGATTGTTAGCTCTAACTGCGGTATCTTAAACACTAGCAGTCAAAGTAACTTATCTGATTGTGACATTCAACTGCGGCAAAATAGCTCATACTAGCAATCATAGTATCTGATTGTTAGTGCCTCTAGGCACCTCCTGCTCTATCAGTCTAATCATCAGCAGCTAACACCCGGCTGACAGAGGTGCACAGCTGGAATACTCTGCAGTATCAGCACATCAGTGCTGAGGAGAAGACTGCTGCTATCGAGGCACGTAGGTATGTGCCTGAGAACAACCTGGCCCTAGGTCTGGAGCGATGGGGCGACAAGCTCTTCATCTCCGTCCCTAGGTTCAAACCCGGCGTATACTCCACCCTCAACTACATCCAGCTGGACTCCAAGAGTACGTTCTAGCTTTTAATTGTGATTCATTTAATAATACAACCAAAATTAACACATTCAGCGCCATGTCTTTCAAAAATGATACACGACAAAATTATTGTTATGGATCGTGTGTATCATGTATGATACAAAAACCTGTAGCAGAAGCGTGTTTTAAAATCAATAATTCTTTTAAAAACATAGTATTTAAATTATTTTTGAAATCAAACTTGTGTAGGTGATACATTTTTCCTATTAGGCCTGGTCATGAGATTCAAGCCAGTGATAAAAGCATTGTACAATATGTCAGTTTCGATACATATAGCTCAAACTAGAAACTGAATTATGTATCATAAATTTATACAAACGCCCCAATTGGCAACATAGTATTTTTTATGTAAGTTTTTATACGAATGGCTCTGAATTTGTTATATTCATGGAAAACCCTAATTGCCCACGGTGAATGGATTTTGTCATATGTCATGGCGCTCATTAATCATAAATTCTCTGGTGACAACTTTGCAAATCTGCATCAAATTCAAAATCAATTATTTGAGTAAAAATAAAAGGTTTTTGGCGAAAAATGTATTTCAAACTTAGTAGAATTCATATTGATTATGTCCTGTCTTTACATTTCGCTGGAATGCTTTAGCAAGTTATAACTATCACAAAAATCGTTTAACATTATATTTGTGGGCCCATTATATATATATATATATATATATATATATATATATATATATCTTTTAATCGTAACTGAAATATCGTATGACTAAAGAAAGGCAAATTAAACCATTTAATGTTACGAGAAACAAAACAAAAAGGAACCTTTAACAGTGTTTACGGAAACAATAATCAGAGGCAAAACCCCATTCGTCCAATATTATTTCTCTTCCTGAAGAGCATTTTTGGTACAGACAGCAACAGCACTAAGTCTCCGGAACTAATTCCTTATCCAAACCTCGAGATGAACACCCTAGGAGAGAACCGAGGATGGCCACCCAAGCTTGTCTCCGTGTGTCGTATCCGCGCCGATACTTGTGACCGTCTCTGGGCCATTGACTCCGGCACTATCGACCTCGCCACGCAGCCTAAGCAGATCTCGCCTCCCAAGATCATGGTGTTCGACCTTAAGGTAACATGACCCTCTAAGAAATTCACGGTACTTTAGAATTACCCGGAGGCCATTCTGTCCCTAACTACTATTTGTCGTTAGTCTATAAAGTAGGTAAAAACACATTATTAAATGGAAACATTTAAAGTTAAAATTTACGAGCATTCACGTAATCTGAGCTTGAAGTTAGGTACTATATCGAGGGGAGTTTTTATTTTTTCAACACCAAAGGCGCCATCAAACCTTGCATTAATGTCCAGCAGCATTTTCGATAGGTACTTTCCCGACCTCAGATCACGTTCCAGATCGTCCAACTTCTCCGACCTCAGATCACGTTCCAGATCGTCCAACCTCTCCGACGTCAGATCGCGTTCCAGATCGTCCAACTTCTCCGACCTCAGATCACGTTCCAGATCGTCCAACCTCTCCGACGTCAGATCGCGTTCCAGATCGTCTAACTTCTCGGACCTCAGATCACGTTCCAGATCGTCCAACTTCTCCGACCTCAGATCACGTTGACTTTGGTGGCCCCAGCACTTATGGCAAAAAAAAGAAAATCGGTCCTCGAGATAGTAACAAAATTCAAGTTGAGATCACCTGAGCGCTCGTAAAAGTTGCTTTGGTACTACCAGTAACTTATTGAAGATACCCTAATCTATAACGCGTTGACCCCCACGAAAAGTACTTGGAAAACGCAACTTCCCTTGTTGGTTTTCATTAGAGCTGAAGGCACTAGTCATTTTGAAAAAGAAGCTGCACGTCAAGTTCAAAAAGTCATTAAAAGACTCTGACTACTTGGAATTTCGTAGTGTTCGTGCAAGGTGTAGGACTCTATCCGCCTCCTGTTACAGGGGACTATATACTTCGTATTGAAAACTCCATACCAAGCAATGTGAAGGTCTTCTGGGGACACATCAGGAATATGAAACGCAAGTCTTCAGCACTTTCCAACCTGTACCTTGACAACGTGACAGCGGACACCCCTAAAGGCATATGTGACTTGTTTGCTTCTTATTTCTCTTCTGTATACAGGCTCCCACAAAACACTTCCAGTTCCTTTGGAGCTGGAAACCTCATTCCATCTGTCAGGTTTTCACATCTCATGTGAAGAAGTGGAGGAGACATTAGCTGGGGCTGGATGAAAGGAAGGGCGCGGGGCCAGATGGGATTCCCCCCAGTAGTATTGAAGTTTTGTAGTGGTATCTTGGCTCCACATGTCACCCAATTATTTTAATGCTCTTCTAAACTCTGGGCATTTTCCCTAAGAACCTGAAGTCGAGCTTTATTGCACCTATCCTGAAAAGTGGTGATCCAGTAAATGCCAAGAACTACAGACCTGTTGCAATTCAGCCTGCCCTAGCCAAAGTTTTTGAGTCCTTGGTCTTACGTAGACTTTCATTTGAAGCCAAGAACATCATCTCTCCAGCTCAACACGGTTTTATGAAGGGAAGGTCGGCAACAACCAATCTCGTGACTTTGCAGAATGACATTACATCCTCCTTCAGATTGGGCCACCAGGTCGATTGCGTTTATCTTGATTTGTCAAAGGCTTTCGACAGGATAAGCCACATTCATCTCCTAGCAAAAACTTAGGACTTGGGGAGTGACTGGATCTCTCTTGATGTGGTTCGAGAGTTACCTGGCGAATCGTCTCCTCGTCGTGCGTCATGCCGGTGAGACATCTTTTGCATTTGAGGCGGTGTCTGGGGTTGCCTCAGGGTTCTCTGCTGGGACCTGCCCTTTTTTCTATCTTCATTAATGACCTTCAGAATGTCGTCACATCGTCTAGCCTGTTAATGTTCGCGGATGACGCCAAGGTATATAGGGAGATATCCACACTTCAAGACTGCGCCTCTCTGCAATCTGACTTGGAAAGTGTCGTCTCCTGGTGTGTGCGGGATGGCATGGATATAAATTTCGCAAAGTGCTCTGTGGTCTCATTCCATCGCTCAGCTAGGGTCATAGTCTTCAACTATGAGATGGAGGAACCATACTGAATCGCTCAAGTACAGTTAAGGATTTGGGAGTTATCTTGTCCTCGTCACTGAGCCCTGAACAGCATCTGTCTGCAATTACTAGGAAAGCCACTATTTGCCCTCGGTCTTATATTTTAGGACTTCTCGAGATGGGTTTTTCACCATGGACACTTCGGGCCCTGTACGTCCAGTTGGTTCGACCAATATTGGAATACTGTTCGCCTGTATGGTCTCCCTACCTGTTGGGTCAGGTTGAACTCGTTGAAAGAATTCAGATAAGATTCATCAGGCTGATTGGGTTGAGACTTGGATTTGCCTACGACGGGGTTCCTGTTGAAGATCTGCAACGCCACTTTGGGCTCCTACCCTTGAGCACCAGACGCCAAATTGCTGACCTGATGTTCTTGAAGAAGATTTTGTCGTCGTCTTGTGATTCCCCGAGACTTTTAGAGAGGATCAATCTTCGTTGTCCCCCCGACCATCTTCAAGATCTGTGCAGCTTTTCGAGAGGGAATTCCTCGCTACGAACTATGCGTACAACAGTACAATACCGAGAATTCACAGGTTGGGAAATGGTCTTCCTGCGCATATTGATTTGTTCAGCATGTCCGACACATCATTCAAGAGGAGAGGTCACTAAATATCTCTCTGGCCACACGTGAAACTCTGACACTGAACGTTATATTTTGCTTGCTGTTTTTTTTGTTTTTGTTTTTTTTTTTTGTTAACATTTTGTTTATATTTAATGGCATCAAAACCCTGCATGTATTGTCGCATATTGTATATTTCACTGAATAGAGATGGTTTCTTTGTGAATGTTATATATTGCTTGCTATTTTCTTAACACTTTTGTTCATATATTATTATAATAGCATCAAAATTTGCATGTATTGTAGCATGTTTTATATTTTTGGCTAAATGGAAATGGTTTCTTGTGATTTTTTTTTTTTATATATATCAATGAACATAGGCTACGCTAAATCTTTATTTTTTTCTTTCGTATTGTATTTGTTTCATATGCATATGTATGTCTCAGTAATATATAAAGTAACTCTATATTTTATACGCTACCGGTACTTTAATTAAGTCTTTTTTACGGTTCCACCTTCATGTTGCACTTGTTTATGAACTATATTGCTGTTGTAATTTTTCTTTTTATTCACGATGTTGATGTTATTTGGCACTTGTTTTGCTTATTTTTTTGCTTCTGTTTGCTTTAGCATGTATGCATGTAAACTATTTATGTAAGTTGTCTATATCAAGCCTCTTGTATTTTCTCAATACCTATAACAAATGTGAAATGGTGTATACCGTATGTAAATAAATAAATAACTGCAGGTAGTAGATAGGGATAGAGTGGGCTCTGAATAATAACAAAGTACCGAGAAGTTTTTATCCATTCCAATTAGTGAATGCTGATTATTATAGTAGAGATAGACGTAGATGGATATTAGCAAAATCCTGTTTCAACTCGATTTGTGGGTATAAGGGGTGGTAACATCATTGAGCACTGTCTTTCAGAGCGACCAGCTCCTGTTCTCCTACCCTCTCAAGGACAAGACCGATTATAACGAGAAGTCTCTTTTCCCCACCATCACAGTGGATGTGACTTCCGCCAACTGCGACCACGCCTTCGCTTACCTTCCCGACGTCTACAACTACAACCTGGTCGTGTACAGCATGCAGACCAACGATACGCACACTGTCACCCATAACTATTTCCACTTCGATCCCTTAGCCGGGGACTTCTCTAACAGCGGGTTCCACTGGCAATGGCAGGTAAGCAGTACTTCATGAGCTAGAGGACATCCCTAGGGATTCAACCCCCCCCCCATAATTTGAATACATGGCACCTCCAGAAGCTTTAGAACTTTAGTTTGTTCACTCCATAAACTACATAAAGAAACATAAATAGCCGTTTCTGCTCAGTCAGAAGAAGTGAGTAGATTTTGTGACAACTGAAATATTATTAATTTATTCTCATGGTATTTACACACGTAGGGTACTCAATATTTCAAAAACCGTTCGAGATGCAAAACGTTAATTACAATTTTTTTAGAAATGTCATAAGTAATCCAGAACACTTTTTTCTTGATTTGTAAATTTTGAGATTTGAACGCCAGTTCTTATGAAAAGACGTGTTACATAGCATATATGGAGAGGTCAGTGTAAAAGTTAACTAAGTCTGCAAAACCTTATTTTGAGAAAAATGCTTCCAAAGTTGGGGAAACCGTAATTAAATCCAAAATTCCTATTTACAGCTTTTAAAGGCAAATTTACATTGCTAATGCCTAAAGTAACATTACAGCAAGTTTTGTGCATGTTTCATTAATTATGAATCTACGACAGACGTTTGTGTAGGATTGTTGGACTTGGTCAATTTTCTTTCTGAAGGAATTTTAAAAGAAAATTACATCTTCTCAAATTTATTTAGCAATAATTTTTACTTTTTACAGTATACTAGTATAGCGTTTTTATTATGTTATTTTATTCGGGCATTTACATAAAACACACATCATCGTTGTCTTCATATAAGTTTTTTTGAACTGGCCTCCTGTTGGGATAAAGCTTGTGCTGTTGGAATTGCAATAAATCTGTCATTGGTCTTCCCATGGTAAAACTTTTGAAAATATTAAATTCACGACAAGGAGCGAGATCACTACACGTAAGTATCTTTAATAGGAATTTAAAGGGCAAACCCTTTACAAATTAAAAAATAATAAGATTTATCTTATCTTAAGTCGTCACAGGTTGTTTCGTCAATTTTTTCAGGGTTTAACAGTCTCCTTAAATGGTTTTGAGGTGAAAAGTCACCTCTTGAAATTTCGATTATTTTAAACCGAGGTGCTTTACTTTTTGAGATTTCAATTACATTATTTTAAACAAATCGTCTGCCACAAAGGTTGGCTGATATTTGTTGCTTTCCCTTTCAGTAATTCCAAATTCACTGTTATTACGAATTTAGGAGTGATTTGGCACCAAAAACTTCATATCAATGTAAAGAACTAAAAAAGTTAGAAGATAATAATGAAAAGCGTTGCATATTTTGGTTTGAACCGAAGGAAACATAATACATAGAGCTAAAAGAAAATAATAAATAAAAGGGGGTTAGTTTTGGGCTCTAGGGGTTGTGTAGAAATTTTCGGTAACTTCTATTCTGCTATTGAGGACAATTGCAAAAGGCTGATTTTGAGTACAAAATCTACCTAAAATTATTTGGTTTACGATGTCACTTATGAAGATGCACCCTTAAATACATTTAAGATCTTGTTAATTCCAGGATGGAGTCTTCGGACTAGCACTCTCACCCGTGGACCGAGAGGGGTTCCGGATCGTGTACTTCCACGCTCTGGCCTCAACGATGGAGTTCGCCATTTCGTCCAAGTACCTTCAGAACTCGACGCTGGTGCGGGACAACGCTCGGGCGTTCAAGGTGTTGGGTAACCGAGGAGTCAACGGTCAGTCTTCCGCCTCCTTCTTGGACGAGGAGACCGGTGTGCTCTTTTACACCTTGATCAATCGCAACGCAGTCGGCTGCTGGAACACATTCAAGTATGAGGAAATAACGCCAATTAGGAATACAACTTTTGTTCCTTGCTTTTTACTTTTTATCTGAAGTCCAGGTCACCTGAGTTTCTGAAGTTCCTCACCGCGGCATTTACATACAGGAACCAATTACCGGAAAACGGCTGCATTAGAGCATTCTAGTACGAATTCTGCTGATATAATGAAATGATCATTGTTTCCAATATAGTCGGTCTGGAAAATTGTGGTTGCCCTCAGTAATCTGATAACAGACTATCAACAGTTCTGTCCCTGCCTCCCCCCCCCCCCCAGTGTACACACTCACATCTCTGTAATGGATAAATGTATGGTAGCATACACATATACTTAGTGCCCTCATTATTATGTTAGGTGCCCTCAGGTTTGGTTATATAGGTTAGGTTAGGTTGGGTTAGGTTAGGTTGGGTTAGGTTAGTTCAGGTTAGGTTAGGTTAGGTTCTAGATTACCAAAGAATATTAGACAAATTACATAGCATCCTACAGTGAGTAATTAAAATCACATGGTTTGATAATTTTTTTTATTATCTTTCTGTACAGAATAAAAATGGAGGAATGAAATGTTTGAAAGGCGTTGCAATAGGCCATGGTTTTTCTGAATTTTATTACATAGTCGACTATATACCACACAATTAAGATAGCTTATGATCATAATGTTTGATTATTATTCCCTGGAGTCTACAATTTTCTGAATTTTACTGGGTGTAGGCATTTGCAATAAATGGGTTCAGAATAAAATGGATGACACCAGTAACGTGGCACCATATCTCATATTTTGTTAATATTGAAGTCGAGAGCAGGAATAACAACGTAATCCCTGTCTGTTAAATAATAAGGTTAACTTATTACGAACGCCCAACTCATTCAACCGTATCTTTTAGGTCAATTAGTGGTTAATAAACCTTCTATACAACTGACAGCAACTATCCGTCACCAGCGGAAGTATCAGGCGTAAAACTACGATTTGGTGTTCACACAGCTGACTCTGTCGCTGATTTTAGCGGTGAAATCAATTTTGGGATTAGAATGCATTTTTATAGTAAATTCAAAGCCCTTTAAGATGACTTCTCCGAATGCAGAAAAGGTAGAATGAAACTTTGTTGATCAAGTAACGTGACAGTATAGGTATTCGAGGTATGAAATGTATGACATTTTGTAATCAGGCCCAATTATAGACAATTAGAGATGAAAATGTGAAATTTTTATAGCTTTAGAACATAAATATTTTATTTGTAAAAAATATTCGTTAAGAAAAATATTAAAACAATATCACTATTTTATTATATTTAAGTAAAAAATATAATTTTCTTAAGCTACAATACGAATACAACACTCGTGTACAACTAACAAATTTCACATTTTTATCTTCAGCCATTTTTTTATTTTTTCTTGATTAAAATATTACCCAAATTTCCTACTTTAAATGCATGTAATTTAATGTGAAGTAATAAAAAGATTTCTACTATTTTTGAATTTAGGGAAGCTATCCTAAATAGCAATGCGATTTTACATAAAAAATTCTAAATTCACAATAGCTCACAACACCCTAATAAACGCATGCGTGGATGATTGCTTAAATGTGCACGTATTTTGGCTAAGCGTTAGCGCAGCCTATTTTTTAGGAGCCTGGCCTTTTTCTTCTAGTTCTTCTAACCACCCGTAAGATATATAGAGACAGAATTGAGTTTGATAATGATGCATGCTCCTCTATGGAATTTGGCTGAGCGTTAGCGAAGCCTTGCACTAGGGGTTACCTCAACAACACAATGAACTATGGACATAGGCAAGATGGAGTATGATGATATGCATGTACCTCCATGGTATGTCAATCATTCTATAGACTCTTACGTTATACAGGTAGTATTCAAGGTGTGGTCTTCTCTATTGAAATTCAACAACCTGTTTAATAGATTCTCACTCTTAGTCTTCCACTGTTCAGGGGCGAAGAGTACGAGACGAAGAATCTGGGAGTGGTTGCGGAGGACGAAGAGACCATGACGTTTCCGAATGACTTAAAGGTCGACAAGAAGGGGACACTGTGGGTCCTCAGCACCCCGCTGCCAGAATTCTTCTTCAGTAACCTCAATTCCAAGAACACCAACTTCCGGATCTTCACAGCGCCCGTCCGTCAAGCCATCAAGGGCACCGTGTGTGATGAGATATAAAACTCATCTTTCAATTTATGTACAAATACTGTCAGGTGATTAAAGTCTTGCAAATGCTCATCTAGTTTCCTTCCCACAAGCAGATGATTTGATTGATTTGTTAATAATTGATAGTGAAGAAGGTTATGGGACTACTTAATTATTTTCCTCCCAGCAAACAGTTACCATAGTACATATATCAATCTACAACATATCTCTCCATACACGAGCGGTGTGTTGCAATTCCAAAACGATTATTGAATCCAGTAATTTGGATTAATTATCATCACAAAACCATTATGAACCAGCCATAATGTTATATTTCCATTCATTAGGAATTATTGTTTCAAATGTAATCACTGAAGTAGGCTACTACATTTTGATTCGTAAGACATATATACGAACAAGCGATACTTTTCTTATATTGTGGGTGTGTTAACTACAACTGTTTTGTATTTCTAAAGAAATTTTCAGATTTTTCAGATAACAACCTTTAAGTTAACTTAGTTAAGCCACGCAGGCACGTACAAAAAATGTAATTCTTTAATAAGTTATTTGACTGTTATATTTATATTTTTGACGCTAATTACTAAGACTTTTGCTTTTACAAACCATAAGCTCAGGAAGGACATTGTTTTATTTCAATAAAACATAACTTAATTGTTTCACAAATACTAAACAAGGATTTTAATAATCATTAAATATATGGTATTCGGGTTCCAGAACATTAAAATGCCATAAAATTAATTAATACTTCTATCAATGGTCAAATATAAAATATTAAACCTTTTGAAATATTTTTTTAAGTAACAGTTAGTAGCCTATATCAAATTTTTAAGCTGCAAAACACAAAACAATAAGTCTACAAGTCTACTAGTTTTCGAAGGTTTACTCCAAACAATTTTAGGTGGGTTCAAAAATGTAGTTTATTCGTAGTTTTCGTTTAAGAAATGTAAAATTCTGTTGCCCAAATAAGCAACATTTTAAAATTAGCTAAAGGATAAAGGTTAATATTTCCGATAACTTGAGATAAAGATCTACCTTTATACTCAGAATTTTATGTTTCTAGCGTGATGGGAAATGTCTCATATTTTGTCTCTTTTTACAAATTTGTAGAAATATACCTATTTCAATCACGTTGTGACAGAATGTATGGGAAATTGTTTATTGTCTCCACTAACCATAACCTTCAGACTCCAAAACCTATTCACGTTGTAAATGACAAAGGCTTATGCAACATCATTCGGGCCTGTGAACACGATAATTACCGTAATTTACAACTCAATAAACTCGGTGTGGAAGTATTGGCCATCAGTGATCATGCAATAAAGGTTTAGTGTTGGCTGTGCAATATTTGCTATGAGGCCCTTTTCAATAAGTAACACAAGTAAAACTTCATTTTATGACATCAAGATATTATAAATATTTTATTTTTAGGCATTGTTAGTATTCGTTATGTTACAACAGTATAGTAGGTTGGAATTTGTTACTAACTACCTCGCATGTGTTTTAATACGCCCTGAACGCATTTTTTGTTGTTATATACATGACGTTTATTTTTATAGTGCAAAAATATGCAAAAATGTTGTATACCAGCTGTACATCAATGATGTCATAAAGCCTTTAAATATTATTATATAATGTATTTCCTTGTAGCATAATGATTATTCATAGTTCGTATTATTTATGATTATCTTACTATTTTTAATAAATAGGGACAAACATTTTTTAAATAAGCAGACATTCCTTAGGATGTGTTATTTTATTTTAGCTGTAGGCGATTGTGAATTTATATTTTATATTAGCTAATGTTGATACGAATGTGGGGTGCAAAATGTGGGAAAATATTTTCAGGATACAAACATTATCAAGTATTAAGGAAATCAAGTTTTATAATCAATGTTATAATACAACGACAGTTCTACAAATATTTAAATATATTCGTATTTTATAGTAGCCTAGTTGTAAAATATTTTGATTCAAAAGGAAATGGAAGCATTTGTCGTGCTCAAATCCTGTCTGTGACCCACTTTTTATCAGTACAATTGTCCTTGTACTGTATCAACTTTCCTCCTCATTCAGGCCCACGAGAACCACTGGAGCAAAATAAGACTTAAAAAGGCATCGGCCTCCTTTTTTAATAAAAAAAGTCGTGATTCAATTTTTAATACGTGGTACAAGACTTGAAACAAAACCACATTTGCACTACAGTTCTTAATTTAAAGTATATTTTGTATGTAAAAGCGTATTTTACTTTTTGAGTACAGTTTGTTGTTGTCTATGGACAGTTAGAAAGGATAATAGGATTTCGGTCATTTGCCATAGATTGGTATTTGTGAGTTTGGGTTTGCCATCATTTGTCCGCTGTTTATTTTGCTTTTTTTTGTTCAGTTTGTTGTTTGTTGTGTATGGACAGTTAGAAAGGGTAATAGGATTTCGGTCATTTACCATAGATTGGTACTTGTGAGTTTGGGTTTGCCATAATTTGTCCGCTGTTTATTTTGCTTTTTTTGTTCAGTTTGTTGTTGTGTATGGACAGGTTAGAAAGGATAATAGGATTTCGGTCATTTACCATAGATTGGTATTTGTGAGTTTGGGTTTGCCATAATTTGTCCGCTGTTTATTTTGCTTTTTTGTTCAGTTTGTTGTTGTGATGGACAGTTAGAAAGGATAATAGGATTTCGGTCATTTACCATAGATTGGTATTTGTGAGTTTGGGTTTGCCATAATTTGTCCGCTGTTTATTTTGCTTTTTTTTGTTCAGTTTGTTGTTGTCGATGGACAGTTAGAAAGGATAATAGGATTTCGGTCATTTACCATAGATTGGTATTTGTGAGTTTGGGTTTGCCATAATTTGTCCGCTGTTTATTTTGCTTTTTTGTTCAGTTTGTTGTTGACGATGGACAGTTAGAAAGGATAATAGGATTTCGGTCATTTACCATAGATTGGTATTTGTGAGTTTGGGTTTGCCATCATTTGTCGCTGTTTAGTTTGCTTTTTTGTTCAGTTTGTTGTTGACGATGGATGGTTAGAAAGGATAATAGGATTTCCATTTGCCATAGTTTGGTACCTGGATATTTGGTTTTGCTATTGTAGCATTTGCTGCATAGGTAATTTAAATATACTAATAATAATATATTAATGTAATAATATATTAGTAAATATATTATTAATATGTTAGTTATATTAGTATTATATAATATATTAGTAAATATAGTATAAATAGCTACGACACGCGATTTTCAGCGTCTTTTTGGTGTTTCTTTGGTTTTGGTATTTGGGTTTGGCATAATTTATCTTTGTGTGTGTGTGTTTTTTTTTCATAAAAAAATAAGTCATCTCCAGCCTTTGGGTTTGACAGTTTATATAATTTTAGGCCCTACTTAATACTTAAAGGAAAAGTATGTATTAGGGTAAGGTTCTATAAATTTATTTTTAAAGCAAGTAACGGGGGAAACTTTTTATATCAATCCTGTAGACCGTCACCATAATAGAACTGGTCTACGACCTTATTTTAACAAACCTTGTCCTATTTCCTAAAAGGTCCTTAGAACGTGAGAAGAAACAAACTCACGTTCTATCCTTAAAAGTTATTGAGTAAATAATCCAAAAATATAACTAGTTCACCTTCTAAATAAATTGTGATGAAAATCTAATTACCATTAAAATCACTGGTGTATGGAGTAGAAACTGTGATTACTTCTAAAAGGTTAAAAATTGCCATTCAGAT
This sequence comes from Homalodisca vitripennis, assembly GCF_021130785.1. Lineage (NCBI taxonomy): Eukaryota > Metazoa > Arthropoda > Insecta > Hemiptera > Cicadellidae > Homalodisca > Homalodisca vitripennis. The sequence goes on along the minus strand of NC_060211.1, from coordinate 39,459,777 downwards.
TTTTAACAATCATTTAATTAAAAAAGAAACTAAACTTTAAACTTACTTTACTACATCATTACCTTAAAATTCGCACAATACCTAAATATAAATTAAAAGCTCATTTATAACAATTGTGGGGTACGGTAAGACACTGCTTATTATAAGAGTGTTTTTATTTTAAAACCTTGTTTAATTTATGTTACTATAAAAACGCAATGCTATGGAATATATCAGGAATGAATTAAATCCCACCGATCAGCTTGAAAAAGAAACGCCCGAAACATACTGAATTTGTATAACAATGTATTTGATTTCAAATGGTTACATTTTCTTTATGATGATGATTATGACTTCTCAGTTAAACATCTATATTCAGAATGTAAAATCCAAAAACTCTTAATTTAAAAAAATCATCAAATCAACATTCAAATAAAAAAAACTGCTGAGAATAGAATTTATATCACTTTACCTTTCATCAATACTCAAGAAACTGCATTGTTCTGTTCTATGGTTGGGACTTTGTAATCTAAGACCAAACTATCGATCAAATAAAGGATACAATTGCTACATATATACACTCAACTTCAGGTAAAAATAAAAACTGTATTCATCTTTGTTTCTAAAAGTTAACCTAGTTTAATTTTTCTAAGAAACAAATCGAACGCCAACCATGCTAATTTGGGTGAAGGTCAAAATGAGAGGGTATATAAAGGGTTAAAAACTTGAAACGATACTTTTCTTAGATTATAATTTCCCTATATTGATCAAATTAAAACCGACCATCATACACGTAAATAATAGTAGTATTAGTGTCAGGTAACGAGGTAAAGATACTGATAGTAACACTTTTAACCGTATATACCATTTATTTAAGTGTTTTATGGTTAGTTATAAAGTGCCAAGCTAATACAAATATTAACCTAGCAGGGATCACTTCTGGCTGGTTTATACCTCCTAGTTGAACCTACCACTGTGCACAGCAAAAACTGATGTGTCACTTAAATCTGGGCAACCTTATGGATTTCCAGGAGCGGCATATCACTAACTGCAAATGTCGAGATTCTGAGGTTCAAGGTCAATTCGATAGGTCTAGTCTACTATGGGAGATGACTGTTGCAGTTTGGTAGGCTTCGTTCCCTAACTATCAGAGGTTCTTGCTAGCCTCAACAAGGGTGTGCCACCCTCTGCTTACTTTGACTTGAGAGGCTGGTACAGAGCTGGCCTCCCCTTCTTCCGGGGAGACATGACTTTGAGATTTAGTGCCCTAATTCTCCCTCATGGATCTCGATAGAAGGCGGCCCCTACCCCCTAACCTTACCCATCTTGAAAATCCTGCCACTCCGGAAGCAGCGCAAAGGTTCTTATAGGACTAAGTGTAACTTGTAAGCTTCTTGTCCTAAGAGAACAAACAAAAAATTTTAAAAAACAAGATATTATTTTTTTTAAGTTCTTTCAAATTTTTAACCCTTTTATTTCCATTCCAATTCAACCTATGTCAAAGTTTGATTTGAGGATTTATTCCTTTTTTAGGAATGATTTTTCTACCAATTTGAAAAAAAACCAGGTTTGTGTACATACAATGCAAACTGGTTCTCGGCTCCCAGACTACCATGTTTTCATTGCACATGGCACTTAAAGATTAAAGCTTTGGAATGTACAGTATCAGCAGTTAGGGATTGCGGCTGAAGATCCAAGTAGTAGTTGCCTCGCGTGCACGCACCCTCACACTCACGAGCGCAGAGGGTTGAGGCCAGCCCAGCAACCTGCCGTTTTCCATCCCGGGGTATTCAGTAATTTCTGGGACTCAAGAATAAGCAATACTCTGCGACTATTTCAGTGTATTATACTTTGTTTGGTGCAGCTTTTTTATGAATTTTACTATGTATACAGGGTGTTCACTAAAGGATGTCACAAACTTGTATGGGTGGTAGTATTCATAATTTAAAACAAAACATGTCATATAAACATAGGTCGAGAAATGTCTCGTTTAGCCGCTAGCCACCAATTTTGTATTAAAAAAATTATTATTTCTAAAACTAGTTAAACTGAAGAAACCAAATTTGGCACATAGGTTTGAATAGATAAGAGGAAAAAACACTATTGTGTTATTTCCTTTAATATTAACAAAACGGGATCTGTTGAAAATATTTCAAGTAAAATTACAAAAGTAACCAGTATAGTTAGAAAACATTTACTAGATACCAATTATTTGAAGATATCCACTAAAATTCCAACGGTACTTGTTGCAACGAAATCCATCAATGCATAGACAGCACGATCATTTTTAATGGTAGGGCCTACGCTCGCACAAGCCGGAAGCGCCAAACATGTCACAGTTGAGAGGTATCAGTTGTTTGTTGCTCCTGGCGCATTCAAAACTAAGTGCCAAACTTGGTTTCTTTAGCTCAACTAGTTTTAGAGGTAACATTTTTTTATAACATAAACACAAAAAAGCGGCTAGCGGCTAAAAGAAACATTTATCTACCTATGTTTATATAACATTTTTATGTCTGAAAATTCTATCAGCCACATAATATTTGTGACACCCTTTTTTGAACACGCTGTGTACTAATTACATTACGATAAAATTATAAATAACACAACTCGGGTTTGATTGGGGAGTGCACTAGGTGCAGTAGGGCTGAAATGCAGCCCTTGCACTTGTGTGGGTTTGCGTGTGCTGGTGTAAAACTACCTGACCCCCAGCCGCAGTCTCTATTTGCTAACACTATAGATCGTCATATGACTACAAAGCGTAAGGACTAGAATTATATGATTTTTGATCAGTCAAAATCCTTGCAGGATCCCTCCGACTCAGGATGAAGGCCAGTAGATGTCAATGACTTCGCCGATACTGGCTTTCATGCCGGCCACCAGAGCTATGAGCCAGGCCACCATCAGCAGGTAGTTCTTGTAGTAGCGCCACCGCCAGCGTCCCATGTAGACGTCATTGCCCCAGAAGGTCACCAGCTCCAGGATGGAAGGGAAGAGGAGGCCGAGGGTGGAGAAGCAGAAGGCTCCCACTATCCCGATTATGGGCTCCAGGTTGGGGACTATTATAGCCAACCCCACTGACAACAAATTTGCACACCGTCAATACGGAAAATCATTCAAAATTGAAGTTCAGCAAAGAACATAACCGGATTGTGAAGGTAATCCCTACCTGATCCCAGGATCATTAAGACTCGCATGGTGTAGTAGGATCGAGTCTTGTTTGCCTCGCTGATCCTAGGGTCCATGTACTTCCACAGAGTCTCGCAAGGCACGTACAGTAGCAGAGGACAGGAGAAGAGCACGTTCAGAGCCACCAGGATCTTCACCGTCTGCCCCAATCTGAATCCAAGAACAGTCTTCAGTGTGACTTAATCAGCAATAAGCACCAATTGTATGTGTAATAGTAGCAGTGGCAGTGGAAGCAAAGATAATTCGTATTTTCTGTAATTATAAAAAAAAACAGGAATGTCGGATGCCGCTGTTTAAAATGATCAGTAAAAACGTGGAAAGTGCAAAATACGTATCAACATCTATGGTCGTAGTGAGTTTTGGGTCTTTGGTGGTAGATTGTCAGCTTCCACCAAGAGATTGGATTCAAAGTTTTGATTTTACTGTTTGCCCAAGAACAATGTATTCGACCTAATTAAATGTGAGTACAACGTACCCCTTAATAAAATTATGCATATAAAACTGTCTAAAGTCACTGAATTTACCCCAATGAGGTGAGACTGAATGGGTTATTCATAACAAATGTTTATATGTATTCTTATTACTGATTATCACGAGGTCATCTTGAATTCAACCCAATAAAAACATCATCGTTACGCCCTTAACTTTCCGATCAAAATAAAATAAAAGACGTCTCGTTTTAAAGTCTTATTATTGAACATCCAAACGCTCTTTCCTTCATATTTAGTATGTATTAAAAAAGTAAAATAATATATTAAAACATATAAAAGTGTTACAAATAAAGTTCTGAACCACTGTTGAATTTGCGGGTACTTTTTCAGTTTACATGTTAAGCGTAGGATTTCACGTTTTATTCACCCATTGAAGGTATATTAGTCAACCCCTCGCACACTCCGTCAGAATTCTCAGAACAGTACAGAAATCGCTCTAGACCTTCAGCTCGGACTCATATACGAGTGAACTGATCCATATCACTGTAAATGTTCTCCTATTTGATAATGCCAGTGGCGTAGCTAGGACTTGGTTTTGGGGGGATGGATCTGATTGAAGAACACACCGCACAGGGGGTACGGAATAAATCAAAGTTTTAATAAATTAAATATACATAATTAGGAGTAAAACATTTAACTGCTAAAATTAATTCGGATTGCTGTTATATAATTATTTTATTTATAAGTTTCTTGGGAGGGGGTGCTCTATCCCACTTGCCCCCATAGGTACGCCACTGGATAATATTATACCATGCAATCAATGTTCATAGACGTTTTTCGACGATTTTCTATTGAACAAAAACTAAAATTACCATCTCCAAGTCACTATCCCACCAGATTCTATTAGCCCAACCGGCCGAGAGATATAACCAAACATCGCTTCGCGATAGGGAACTCAGACGTATTTATCCCCTCCCAATCTTAGAGTGAAAACTCCATTAAGCGAATGAGAACAAAGCGGTTCGTTCATACATTTTTGTCGATTTTAAAATTATATCTAAGACGTTCTTTTTAATGTACTAAAACCTCATTATTTATAACAAGAATATACACGTATTCGACTACATATTTAATGATATTGAGCTTTTTATTTCCATGTTGGTCTGAAAAAGAAGTAAAAAAAAAAAAAAAAAAAAAAAAAACAGGTTCATGAATATTTGCAGAATATATGTTTTTTTTTTTTTCTTTCGAAAGAAAGTAACAGTTGTTAAAAACAGTAATAAACTCACGCGGTGAATCCGATTGATGTGTTACAGCGCCCCTGAGTTGCATCTCCATACCGCAAGTTAACCGAAGAACCCACCATTGTGTAGGGAGACACTACCCATAACATTGAACGTTCAGAACCCTAAACTACTATCAGAACAGTTAAAATCACGCGGTGAATCCCAGATTGGTGTACAGCGCCCTGGAGTTGCATCTCCATACGCAGATACGAAGACCCACCATTGTGTAGGCGAGCACTACCATAACATTGACAGTTCACGAACCATAAAACATATCAGACAGTAAACTCACGCGGTGAATCCCAGATTGAGTGTTACAGCGCCCTGAGTTGCATCTCCATACCGCAGATAGCCGAAGAACCCCACCATTGTGTAGGTGAGCACTAACCAGAACATGGCCACGTTCAGAACGCCTGGACATCCCAGAAAACTGCTTGGTCTCTTCATCGAATTCTCTATCGGAAGCACCTGAAAATAGATTTCTAGTTTTAGTACTTATTTAACAGTCCTTTGGATAAAATTTTGTTCATAATATTAATTACTATAGTAAAATTAATGAGTATATGTTTTATACGTAGAATAGATAGTAAGATATTATGCAGTGATAGTTGTGTGGCCAAGGAGGGATTTTGGAATTTGAACTTGTAGAATCATGAGGTCACTTAAATATATGTGATCCAAAATATAAATGAAGAAAAAAATATATTGTAAAAAACCCTTCCTTGAAGAAGTAGGTAGATACATATTATGACAACAGAAAAATATTAATCATTTATTTCATGGGATTTATGTGTAATCAATATTTTGAAACCAGTTTTAATTACAAAACATTGTCAATTACAATAAATTTAGAAATTTTACAGATTTGCCAGTAAAACCTTTAGTTATCTCTAGGTCCTTATTTAACAGATTTGTGAATGTTTTTAAAGCTTAAACGGTCGCCATATTGGAATAAAGTGGTGTACCTAGCTGGCTGGCAATTAAAAATGGCCTCGTGTTTATAAGATCAATTTTTGGATCAAGTTGGAACTTGTTTCAGCATTTAAGTTGAAAATTACAAGTGATCGTGAAATCTTATGGGATTTACATGTAAGTTATGTCTAGAAAAACGTTCGAGATACAACATTATTGTTAAATAAAAAAAATCTTATAAGCATTCTAGAACACATTTATTTTGTTCTAGGTCCATACATAACAGAGTTGTGAATTACACTTAAAAGTTTTAATATTCACCATATTGCAACAATTGGTGTGCCGAACTGGACAACGAATTTAGCCAAGCTATTTATAGGATAAATTTTTAACCTTAAGTTTCATCTCGGTTGGGCTTTTGGAAGCAACCATCATTCCAGCAAACCGCATTATACAGTCCACAGAAATATGTAAACTTTGAAACCAGATTTGGTTTTGGTTCTATATAGGGTCATGTTCGATGAGGTTATGTAGACATTTTTCTTAAGTGCTACCTACCACTTGAGAATTGCCATTGGCTGATTTTGTTTGTACAAAATTTACCTAAAACTACGCTGAAAGAATTTTACAGCTAATTTATATTTTTCATGACAAAATCATAGCGTTATTGTTCATAAATATATACTCCTGGCAATTCTCTCTCATTTTTAAAATTCCAGCTATATCTTATATACTACAATATCTTCTTTCTCTATATACGAGGTAGAGTAGTAGAGTATATTTTTCACCTTTCTTGGTGTGCTAGAAAAACCAAACGAAACTTAATCAAACATGACTTCAAGGATAAACCTTTGAGTGACGAAGCTGTAGAAAAATATTACAGAGCCAATAAGTTGAGTATAAAACGAATTTAAAAATTTACATAGGCGCATTGCAACTACTAGAAATCTAAGGGTAGATAAACTAACAGTTGTTATTTTCTCAACTTTTGAAAATTCAATTCTTTATATCAATAAAAAGGTTTACGTACTATACATCAGTCTTGTGTTATATCTATAACATATGATGTAAGGTGACTAAAATGTCGGTCCTTTTCTGAGACCCATTCTTAGATTACAGGGTAGACTACTGATCTCATTTGGTTGATATCATCATAGCTTTAAGAGATTAAAGTTAAAGTATACTTATAAAAACGAAAACTTTTTGGAACGACGACTTCAGCCACATGAAGTAACCTGTGATTTGAGCATGGAGCCCATAAGGCATGAAGTGATGTGTTTCGTCATAAGATGGCGTTCCTCTTACACGGTTAGGACCTGCTAATCCTTAGAACCCGAAGATCACATCTTCATTTTTATAAATTGTAACGGGTACTAAATATCTTGATGTAATTCCAAAACTAATGAGGTACGGTTTATTTGATTCAGTAATACTGACATTTCCACTATCAGAATCAATATCCACTCTTACCGTTCCAACCCCTTCGATGGCGAAACACATGGTGGCGTAGAACAGTGGAAGGTTTTTCCAAGAGTTGAAGGCGGGCCTGGAGGAGAGAGGGGGTATATCGGCAAAGACCTCGTACAGGACCACGCCGCAGCCGAACATGAGGAAGACGATGGCGAGGAAGGACAGGGGAACGAGGTACTTGAGCTTCCGGATACACCCGATGGGTATCAGGACTACAGTGAGCATCGCGATGTAGAGGCGGATGTTCAGGTCGATGCCTAAGTGGTTGTCAATCACCTGCATCATAAAAAACATCAAGAATTGCATAATTTTCCTGTTAGAACTAGTATGTAAAATACGAGATTGATACTAGGGTCTACCAGTCACTCGCGGCTTCGCACGCAATTTTGTAGGCTTTGCAAGGGTACAAGTATTTCTGGTTCGAGTGAATTATATTCTTGACGCTAATGTTGAGTTTGCCTGTTGAAACGATCAAGAAAATGTATCACAAAGTGTACATAATTTAACCCTGTCTTAATATTTTTTGTAATATCTGTAATAATATTTTTAATATAAATAGTTTCCCCGATCAAGAACAGGACAGGATGTTACAGGTTGAGTGTAAGAAAGGACCTAACTTCACATGTAATGATAAATAGCTTAGTCAACCAATCAAGAAAATATATAATGGCTGTTCAGTAAAAATGTTCCAATATTTTAAAATTTTGTTGTACATATTATAAAAATTAAAGGTATCGTCTAAAACCCTTATTTTTACTGTCTGTGTGTGATTTTTATAAAAAAATTATATTTTCTAAACCAGTGAAGATACAGTTATAGCACTTGGGAGTTGTATTAAACTTTCGTAGACCATTTTGAAAACAAAATATTAACGCAATCCTTTAACCCAATGGTGGACGTTAATCGGTTTTGTGTTATTTTGATAGATTAATTTAAACGTCTGCCATTTTGAAACGGGTAAAATGATACTATTAATATTTTATTTTCAAAAAGGCCTACTAAATTTTAACAAAATTCTCAAGTTTCATAACTTTACTAGTTCAAAAGATATATGTTTTTATAATAAACACATACAAACAGATAAACGGAAAACTACAGGTTTTAGAACATACATACATAAATGAACTTTTTGCTAATTTTTATGTATAGAACAAAATCTTAAAATATTTGAACACTTTTACTGAACACCCTGCATACATACACATGTCTGTACTTCTGTCAAAAAGTAACTAAAATGGGATTTAAAGCAGTATTTAACTTTAGCAAAATATTAGAATAAAATTAAATTGATAAAAATGATAAAAAAATTTGTCTTGAATACCTGCATTACAGTACTGACCAGCTTAATAACATCCATACTTAATAATTGTTAAATTGTACAATTTAAAATATATTTTCAATAAAATTTGTAATTTTTTGTATTTCGAAATGATATTCTGTGCTTAACAGCTGTTGCAGAAACGGATAAAATAAGAATAGTGTTACTATCAAGCTTACTCTGTGCGTCCAAGGCTATAAATTCAAATAAATTGATGTTAAATAAAAGTTTCGTTAATTAATTAAACACAATGGTTGTGCTGTCATAAAACAATGCTTACACAGAGCAGTTGATTACATTTAAAAGAATTTTTCAATTTCTCTATATATAAATGAATGTTGTCTGTATTTCCTTTATATAATCGTAAATTATTTGACCAAGCATTATGAAAATGTGTATGTATATGTACCTTTTCATGGAGAAGGTTTATTATATGCCATGCCCTTTGATGTAACTCGCCACCAGGCGGCGCTGTAAAAGATGTTTCTAAAGCGCCTGCATACTATAAACTGCAATTACAAGTCAGTTATGTACGTTAAATAGCCAAACACTATTTAAGGGCGCTAAGTTATTATGTATATTTGTCTCTATGATACATTTCTGGTTAAACTTAAAGCTTGAGTATTAGACCACTTTATAATTTACGTGTACAATGGCTATAAACATAAACATATTTTCTTGATCGTGTCAACAAGGCAAACTCTACATCGGCGTTGAAAATATAATTCACTTTAACCAGAATTCAGCACATGCACGGGTAAAGCTTACGAAAAATGTGCAAAGCCGCGGGAAATAGCTAGTTAACAATATGTGTTTGTTGTAATGCAACTTTAGAGACCAAAATGGGATTTTCGCAACTTTACAGACCAGAAGGGCATAGCCTGTAGATATTTTCTAAATAAGATTAGGCCTATGCCTATATGTTAACCAGGAATACTAAGAATGTAAAATTTCAGTAGGCCTATAATTGGCTGAACAGTTTATTATTTAAAAGTGTAACAAATAAATAAACTCGCTTTCGCATTTACATGAATTAGGATGTCCGTCGTTACTTTTTCTGGTAATATAAAATTAAACAATCTACAAAATTAAGGAATGCTTTCTACGACATGCCATAATGTATTAAAGGTAAGAAATGGTTACGCAACCGAGAGGAGTCAGACACTTTTTTCTGATAAAGTGTTTGAAATTCAGACATAAAATTATGTTTGAGACTATTTAAAACAATCTTTCTCCTTCTGTTACATTATTGCTATTAATATTTCATTATTTTACCAAGTAAAATTGTGCTAATTTCTCCCTTTTTGAATCAATTGCTAAGAAAAAAACAATTAAATTAATTGTTTAAACATATAGTATACCAAACAGTGTATGTGGTTTTATTTAATCCCTGCCATTTTAATTTATCAGGATATCCGATTTGGCCATTTTTTAATGGAAAATTTTAGTAAATTGTGGAAGGATATGTTTTTGTTCTCATTCAAAAAAAGTAAAGAGAATGCGAAAGAATGCTTGTTGAATATAGTAAATATTCTTTCAATGACAGAACATCTATCACTAATTGTATAAGCAAAACCTTAGCGCCAAAATAATCAAAAGTACAAAAATCATAACTAAAAGTATTATTTCTTTATTTTTCTACACACATCAACAGAACACAAGAATAGTATATTGCCGCTGTATATTACCTGTTTAAAGTTTGTAGCGATAAAAACTATATACACGGTTACTCCAAAATAATACGTGATCGTCAAGCCGATATTCACCATCTCCCTGTAACACAAACATACATCGTGAATGCGTTGAAGGAATTTATTGAGCATATTTGTAAAAATAGCTAGTAACATGATCACTGTGTGTTATAACACACTTTGTATCCTTGGAGAAAATACTAAAACGATTTACGGAAATAAAGTGGCCTCAGGCATTCCGCATTGATCATTCTTGGGGCCAGTCTTCTTTCCACGAAAGACTTCTACAATTTGTATCTATCGAAGTAGGTACTCTCTAACATGTCTATAGAATTTATTAGATTGCAGTCCACTGAGGGTAACTCAAGAATAAGACCAAACCAAAAATAGTTGGTTAAGATATATTTAGCAAATCTGGATAAATTAAAATTTACCTTGCTGGCGCTGCATATTTTCGTAATCTTTCGGGACCCGTCAGAAACGCTGCTTCCGTTGTCTCTGCGAACCCCAGACTCGGCTGTCTCGTTCTCTTCGACAGAACTTGTGAACACAGTGCCTGACCAAATAGGAACAAATATGATGAAACTCAGCAAAAAACAAAAACTGTAGAAACAATCACTAACGCAATCGTTGAATTTCGGATTAGGCTACTTTCTAAATATTAATAGTATAATACATACAATTTCACAGACTATATACTCTATTATTAAACTGTTTCCGGTTTACACCGCGTCTAAAATTGTTAACTAAATAAAATGCTTGAAATATTTCGTCCTGGATGTGGATAAGAACTTCAGTCAAAAAATATGTCAAAACTAAACTGCCAATAAAACTGTCTGCTTATAAGGGTCGCAGAACTGTATATTGGTTGGCTAAAGCTTGACCAGTGAGCATAAATGACTTTGATTTAGTAATGACTACTGCCTGTTAAGCCTACTACGGTGATAGGAAATGGTCAAATATACAGAGTTAAACATTAGGGGTTCAGTGATGATCGCCCTCGGCAGTATGGTGGTGTGCACGCTCCATCGAGAAGGTGCAGGTCTGCTGAATATTAATAACTCCTACTTAATTAAATCTATATAAAAAATTGTTTCAAACAGGAGTGTACACAACTACAGGTCCGAAATAATAACTTTAAGAGCTCCATAACGTGACCAATGTCAATTTTTATGAACCGTCTGGTCGAGATTAAAATTTGAAATGGTAATCTAATAATAATTTTTTAGTATCTCTAAAATTGCATATATTTAAAGAGAGTGCTGTTATAACTGTCTTGTATAAAATTTAGTCTTAAACGAATCACAATTTTCCGAATTAGTAATTTTTAAGTTGCAGTTTGGTTGAAGAGCGCAAACCTGTTTTCGTTGTTATTTATAGAAAAAATAGATGGTTTAATGTATTAATTTTTATTTTAAAAATAAAGTACAATTATGTAAGGACGTCTTTTGATAAAGGGAACACTTTTCTACTTTTCTTTTCTTAACGCATATAAACCCAATACCTAGGGAACTTTACAGACATTGACTTTCTGGAGTTCCCTACTGCTCCAAAACAGACTATGGACACATACGAGCTAAAGGGACAGGCTTCTAGCATTCTTAAAGTACATACAAATTAAATGTAGTTTGTTTTTAGTGATGAAAAAAGCTTTCAGTGATTATTTATCTTTAACACCAAACAATGTATGTTAAATGTGTTATTATTTATTAATAATATATTTCTATTTATTATTAATAACTAGCATCTACACATGGCTTTTAAAAATGAAAGTGTTAGATAAATTTTTCTTATTGAAAGAATTTATGATATATTATGATGGACCTCTATGACATTTTTCGAACATACGCATGCATACATTAACACTTCAAAATCTAAATAAAAGTTTTACAAGTTCTCACTTCAGGTTTTATATTTTGATCATTTTGCGTGAAATCAATTTTTTTTACACTCAAAAAACATTACTGTCGCAGTTATCTTTTAAACCAATTCAGACTGTCAAATAGCTAAACACATCATTGAATTTACATAATTTATTACATTCATGCCATTTAATACATATTTCTTATTAAGTTCCTATTTTTGTTATTTATTACTATTTTATACATGTTTGTGCACTACTATTCAAAATTAAGTCTAGCATAGTGTAATAACATAAGTCTATATTTTTTATTTATTACTAACCTTGTGTTTTATTGTTATTCAATTTAGAGTTTATTATCCGTTTATCTTTATAGTCTGCATTATGTTATTCATTTTCTGAGTAAACTTAATCTTTGTATGTTGTTGCTGAATATGTATTTAGTATTTGTATGTATTTTCATTAAATTTATTGTCTGCCACTTATTTTTTATATTAGGTATGTTTGCTTGCACCACGACTACTCAAAATTTTGTAAATTTAAAGTATGATAATATTGAAATAGTAAGTTACAAATGTAAATTTTCTTGAACACTGTGTGTGCCCTCGCCGATAAGTCATGTTGACTTGGTAAAGATATACTCTTAAAATATTTTTTAGTTAATAAAATCAATGTTATTCATTGGATATGCTCTAATTAGAATTGTCCGAAGTGTACCATGCCTAGTGTCTAATATTATTATAACCATTGTCAAATAGAACATGGATTGATACTCAGTATTTATAGATTTTCCAGGAAATGTTAGACTGCAGATTTGTACAAAAAAAACCTCTAAACATTATTTGTAAATAATACGAGATCTCATTAATATGTCATATGTTCTCCAAAGATATTAATGTTACTAAAGAAAAAATGGTTTTACTTCATGACCACAGGGTTCAACCTTAGTTGCATGAGAAGTTAAAACAACTACTGTACGAAATCTCAACACAATAAAATAAAATACCATGCGTGAGTGCATATTTATTGTCACAGTCTGTCATTAAAAACCCATTCGCTCTCTGACTCCAATTAAATTTTTCAAGGTTACACTCAATGTCTCTGTTGAAGGCCGCTTGCTTCTAGAATGATTGCAGAAAAATGTGACCTGACTTCTCACATGGGCTGTATAAGTAATCTAGGATATTAGTGGCAACTCAGCATCCTCATAAGGATGTTTGATCAGTGCTCTGTTATAACTGTTGATGGCTGGATTCTTAGCTCAGAAATCGAGGTAAGATGCGGAGTTGGGGATTCCATCCAAAGTCCGTCGTATTTGAAAGATCCAAACATTTTAGTAAGGGAAGGCTGTTTTATGATGGCTTCATTAAAGCTATCGATGGCTAGACTCTTAGCTCAGAGATCAGGGTAAAGATGCGGACGTGAGGATTCCTTCCAAAGTCCATCGTATTTGTGGGATCTAGACATTTTAGTTAGGGGAGGATGTCCAATGAACCTCCTGTTGAAACATTGGATGGTTAGAACCGCATTAGGAACACTAATATATTATGATTATAATACTCTAACGCTATTTCTATTAGTTAGAAATCAACAAATGACGTGTTAAACAATAGAAACTCCTAAAATCATATTGTATCACTAATAGGATTTTCACGAAACCGATGAATGTTCGAATGTTGTATTACAGAGCGCAAACAAATTATAAACAAAACAATCAAGCTAATCTCTTTTATTTCAGCAGTGAGGCAGAAGAGTATTACAACCTCTATGAATCTCTTATCAATTCAGAATCATGATTATAAATGAGATTTTCCTTCTCGGTAAACAATTTTTCGTCTAAAATATAATTGTAGATGTGACCAGTCAACAATTATGAAAAATAAGAACCTGAATGGGCCTGACAGGGCCTGTCGGACGACGATTAAATGCTCTATTCAGGTTCTCAGTAAATATTTATCCCACGGATATATTTAATCATGAATCTTGAAATTCTTTACAATGCACTCACATTAAAATCAGTTCCAGATAAGACTTTGATTGATGGAGTCTGTGCCGTGCGGTAGCAGACTAGCACCAGATGTGGGATAAACACGTGTTTATCAGGTAAACGGGCGATAACACCAGGATTACTGCTGATTACACTATCACAGATTATACAACGCCTAATCGCTTGTCTCCCGAGGCGGCGCTTTAGTCAAAACAACTTTTACAACGGGATCCTCAATTTTCAGTCTGCAGATAGCGAATTATAACCCTCTATAAAATTGAAATTTCATGCCATAATAGTTTAATTCTTTTTTAAGACTCCACTTCAGAAATCCCTAAGCCCTGTTCTTGTGACGAGCTTTTGCAAGGATACTGGAATTAACCTTGATAATTAAAAAAAATTAACATTTTTAGTAAAAAAAAAAAATGTATATCACTAACCAATAAGCGAACACAGTGAGTGCAGAGGAAACCAATGAGAAAGGCGCCAATAAGCCCAACCCAGAGTCCTGCGTTTTTGAAGGCCATTGGCATCGCCAATATTCCGGAACCCAGACTTCCCTTGATCATGTGAAACAGGGCTCCCATAGTTCTGAAACATCGACAGATTATACAGTACAGGTCTAGAATCTACACAAGATGTTAAAGACAAGAGGATTATAGTATCATCGTATATGTACCACTTTATCATAATATGTATATCATAATAAATTAATTTACTAAATACACTTCATTATAATGACTACGGATGACTATTTTGTGCTGATAACACCTCACAATAAGCCACCAGTTGCCGAGTTTGGTGGAGTTGAACATAAGATGGAGATTTTTCCCAATGTGCGAATGTACTGACATCACCTCACAAAGGCCGAGTTTGGAGAAATTAGACAGGGTTGGACATAAGATGGAGAATTTTTCCAATAATTATCAAGGCATATGTGCAGACACTAGCACACAATAGGCCACGAACTTCCGAGCTTGGTAGAGTTGGACAGGGTTGGACATAATATGGAGAATTTTCTCAATAATTATCAAGGCATATGTGCAGACAATACCTCACAATAAGCCACGAGCTTCCGACCTTGGTGCAGTTGGACAGGGTTGAACCTAATATGAAGATTTTTGTCAATAATTATCCAGACATATGTGCAGACAATACCTCACAATAAGCCACGAGCTTCCGAGCTTGGTGGAGTTGGACAGGGTTGAACCTAATATGAAAATTTTTTCAATAATTATCAAGGCATATGTGCAGACAATACCTCACAATAAGCCACGAGCTTCCGACCTTGGTGCAGTTGGACAGGGTTGAACCTAATATGAAGATTTTTGTCAATAATTATCCAGACATATGTGCAGACAATACCTCACAATAAGCCACGAGCTTCCGAGCTTGGTGGAGTTGGACAGGGTTGGACATAATATGGAGAATTTTTCCAATAATTATCAAGGCATATGTGCAGACAATACCTCACAATAAGCCACGAGCTTCCGACTTTGGTGGAGTTGGACAGGGTTGAACCTAATATAAAGATGTTTCTCAATAATTATCCAGGCGTATGTGCAGACAAACCTCGTAAATAGTCACGGGCTTCCGCGCTTGGTGGAGTTGGACAGGGTTGGGTATAAGATGAAGATTGTTCCCAGTAGTTATCAAGGCATATGAGCTGACAATAATTCACAATAAGCTACGAGCTTCCCAGCTTGGTGGAGTTGGACAGGGTTGGACATAATATGGAGAATTTTCACAATAATTATCAAAGCATATGTGCAGACAAAACCTCACTATAAGCCACGAGCTTCCGAGCTTGGTGGAGTATTTGCCGTGCGTATTATTTCATATGTATGCGTGGATTGTTGTGGAATATAACAAATATTTTTCAATTTCCACAATTAATCGAAACACAATATGCATTTATGGTATGTGTTCTCGGTTCGTAGCAGTTTAATAATGGACGTTAAAGTACGTTGAATATGTACTTAGTTTAAGGGATCTCCAAATTGGAAATAAACAGTGGTTAATTTCAGTGGGAACGCAAGGGAACGGCGTTCCCTTACCTCCCAAGAGTGCCGGAACGCAAGGGAACGCTTTTAAAACTACGAGTACAAGTTTTAGTTAAAAAAAATTGTAGGTAGGATCAATATTATGCTATGCTTTGTTTGCGAGTGACTCGTAAGCAGATAGTAAGCGCCCGTACAAGCAGTTGTGAGCTGTGCTGTGATGAGTCTTGCACGGAATCAGGCAGGAGGAAGGTGACGGGCGAGTCATCCTAGTTCGCGCATGCGCGGCTGCGCCTCTCAATAACAAAGCAATACCCACCCCACCCCCTTCCTTTCCCCCTCCATTCCTTCACCGCGCCACCGCCCCAGTGATCACAAGTGTGTTGACTAGTTGACTTGGGGACGCTGCTTTAGCACCCCCTGGAATAAGCAACGAGCTCCTCACGTGTGGAATTTAATGGGGTGATCAACCGAGGCGGAGAGAAAGAGTGGGGACAGAGCCGAGCAGAGCCGAGCAGTACCGATAAATCCCGAAAATTCCTGACAAACTCTGTACATGCGGCTGATAGCGACCTCAGTTCGGAACGGTTCTGATTTCTATTATCTTACGAATTAATGAGTCGTTTTATATACGAATTAATGAGTCGTTTTATATCCGAACATATGTGCAAAACATAGAAATTATATCGAATTAATTATATTAATATTGAACTTTCTTTATAACTCCAAAGACACTTTACAAAATGTGAGATGGTGCACAACGAATAAAATGTCATAATCTTTTTGTGCTATTGGAATATATTCAAATTAATAGGGCAAAAGCAACATATTATAATGTGGAGTCCTTAATTGGTAGTAAATAAATTAATAATTACACTACAAAATCTGTAATAAGAGTTATGTTATAGCTGTAATAAACTAAGGGTATTAAAAAAGATTAAAAAAGAAACTTGTGTGTGTGTGTGTGTGTGTGTGTGTGTGTGTGTGTGTGTGTGTGTGTGTGTGTGTGTGTGTGTGTGTGTGTGTGTGTGTGTGTGTGTGTGTGTGTGTGTGTGTGTGTGTGTGTGTGTGTGTGTGTGTGTAGGTGTAGTACACACACCACACCACTGCTACTGTCCGATGAGACGTTCTGAAAATTATTGATTGTTAGTTCTGAGCTATTTATAATTTTGGAGGGAAGACCAGTCCAATTTGGGATGAAACGGAAGTGACTGGATAGTTGATAAGTCAAGCCAGCGTTTCTACGCCAGGTGCAGAGTTGCAGTGTTGGTTGACTCATATCTCCTTTCTGTGGCATGTCCTTTGATATCTTATCGTATTTTCTTTTGAGAACTTTAGTATTTGAAACACTTTGTTAAGTATTCATATTTTAGTAACCTCTAATTATTACGATCAAAGTTTAACTTATAGCAATAGCAATATATTTCTCTGTCTGTTTTATAGCTACGCCACTGAATGTAACGAGGTTACTTTGTTACATTAGACTTCCTTACGTCTTTTTGGGTCTTTCGATACTCCGTTGTATTGGTTTATTTGTATGTAGACAAGAGTAATTGCCTGCCATTAATTACGTTGTAAAATCAAGGTTTAATGAAATAAATTTGATTGCGCTGAGTCCTGCAGCATCCAGCTTTAAAAATGTAATATATATATATATATATATATATATATATATATATATATATATATATATATATATATATGTTGTTGTACCAAATTACTGAAATGTGTTTAATTCAGAGTAAAAGCTAAAAACACAGTGGTACATTGTAAGAGGCTTGTCACATTGATTGCCTGCAATAATTAAATTGTGCTGCATCCTGCAACATCCAGCTTTGAAAATGTAATTTAAATATATGTATGCTGTACTAAACTACGGAAAGGGGTTTGAAAATACAGTGATACATTTTAATAGGTTTGCCAGGTGCTGAACTAAATTAAATTCAGATGAGTACAGAGCGAGAACGCGCGGACTGCCAATTCCACTATTCTAATACACGGGCTATCTGTAGTTGGCAGGAGGGGCCCCTCCATCCCCACTCTTTCTCTCCGCCTCGGTTGATCACCCCATTAAATTCCACACGTGAGGAGCTCGTGAATAAGCACCCCCTCGGGCTCTGACGTCACGGCAGGGGGTGCTAATTCAGCGCACGGACACGGACCAGGCACGGAATTAGCACCCCCCGACTACAAGGGGGTGCTAAATCAGCGCATGAACATGGTCGAGGCCCTGAATTAACACCCCCCTGTTCCAAGGGGGTGCTTATTCAGCGCATGGACATGGCTCAGTCACTGAATTAGCACCCCCTAGCATTCAACCAGCAAAAAGGATATTTATCTTTTACATATTCAATTCAATCATAAATATAATAGTTGTTATCTGGATTTTTGTGACGCCGCCACTTATAAGCTAATATCTACGATTGTTTTGAAATTTCCGATGAACGATTAAATAATATAATAATCAAATATGGCTACTTTCTCTTAAAAATTGCCATAGACTTAATATTACATAATAATGCTCCGACTAACAAGGCTAATAGACCTTGGCACTCCTCCCTCTCACACGCATTGTTATATTTGTGTAATAATTTTCACTCATGACTTTGCTTTCTTAATTTGTTTTATATATCACCTATTAAAAGAATTAATTAAATCATATCCTTCATTTATTCTATTTCAGTTTATTCTTTCAGTTAATATGTTTGTAAATTTAATTAACGCACTGCTAAATATATATTAAAAAAACATAAAATTCTCTACGCACAGATCATTAAAGCCCATGTAGGCTCTTTTCCCTTTACGTTTTTTAATTACAAGTATACAGTTATTAGAGACAAATTAAAACTAATGATAAATGCTGCTCTTGTTTTATTTTTAATTAGCTGTCTTAATTTAGATGTATGGATTCATTCTTTTGAGATATAAGATTTGTATTATTGTATATTAAGTTCTTTCATATCAACTATAAGAATACTATAAAAATACCATAATTTGTTTTCCTCTCGAATATAAGATATTTACTGCTGTATCTACAGTTATACATTTTTGTGAAAGTAAAAGCTATTTTTGAGTCGATTTTTGGAATATTACGGAAGGTAAAATGTAATTATGGTTTTTATACACAATTAGTCTAGTATCTTTGTTGTGTCATTTTTATTGTTCAGGACTGGGCGTCCATACCAATGAAAGATCTACTCATAGTCTAGTTAAGGGTATTCACTGAGCATTAACAGTTCAAGCTTAACCCAATCGTGAAAACTCAATGAAACATGTTTCTACATATAATTAAAACTATGTTATTTGTATATGAATCCATAATTAAAGTATTTATTTCATTTAATACCTTCACGGAAATGGAGTCTTCTTTTTTTAGTTTAATTAACTCGAATTTAAAAAACTAATATAATTTTGTAAACAATTTAGGCTCATATTTTAGGCAAAATAGTTCACTGTCACACAGTATAGAATTTTTCTCTGTGGCATTTTTGTTTCATATTTAATTTTAATTACATTTCAAAATTAGGTTTTATGGAATGAAACAGATGAAATTTGAAAATTACAGTTTTTGACTTGTCATTTATTACAGAAATAATTTTTCAGTACCTGCCCTTAAATAATTACTCGTAACCATCTGCAGTAAGAAACTAGATTATAATTTTTTATCTTATGCACTATTAGGTGGACAGTGAATCATCTGCACAATGGAACAGCTACATAGACTTAACACTACACAAAAATCCGTAGAATGGTACTCACAAAAATATCTCAAGGTTACGCCCATAAGTATTACTATTGCGTACGTGTAAAATATCCTCTATAGAATTATGCCTAACTATTTTTCATGATTAAAGGAATATATAGAAACATCAAATACACAATATCCCTTCCGGCTGAGTCGGAAGAAAGGTACATTTCACATGAGGCTACAACTTGAAGATGCATTATTAGTTTATGAACTTAACACTGTGATAACAAACTTATGGATGAGGCATTGGTAGCTAAGGATGAAGTATATTAATCCGCAAAGGTTTCTTCCTAATTAGTTAATGTAAAAAAAATGTTTGGTCTACTTCTGTCTATCTTACTTCTAGCAGATATATCCCTCTGGTAAAGATTATACCCTCGATTATATTACTTTTTCTAACGGTATCGATGATAATTAGTGTCATATTACGAGAATGAATAACATAATTCATATTGGCAATTTCATATTAAGTGATATCAACTATTACATGTAAAGTATTCTCACATATATGTTTTGTTGCTCCTTTTATGAGTAACCCTATTTTCAAATGTGGATCATATATCTTTTATTACCTACAGTACTATAGGAAAGAAGGGATCGTGATTTGTAATTACTTTAGAACATCAGTTCAAAAAATCATGGAATGTCGCATTGAAATTAAAATTGGAATATTTTTCAATGACCATAATTTATTTCATAAGTAGTATGCCATTTTTTTAAAGACATGAAGGAGATGTCTATGACGTACCAGTTATTCTAAAAAAATTCCGTACGAAGGGGCGGGTATCAGCTAGTAAACATTTAAAAACTTTAACCTCGTTATTTTTGCCTTAACATCGTTGCTAGTTATATATTGGCCTTCTACCAAATTACAGAGTGAAATCAACCAGCAAATATCGATTGTAGGACTGTAGGTCTACACATAATTTTGACGAAGCTGACGAAACCCGTCCGTGCACTACCGACCCTACTATTCAGAACAGATGTGACCGTATCGAGTGGTTGAGTAATAATATCGATGTTATTCTCAGTTGTTATTCCTATATTAATACATAACTTATTATGTATAGTGAATTTGTTTGATGAAATTTCGTAAAAAATATAAGAAGAAATTAAACAATGTTTGAGTGTACAGGCCCAAGGTGTGGCATATTATACTCTCAAGGTAACGGAGACTTCTACACGAGTAAAGAGAAAAGATAAAGTAGAACACGGTAATGATGTATGGACAAAAACTGAAAATCATCGCTTTTTTGTATGCAATTAAAGAATATTTAACTATTGTGTGTTACATTAGTCAGACGTGTACTTCTAACCCCATGTATCTGGAACTGTCAAACTTAAGGATGAACATTCTTACAATATTGTAAAAAGAAGAGTGAAATCTCAGTGAAGTCTTTAATAAAGCGTCTACAAAAAGGTAAAATTTTAAATTACACTTCAGCTTAGCTGTACTTTTATTTTGAGGCTATTTATATCGGAAAGTGTAATGAATTTTGTTACACTCTAATTTTCAATTCGTTGTAATTTTTATTACTGATTTGTAAACTAGGTAGTAAACAGATGTATAGAAGTATAAAATATTACTTCATTAATAATAAAAAAATACTATACAAATATACATAATATTTCATTTTGTATACAGTAAACTTTTATGTCTTTTAATGTTTTTTTCCGCGTAGAACAAAATCTTCAAACCTCGGTTAGAACAAACTTAACAAATAGTAAAATAGTAAAAACTTAACAATCTTTACTGGTACATTTAAGCATCTACGTTTAAAACCGTAATCAATAGCATATCTACAAACTCCGTATAAATTTACAAGCCAGAAGTAGGTCTGAGGTCTTCCATTTAAAAACAAAATATTAAATAGACATATAATAACTATAAAGACATTTTTAATTTTTGGTCTAGGTAATCAACATGTATTAGAGTGTTTTTTCTGACTTCTCAATCAAAAGAAACTTTGTTTAGAAATAATTAAGGATATTATGATCACAGTTCAGCAATGTAATGTTAAAATCACTTGATTAAAGAAACTAAAATCAAAACAGCTGATTGTTGCAGTCCATATTCAATGCTGTCATTTATAATAAAGGCGGATATTGTTTGGTTATTGGTTTTAAAAAACAGTAATTAGTTTAAAAAAACAAACTATCTCCCTTATTTCACAACCAATTTTTAAAACTTGGTATCGTTGGATTTTTTTATTAAATTGTGTAATAATTTAGATCTTTTTTTTACCATATATCGCTTTTAAGATTTTACGCTTAAAGATCTTTTAGAAATCACTATTTTGAAAATAAAGCTTGTAAAAATTTTAAATTGTTGATGTAATTATTCCTTAAGGTTATAAAGGTATATACAAAATTTTAACCTAAACAATCCATCAAATATGAATAGTAAAGTAAAAAAGACAAAAGCAAAACAAAATTGTGGCTATTTGAGTAATTATTGAGTTTTAGAAAGGTGAATAAGATTGTTTTTGCCTTTGGCCCATTAATAATGTCTGAAAATATTGGTAGAGGTTGTGGAACACTCTCTATAACATTTGTATGTACAGAGTGTCCTGTAATTCTTAGGACAAGTCTATATACCGATACAGCTCAGGTCTTGGCAAACGAATTTCAGAATATGGAAATAGATCTTTAGTGCTTAGTTTCCTATCCGTCAGTCTGTATGTGTTTTTTATATACAAATTCGCTTTAATATCTTAAAACGAATAAACAAATCCTACCTAATTTGGATGAAATATTTGTGGTAATAGGGCCAGTTATAAACAATATTCATTAATACTTTCGAAATGGCGGCCATTAAATCTGATTAACTTTGAATTTCTTAAAATCCAGCAGGTATACAAGAATAAATCTGATCGTGGATTGTATCACAAATCTAATTACTCAAATACTATTTCAAACTAATAATAAATAACTCATTAAGAGCATCCTTACTGTAAAAAAACATGGTTCGTGAAAACATATTAACATCAGCTTTAGAGTATCTTATTCCTATTTTTTTTATTTTTGTGATTTATTATGCAAATCATTTGAAATACATGTTTCAGGCCTATCTAAGGATAGAATAGAATCATATATTTGATGTTTAATGAATTTATTTTAATACCTGTTGTTTTAGGACATATTTATTTACGAAAATTTAGTCAAGCGACAATCAGTTGTATTTTCAATAAAACCGCTTATCTTTGATTTTGTAATCAATAAAAGCATTATTGTCTGAATATTACTGTACGATTTTTCTTGTTCTTTATTATTCTTAATATATAGCAGATAACCTAGTCACTTTATTTAGTTTTTTTTTCACATATATTGTGAATAAATTGAAGCTTTATGATAAATACAACAGTTTATTATTGTTAATTAAGATATTTGTTTTTGTCCTTCATTGTTCATAAAGGCGTTCATTGTTGATACATTTGCAATATCTCTAGTAGTTTTTAATTTATTAGAAAAAAAGTTGCTTGGCAACAGATATTAATGTATTTCCTGTATACTTTAAATGAAGGGACTAAAATGTGAGCACGATTGGCATAAGATAATCTGGAGCTGCCGTTTACTCGATTTTTGTATTGTGACCTACTCGTTGAGAACCTCGTAGGTTTTCCTTTTAGATTTTCCAAGATATTCCATTTTTAACAAGAAAAAAACGCACACTAACCGACAGAGGGGAAATTGAGCAATGTAGATCCATAATACTCAGTATATAAATGTATGTTTTGACAGCAATAACGCTTTTGAAAATACGGTAGTATATTTATTGCTACGTGTTTTAACATTGTTTTCAACTTTTTTTTAAATTATAGTTGAACTAATTAATATGGATATAACTTAATGATATTGATTCTTGTAGATATAAAATAATATTTAAATTGTTTGTCAAGTGTGTTTGAATTATACTATTCAGTTTAAATAGTATAATTGAGTTTATGATGCATCCTTAAAAATAATTGGCTCTTAGCCGTGAAATTACAATTTCACGGTTCTAAATTTTCCCGCTTTTGATTGGTATTCGAAAATATAAATAAATAAATAATTGTTTTTAAAGTGGTTAATAGGTTGATGTAATCTCTGACCATGTATATTTATTACACATGCCGGATTTACGCAATATCAGTTCTTCTGCGTTGTTCGTACCACGATTTCAAATTACTTTTACTTTAAAATAAACCTGTATTTGAATGCCTAGAACCTAGTTTTTTACTTAAGTATATTTGATGCATAGTATTTTTATAATTGGTAATGAACTGTTTGTTTTTTAAATATTAAGTAAACCACAACAATGCAGTAAATATACTCATTGCAATATATTTAAATTATTATATATATATATATATATATATATATATATATATATATATATATATATATATATATATATATAATTATATATATATATTATTTTATTTTATTGAAAATAAATCGCAATATGGTTAAACGTTTATTATTATATTCCGTTGGGGTAATTATTCATCTCATCAATACGGCGCTGATTTAGCAGCTCCCAGATTCAAGGGGTGCTAAATCAGCACATGAGCACGGTCAAGGCGCTGAATTAGGACCCCCCTATTCGAAGGGGGTGCTAAATCAGCACATGAACAAGGTCGAGGCGCTGAATTAGGACCCCCGTATTCGAAGGGGGTGCTTATTCAGGGCCTGGACACGGACACTGTGCTGATTTAGCACCCCCTTTCGTGACGTCAAAATGACGTCAGTAGCGAGGGGGTGCTATGTCCAGGGGGTGCTAATTCAGGCGCACCGTTGACTTGACCTTGGTGTGTTTCGCGTTTAAGTTACAAGTTGCATCGCATCCCATCACGCTTAAGTTCGTTTTTGAGGTGCAGGTCGTTGATTGTGTTCGTGTTTATGCTTATTAGTGCTGGTGCAGCTAAATAGTTTCCTAATTGACTATGACTACCAGAAAAATTGTTGATTTCTTTAAACCTAACCCTAAGAAACAAAAAGGTTATGCGAATAATGAGAACTGCAGTTCGGAAGCATTGACTACAACTTCAATTGTTGATCAAGATAAAAAAGAAGACGCAATCGGGATCAATGAGGATAATTGCGATTACCATTCCCCTTCGACTTCCTCGTCGGTCAAAATAGTATCCAGGTTGGTGGGTTTGGGATCTGATGCAGACGAAGCTAAGGTTAGTAATGAAAATAATGATTTTGTTAATAGGGGTGAACAGCCAGTTTGTTGGTCTGAAGAACAAATTGTTGAATTTAAAGCTAAAAAATCCATGGTTAATTGTGAACAGAGAACTAGGTTGCAACGTTTGCCGTAGTGTGAGTACTCTAGGTGCAGAGAAAACGAAGGGCCTAAAGATTAGCGAAGAGTGGGTTTTAGGAACTGTTACCGCTTATGGAAACAATAAAAAAGACCAGCAATCCTCTCTTAGGAAAAAGATATTTTTACACCGTGGGTCTCGAGCTCATTCTTTAGCTGAAAAAATACTCTTTGAAGCTAAGAAAGATACAATGAAAAAAGCTGTTGCTTCTATGCATAAAGAGCAGCAGATTGTAACTGAGCGCATTTTCCGCACGGCTTATAAGCAAGCTAAACTAAATAGGCCATTTTTTGAGTTTGAAACTGAAATTGATCTTCAAATAATGAATGGCTTAGATATGGGGCGAATCCTACATTCAAATGTTGCTTGCTCCAATATAATTCATCATATTTCTGATGAAATGAAATCAGACTTGATAAATGGCCTAATCAAGTCAGACTCTAAATTTTCCCTGCTTTTGGATGGAAGCCACTTCAGTTTCAAACAAAAATGCTTTGGTGGTTTATATCAGAACTGTTCTAAAGGGAATGCAAAACCCTATGACAGTGTTCTTAACACTTTTTGAGCTAAATAGCACAACATCAGCTGGTATATTACAAGAACTTTTAAATCAGTTACAAGCATTAGGTCTAAGCTTTGAATTCATGAAAGACCATATGATTGCTCTAACTTGTGATGGTGCTTCAGTGCTACTAGGCAAGAAATCTGGCCTTGCTATACAGCTTACTGAAACGTTCCCCAACTTGTTCATTTGGCATTGTTTGAACCATCGTTTAGAGCTTGCCGTGCACGATTCCATAGAAGAAGTAGCTGGAATCAATCATTTTAAGATATTCATGAATAAAATTAGAAACATGTTTAGTTGTTCACCGAAAAACAGCAGGGAGTTGGCAGAAGTTGCTAAAGGACTAGAGGAGGAAATGTTGAAAATCGGCCGTGTTTTAGATACTCGTTGGGTAGCCTCCAGCTTAATGGCGGTGAAAGCAGTTTGGACAGATTTTAAAGCTTTGTACAATCATTTCATTGAAGCATCTGAAGACAAACAAAGGGACTCGAAGCAACGTTCAACTTACAAAGGGCTTTGTAGTACATTATCTTCTACAACTTTTGTACACAACCTGCCATTGATGTTCGATGCTCTAGAAGAGTTATCGGATTTGTCCTTACAGCTTCAAAAATCAAGCCTCAACCTTATCCAAGCCCACAGTGATGTAACACTGTTAATCAAAGTGTTTGAAAACCGAGTTGAAAACATGGGTAGACGTTCAGTGGAAGCTAAAATTGCTATTGACGATTTGATGTTTCAAGATGTTAAACTTTGTGTAAGATCCAAGATACCCAGTATTCCAGAAAAACAGTTCTATCGGAGCCTCGCTAACAACTTGACTTCAAGGTTGCTATCATCATCTTCAAATGCGGCTGAACACTACACCAAAATCATGAATGACATCAAAATGATCCACCCCATGTATTGGCCAAAAGACTTATCCATCACCTACGGAGAATGTGAGATCCAGCGAATCTGCGATAGATTTAAGATTAGCAGCTCTCAGGATATAATTAGAGACTTCAGACACTTCAAGCAGGGACTGAAGCCTATGTTAAGTGGAGAGAAACCTACTATTCTAGAGCAACCGCCGTCGTTTAAGAAACTGATTTCCATCATAAATAGTATTGCAGTGTCTAGTGCTGAATGTGAACGTGGGTTTTCTGCAATGAATCTAATTATGTCTCCTCTTAGATCTTCACTCTACATTAGCACTGTTTGCGATTTATTGCGGATCAGGCTCCTAGGACCTCCTGTGGCTAGATACAATCCCGAGCGACACGTCAAAACCTGGCTGGCGAAGGGACACCATTCTGCACTTGACACCAAGTCAAAACAACGAGGGCAGAAAACTTACCATGAAGACAGCATTGCATTGTGGGAACTTTTTTCCTAAATCTGTTTTTTAAATATCTTTTAGAATTTCAGAACATTAAGTTTTCATTAAAATAACTAGCCTATGCCTAACTTATAGTTGTGTTCTGAACTCAAGTTTCTGAGTTCTTTTTTGTACTTACAGTTAGTTTTGTGTATTGTTGTTTTGTTTCTTTTGTAGTTTTCACTTTAAAATATTAACAAACAACTAAAACTAAGTTTACCAACAGTCTTGGCATTGCCTTACAATATTATACTACAAATCCGTACATATTTGTTATAATAACTAATAAGCAAATAAAATAATCAACCTTAACTTTTTAAAACTACACTAGATTTTAAAAAATGAAACCGTGTTACTCCACTCTGTGTGTCATTTATTTTGTGTGTAATTAAACGCTTCCTTTTCCTTTCCAAGAAGTTGGTTTATTTTGAATGTATTAATATTGTTTTGTACCCATAAGGTATGCAATTTTTTTGTAAAATATGCAAACTTGTAAAAAAGCTGTTATATTAACAAACATCCATTTACATATTAATATGTATTATTATTACTACTGTAATGTGTATAAATAAAACTGTGAATAAGGCCCAATTTGTTTTTATTTTACCATTCATTAAAAAATTAATATTGGCGAGCTTCATTGATTCAAACAAAATGGTCAATGAAATCAAACCAAATATTTCTGGGAAATTTAAAGTAGGCAACAAGGTGTTAATGGAGTAGAGTAGAGTAGAGAGTAAACTCAATAATTTAAATTCATGTTTTTATTTTCTTACATCCTAATCAAGCACCTTAAAGAAAATAAACAGCATTAAAATATCACTTGGTATTTTATAAAAATGAATGTACTATTATGTCTGGGTGGCCTAAAAACAAAGGTTTACAGTTATAATTTTCAAAAGTTTTCCTGGGTGAGGGCCCCCCTCCTTCCTGGGGTGTATTCCATACCCACCGGTCTGAGCTTCCCGCTTTAAGAGTTCCCACACCTAAAATTTTAGAAATTAAGCACTGGAAATATGTATTACACTTTACCGAGCCAAAAAAAACTGTACCATCATGCAAGTAAACGCATTTAATAAAATGCGAATTCTAAATATCAGAGATAAAATATCACTAGATATTTAGTCGATAACCAAATGATAAGTACTGAGAATATTGTAATGTTGTTCTGAGCATCACCACAAATACACGTTTTACGGTACATTAATATAGTAGCATAACGATATAAAATTTGTCATTGCTAGTAGAGTATGATAAAAAAAATCAATTACACGTCTAGGCGGTAGAAATGTATTTGAATTGAGAATAAATGCGAAGCGAACTGAAAATACAACTGAAAATCATTTACCATTTACCCTCTTGACACAGATATCAATTACTTAATCGATGTCTTGAAAATACGGAAAAATACTCATATGAGACATTGCCCTATTAAAATGAGTTGTTATTGACAGTAACAGGGAAAGCACAAACACTTGAGTGGTATGATACTTCTTAAATCCTGATATGAGTTTAAAAGCCATGAGATCGTTTGGAGTTGTTAGAGTACTTCCCGTCATAAAGATAATTCAACC
The DNA here is from genome assembly GCF_021130785.1 of Homalodisca vitripennis. Taxonomy (NCBI): domain Eukaryota; kingdom Metazoa; phylum Arthropoda; class Insecta; order Hemiptera; family Cicadellidae; genus Homalodisca; species Homalodisca vitripennis. Next base: position 39,431,100 of record NC_060211.1, on the reverse strand, counting down.
TTTATTGAATGTATTTCTCCTTTCCACTAGGAATTAGTATTATTAATTTGATAGATTTATTATGAAATGAAATATTTTGTTACTGTTTTATTGTTGTATTTCAAATCTTCTCATCCCCGCATGTCTAAAATACTAAATTCATTATCATATATTAATATTCTATAGTAAAATTAAACAGCATTACGAACTTCAGTTCTATGTTAATATGATATTCAAATATGTGACGAATTGTAATGATTGAGATGTGTCATATTATTATTCATTAGTATGTGCTTCGCTATTGATAAACAAATTTGCTTATTGCAATCATCACTGTCAAGTCAGAATCTTGAAAGTCTTTTGCATTATCGCTGACCCTCTTGTTATGAAAATAATACATAGCCTTTAATATGTTTGTTGCACAACCTTATTTCATAAATGTTAAACATTGACGTCTCCATTTGTGCAAATTAAATACCTAAAATATGGCCCGACAAGATGAAAATGTATAAAACTATAACTTAAATCGGTTTTATGGTTACTTGTCTATTAAATTTTCAAAATGACAACCGTTCAAAGTTTCAAAATAGAATATTTATATCTCAACTGTTAGGTATAGTTCAACAAAGCTCAAAGTTTATTTTAGAATTCCCATGTCATTTTCAGCATCATTGTATGATTTACAGTAACCAAATATTCCAAAGTTCTTGTATAACCAATTTTGTTGGGGTTTCCCAAATTTTGAGAGGTTTATAGTGACATAAAAGCATCACCAGAGTACACCACAACTGCCATAAGAAACGCTAACCAAAATTGATACAGAAATATTACTTATATTGCCCTAAGTCCAGTATCTTAAAATTAAACCTCTTTTAAAGATGTTAGGCGATTTAATACAAAATTGTATACCTCAGTTATTTCACAACATATAACAAATATTAAACTTATACCTGTAAGAAATCTAATTCAACTATTATTCATATACATTTCCCGATATTTCATAAGATTATAAAGATAGCTAGGTAGATGCATAGTGCAAAACCTAAACAGATCTTAGTATTTTCATTCACACAACAGATTATGTTCTCACATCTTTTTGGATATCGTAAAAGACTTTAAATATAGCGGCCGTAACAAATGTTCGTGACATACAATATCTAACATGACAGCGGTACGAGTGTAGGCCTACACGATCTACAACATAATTTTTTAGAGGCGAATTTGGTTTAAGCTTTACACATCCATTCTTCATATGCCTAGTACGTTCAATAAAACTAGTTCATAAACATAATTATGTCGTTGATATTTCAAAATATAAACTACAAGCTGTTTCCCGCGGCTTCGCACGCTTTACGTAAGCCTTGGCCATGTGTTTGCACATCTGGTTCAAGTGCATTATATTTCTAACACCGATGTAGAGTTTGCCTTGTTGTCACGATCAAGAAAATCTGTGTTTGCTTATTATATAGCCATTATACACGTACATTTATTTTATTATAAAGCGGTCTAACAGTCAAGCTTTAAGTTCATAAAGACAAACATATATTCTAACTTAGTGCCTTCAAATAGTCTTTGGCAAATTAATATACGTAACTGTCTCGTAATTGCAGTTTATAATGTGCAGGCGCTTTGAAAACTTTTATATTTTGCAGCGCCACCTCGTGGTGAGTTTTATAAATGAGTATAGCATATAAACCTTCTCCGTCGAAAAGTACATATACATTCAAATTTTCATAATGATCGGTCAAATAGTGTACGATTCCATAAAGGACAAACACACAAACATTCATTTAAAGCGTCAGTTGGTTAGTCTAGATTGATAGTAGCCATTAAAACAGAGAACTTATGTTTCTGTAAAACTTTAAAAAGGCTGAAAATATTGTAACAAAAATGCAGCTCTAAATAAAAAAATATTTAAAATTTTTATAAAACAAACAGATTGTGTACAATTTAAAAATGACCACATGTATTCTAAAATCCTAAATGGGCACGTTAACATTGAATGATTATTAATTGAATGAAATTCTTTTTATAATTACTCATAACCATACTCATACTCATAGTTTACTCATTGTTGTTGTAAAATATTAAAATGCCTCGACAAAATAAAGTATAAAACGCCAGAAAACAAAACTCCCTTCTTTATACTCACATAAAAACTGCATCTAACACATGTTCAAAATTGAAGAAGCACACACTTGAATCACATCGTGGAGACACAAAATCTCCTGTTACAAGTAGACTAGAAAATAGTTCAGTAATAGCAAACGGTGTTTGACAACTTATACCTATACGATGTTGTTTGGCCCGCCTGGCCGTTTATTACAGATGAGGACCAAAATACTTAATTTTAGGTAAATTTTAAAGCTAATGCGCCCAAATGGCCATACCTGCTGAAGAGGTTAACTATGGATTTAGGTGTGAAACAGCTTAGCATAAAATATACGTTTCCGAATGTACTGAAATGGATACTTAAATTTGTAATTAATTGACTGGTACGCTGAACTTCTAGAAGACACTCACCCCAGACCGTCCACGAAGTCCCGGTAGTCCCCAGGGTCGTAGTCGTCATCCCCGCCAGCAGCAAGGTTGGCTCTGAAAACCAAAACCAGACGTTCACTCGTCTCTTCTATGATCCCAATATAATGATTATATTCCATGATAATTTCAAGAATTTTGATGCAATTAGATGTCACCGAGTGAGATTTGTAAGGATGATAAGTAAGTCACTGTTTCGTTGAAGTATTTTATACAGATTAAAATCATTACTTTAAGGAGTTCGTTATGCCTGTGGCAATTTTTATAAGTGTAAAAACTACTTTAATTTTCTAAGTGAAATATTTGTTAAAAAATAAACAGTTTTGTGGAATAGTGTTGATACAAAAAACGCCCAATTCCTAATCAATATTCTAATTTAATTGATTAGAGCAGAACATTTCCAAGTAACTCTCTGGGCATGAACGTAGCCAGGAAAACATTGGGGGGGGGAGGATCCAGACAACTGATATTTTCCCGTAGTGGACAGAGAATATTTTATTCCATTTTATTCCTTAACAAGTTCTTGACCCGTTTCTTTGTTGCGAACGTAGTACTTTCAGCAGTACATGACAGTAATAATGAATTATTTAAATAATTATAATCGTTTACTAAAAAGGTGATTGAAAAATTGGAAACTTGGGGGGGTCCGGACCCCTTCGACTCCCTCGCTGGCTACGTCCTTGTCTCTGAGCAAGGATTTTGCAGTACTGCACAGTAATGCAATACATCCACCAGACTGTTCACAGTGATCACAGACGAGTTTGTTAAGTTCATTAGTTCTTTCATTCAAACTGTACCTATAAGTTTACATGTGCAACATTTAACTGTATTTGATTTAGTACTTTACATTTGCCATTGCTCAGTGAGACAAAAAATCAGTAACACTACGTTTCGAGATCTGCAATCTTATCTCTTCTTCAGGTAAAGTTGGTGGTTATTTACCTGAAGAAGAAACCAGATTGCAGATCTCGAACGTAGTGTTACTGAATTTTTGTTTCACTGGATGATAGTACTTTACATTTGAACTTCCAAAGCCTTTGGAGTAAAGATTATCATTTAGTGACACTTACATGTAATAATCTCTTGTATTAGATATGCTACTGTGTTACGATCTTATTGTTGTTATTCATATGCAAATTGCTTTTGTTTCAGTAATATTGCATTTAAATATATACGTGGAAACAGATTTAATTTTTAATTAGATTCAGCCTTCAAAAAGTGAATATTTAGATATAAGCCTAAAGGATTTTGAGCTGTTACGTGAAAACTGGTACAAAGAGTGATGTTTTTCATTCGTTGCCATCACTTCAGCTCGATATAAACAACAACTAGATAAGATAACAGTTCGGAAACTAAAAATAATTGCTAGTCTTTTTCACATTATAATATCCTTTCCTTGGTTTGCATTTATATTTCAGTAGTTACAATAGTTAAAACGGAGTGTAACTTTATTTTTCAAATAATTTTTCAAACATAGTGTGTTGAGTAACATTGTAACAATATTGTTACAACACACACATATATATATATATATATATATATATATATATATATCTTATAAATAAAAATGAATGTCGAAATGTGTTGGTAAGCGCTAAACTCGATAACGGGTGGACGGATTCTGTTAATTCTTTTTGTAAAATGTTCATTGAAATCCGAGGAAGGTTTTTATGAAGAAAAAGTTAAGAAAATATATCTGGAATATTTTGGAATTCAGGAAAAATTGTATTTTGTACGTTTCATAATTAAAATTAAACTGGCACTAAACAGCTGTTTAGTGCCAGTTTAGTTCGACAAACTTTCTGAAACATCTGCTTACATTTAAATGTTACCAATAATAAATAAACAGTGCGTGATCGTGTAATGCAGATAGTAAATAAAACATTAATATATCTGTGACCTAATCTATTGAGTTTGCTTTTGTCAACTGATACACGAAACAAATTCGTATATCGTGTTTTGTGCAGAGTGTTTACTTAGTTAGTGTTTGTTTAGTTCGTGATTAGTGAAAAAATAATTTATATTTGATATGCCTCCTATAAGACGAAGCAATTTAGGTAGAAGAACCAGAAATGCTACAAACCAAGCTAATTACCGATCTAATCGTACTGCACAAGAACGTGACGACGGAAATGAACGTGAAAGAATTCGGATATTACAAACGCGTGAATCGCGAGCGCGACATTCAACTAATAATCGCGCAAGTTTGAATCGAGCTGCTTTCAGTTACGATGTGTCAATTGACTACAGTAACTACCAATGTGTTGTTATTGGTTCTATGAACTCGGTTTGCTCACACTGTAAGGCATTAAAATACAAAAACGAAGCCAATGGATTGTGTTGCGCAAATGGTAAAGTAAAATTGATACCATTGGATCCACCACCAGAACCATTGTACTCATTGGTTTCAGGAATAGGAACAGATTCTATACACTTTTTGACACATATCCAACAATATAACAATTGCTTTCAAATGACTTCATTTGGGACAACAAATGTAGTTCGGGAAAATTTTATGCCAACTTTCAAGGTATGTATTATAGCAGTTACTCATAATTATTTTAGCGAACAAAATTTTCTGTCACCAAAGTTAAGATGTGTCACTAATCTCTAATTTCTTAATCACTTATATATCACTTAGTCATCATATTATATGGTGATTCAGTTTCAGTGACACTTTTATTATATTTTATATTTGATAGATATTAGTTAAAACTAAATATATACTTTTTAAGATAAAATATTATTCAAGTTTGATCACTGACAATCCATTAATTTATACCACACCATAATATTTTTTTTATTTACAGATACAAGGGCAAATATATCACAGAGCAGGTTCACTGTTACCAGTGTCAGATAGCGACAACAAATTCCTGCAAATTTATTTTATGGGCAATTCACCACAAGAAATTGATCTGCGTTGTGCACATAACAATTTAGTAAAGAGGTCTATTGTAGAACAATTACAAACTTTATTTCATCAACACAATCAATTGATTATATTGTTTAAAACTGCCCTGGATCTGATGCCATCCGATAATCACAAAATTGTAATCAGAGCTGATAAAACACCTGCAGGTCAACATACAAGACGTTTTAATGCACCAACTATTGATGAAGTTGCTATCGTTGTAGTTGGAGAAAACTTGGAATCCCGTGATATTGTTTTACATCGTCGGAATGATCAATTACAACGTATAAAGGAAACACACCGCTCATATGATGCACTGCAATATCCCATTATATTTTGGCAAGGTGAAGATGGCTACGATTTCTCAATAAAAATGATAAATCCCATTATAGGTAACTAAAATATTAGTTTAGCTATGGCGATAATATCTCAGTCATTATATTATATATTTTAATTTTATATTTGAATGTTATTAAAACAAAATATATTTACAGGTTCTGAAACCAACAAAAAAGTCAGTTCAATGAACTATTATTCATACCGCCTAATGATTCGGGAAAATGAAGAAAATCACATATTGAAATGTCGGCGATTATATCACAAATATGTTGTTGACATGTATGTTAAAATTGAAACGGAGAGATTTACATTCATCAGGTTGAATCAAACCAAACTCCGATCTGAAGAGTATATTCACCTTCGAGATGCGATTAATACTGATGGAAATGCACAGAATGTCGGTCGGATGACTATTCTTCCAGCAACATACATCGGAAGCCCTCGGCATATGCACGAATATGCTCAAGATGCCATGTCGTATGTTCGTCATTATGGTACAGCAGATTTGTTCATCACATTTACATGCAATCCGCAATGGATAGAAATCAAGCAGGAGTTATTCCCTGGGCAATCACCCATTGATCGTCATGATATTACAGCCAGAGTCTTTAGACAAAAATTGAAATCTTTAATGGATTTCATCGTAAAACATAATGTGTTTGGTGAGACACGCTGCTGGATGTATTCTATGGAGTGGCAGAAACGAGGATTGCCACATGCACACATTTTGATTTGGTTGGTTGAAAAGATAAGGCCAAATGAAGTTGATGCAGTGATATCAGCTGAAATCCCTAATGTACAAGTAGATCCTGGATTGCATGAGGTAGTTATCAAAAACATGATACATGGTCCCTGTGGAACTCTTAATCAAAATTCACCGTGTATGATGGATGGTAAATGTTCAAAACGATATCCACGGACATTAATATCGGAAACAATTACTGGTAATGACGGTTATCCATTGTATCGTCGCAGATCGACAGCAGACAATGGAAAATCAACAATTGTCAAATTAAATCAACAATATATTGAAATAGATAATCGTTGGATTGTTCCATATTCACCCATTTTATCAAAGACATTCAAAGCACACATCAACGTTGAATCTTGCCATTCAGTGAAATCTATTAAATACATTTGCAAATATGTAACCAAAGGGAGTGATATGGCTGTGATTGGAATTGGTGCAGAGAATTCCAATGATGAAGTTACCCAATACCAAATGGGCCGCTATGTCAGTAGTAATGAAGCAGTTTGGCGAATATTTTCTTTTCCTATTCATGAGAGACACCCTTCTGTTGTTCACTTAGCTGTGCATTTAGAAAATGGACAAAGAGTGTATTTTACAGCACAGAACGCAGTACAAAGAGCTGCTCAGCCACCATCTACTACATTAACCAGTTTTTTTGAGACATGCCAAAACGATGATTTCGCACAAACATTGCTATATTCTGAAATGCCAAAATATTATACCTGGAATCAACCCTCAAGGAGATTTATACGACGGAAACAAGGAAAACCAGTTCCAGGATATACAGATGTATATTCCACCGATGCGATTGGCCGGATTTATTCAGTACATCCAAGCAATGATGAATGTTTTTATTTACGACTGCTATTAGTCAATGTACGTGGCCCAACATCATTCCAACAGTTACGAACTGTTGATGGTGAATTGTGTGGATCCTACAGAGAAGCCTGTCAACGTTTGCAATTGCTTGAAAATGACGCTCATTGGGATCAAACTCTCAATGATGCTGTAATATCATCACACGCTCATCAAATACGAACATTGTTTTCTATAATCATATCTACATGCTTCCCATCAAACCCAATTGATTTGTGGATCAAGTACAAAGATTATATGTGTGATGATATTTTGTATCAAATACGGAATAGAATGGGAAATCCAAATATACAAATCAGTGAAGAAATTTACAATGAAGCATTGATTTCAATTGAGGACATGTGCTTGATAATGTCAAACAAACTATTAATTCAATTAGGCCTGACCGCGCCCAATCGTCCAATGCATGACGCTTTTAACCAAGAGTTGCATCGAGAAAAACTGTATGATTTCAACGCTTTGAAAGAATTAATTCAAACAAATCTTCCACTGTTAAATGAACAACAGAAGTATGTATTTGAAACTCTTATGAAAGTAACAAATGATGAAACTGGAGGGATTTACTTCTTAGATGCACCTGGTGGTACAGGAAAAACTTTTTTGATTTCATTAATATTAGCAACAATTCGCTCACAAAATAAAATTGCACTTGCACTCGCTTCGTCGGGAATCGCAGCAACTTTGCTTGAAGGTGGTCGAACAGCCCATTCAGCACTAAAATTGCCATTAAATATGCAAAGCAATGAAACTCCAACCTGCAACGTTTCGAAGAACTCTGCAATGGCAAAGGTTTTGCAGCAATGTAAATTGATTGTTTGGGATGAATGCACGATGGCACATAAAAAATCTTTGGAGGCTTTAGACAGAACCTTAAAAGATCTACGGAGCAATAATAACCGATTTGGTGGTGCAATGATTTTATTAGCAGGAGATTTTCGTCAAACATTGCCAGTGATTCCACGATCAACGCCAGCTGATGAACTCAATGCATGTCTAAAGTCCTCCAATTTGTGGAAACATGTCAAAGTACTTCATTTAAGCAAGAATATGCGTGTCGAGTTGCAAAATGACCAATCTGGAAACATATTCTCTAAACAACTCATTGACATTGGTAATGGCAAATTTCCTATAGACATGTTGACTGGCTGCATTAACTTTCCTCAAAGTTTTTGTCAGTTAACTCGATCAAAAGATGAACTTATTCAGAAGGTGTTTCCAGATGTTTCTCAAAATTACAGAAACCATGATTGGTTGAGCGAACGAGCTATACTGGCTGCAAAAAACATAGATGTAAATGAATTAAATTTCAAAATTCAAGAACAAATTACAGGCGAATTGAGGATATATAAATCAGTTGATTCGGCTACTAATCAAGATGATGTAGTCAACTATCCACTGGAATTTTTAAACTCGCTGGATTTGCCAGGATTGCCACCTCACAATCTTCAATTAAAGGTTGGATCGGTGGTTATAATGTTGCGAAATATCAACCAACCGCGTCTTTGCAACGGTACACGGTTAGCGATAAAAAATTTACTAAACAATGTGATAGAAGCAACTATACTCAAAGGAAAGTATAAAGGAGAGGATGTTCTCATACCGCGCATCCCAATGATTCCGACTGATGTGCCATTTGAGTTTAAACGACTACAGTTTCCAGTGCGGCTTGCTTTTGCTATGACTATAAACAAGTCCCAGGGGCAATCATTAAGTGTTTGTGGTATTAATCTAGAAAACCCATGTTTCTCACATGGTCAATTGTATGTTGCCTGTTCCCGTGTTGGAAAACCATCAGATTTGTTTATCTATGCGCCAGGTAATCAAACAAAAAACATCGTATAACACAAAGCACTACAATGATAATAATAATAATTATGATTCACATGATTAACAATAAAGCGATTACTTACTTTTAAATCCTTATATATGTTTTATTTAATTATTTTTTATTCACAACGCCCTATCACCAGGGTGACGGTTCTGTTCAGGAGAATTTTTTTTAATACGTAGGCAAAAAACTGCCACATTACAAATCTTTTTGACAGGACGAAGTCTGTCAGGTCAGCTAGTATATATACAGGGTGATTCATGAAGTTCTCCCCCCACTTCTACAGCACATTGTACTAGTAAAAATAATGAAAAAATGTTATATAAACATAGATCCGAAAACGCTTCGTTAGCGAGTTACAGCTAGCGAAAGATTTCGCCTGAATTCCTGGGTAAAGAGTAACTGTATAAAGTATAAGCCATATATGTATTCAGTATAAAGCCATACTGAACTTTTGGAAAGGTTAATTAAGTAAGAAATATCGTGGATTCTTATGTATTTTTACCTGATAAAGCTAATAAAATAGGTTTCAGAACTGTACCTGTAGTAGTTTTTGAGGGATTCAGGGTTAAATGCAAAAAATTGGGTCACGAAACAATGTTTTTTTAAGTTTGATGTACAATAACTTTGTTAAATTGGTAATAAATACATAAAATCAACAAACATTAATTGTAGTGAATTTAATTCTGAGAAAATTGATATAATCAAAGTCTAAAATAAAATAGAAATAAGTACCAAAAAATCGATTTTATTCAGTATAATACATTACTAGCTGTAAAGAAATACTGTACGGTATTTAGTTAAAATAAAACAAAAACAAAATGTTTGTTCCTTAATGATGAGATAAATTGAGAAAACAAGATTAACTGTTAAATAAATTTGTTTGTAAATAACAATATCATGTTTTATTACGTTGTATTCTTTTTAAAATAATTTACATTAAATGTTCGAAAATAAATGAAGCAAACATTTTCCCATTATTGTTTACTAATCATCGAAATGCAGTTTTTTGTTTTATTAATTTCTAAGTTGGTAACGCACGAATAACAGCTGATCAACAATGGTATTCTGTACTGTTACGTTAGAACTGTGTATTAGTGGTGTTTTTCAAGCTACAGCAGGAGATCAGGTTCTGTGAATCGTGTTATTAAATGCAATTTTTCTGTGAGTTATAATTCGATTGTTTATTCAGCGAAAAAATGCCTTACTTATTTACATCAGAGGAATACGCTGTTATGGTTTTTATTTTGGGTTACTGTAATGGTAATGCTAGAGCTGCTGTAGAATAATATGAACTACGTTACCCTAATAGGAGGATTCCAGATACCAAAACAATTTCAGGAACTTTTCGTACCCTTCGGGAAACAGGATCACTACCAAGTACTAGAACCAATTATGAACGAGCTGTCCAACTTGATGATGGACTGGATGATGGATTGGATATTGTTATTAATGCTGTTCATCGCAGTCCAGGTGTAAGTACACGACGTATTTCTAGGCGGATAGGAGTTTCGCAGTCAACGTTGTGGAGGTCACTTAATCGAAACAAATTTTATCCGTTTCATAAACAAAAGGTTCAACATCTACAGCTAGGGGATGGTCCACTTCGCTTGGAGTTTTGCAACTTTTTGAATATTAATAATCAACTCTACAAGCGTATTTTGTTTACGGATGAGGCACAATTCACTCGGAATGGTGTCAATAACTTGCACAATGAACACTCATAGGCAGAAGAAAATCCACATGAGGTAGTGGAACAGAACTTTCAACACCGATTTAGCGTCAATGTCTGGTGTGGCCTTTTGCACAATCGGCTGATTGGACCTTTCATATTACCTGGACGCCTAAATGCTGAGTTCTATTTGCATTTCCTTCAAGAAGAGTTGCCGCAGCTGTTAGAGAATGTTCCTTTACATCTCAGACAAAATTTGTACTTCCAGCATGACGGAGTACCTCCCCACTTTTCACGTGCCGTTTCTGCTTACTTAAATCATCAATTTCCTGATGATTGGTCGTGGAGGGCCTCACCCTTGGCCACCAAGATCACCAGATCTATCTCCATTGGATTATTGCGTCTGGGGATGGATGAAAGACATTGTATACAAGACAAAAGTGAATTCTCGTGATGAATTAATTGCCCGTATTATGGATTCGGCTGTGCAGATACAGGGAAGTCCTGAAAAATTAAGAAACGCAACAAAAGCAATACACAAACGTGCTGCAAAATGTATTGATAATGATGGCCTCATTTTCGAACATCTATTATAAAAAGGTGCGTACGGTTGGCCCAACCTGATTAATTTTGCTTAAAACTAGTAATGTATTATACTGAATAAAATCGATTTTTTGGTACTTATTTCTATTTTATTTTAGACTTTGATTATATCAATTTTCTCAGAATTAAATTCTCTACAATTAATGTTTGTTGATTTTATGTATTTATTACCAATTTATCAAAGTTATTGTACATCAAACTTAAAAAAACATTGTTTCGTGACCCAATATTTTGCATTTAACCCTGAATCCCTCAAAAACTACTACGGGTACAGTTCTGAAACCTATTTTATTAGCTTTATCAGGTAAAAATACATAAGAATCCACGATATTTCTTACTTAATTAACCTTTCCAAAAGTTCAGTATGGCTTTATTTTACTCTTTACCCAGGAATTCAGGCGAAATCTTTCGCTAGCTGTAACTCGCTAACGAAGCGTTTTCGGACCTATGTTTATATAACATTTTTTCATTATTTTTACTAGTACAATGTGCTGTAGAAGTGGGGGGAGAACTTCATGAATCACCCTGTATATATATATATTATATATATATATATATATATATATATATATATATATATATATATATATATATATATATATATATATATATATATATATTATAACTCAATGTTACAGTATTGTTACAATGTTACTCAACACACTATGTTAATTTTGTGCACATATTTAGGTAGCTACATTAAAGAATGTTGAGTATCGAAGTAAAATAATTAGGTAATTATCACTAAATGGAAAGGCATATTCAAAATATATCTACAATGAATTTCATATAAAAAATTTGTCAAATAAAATTAGTTATTTTATATAAAATATGAAATACGTTAGTTGTTTTATGATTTTCAAGCACACCTTTCAAGTAAAATAAAACACTGAATATAATATAGCTGTAACTATTGTGAGCTATGAATTTACACTTGTAAACTCAGCCAGTCTGTACGAGCATGTGTGTGAAATGCCACCCTTTTGTAATAAACACGCAAGTCAAATCAAATCACGTTTATTTTCACAAAAACCTGAAAAACAGAAGTAAATATTTATATTTATAAAGGAAACAAATGCAGCATTTGGATTTCTAATGGTTATAAAATATACAAAAATATTCTAGTAATAGAATTCAAAATATTTAACATTAAATAATTAGCGCTAAATAATATTAAAAAGACATATCACAAAGAAATAAATCCATATATTGAAATAAAGAGATAAATTAAAATTTAAAATAATATATACATATTTACACATATACACACATCTACACACATAGCTAGTGAAACCAGCATTTAATTTGCTATATAATTTCCGTGTAATTTACAAAAATATGGGAAAAGAGTCTACACGGGCCTTAATGACCTGTGCGTAGACTGGAGTTGAAATGTTTGGGATTAAAATTCTATCTTGAGCAGTGTGTAGATTAATTTTATGAATTTTTTTAATTGAAAGAAGTTATCTGAAGCAGAATAACTTATTTATATGACTTAAGAATTCTGATAATTAGCAATGTTGTAGAGAATGCAGACAAAAACTAATACAAATATTGAGTGAACAAAAATTCATAAAAATTTCATAATAAGTCACCGTACATAACTCATCGTTAAATATTTTGAAGCTGAACTAGAAACATTTCAAGGTATCTAAGTAGGTTGAAGCCATCAGTTGTCTATCGGCTGAGCTTTAGCGAAGCTTATTAAAGGTTGGAAAAATGTACATTTCTGTCTGTCTGTCTATCTGTCTGTCAGTCCACACAATATCTCGAAAAACATCCAACAGACTTGAAATGTTGCATGAACCTTCATTCTGTAGGAGCAACATATGAGGGAATATTTGTACATTGGTCCTAAGATGGCAACGGGAAAATAGGAGAATAAATAAATTTGTAAACAAACTGTGTACAGTCATGTGTTATTTCAGTACGTGACCTTTTTAATTATAGAATAAAACCAAAAATAACAGTGTGGGGAAAACATTTGTTTTGGTGCACTGCTACGTTGTACTACCCTATCTCAACAGAACTTTTTTATTTTAACACTAGCTGTTTCCCGCGGCTTCGCACGCGTCTCTTAAGCTTTGCCCGTATATTTCTTTGCCTTCAAATAGTGTTTGGATATTTTAATATACGTAACTACTGTGTTGTAATTGCAGTTTATAATGTGCAGGCGCTTTGATAACTTTTATATCTTGCAGTACAGCCTGGTGGTTAGTTACATCAATGGGCATTGCGTATAAACCTTCTACATAGAAAAATACAAATTTTCATAGTGATCGGTCCAATAGTTTCTGAGTCTATAAAGGACAAACACACAAACATTCATTTTTATATATTATGATTGCAGAAACAGTTTAAACAAAATTTGTCGTTTCTCTTAAGCTTACTCTATGCTTTAAAACTATAAGTGTAAAGAAATTTATATATAAATATATTTTTTGTCGCATTATATATGTTTACAAAGAACAGCTGATTAAAAATTTGAAAAGACTCTTTCACTTAATAACATATGTTTGCTGCAATGCATTTCTTACGGGTATTTCTGTAACCAGTGGGGCGGAATCCTGAATCGGGAAAGGGATAAAAAGTATCCTATAACCTTCTACAGATCAAGACGAACAAATTTAAAAAAAAATTAGGCGAATCCGTCCAGCCGTTTGTGAGTGATGCTGTTACACACGAACAGTTTCATTTTTATATATATAGATTGCAACAGAACCTAACTTAATGGACAAAAGTGTTAATGCATCGTGTGACTAGATATAGATTCAAAACTTTGTATGCAACCTCAGCAAAACTTGTTACGCGGCGAAGTTCAGCCTTAAATAATTTATAGATTTCGCAACACATTCCATTTGCTCTCTCTATGTATGGTAAAGAATTCTATACAAATTTAAAATACTTTAAGAGTAAAAACCATTTATTTAATTAATAGTCTGTGTTTTGAAATCAAAACCACCTTTTAATAAATTAACATGGACAGCGACAACAATGGAACATTGAATTGTGTGGAGACGGCTTAAAATCTTATATACTGAAAACAACAGTGCTGGTTTTCATTAGAATCAGGAATGCTGATTACTGAGGACCAGGTAGTTTGTCTGTATGTGTAATATTTCTCAATAGAAAGGTCCTAGAGACTTCAAACTTGCTGCATAGGTTTCTCTTGATTTAAGGAAGGACCTTGTTTATTTTGGGGAGAAACTGCCCAAATACACCGTCCGGTAAAAATTCAAAGTCAAGAAAGTCCTATTTAACCAGGCGAAGTTAGGGCTAAGAAGCCCTCTTTAACACTTAATCTGGAGACGAACTGCTTAGAGGTGACCACCAAACCTGTCCTGGCAGGCGAATGGCTTGCAAGGACAGGATCGCTCAGCAGTCACTTATCCAAGCAGCAATCAAGTTCGACGTTGCTTGATTCGGTTATAGCAAGATAACCGCCGTACCCGATATACTGCGCCATAGGGGCCCAGTATCAAGGGTTTGAACACATCAAGAGTATGTTAGATTACGTCACATGCATTTTAAGCACGGTTAGGAGATTCCACTTAGTTCAAGTGATAACCCTATTGGGGTCAAAGGGCAGTCTGTCCTGTCAGTGTGCGATAATTATGTCCTGTCGCATCCTTCGATGGTCAGATTCCGTTATATGCTCCAAACGCTAATTTTTCATTTACGGATGATTATAGTGAATTACAATTAGTTACTAGCTAAGAAAAAAGGGTACTTACGTATTATATCGACCACACCCCTACATTTCTCCAAAGACAAATTTCAACAAAAACAAACATTACCAAACAAAAACTAAACTCTTTATTGATGAAAACACACAAAACTTGTTTTTATTCTTGATCACACTCCGCCACCCAAAATGCGAGTGCCTCCGGCCATCAGCGCGGGGCAGTACCTTCGGTTAACGAAAGAAAAGCATCCCTCTAGATAGTACCTATCAGTAAAATATCAAATTCTAGAGGGGCTTATCAGAAATATAAATTGAATTGTAATGGAAAGGCAATTATGTACCGTGCAAAAAACTTAAATAATCATGTGATGCCGCGCGGCTTGCCGTAATCGGGATTCTCGAGAAAGATAAACTAACAGTGACAACAATACCGATCGCAATACGTGGAAATGCTTGTTGATTGATGGAATGTTAGTTCTGTTACTCAACTACATCGTTTTATAACGTTCTAAGTTCATTGAAAAAAGTTTAAGCGTTGGGGGCATATAACGGAATCTGGCCCCTTCGATATTCCATTATATCGGTGTAACCATTATCCGCATTAACGCCAGGATATTTTACGCCATTATGTCTCAAAGCGTGTTAAAACTTTAATAGAAATAAAATTCATATAAGAGGAATAAAGTTATAAATCTTTTGACATCTATAAAAAAAACATTTACACTACATTGTGCAATAATCAAGATAAATGTTTAGCACGTGAATTATGACCATCTTTGAAATATTCATTAAATGGTTAACAAAACAGTCCAAGGCATGTTTAAGTACTATTAGCACTTTAAGCAATTATCAGGTATGATTGGAGTTACGAATTGCGACAATTATCATGTTTATTCAAATGTATTATTGGAATAGCTGACACCTGTACTGTGTTGGCAGTGATTGATAACAGAGTTAATCTGGATTTGTGCTATTTTCCCAATAAGAGTCTGTTGTAATTAAAATGATTGACATATTTTCATAAAAGCAGTGGTAACCTTTAAATACATATACGTCCTTATTATTAACTGAATAATTCTGGAAGATTTTTTAAATATAATTTATACGCATTCGAATATTTTTTAGGTTTTGCTGGTTATTTGTCATAGATGCTTTTTCGTATATATTCAATTCCATATTTAAAAAATATGAACTCATCATGGAGCTGGATCATGTGATCCACCCATTTCTCTCATGTGTAAGAGTCGAATGATCTAAAGTACAAACTCTTCATGGAGCTGGATCTCGCGATCCACCCATCTCTCCCATGTGTAAGAGTCGAATTATCTAAAGTATAAACTCTTCATGGAGCTGGATCTCGCGATCCACCCATCTCTCCATGTGTAAGAGTCGAATTATCTAAAGTATAAACTCTTCATGGAGTTGGATCTCGTGAGCCACCCATCTCTCCTATGTGTAAGAGTCGAATGATCTAAAGTATAAACTCTTCATGGAGCTGGATCTCGCGATCCACCCATCTCTCCTATGTGTAAGAGTCGAATTATCTAAAGTATAAACTCTTCATGGAGTTGGATCTCGTGATCCACCCATCTCTCCTATGTGTAAGAGTCGAATGATCTAAAGTATAACCTCTTCATGGAGTTGGATCTCGTGATCCACCCATCTCTCCTATGTGTAAGAGTCGAATGATCTAAAGTATAAACTCTTCATGGAGCTGGATCTCGCGATCCACCCATCTCTCCTATGTGTAAGAGTCGAATTATCTAAAGTATAAACTCTTCATGGAGCTGGATCTCGCGATCCACCCATCTCTCCAAGTGTAAGAGTCGAATTATCTAAAGTATAAACTCTTCATGGAGTTGGATCTCGTGATCCACACATCTCTCCTATGTGTAAGAGTCGAATGGTTTAAAGTATAAACTCTTCATGGAGCTGGATCTCGCGATCCACCCACCTCTCCCATGCGTAAGAGTCGAATTATCTAAAGTATAAACTCTTCATGGAGCTGGATCTCGCGATCCACCCATCTCTCCATGTGTAAGAGTCGAATTATCTAAAGTATAAACTCTTCATGGAGTTGGATCTCGTGATCCACACATCTCTCCTATGTGTAAGAGTCGAATGGTCTAAAGTATAAACTCTTCATGGAACTGGATCTCGCGATCCACCCATCTCTCCCATGCGTAAGAGTCGAATTATCTAAAGTATAAACTCTTCATGGAGCTGGATCTCACGATCCACCCATCTCTCCATGTGTAAGAGTCGAATTATCTAAAGTATAAAACTCTTCATAGAGTTGGATCTCGTGATCCACCCATCTCTCCTATGTGTAAGAGTCGAATGATCTAAAGTATAAACTCTTCTTGGAGCTGGATCTCGCGATCCACCCATCTCTCCATGTGTAAGAATCGAATTATCTAAAGTATAAACTCTTCATGGAGTTGGATCTCGTGATCCACCCATCTCTCCTATGTGTAAGAGTCGAATTATCTAAAGTATAAACTCTTCAAGGAGTTGGATCTCGTGATCCACCCATCTCTCCTATGTGTAAGAGTCGAATGATCTAAAGTATAAACTCTTCATTGAGCTGGATCTCGCGATCCACCCATCTCTCCATGTGTAAGAGGCGAATGATCTAAAGTATAAAGTCTTCATGGAGCTGAGTCACGTGATCCACCCATCTCTCCCATGTGTAAGAGTCGGATGATCTAAAGTGTAAACTCTTCATGGAGTTGGATAACGTGCTCCACCCATCTCTCCCATGTATAAGAGTCGAATGATCTAAAGTATAAACTCTTCATGGAGCTGGATCTCGCGATCCACCCATCTCTCCATGTGTAAGAGTCGAATGATCTAAAGTATAAACTCTTCATGGAGTTGGATCTCGTGATCCACCCATCTCTCCTATGTGTAAGAGTCGAATGATCTAAAGTATAAACTCTTCATGGAGTTGGATCTCGTGATTCACCCATCTCTCCTATGTGTAAGAGTCGAATGATCTAAAGTATAAACTCTTCATGGAGCTGGATCTCGCGATTTACCCATCTCTCCTATGTGTAAGAGTCGAATTATCTAAAGTATAAACTCTTCATGGAGCTGGATCTCGCGATCCACCCATCTCTCCATGTATAAGAGTCGAATTATCTAAAGTATAAACTCTTCATGGAGTTGGATCTCGTGATCCACACATCTCTCCTATGTGTAAGAGTCGAATGGTTTAAAGTATAAACTCTTCATGGAGCTGGATCTCGCGATCCACCCACCTCTCCCATGCGTAAGAGTCGAATTATCTAAAGTATAAACTCTTCATGGAGCTGGATCTCGCGATCCACCCATCTCTCCATGTGTAAGAGTCGAATTATCTAAAGTATAAACTCTTCATGGAGTTGGATCTCGTGATCCACACATCTCTCCTATGTGTAAGAGTCGAATGGTCTAAAGTATAAACTCTTCATGGAACTGGATCTCGCGATCCACCCATCTCTCCCATGCGTAAGAGTCGAATTATCTAAAGTATAAACTCTTCATGGAGCTGGATCTCGCGATCCACCCATCTCTCCATGTGTAAGAGTCGAATTATCTAAAGTATAAACTATTCATAGAGTTGGATCTCGTGATCCACCCATCTCTCCTATGTGTAAGAGTCGAATGATCTAAAGTATAAACTCTTCATGGAGCTGGATCTCGCGATCCACCCATCTCTCCATGTGTAAGAATCGAATTATCTAAAGTATAAACTCTTCATGGAGTTGGATCTCGTGATCCACCCATCTCTCCTATGTGTAAGAGTCGAATGATCTAAAGTATAAACTCTTCATGGAGCTGGATCTCGCGATCCACCCATCTCTCCATGTGTAAGAGGCGAATGATCTAAAGTATAAAGTCTTCATGGAGCTGAGTCACGTGATCCACCCATCTCTCCTATGTGTAAGAGTCGGATGATCTAAAGTGTAAACTCTTCATGGAGTTGGATAACGTGCTCCACCCATCTCTCCCATGTGTAAGAGTCGAATATCATTATGTTTTAACTATTAAATTTGTGGCTGACTCCTTTGTATTTTTATCAATAGTTTTTAAATTTATTCAGTTAAAAAAATTAATGAATAAAATGGATAAAAATATAATTAATATTACTAAACAATGGTATTATTATATTAAAATAATTAAAAACAGATTTACTTTACTAACCAGTGAAATAGTGTAACTATTAAAACATAAAACAAGAACAGTGGTCGCAACAATATTATTAATAATACTATGGAAACATAAAATTATTTCAATTAAAGAAAAGATATAGTAAAATTATAACAATTTAAATACTTAATGCTATTTTATTAAAAACTCAAGTAAATCATTCACATACTAGCATGCACAATATCTGTCAGATGCATGAAAAGTGGTAGAAAACTTGCTTTGGAACCGTGTCTAAAACATCATAGTGCACTCGATTGTACACCTGATGAGACAATGAGAACACCTGCTCAGCTAGATAACTCTATGTTTTGTCTCTGATGTCGAAACGATGTAAAGAGTTCGTTTTGAACTTTTTGGTCGCTGACATTTTGGTATCTCTTCACACGTGGACCTCAGATTTTCACGATTTCACACTGACACTGTCAAATTTCACACGCTGCACTAAGCGGAATGTGAAATGGGGTTAAACTCAACCCATGCACTAAATCAACCCTTCCCATCTTAACTATGCTATATATATGGTGGTGGCTCATAGTGCCTAAGCTCACAGCGCCACAACGTGAATTTGCTCACAGCGCCACAACGTGAATGTGCTCACACCGCCACAACTCATAGCGCCACAGATTTGGCCGAAGTGCTCACAGCGCCAACACAACCGCATAAATAATCGGGTCCATGCTCACAGCGCCACAGCTCACAGCGCAACAGCTCATAGCGCCACAGATTTGGTCGAGTGCTCACAGCGCCAACACAACCGAATAAATAATCGGATCCATGCTCACAGCGCCACAGCTCA
Source organism: Homalodisca vitripennis (assembly GCF_021130785.1). Lineage (NCBI taxonomy): Eukaryota > Metazoa > Arthropoda > Insecta > Hemiptera > Cicadellidae > Homalodisca > Homalodisca vitripennis. The sequence goes on along the minus strand of NC_060211.1, from coordinate 39,410,925 downwards.
TAGCGCCAAAGATTTGGCCGGAGTGCTCACAGCGCCACAGCTCATAGCGCCACAGATTTGAGAGTGGGGGAAACACCCGCTGGAGGGGCAACCCGCCTTCCCTGTACCAACCTCCAAAGTTATAATTCCCGTGATAACCAAGAAACATTGTTTCTATTGTTTGAACCGGTATTTTAAAACCTATTTTGTGGTAATCACGCTTGTATTAATTAATTAACCTTTCTGTGTATATCTGTCTTTTAATGTTAATAAATATATTGTTATTGTTAATGAAATAATAGTAGAACAGGTATTAATTATCACGAATTGATTGTAGTTTTTTTATTTTCTGTACGCATCAGCTTTATGTCATTGTGAATTTGCATGTTGTATATTGAATTGTAATCGCTTTAAAAATTAGTCCTCACACTCGTACATGCATAATTGTTGTTAATATGCCATTTTGAACTACGTGTGGGCTATGTGAATACTTTTTAGTTTTAGTTAAAACAAATTTTATTATGTACATATACCTTTTTTAAATGATCGGATTGTTTTAAATTCTTCATGAATAACATGCGTATTATTGAAAGAGAATACAGTTATTGTTTAATGGACGTTGAGATACCTATTTAGTGTACTAGACCTGAACTTGTATTAGTACATACTAACATTAACAATACTCATATAATATTGTATGTGCTTAGTAATAACAAAAAATACTATATTCATGGGAAACATATGTGCAGATCACGTCATTGATAGATAAAACAAGTTTACTTAACTAAAAGACAAGACAAAAAACGAGAGAAAAAACAACAAAATATATTAATTCTCATCTCACCCTGCTAGCGGTCTATTCCTTAAGCGTAGTAGCCTCGAAAATTGTATACATATATATAATATATATATATATATATATATATATATATATATATATATATATATATATACAGGGCGATTCATGAAGTTCTCCCCCCACTTCTATAGCACATTTTACTAGTAAAAATAATGAAAAAATGTTTTATAAACATAGGTCCGAAAACGCTTCGTTAGCGAGTTACAGCTAGCGAAAGATTTCGCCTGAATTCCTGGGTAAAGAGTAAAATAAAGCCATACTGAACTTTTGGAAAGGTTAATTAAGTAAGAAATATCGTGGATTCTTATGTAATTTTACCTGATAAAGCTAATAAAATAGGTTTCAGAACTGTACCTGTAGTAGTTTTTGAGGGATTCAGGGTTTAAATGCAAAATATTGGGGCACGACACAATGTTTTTTTAAGTTTGATGTACAATAACTTTGTTAAATTGGTAATAAATACATAAAAATCAACAAACATTAATTGTAGAGAATTTAATTCTGAGAAAATTTATATAATTAAAGTCTAAAATAAAACAGAAATAAGTACCAAAAAATCGATTTTATTCAGTATAATACATTACTAGCTGTAAAGAAATACCGTACGGTATTTAGTTAAAATAAAACAAAAACAAAATGTTTGTTCCTTAATGATGAGATAAATTGAGAAAACAAGATTAAATGTTAAATAAATTTGTTTGTAAATAAAAATATCATGTTTTATTACGTTGTATTTTTTTATAAAAATTTACTTCAAAAGTTCGAAAATAAATGAAGCAAACATTTTCCCATTATTGTTTACTAATCATCGAAATGCAGTTTTTTGTTTTATTAATTTCTAAGTTGGTAACGCACGAATAACATCTGATCAACAATGGTATTCTGTACTGTTACGTTAGAACTGTGTATTAGTGGTGTTTTGCAAGCTACAGCAGGAGATCGGGTTCTGTGAATCGTGTTATTAAATGCAATTTTTCTGTGAGTTATAATTCGATTGTTTATTCAGCGAAAAAATGCCTTACTTATTTACATCACAGGAATACGCTGATATGGTTTTTATTTTGGGTTACTGTAATGGTAATGCTAAAGCTGCTGTAGAAGAATATGAACTACGTTACTCTAATAGGAGGATTCCAGATACCAAAACAATTTCAGGAACTTTTCGTACTCTTCGGGAAACAGGATCACTACCAAGTACTAGAACCAATTATGAACGAGCTGTCCAACTTGATGATGATATTGTTATTAATGCTGTTCATCGCAGTCCAGGTGTAAGTACACGACGTATTTCTAGGCGGATAGGAGTTTCGCAGTCAACGGTGTGGAGGTCTCTTAATCGAAACAAATTTTATCCGTTTCATAAACAAAAGGTTCAACATCTACAGCTAGGGGATGGTCCGCTTCGCTTGGAGTTTTGCAACTTTTTGAATATTAATAATCAACTCTACAAGCGTATTTTGTTTACGGATGAGGCACAATTCAATCGGGATGGTGTCAATAACTTGCACAATGAACACTCATGGGCAGAAGAAAATCCTCATGAGGTAGTGGAACAGAACTTTCAACACCGATTTAGCGTCAATGTCTGGTGTGGCCTTTTGCACAATCGGCTGATTGGACCTTTCATATTACCTGGACGCCTAAATGCTGAGTTTCTATTTGCATTTCCTTCAAGAAGAGTTGCCGCAGCTGTTAGAGAATGTTCCTTTACATCTCAGACAAAATTTGTACTTCCAGCATGACGGAGCACCTCCCCACTTTTCACGTGCCGTTTCTGCTTACTTAAATCATCAATTTCCTGGACACTGGATTGGTCGTGGAGGGCCTCACCCTTGGCCACCAAGATCACCAGATCTATCTCCATTGGATTATTGCATCTGGGGATGTATGAAAGACATTGTAAACAAGACAAAAGTGAATTCTTGTGATGAATTAATTGCCCGTATTATGGATTCGGCTCTGCAGATACAGGGAAGTCCTGAAAAATTAAGAAACGCAAAAAAAGCAATACACAAACGTGCTGCAAAATGTATTGATAATGATGGCCTCTTTTTTGAACATTATTATAAAAAGGTGCGTACGGTTGGCCCAACCTAATTAATTTTGCTTAAAAGTAGTAATGTATTATACTGAATAAAATCGATTTTTTGGTACTTATTTCTGTTTCATTTTAGACTTTGATTATATCAATTTTCTCAGAATTACATTCTCTACAATTAATGTTTGTTGATTTTATGTATTTATTACCAATTTAACATAGTTATTGTACATCAAACTTAAAAAAACATTGTTTCGTGCCCCAATTTTTTGCATTTAACCCTGAATCCCTCAAAAACTACTACAGGTACAATTCTGAAACCTATTTTATTAGCTTTATCAGGTAAAATTACACAAGAATCCACGATATTTCTTACTTAATTAACCTTTCCAAAAGTTCAGTATGGCTTTATTTTACTCTTTACCCAGGAATTCAGGCGAAATCTTTCGCTAGCTGTAACTCGCTAACGAAGCGTTTTCGGACCTATGTTTATAAAACATTTTTTCATTATTTTTACTAGTAAAATGTGCTGTAGAAGTGGGGGGAGAACTTCATGAATCACCCTGTATATACATATACACACACACTTCCTTAATTTACGGATTCATAGAAAATACTTTTATTACGTTTATAATATTAATGTATGTATTTGAAAACGGTCAAAATATATTTCATTGTGTAGATCCCACAACTAAGAATTCTAAATCGATAAGCACAAGAACACACAAGAAAAGATATCATAGGCTATGTACCAGATAATTATGTTTTTCAAAATATAAACACTAAAAACATAATAACAGTATCCAAAGTGTTTATTAGTATAATTGTTATAATCTGTTTCTAATCGGGTACCTTACGATTAATTAGTGAAGACAAAGACATGTATGACATGTTACATAGCATATGGTAATATAATCTTTAATAATCTTTCATTTTTCGATTTATATTCCAAAACTAATCCAATTTGAGCTTTTTACGTTTACTATAATATGCTTAAACATAGTACTAATTTAAAATGTGCGTTTTTTCAATAATGCATAATACATTTTTTCGCAAAGTTTATATGATTATTTAATACTGTCCTCCTTTTTGCTTTAATACCCTCCTTTTTCACACCCAAAAGTCATCCTTTTCAGGAATATCCGTCTGGTCACCCTGCTCATAGCGTAGATTCCGTGATGGTGGGTGTCCGTCCGCCTGCATAGGGAATGGCTAAGCGTTAGCGAAGCCTAATCTTTCGCAGGATATCTTAAAAACAGAATGATCTCAAGGGGATAACTCGATACTGAATTGAGCTATAGGCTTGAAAGTTTAAAGAAACTTTATTTGCGGACCTACGATAGTTCACTTGCCTTCACGGAATTTGGCTGAGCGTCAGTGAATCCTATTACTAAGAGAGTATATCGAGGACGAAATAATCTATATGGCATTAAACTTGGGTGAAATTTTATTTCTATATACGCAAGATATTTTTCCTCGCCTGATCAGGCCTGGCATGATTACAAGGAACTTTTAGTCACTTATGGCAGTAGTCAGGTGAAGACCAATGGGATGAACCATATCTAAACAGAATGTCGTTGAAATAATTCCCACAGCATCGAAACTTAGCGAAGCCTGTTACGCGGCTTACGGTCTGAAGTACAAGAAGGTAGAAGTACGGCACTCTACGTGCCGTAACGGCTAGATGAAGTGGCATGCAAAACTTTCAATTTATAACTCATTTCATAAATATAAAATGACGCACCATAGAAATCATTCTTGTAGAAACGAACTTTCATGCAAAATTTAAAGTCTACATATAAAACTTTCATGACATCTCTTATACCACATGATACATTAACATTTCGATAAATTTATTGTTTAAATAATACAATTAAACACTATAAAATTATGTAAGTGTAGGTATGTTAGGCTAAATGTGTTGTCACGTGTTTTATTCCCTTATCGGTGTATTGAGTTTTTTTTTATTTATTCAGCTATTCTCTCGTTACCATCATAGTTGCCCACAAGACCAGTGTTAAATAATTCGATTACGCTCAGCGAAATTCCATGGAGTAACGCACTATCATCGAATTTTGGGTAGAAATTAAGCTTCATGCACAACTTCAAGTCCATGGTCATAGTAGGTTTTCGAGATTTCATGCGGACTGACAGACATACAGAAAATCTTTTCAGCTCCACAAGTGATAGGCTTCGCTAACGCTCAGCCAACAATAAAGACACTGACCCATTTAACAATTTAGTAAAAAAATAAATATAAATATATAAACAATTTGAAATTGATACGGAGTCCTATGTCTCCTTGGTGAACCTGTAACTACTAAAAACCTGTACACGAGAAACTATACTTGAGAGATAGTTCGCCAAAAGTTTACCTTTTCTTGACACTCTCACTGCATAAATGTTATTTTATTAATCTTGATTAATTGTTTTTGTCTAGTGATTTACGTAAGAATTTGATGCCTACGATCATGAAAATGTAAATGAAATTTGAGTACCGTTAGTTCGAAGCTGTGCTTTCTGTCACTGAAACCTGTAAAAAATGTTTTTGCGTCACCTGGTTGAAATAAATAGCAATCAATACAACAAAACTTATCACCTGACTGTGGGTACAATAACAACCTCATTATGAAAAGTGCCTTTAAGGAAATTTCGATTCAATGTTTGTTTATTGTCATAGTGAGTTCGCAGGGATTTCTAAAAGTCCACTACTGTGTTTTGTATTCATCATTGTCCTCTACTGAGTTTAACTTAACATTCCAAGTAGCAGGATCTTCTATAGAAAATGAATTAGGTAAGGTTACCTCAACCTGTGATTGCAAAATTTCAAACGGCTGCTGAAGAACTTCAGGCTCATCATTCAGGTTAACGTTGATGCAAAGCTGATCAAAGTGTATATCTAGGACTAGTAATTCTTCTTTAAAGTTATAAGAGGTCGATGAAGAAGGTCATGATGAGTCATCTCAGCATTCACAGGTAGGCGATGCATTAGTAACGTATGTTCTTATTTCAGGCACTATTAGTATAAGTTGACACCCTGCTTTTCAGGAGCGCGTTTCTTGTATTCAGACAGTAATTCCACAAGCCAATTAGAACTGTGGGTGAAGTTATTTGATTGATGAGAGAATATGCAGTAGTGATGATACAATAGGCTGTAAATGAAAGTGTATTTATTTATTTATTTAAGATTTTGTTGATTATTATTTATGTTTACGCATAATCCTGATTATTTACCTTTTCTTGCATGTTGCTAGTTATATATTATTACTTTTGCATTTGTAAAATTTTGTATTACTTAGTTGTTACTTAATTTTATCATACACCACACATTTATTACTGTTGCTCGTTTTTATATTTAACTATTTATTATTTTCTTTGTTTTTTTTACCTTTTTGTTGATTATTTGTTAACTTACTTACATTTATTACTAATTCGCTATTTTGTTGATTATTTATTTTTAACACTGTTTGTTATTTAATTATATATGTAAACATTATTAGTGCTATTAATCGTTTATACTATTTTTAACTTATTACGTGTACTACTGGTGTAATTCCGTTGGAAGAATAAATAAATAAAGTTCCGGCTATAATGGATTTTTACCTCGCTAAACCATTCTGTTACTACATCCTTTAGTGGCCGCACATCTGGATTCTATGTCTACTGGTCGTAGGGTGCACTCCGAAACGGAATAAAAATGCATGGAAAAGTTAAGTATATTGGCTGGGATTGCAAACTGAAATAAAGTTCTGATTCGCTAAATTGATGCGGTCGCTGTCAAGGACGCCGTAGGTCCTTTCGTGGACCCTTGGTCCTCAGACTGGAAAGGAAGTTCTTAAACATGGCCAATTTAGTAGTAGCTGTTCTGATTTTGCTGAAACAAAGTTACAGTATTACCAAATTACGTCCCTGGTTGCGAAAGCGGGCTAAGATTTTGCCCGGTTCAACCGTGGGAATATTTCATAATGATAAAAATTCATCCAAATAATGATGCCTCACAAATATCTCTGCGTTTTTTGAATGCAAATTCAATAATTTTCCCTATTTGGTGGTAACATTGATGGTAACTACCATCAATATTAACAAGAACTCTTGAAGGGATGTTTTATGGTAAAGTCTCTTGACAACCGTATGACACTAGTATCCGAATTGGTTTATTTATACTGGGATTTTATGGATGAAAAACTATTTGTTCTAAGCTCAGGAAGAAGTTACATGTTCTAAGCTTAAAGATAAATAGGATATGTGATTATTTGTCACAATAACACTGTAGATTTTATAGTTATGTAAGGGTTTTTACCATCCAGTTGAAAGTTTTCAGTTATGCCTAACACGAAGACCTTTTCAATAAACTAATTAATTAATAAATATCAAATATATTCGTATTATAAGCCTACTGTGATTTTATAATAAAAGGAAGAAGTTATAGTTATTCTTAAACTATATTGATATTTTATATAATCTAGACAAGTAAATAGTGGAATTTAAGAGAACATTTTTATTGTTAAACTTTACATTATATGATAGCAAATAGTGAAAATTACAATTATGAAGAGCTAGAGACAGAATGCAGGAAACTTGAATCCATTAATCAGCAACCCCAGTGACTTGTGTTCAACTGTAAAGTGTAGAGGACGGGCAATAGTGCAGCGGCTGCAAACTGGAATTTAGGTACCAGATGTGTGTCTTCAATAGGACTTCAGATTGGGTCATCAATAGTGCAGCGGCTGCAAACTGGAATTTAAGTACCTGGTGTGTGTCTTCAATAGGACTTCAGATTGGGTCAGCAATAGTACAGCGGCCGCAAACTGGAATTTAGGTACCAGATGTGAGTCTTCAATAGGACTTCAGATTCGGTCAGCAATAGTACAGCGGCCGCAAACTGGAATTTAGGTACCAGATGTGTGTCTTCAGTAGGACTTCAGATTGGGTTATCAATAGTGCAGCGGCTGCAAACTGGAATTTAAGTACCTGGTGTGTGTCTTCAATAGGACTTCAGATTGGGTCAGTAATATTGCAGCGGCTGCAAACTGGAATTTAGGTACCTGGTGTTTGTCTTCAATAGGACTTCAGAGTGGGTCATCAATAGTGCAGCGGCTGCAAACTGGAATTTAGGTACCAAGCGTGTCTTTAACGTGGATTCAGATTCGGTCAGCAATAGTGCAGCGGCCGCAAACTGGAATTTAGGTACCTGGTGTGTGTCTTCAACGTGGATTCAGATTGGGTCAGCAATAGTGCAGCGGCCGCAAACTAGAATTTAGGCACCTGGTGTGTGTCTTCAACGGGACTTCAATTGGGTCGGCAAAAGTGCAGCGGCTGCAAACTGGAATTTAGGTACCTGGTTTGTGTGTGTTCAAAGATACTTCAATTGGGTCAGCAATAGTGCAGCGGCCGCAAACTGGAATTTAGGTACCTGGTGTGTGTCTTCAACGTGGATTCACATTGGTTCAGCAATAGTGTGCAGCGGCTGCAAACTGGAATTTAGGTACCTGGTGTGTGTCTTAAACGGGGATTCAGATTAGTTCAGCAATAGTGCAGCGGCTCCAAACTGGAATCTAGGTACCTGGTGTGTGTCTTCAACGTAGATTCAGATTAGTTCAGCAATAGTGCAGCGGCCGCAAACTGGAATTTAGGTACCTGGTGTGTGTCTTCAACGTGGATTCACATTGGTTCAGCAATAGTGTGCAGCGGCTGCAAACTGGAATTTAGGTACCTGGTGTGTGTCTTCAACGTGGATTCAAATTGTGTCAGCAATAGTGCAGCGGCCGCAAACTGGAATTTAGGTACCTGGTGTGTGTCTTCAACGTGGATTCAGATTAGTTCAGCAATAGTGCAGCGGCTGCAAACTGGAATTTAGGTACCTGGTGTGTGTCTTCAACGGGGATTCATTATCCGTGTTATAACTTCCAAATAATCAGTAGTCCAGAGGCTGTCAGGCAGGAATTTAGCATTAATTTTGATATTCTGTTGAACTGATATGGGTATAGATGTTTGTGTTTGTCTGTTTTAATATACTCCCTGGGGCTTTTGATTCATTTTTTTTGTATTTCCATTCTTTTCTCTTCATATTAATTTTCAGTTTGTAGCAGTAGCAAATTTTAATAAACTGCCTTTATTACGGCTTTTTGAATTTATGATGTTATCTCAGTCTCTGTTATCCATATGTTGCACCTTAGATTTTTTCTATTACTAACAAATTTAACTAGACGTGCTTCTTATGTTACTTACAAATTTGAATGATTTTTACTAAATTATTTCTATGGTTACAACATTGTCTAATTGTTGATTTGGAAATGATTTAGATATCGAGATATCGGCATTAATATTGTTCATTTGTTAAAGAGTTCTACCCTTAGTAAGACCCGTAGGAACAACTCCAGTTATTGTGGAATAATATAAAATACTAGATTCCGTTACTTTAAACAAAATTTACAGCTACTCTTAGATGAGAGTGATAATTCATAACAAAATGTCTCCATAAGTACAAAATGCATTTTTTTTTAATGATAATTATTGTGATAGCCAAATTATTAAGAAATATTGAAATAAACTAAAAAGATATTAAAAAGATTTAGATGGATATAAATTAAATAATTATTGCCGCAATAAAATAAAATATTTTCCAGAAGGCATTCTCTCTTCAAAACATATTAAAATACAGCTACTTTTGCATGGAAAATGTTAGTTCCCTTTTTAAATACTTTCATAAATAATGGGTCTCAAATATGATTTTATAAATAAAAAAGGTTATTTTTAGTAGAATAATAAACTAAATTTTGATGTATATCTCTATGCAAGGATTCCTAATATTTTGTTTGCGGCAGGCGCATTACGACGTAGAGTCAGATTAAAAGCAGTCAAGGTTAATAAGTATAAGACGCAGGGAATGAATTAAACACTAAAGATTATATTTAGAATGTTAATTTACAAAGACTCAAATTTAAATTAACAATACTTTATAAGGAGCAATTCCCCATGGTTTCGAAAAACGTCCACAAAACTCTAAATCTCACACTAAACGTTTTTCTTTAAAGACTAAAAATTCTTATTAAATTTCAACTACACGAATTATTTACGAATATATTTAGAATAGTTTAAAAAAAATCGCAGAGTAATTTGTCCCATGTCCTAGAAAACTATCTTATTTGCGTTCGACACAATTGTGTGCGATGTGTTTTTTCTTCAATTCTATAATTCTATTCTTTGACTACAAAAGCAACATCACATACTTTAGGTGACGAGGTTGCTCGTCGACCATTAATCTGATTGCTGGCGAAAAAAGTGTCCGAATATCGCTCAATTTATGGTGCCGTTTCGGTCGGATTTCCAGCAATTTGGAGTTCACTCGGCGATCTCGAGATCCCACTCTATTCCTAGGCGATCGCTGGCGATATGAAGATCGCTTGACGACCTGATTGCCGAGTGTATGGTGCCAACCGACCATCATGAGCGATGTCTGAACTCCGCGCATGCGCAATACGGTTTCAGAATAGCTAGAAGGCGTTATCAGTTGCATTGAGCGAGTGACTATTTTCTTAATGAGGGACTACACCAAACTAAGAAGGTGACGAAGATTATTTAAGATTAATTAATCAGATAATTATGTTTTTCAAAATAGAAACACTAAAAACATAATAACAGTATCCAAAGTGTTTATTAGTATAATTGTTATAATCGGTTTTCTAATCGGGTACCTTACGATTAATTAATGAAGACAAAGACATGTATGACATGTTACATAGCATATGGTTACATGCTAACTCAATTTTATAACTATCGCCTAAGCAATAATTTGTTACGATAAAATATTCTTGCCAAATTACATCACAACGAATATTTTTGAGCTATGTATTTTCAAGGACAAGTATACAAAGAGGAAAAACTAAGGAAGGTTGGATCATAGATAATGTAATATTTCCAGTATATTTTAATCTAAGAAATTATCTATAGGAAGAATTTCAAAACAATCTGTATATCACAAGTTTTTAATGAAATTGAAAACTGTCCAGTGTACTCGTATGTCATAAAATCGTGAGATTAAACGATTAATCTAAGAGATTATCTAAAGGAAGAATTTCAAGACAATCTGTATTTCACAATTTTTTTATGAAATTGAAAACTGTCCAGTGTATGTCATCAAATCGTGAGATTAAACGATTCTTCATGGGTAGGTCTGTAATATGTGCAGTGACCCCGTCTTGTTAAAAGTACAAAGCATCAATATCAATATCCAGCTCATCTAGTACTGGAATAAAAAAGTTATTCAACATTACTACATACCGCGTAACCGTTTTTCCCCCCCCGTTATCTTCAAATAAGTAAAATCCAAACATTCTCTCTGTCGATCGATACTGCACTAAAAGCTTAGGTTGAAATCTCTCTGAGGTTATAAGCACTCTAGTAACTCATTTTTGTTTGTTAACGTGATCAGAAGGGTAAAAGTGTGTTTCATGAGATATAATCAACAGGTTAGAAACGTTAGTTTCATTTAATTTCTTTTAAAAATCTCTGAATGTTTTTGTCAGAATAAAAATTGCAACATCATAGGCAAAATGTTTAATTTGTCCATGTATATTCTGCTTTAACATATGTTTAATGGATATTAATAAAAGACCTCCTGCGGCACTCCTAGCGCGACAAGCATGAGCTGACTCAGACAGCCTGACACTCACCTGCTAGCTGCAGTCAGATAAGAGCGGAACCAGTCCAAGGTCACGCCCTGATGCCAATCGCCTCCAGTTTTGATAACAGAATATTGTGATCAACCATATCTAAGTTTTCTTCAAGTTAATAAAACACCGGTTACTTTATTGTTGTTAATAAGATTATTTTTAATGAAATTTGTTACGTTTAATAAAGCATATTCCGTTGATTCATCCCTCGTAAAGCCAAATTACATATTACTTACAACCAGAGCCGCAGCTACATATTTTTCCAGGGGAGCAAGCCCTAAATTTGCCGCCCTTATCTACCACTCAACATCAACTGTAAACAAAATGTTTTGCTGTTTCTAAATCAGCATGTAAATAATCTAGAAGTACTTAATAACTATTATTATATTTGTTAAAAGCAGTTATCCACGGCTTTGCACGCAATTTTCAAGATCTAAGAGCGTCCTTTTTAGTGAAATCATTATTATGATGTAATATGATGGAGTTTTATGACAATTTTTCACTCAAATGTAGGCATATATCTAGTAATTATAATTTTAATGCCCGTGGTTAAGAGATTTAAAAGTCAAATAACATTTTTACTGGCTTATTTCAGGTTTTGCGTGAGTTGAAGTATATATTTTACGTTTAATTAAATTACATTTCTGACGCCATAGTTTTGTCTCTTTCCTAATATTTCAATCAAGGAAATACAATCAGGCCTCAGAAATCTGCTTTGGTTAAATACATGTACTTCCGGCCCTCTTAATTTACATCCGTTGAACGATATCTCAGTGTTTAAGTTGACTTAGTCTTATTGTCCCTTTAAGAAACTATATATACGAAGAAATTAAAAGACGGTCTACGGCCTTTTTACCAACATACGGTCTAAAAGCGCCTATTCCCACAGTTCAGTTTGCATTGCCATTATAAAGAAAATATATACATATGTTGTTTTCAAGCCGTACTTTTGTCAAAACGTCTACTAATGATCCTTGTAATCTATTTCCGGTCAAATATACTTCAAATTCCATAATTTGGTTTTCCTTTTTATTACGTCGAAGAAAATAAATATACTTTCGTAAGGTTGAAAAGTTACTATGGTTAAATGTATCTATCTCAGCCGTTTAAATTCACTTCTTTTCTAATTAATTTACAGTTTCATAGTTGAGTTTGCGTTGTTGCACCGATCAAGAAAATATGTACACATGTAGGTTTCGAATGATAACTTACATGACATGAAAAGCAGCGTCTGTTTCCGGTTTACAACATTTCTGGTAATATATTTTATTTAGATTTTTTTAACCCGATGAGTCCTTGAGGTATATTTGTATCCATTACCCTGTTTTTCTATTACACTTATGCAATAGGGATCCATCCCTCACGATGTTGGTTTGGAGAAAGATACAATTAACTTTACCTTTACACAAAAAAAATGTATGTTCAGAGTACAATTAATTGTAGGGCTTTCTTTTCACATTAGATTATAATATTCTAAACTTAATTTAATAAGCTTTAGTGACCAAATAATCTATTTATTAGTTTTTTTTTTGTAAATTTGTGACTTGGATCCTTATTGCAATTTTATGATATCGCGTACACGTAATACGCAGTGTACTGATACTTAACAGCTGTTAATACTTTCACCTGAACTTCGTCAAAGGGGTAGAAACATTTGTTCATATTTAAATTTCAAAAAATATTAAACTATTTTAAAGTGCTTGATCAGTAGTATAATGCAGATTGCAAAAACGAAGTTATTATCTAATTTTAAATTTAGATTGCACCAATAATCAATAAACCATGTAATGCAATGAAAATACTATTTAATGTGCAAAGTTTTAGGAGTAACACAACTGAGCTTGAAGTGCCTTGTGATGGCAATGAACTTGATATCTTGTGTGTAGTTGAACATTGGATGACCAGGAATGAACTGTTGTATTATTCCAGTCTTTCTGATTTGGACTTGTCTGCTTACTTCTGTCGCCAAACTCCTAGGAGTGGTGCAGCGGTATATGTTAGAAATTCTCTTAAATGTACGCCACTGGACCTTGGACGCTACAGTGAGGTGCAGCAAGCCGAATTTGCTGGTACTATTGTAAATGAAGTCTCGCTCGTGGTTTTAGCCATGTATCGTTCACCCCTGGGACAGGTTGCAAGATTCCTGAACTTGCTTGAGTTGTGTCTTGGATTTTTGGTCACACTGGGCCTCTCAATAGTTATTGGGTGTGACCACAACATTAATTTATGTCTTAACTCGGATGATGCTCAAGAATTTTTACATCTACTACGTAGTTTTAATTTTTATAGTAGTGTTTCCGAGCCTACACGAGGTGCTGCCTCCCTGGACTCATTTTTAACTAATATTGATAAGTGGAACTATGATGTATTCATAAGTGAATCTCAGATTGCTGACCATAAACATGTTTTTTCACCCTCAAGCATTGGAGGCAACAGGTCATAGATTTAGCAGGCGGTCCGTTGATTAAGACTGTAACCATTAGATCTTTCAATGATACAAATTTCCAGTGGTTTGTGGAATCTGTCGCAGTCCAGGTCAGTTCCTGGCATGAACTTGCTCTATGCTTTCCTGCAGAAGCTGCATTTACTAGTTTTTTTCTTAACTTTAAGAAGACATTTGATACTTGTTTTCCTGTGAAGCTGAAAAAAACGTAGTCCTGCGGGTGGCAAAAATGGAAAAAGGCATTTGGCCCGATCTGCAAACTGGTACACACCGGATTTAGCTGACCTACATAGTCTCATTGGCATAGTGTGTGAAATGTCTAAGAGTAGGTCCAATCTGAAACCTTGGCTGCAACATCTGAGGAGAGAATACCGTGCTAAGGCTATGGAGGCCAAACAGGCTGCTGTGGGAAACTTTATTGCACAGTCTCAAAATCCATGCAAGGCAGCCTGGGACTATATAAATAGGAGTAAGAACCAAGTGTCTGCCCCTGACACCAATTTTGCCACAGCAGAAGTATTCAATGCATATTTTCTTAACTCTGCCAAGGATCTTGTTAACTCAGGTAATTTGTCTCTGGTAACTCTTCCTAGTGGGAATGGGGATGCATATCTAACTTCGGTCCCTGTGGTACCTTTTAATTTTGCGTGGAAGCTAGTTACCGTGGAAGAAGTAATAACAATGGTGCATGGTTTTAAGAGTTCCAAGAGTAAAGACACCTATGACATGTCTGTGGATGTGTTAAGAAGGGTGATTTATAGTATAGCTCCTGCTATAACAGACTTAATAAATTTGTGTCTGTCGGAAGGGGTTTTCCCTGAGGTTTTGAAGGCATCGAGGACTGTCCCGGTCTACAAGAAGGGTCCACAAAACGAGGTATCAAGCTTCAGACCTATATCTCTAATACCTATGTTTGCCAAAGTCATTGAATCTGTCATGCTGGAGCAGCTGTGCAATTATTTTGAGTCACATCACCTCTTGGTACCAGCACAGTTTGGCTTCAGAAGGCATAGATCTACTGTCGAAGCTGTGGACTCACTTCTTCAGGCCATTCTTAATTCTTTTGAAGCAAAAAGTTCTACTGCTGTACTGTTATGCGATCTTTCACGTGCCTTCGATTGTGTGTCGCACAAGATTCTCTTGAAGAAACTGGAAAGGTACGGTGTACGGGGTTGCGCCCTGAAAATCTTGAAATCTTACTTACATCAAAGGAAGCAGTCTGTAACCTGGGATAGTACAACCTCAAACCCCTTGGTTGTTGAGCATGGAGTGCCTCAGGGCTCAATTCTGGGGCCATTTTTGTTTATAATTTTCATTAATGATATTTATTACAATGTAGCGGGTAATTTTCTGCTGTATGCCGATGACTCAACCTTGTTTGCAACTCATAAGGACTCTACAACCGCAGAAACACTTGTTAAGAACCTTTTTACAAATGTTTCATATTTGTTCAGTTATAACAGTTTGTGCCTAAACCAGGACAAGACTCAGGCGATTACTTTTAGCTTGTGCAACAATGGTGTTAATGTGGAGGGAGTGAAGTTGCTTGGCTTTAATCTTGATTCGAGGCTTGTCTGGAATAAGCATGTTGATGCCTTGTGTAGTAAGCTAAGTAGGGTAATATTTTTTGCTTCGAAAGCTTAAAGCAGAAAAGCCCTTTGAGTTTGTTAAGTTAGCTTACTTTGCCTTTTTCCACTCCCACGTTATATATGGTACCAGGCTTTGGGGACACTCTGCCAGTGTAATTAGAGTTCTTCGGTTACAGAAAAAAGCCCTTAGTGGCACAGTTAAGTGGGGCACAGTTGCTTGAGCACTGTAGACCACTGTTTTCTCAACACCAAATTATGACAGTGTACAATGTATATACTCGTATATACCAATGTCTTTTAGCAATTAAGCATAAAGAAGATGACTACATCACTAATGCAGGTGTACATAGGTATGAAACCAGGAAATGCCTTGATGTCCATGTAAATAGATCTAGGTTACACAAGATCTCAAATTGCTTCCCTATTATAGCCACTAAAATGTTCAACTCCATACCCCTTACAGTTAGACAGCTCCCGGTACAGAAGTTTGGGCCTGTCCTAAAATCCTGGTTGTCAGATATCCCTTTCTACAGCCTAACTGAATATTTTGAGTCTGACCATTCTATTCTGCTTGGCTATTTAAATTAATTTGTTTTTAATTTCTGCTATTCTGTTTAGTGCTATTATCTGTATATTGCATGACCCAATACTCCTTAGATTGATATATGTACTTGAATTAATGAGACCTGATTAAATAACGGTTCTTAGTCAAATCATGATGTAGAACCGTCTGTTTTGTATTCTTAGATGTAGTCCTTCACAAAATGTATGCCTAATTTTAGTTTTAATATTCACATTTACGCCTAGTTATATTTATATGTGTATTGGTGCAGGGCCTGTTATGTATTAATTAATCAATTAGTGCATGGACATGAACTAATGCACACTGTTTGTTACGAGTACTATTAGTCAAAACTTTATTTCCTTACATGTAGTAATTTTTTTAAATGTGGGTTTGGGTTTAATTTTAATACCTGCATAAATGTTTAGTTTTATTTATATTTTTAGTACATGACCTGATGGACATTTAATTTATTGGTGCAGGACTCTAATTATTGCACGCAACTAAGTTTTATAGTTGAATGTTGTTTTCACTAGACGTAGCCTATTACAATTTGTAGATCGGCTGAATAAATCATTTGAATCATTTAAACACTGTTATAAAAACTACCTTATTGCACAAAGCAGTGAATGTTTGCACATAAGCTAATCGAATATGGTTAACTCTCTTGACATTGTGTATGGCATTTTTATTGTAGCTAAAGAAAAGGAAGGGGAGCACACTCTACCCCTTATAAATTTTTCTTGATAAGTGAAAACATCACTTCAGTATCAGAAATTAATCTAAGTTGGATTCCAAAAACCAACAAACGGGATGATTATTTTGTAAGTGCAACAGCATAATCCAATAGTGTAACCGTAAAATAAGGCCGCAGTAACTTTTAAGTCTCATTGTAAGATATATATTTTCTTCGTCGGAAAAAGAGGCTAACTATAAAAATGTCTCCTTAAGAATCATAGATCGAAAAAAAATTGAAAGAGTCGAAAGAAGACGCTGTATGATCGAAGTTGGTTTTTGTTAGTATATAGTTTCTTGATCGGGGAAAACTCAACAGTACAATAGTACCGGAAATGGACGGAACTTGGAGCATCAGTTTTCTACACATAACATAGCTGTGGAAGGAAAGATGTATTGAATATGAATGTTAAATTTAGCTCCAGTTCACCTTCCTTTTATTGCAGCTTCTGTTATCTGACACTGTCTCAGGCTTGACTCCTAGTACCTCATACCTCTGAAGGGATCCAAAGATAGTCAGAAAGTCAGAATGAAATTCAAAATACAAATTTAACCAACCCTTCCCACCATATTTACGTTATGTGTAGAAAACTCGGTTGCTCCACTGTGCTTAGAGACCGTATCAGATCATCGTAGTGCACTCAGTTGTGCATATGATGAGATAATGAGAACACCACTCCATCTATTTGTAGGGGTCTCTGATGATGTAAAGGTGTTAAAGCTTCGTTTTGAGCTTCTTCGTCGCCGACTTTCTTTGGATCTCTGCAGGACTCAAGTTTGAGACAGCGTCAAATACAACACCCTGCTATATAAGGATTGTGAATTGCAGCTAAATTCAACATTCAAACATCATAAGTGCTTTGACAAAGTAGGCAACGGCCGCGTGTAACAGCTCGTTGATGTATAAACAAATAAATGTCTAATGAGAATAAATCCCTATCAGTATTCACATGCAGAACGTGTAATATCATAAAGTGTTTATTAAATCTCAAAATAATAACTGATAACCGATTTTGTAAGGTTTTTCCTGATTTCTTTGTATGTCGTTCTTCAAAAAACATACACAAAATGCAGAATAAGAATAAGGAATAATTTTAAGTTAACGAGGAGAAAGCTAATTTTTAAACAAAACTGTTTTTGGTTATCATAATCCAAAATAATATACAAAATATTTTTCTTTTACTTGAATACATGTGTGAATACAACCTAATCAATAAAAGATTATTCCAATGTGTATAAACTACTGTAATGTGGTAGAAGTTTGAAGTAATATGTTTAGCATGTAAGAGAGGTCTTCGGGTCCCGGTTCCGTCAGGTATATCCTATAGAAAAACAAATTATAGTAAACAATTTATGGCATGGCTGTGTTCTAGTCTTTAAAATGCTTTCAAAATCTTTAATTTGTCTTGAAAGCGGTGTAACAATTTTCATTTTTTTATTGTACCAAAGGTATCAGTGGAGAAAAGCAGTGTTAAACCATATACCACACAATGGGCTTCCCATTAAGTATTTTTAGTGTGAACTTCAACATCTGGAATCTGAATTGGGTTCCAAGCTATTAAAAAATCGTACAGATTAATTTACATTATAATTTTGTTGTACGTATAGGCTACCGTATATTGATCAAGAACTTCAAAAGGGAATGGTTGTTGGAAAACAAATGCCCAAAATATTAAGGACTATTTAGGAACTGGGCGTATCGGTCATCAGCCGATGTGGCCAGGAAATAAAACGTAGGTCGGGACCGGAAGATGAGCAGATAATTTAGATTGGAATGCGGAGAGCGAGCAGCCAACTTATATAGTTCGTAGCTCGTGGGATCTCCGCCTGGCGCGCAGCACCACCGAGTCTGTGTTTTCACCCAAACCACACATGTAGGAACAACAGAGTGAAAACCGATCTTTAGAAAAACAATCTATACTAAAAGAATTGGGCTGCTAATTGATATGTGCAGTTTTTAACTGCAATAGTATGATATAATATGTAATCAAGAAGTAAAACAAACTTATGTATAGAGATAACTAAAATGCGACTGCAATGTCATTGCATTATCCACTACATGCGCCGTGACGGTGGTTGGGCCGCTTGTCTGCCTCCGTATTTCCCCTACATCAAGTGTCCCCCTCCAAAGTTATTATTTAATAAATTTGAACCAATAATAGGTTGTGGCGCTATGCAACACCAGAAAGTAGAGACTGGCTCATAGCGCCACAGAATTGGCCCGAGTGCTCACAGCGCATATCGCCACAGCTCATAGCGCCACAGATTTGGTCGAGCGCTCACAGCGCCAACACAACCGAATAAATAATCGGATCCATGCTCACAGCGCCACAGCTCATAGCGCCACAGTATAAATGAATGTTTGTGTGTTTGTCCTTTATGGAATCGTTAACTATGTGACCGATCATTATGAAAATTTGTATGTATATGTATTTTTCCACGGAGAAGGTTTATATGCTAAGCCCATTGATGTAACTCGCCACCAGGCGGCACTTTAAAAGTAAACTTTTCGAAGCGCCTGCACATACGATATAGATACGTATATTAAACAGTGAAACACTATTTAAAGGCGCTAAGTTATGATGTATAATTGTCTTTAAACTAAATCTTTGGTTGAACTTAAAGCTTGAGTGGTAGACCACTTTGTAATAAAGTACATATGCATGTACAATACATTTTTGACAGCTTTTCTTGATCGTGACATCAAGGTAAAATCTACATCGGCGTTGGAAATATAATTTACTTCAACCAGAAGTGCTCATACGCGGGAAAAACTTACGAAAAGCGTGCGAAGCCGCGGGAAACAACTAGTGCTATATAAACAAATGTTGTCTCGATCTTTCAAAATTCCATTTACAAAGTCATTAAATTCGTATTGTTAAAATTTTTTTAACTAAGCTAACCTATAATGTTCGTCTCAGTCTTACTGATAATAATCCAATGTAGAATATAGAAATTACATTTTTCTAGACCTACCAGTGAAAGGCTTCGCTAACGCTCAGCCTATAACAGTAGTTTATTTTTAATTTTTACGTCACATTCTGCCATTTTGTGGGATTTACGCTTCCACGTATAAAGTCATAACAGTCTTATACATAGAAACCTCGAAGTTAGGAACGTGCTTTTCGCTAATTGAGTGATATGAATTTATAGCTCTTTGTGGGAATAACCACTTCTAGTTCTTATTGTTTTGATAGATTAGGTGACCAAATTGCATTCTTAGGTAGATAAGTAAAGCGATGCAAGTTGAAATACTTGTTACACTCTTTGATTTACAATCTTCATTGAAAAAAACCAGTAATTTACCATTAATAACACCCCATTAATTCTCCATCATTCATTAACCATTTCATTAATAATTCTTGTTATAGTTACTTTTAATTTTTACACTTAGTGACTTTGCTGAAATTTTATGATTTAAAATTGTGCAATTGGTGTTTGAATAGATTATTTTTTAATCCTTGAATAACAGTTTACCTATGTTACCTGACGACGGGAAAATAGCAAAACATGTTTCATTTTCCATGATGATTTAATAATCAGATTCTTGGAAAACTGATTAAAGATAGGGGCATGAAATTTTGGCGGGACTGTTAACAATTATTTAAATCACCATTAATCCAGCGTTTTTTTTTTTTTTTTTTTTTTTTACTAGAGTTGTCCTAAGGTAACACGACTTTTCGGACTTTTGACTTCGTTCAATGATACAAAAATCAGCCACATGCGTTACAACATAAGCTATCTTACGTTTTCCTTGAATACCTATCTTAACTACAATCTGGTGCAATCGATGTTTGAATGGATTATTTTATAATTCTTGAGTAACAGTTTATGTTTGTTTCCTGATGAAATAAAAATGGCAACACATTTTGTATCTTCCATGATGATTTGTTAATCAGGTGCTTACCTATCTTAACTACAATCTGGGTTCAAATAAACAAATCACACCAAGAGTCGTTCATTTTAATTTAGTTTCTAGTTACATGTTAGGTTAGTTATCCGCTGAAAAAGAGATGTGATAGGAAATGTACAGTAACTGATTTTGCATCAATGAACAGTCACATAAGGTAGGAGTACGCCACATACGGGCCTCGTAGGTTTCACTGGGGTTTTATGGAAACTTTGAAGTTCAGGGGCGTACCAACGGGGGGGACAAACAAAACCAGTCCCCCCTCAAGAGTATTTTATTTTTAAGTAATATATCGCCTAATAGTCTATTTTCTGATAAAAATATTTATGTTGAAAATTTGAAATCAATATTAATAAAATATATAAATACAAACGTTACAACTATTTTAATTTATGAAATACACTGCACTATATATACAATATTTCAATTTTGTTCAAAACTCCAAATATTTGAATTTCACCGTAACACGACAACTTTGTAAGTGAGGTCACTTCTTGCTATTTCTTGTGGCTTCTATCTGTAACCCCGTACTTTCAGTAACTGAGTACAAAATGCATTTGTACTGATTTAGAATCATACAATTAATACATACTGTTAATACTAAACGAGTCCGAGAAGGTACTTTGTGCCAGGAACGGCGTTAAACGTGTAAAGTATCTGTATTCTAAGAATACCTGTACCGGTTACTTTCGGTTTGTGGTAACATGTACTCTCGTGACAGACGAATACCCGGTACAAAGTACCTGTTACAGTAGTACCGGCGTCTCAGTTGTCACAGTAGTGACTGAGTTGCCGTGGTAGAGTGCTTATACTGTAAATTTGTATACAATCTGGCCTGATCTTGCCCCTCTTTGAAAAAAAGAAAATGTATACGCCTCTACTCCCAGCAGTAAAAAAAGAAAGTGTCAGTGTCGTGAGTTTCAATTACGTTCAAATGAATCCCACAGATGTACATGCACCATAAACGAACTTGATATAAATGAAGCTTCATGCACAATTTCAACTCTATAGGATAAATTCTTCTCGAGATATCTTGCAAAGAGACAAACAAAAATGAAATTTTTCAGCCTCCGAAGGATAACGCTAACTCTCAGCCAATTAACTGTTACAGTAAAAAATAGTTGTAAAACAACGTTTGATATAATTTGATCACTTTATCTTAAATTAAAATAAATATCTCGAAACGCGGTGTTTCTCATTGTTTACTAAACGAAGAAAAATTTTCCAAAACGCTATTAGCTTTATGAACCTTCAATAGTTGAAGCAAAATATGTTATAATAATCTTAAAAAAACAAAGAATGGTCCGAGAGAGTTACAACTATAAATCAAATTTTTCCAAATCAGGCTGAAAATAACATGATCTAACAGTGACCACATGCGTGACATTTTTACAACATTCAGTTGAAGTACTTATTGTTCAAAAAACGTTTATGATATTAACCATAATACTCGTTATGTATCATTTGACCAGAGCTCATCACAATTCAATTTAAGTCCTGAAAGACAAAGTTTTCCTACTAACTATTAATCTTCTCCAGACCAATTTGACCCTATTAATTTCAATGTTTTAAGTAGAGGAAAATAAAAGGACAATTTTTCACTTCAGGAAGTTTTATAAATTAATACATAACAACAAAATTATAAAAAGCAAACAAGAATCGAGAAAACATAATAGTAAATACGGTGCATGACATTTGATTAAGTTCAGCTGACGTTAAATTTCTCTAATTTAATAGATTTATTTGTGACAAAACTATCGCTTCAGTTTTCTCGACTGTGCATTTTATGATTTCCCACAATGTGATTTGAGTCGTGAAAGACAAACTTTTCCTACTAACTATTAATCTTCTCCAGACCAATTTGGCCCTATTGTGTAAGATTGACCAGAGATCGTACATGTCTCGACACGTGTGAACTAACTGTGTAGTAACGTGTAGATAAATGATGGCAGTGTGAATTGTTACACAATCCACCGGGCCTCACTTAGCGGCAATCTGACTAAACGTCAGCACCGAGTAATTACTATCTTACTTCAGAGCTCTGTACTTACTTGGAGGACAAGTTAAAGTTTCCATTGTTCATTGACTCCTTGGAGTCACTCAGTTTCGGGGCTTTTTCCATGATGTCTGGCCATGCGTCCTGGAACAGTTAAATTACATTAATACTGTCGTCTTTAATTGCCTTGTTTTAATCGCACTAATCGAATTGTTACAGGGCTTATACTTGTCTCTATAGATATTTAATTGTCATTTACTCATAAGTATAATTGTATAATGTATGTGCACTAAAGTATAAACAACTACGTAAAATCCTCGAGCCGGCCTTAGTGACGGTATTTTACTCAATGACATTGTGTTTAGCCTCTTAAGATCAATGTTAGACTTCTTTCACGCCTTTATTTTTGGTCGTAGAGTGACGATTGTGTCTCATTTTAAACATATGATTAATGCAACAGACTATAAATATTTAAATAAATAAATAAATATATATATATTTATTTATTTATTTATATTTATTTATATATATATATATATTTAAACTATATATTTTAGTTCAAACAACATGATGGTTGTGATTCCTGACTTAGGCGTGTCACAACGCTCTGGTGTGATTTGTTTATTTTAACATAGTTTGTAATTATGTATTAGGTTAGTTGTTTACCTGAAGAAGAGATCAGATTGCAGATCTCGAAAAGCAGTGTTACTGATTTTTTCACTTTTTAATTATTCAAATTATAAATTTAAAAAAAGTTTGGAAGTGTTATAAATATATCAAATATTTTAAACAAGCATTTGCATGAGTATTCACTTACATGTATCTTTAAAATGAGACAGCTCCTATAACCCCACGTCAAAAATAAGGGCGAAAAAATGTTTAAGGTTTATCATTTGTTCTTAAGGGGTTAAACTCTAGTTAGCCACCAGTACAGTATGCTCTTAGTAAGGGTTTGTTTAAATCTTGTTCTATGTACTCATGGCTTGAGTACTCTAATTTATTCTTAGAGTTACGCGTTCGCTCGATCACGGCATTGTCAAACGCACACCAAAGTAAGTAAAAACACAGTGTTAGCCTAAACACACAAACACATGACATAATTCTACATTTCTTATTAAATCTAATAGCTTGTGATGTGGAGAACTTTGTAAACTTGATCAGAAATGTAGAATTATGTCTTGTGTTTGTGTATGTGTAACCCTATACTCTTCAACGAAAACATTTGCTCATAAAAATTAGACTTACACTAAAATATTAGGGAATCCCAAAAAAAAACTAAACGAAGAAGAAAATCTGAAATTTATCAAATTAATTGTAACAATTTTGATTTAAAATACATTGGCCAGACAAAAAGAAAGTTAAAAAGAGAGCTAAGGAACATAGAGTATGTTTAAAATACCAACAAGAAGATAGATCGGCCATAGCAAAACATGCACTTCAAACTGGACACTCTTTTTCAAATGCAAAATTATTTAAAGAAGTCCAATATAAAAAATTCTTCGATGTATATGAAACAATTTTTATAAAGATGAACCAAAATAATCTAGCAAATAACGAACTGGGCTTTTTTCCAAATTAACCGTTACTTTATTTTGATCTAACTAAATATCAACATTATTTTTATATATACATAGACATACTAGAATATTATCTCCTTGTATTTTTAATGACATATGTTTTATTTAGTACACAATTGTTTATATTATTATTGTCACCACTTTTATTCAGTTATGTAGGTCTTATGATGTGCTCATTGAGTACGAAAGGCCTGACAGAAATAAATAAAAAAGTATATTATTGGAGCGTTTGTTTTAAATTAATAACTAATTCCAATAAGAAGAGAGCTTCTAGAATGTATTACAAGTGTTGCTGTGTAGTAATTTTCTTGAAGCTGGAAATACAACATTTGGAAAATTATACAAATTATTAATCTTCAACTGGTTATTTTATATTACCCAATAATGCGTAGGTGTTTAATCAAATAAAAGGTTAATTTGAGGCGAAACATGATTATCAATAACACCTCAATAATATGGATTCCGAAGTTTGATCTCTTTTGATATAATTATAAGTTTAAAATTATCTTTGGTGTGTCTTCAACAAAATGAAAAACAATGTCAAAGAACATTGTACCAATAACGTCAAGATCCAAGGGTAGCTTACGTATTGTTAGATGGATAGAATAATCAGTTAGCAGGCAATACTTAGTTTAGTCCACACCTTTTTCCACTATGTAGAATCTAGAGATCTAGGTTCGGTAAACAAATGTCAGAACTATTCCAGGAAAAGTTAGAATAGTACCAGAAAAAAGGGAACAGATGTTCTAAAGCCGTATGACAGATTTTTTTTGACAATTTTATTTACAACTGTTCAGACATTCTTAGAACAATAAGTAAATTTGATAAAATAATAAATTAACACGAGTTAGACTCTATCCAGCGATAGAGCTAACACAAATAAACAATAAAGTTTGAAATTAGAACCTAAGAGGTAAGTCCAGGATTGAGTGTCCAGGATGAACCTGTTGGATAATAGTGCGTCAGTTACACGTCCTCTTCAGACGTGTAACTGACGCACTATTATCCAACAGGTTCATCGCAAGGTAGTTCGGATGAGAATACAGCTTGTCTTGGTACTTCTTGCTGTAGCGAGTTATTTCCTCTTTTACTGTGGGAATTTTGGTGTCTTGATGTATTATTTGATTAGTTATATACCACGGAGCTTCCAGGATGTTCCGAAGGACTTTAGACTGAGAATTTCGATGTTGGAGTTACTGGCTGTACCCCAAAGCTGTATACCATAAGTCCAAACAGGTTTCAAAATCACCTTGTATACTAACAACTTATTTCTTAATGATAATTTCGACCTCTTGTTTAAAAGCCAGGATATTGTTTTGAATTTTGAGTTTAAAAATAATCTTTTGTGCCAGATATGAGAACGCCAAGTTAGTCTTCGGTCTAGATGCATACCCAGATATTTCACTTCTTCAGATTGGGGGAGGAGGACATTATTAAGAGAGACAGGTGGGCAGTTAGCAGGCCTTGTTGTGAAAGTTACACGAGTGGACTTGGTTTCATTAACCTTCACCCTCCATCTCACAAGCCACTCCGACAAGTCATCCAGCTCAGATTGTAGTCGTTGGGATGCAGTTCCTGGGACTTCATGAGAGGCTAGTATAGCGGTATCATCAGCAAAGGACAGATGAACTCTAATTTTCAAGCAAGACATCTGTATATCTGTGGATAAAGACGTCCGTAGAGTTATAGACTGAATGTTTCAGAGGTTGAGCGCTTTATGATAGGAATGTCGGTGACATAAAAAAAGAGTGATTCAGAATTCTTATGGAGCTCAAAATTACTGGAGAGATTATAAAGTATTCAATGGCTTTCGTACATGGAAGCTTTTAGTGACATATAACGAGGTAATAAAGATAAGAAGTTAATTTCCACGGTGATACAGAGAGAGTTGCGGTGGCAGGAATTCTGGGTAACTCACAAATCACAGTTTGAGAAACCTACATATTGCAACCGACAGAAGAGATATGTAACGTTTTATTAGTGACGTTTTTGTAGAAATTTCTCTTAGTCATAACATTAGTTTTTTTTTTTATTAAGTACGTTTTCTGAAATCGTTTTGAAACGAAATTCTCTCTCTTACGACATTTTTTAATGAAATAAAATAACATTACTGCCAATCTAATAATATTTAACCACTCTAGCATTTGTTAAGATTTTTAATATTATGAAGGTGTCAAATGATTTATCACTGCTTCTTAGCCTCTTAATCTTACAGCCACGATTACTCATCCACAGAAACTTCCCTGATATAGGATGCATACTTTACAAAGAATAACTTGTAATTAGTAGTACCATAAATTGAATAAGTTAATTAATACTAACAATAATAAATTGACTAACAGTACTAAAATCTCAAGATGGTTCACTTCTGGATTGTTTATACTTTCCAGTTGAACCCACACTGAGCACGGCAAAGAATTATGAGTCACTTAAATCTGGACAACCTTATGGATGTCCAGGAGCGGCATATCACTAATCGCAAATTCTGGGGCGGAAGAGCCAAGGTAGTTCTATAGTTCTAGTCTACTGTGGGTGATGACTGTTGGAGTTAATGACGTTTGTTCCCTAAGAGTCACTGTTCTTGCTAGCCTAGACATAAGGGTGTGTCACCCTCTGCCTGCTTTGACTGGAAAGGCTGGTTCAAAGCTGGCTTCCCCTTCTTCCGAGAGGACATGACTGAGACAAATGCTCTAAACTTTTCCTCATCTCGACAGGAGACGGCCCCTACCTCAACCTTACCCATCCAGAATATCCTGTCACTCCGGAAGCAGCAAAAATGTCCTTAGAACTAGGTGCAATTTCTAAGCTTTTTTTCCTATGAAAAAAAAAATAAAAAAGTACTTAAAAGAGTTCTTCTGCTTTTCCTCTGTCGCTGTATTTGCGTGACTCCGATCCCTATCACTGAAGGCAAGGCATGTTAAAGGTGGTTTCAAACCAAGAAAATGTACATCATTAGATTGCCTCGTTCAAAACTGTTCATCCTTGCCTTCGAATTGGACTGTTTACGTTTTCAGAACTCACCAGTCTGGAATCTATGGGAAACACCAATATCCTGCATGACTTTTCGTTTCTTCTTGGTCCTGTTGCTCCCATTTTCATTTTCAATTAATCTAAGGATTTGTTTTGTAATTAACGTTGTGATTAAGTTAGCCTTTTGGTTTATTCAATTCCTCCTTACTGCAGAATCTGTTGATATTCCAGTTGTAATAAGTGAATGGTCAGGCCTAAATAATTTACACGATCGCGGTGACAGTTACATAGGGAAATCTTGATTTCCTATTACTATGTAATATAATTTTATTGTTTGTAACGAGAAAAAAAATGTCTGGTTTTAAATTAAGTACGGATTGGAACCTTAAAACAATCGTGAATCAACAACAGAACTGTCACCCACCCAATACTGCCATACTCCACCCAATAATATTTTAAATATCTCATGATGAACACATATAGATAAAATGTAAATGCCAAACCTCTCGATTTTGTGACTTTTGCAAGTAAAGACACAAATTGAAGTTTTCTGATCCAAGAATAGAAGACTCTGAGAAACGAAAATAATGAAAATGTTACCAGAATTTTGGCGATCATAGGTAAATGTTCCGGGGCTTGTGGGTGCATCGAAATACAGGGTGAATAAAAAAGGATCCCCCCTCTATTTCTTATACAGTTTGTATAAGGAGATATCCTTTGAGCAGTGGTGCTATGTGGAAAGGCAGATTCTACCAGGAAGGAAATAATAGCCAGTGTTACCAGAACAATATTTTTAATAACTCGCCAAGTTGCCAAGTCAAATCCCCTGTCATTTCAAACTGACTTTAAACGTTAAACCCTGACTTCAGTTCAAACTGAAGTCCTCCTTACTATTTGGCAGTGAGACAAGCGTAGGGTGAGCTCCTGTCTCACCTTTTGAAAAGCCTGATGTGATATTTGGTTGCAGACCTCAACAATCATGTTCCTTATATCTTCAACCTTTTCTACTGTTGTTTTGTAAATGTTAGTGTAAATACTTCATTACAATACTGACGAATTATTATTTTGGCTTGAAAATAGATCTAGCGATCTCTGGTTTACACCATTATTTACATTTGTTTATGTTCTTCAAAATAAGAGGTCTCTTAAGGAGGTTAACACTAGACATTTTTTAGTTGCCCCTAAATTCTTGCATTTTTGGGAGGCATACAAAATGTTCTAAATCATCAAATGAAACTTCCACATCGCACCACTATCCAACGGATGTCTCCTTTTGGAAATTTTTCACTGTTCCCATAGAGAGCTATCTAAATTAACATAAGTTAAGGCGAAACTACTATTACAACATATCTGCTTATACAATTGAGTTTATGGAGGTAGAGCTAACATGGTTTGCTACAGATTAACTAAGCAATGGCCAAAAACACAATATCGATGTAACACCTTCTTTATCACAAGCTGTTAACCATTGACAATTTCAAGCTATCTTCTTTGTTTAAGTTATTTTATTTCGTAGTGATCTCTCTATGTCGTAATTTGGATATTGGTACAGTACAGTACCCTTCTTCCATCGAATACTGTATGTAAGTTTGATTAAAAACGAAAGTGTTTACTTTTCAACTAAATAACGTATTTTAATCGAAAACATTTAGATGTTAAATATTTCAAGAACTGAATTGTTTTAAAACGTTTCGATATGATGTGAACTGGAGAATTTAGATGATAGAATTATGATACCGACCGAATATCAAGAAAGGTTTGTAATTCAATCTGGGCCGTCTAGAAAAGTAAAAAAAATAGCAAATTCCGGAGTTAGTAAAATCAGAGTACCGGTAAATAAACGAAAACTTGTGATATCTTGAAACTTGACTGAACGAACAATAGTACAGTTACATTAAAAATATAAATTTTAATCCTTGAAAAAATATTTTTCAAGGATTTGCGACAGACTGTTGAAAAAGCACAAAACCCAGATAGTTTTAAATCTGTTTTCCCACGGTGTTTTAAATGTAACTCAAAACGTTTCTAATTAAATACTACCTATTCTGCTATAATACTATGTCAAACTTGCGTGTTTATTTTTCTCACGTGATAATACCGTGAAGTTACATTGAAGTAAGACAGTTGTTTTAGAGAGTAAAAGAAAACAAAGCACATCTTTATCGTTTATCCCTACAAAGACTTTCCATATTTTATTTTATAAAATGTATTGATGAACGACATTTTGATAGAAATTCATTCCTTTGATGGTGATAACGTTATCTAGTAAAAAACCTTAGATCAGATCTACTAAATGCATTAAATGTAACTCTTGAAAATGGAAGAGGTTCAAAATTTTTTTTAAATTACTACTGACATATCTCCGTTGTATACTGACCATTATAATTGGACTTTTTAGATGAAATAACAATAATAATAATTGTACTACTATTCATTAAATATATAATATTAGGTTAATTTGCTTTAATCTTTTATTGGAGGTCCTAAAACGTATTCGAATAGTTAACGAAGGTTACTATAAATATTGTGCATAAGAGTGTTAAATACGGAACAGGATTACCTTTATCTTGAGGATTCGAGAAGAACAAATGTCGGCGCTCTTTTCCTCTGCCAGTATTAAATAAGCATGACCAGGAAAATTCAAGAGAAAGAGTAATCGGGAATACCGGTAACTGGTCTGCTGTGTCCGTTCGAGGTCATGCGACTACGGCACCGCCTCAGAGCCGAATGGCAAACCCGACTCACGTGTTCGCTGTTGACTTTGCAAAATTCGCTTTGTTCAACTAAATTTTAGATAGAGCAATAAATTATAACAATTTATTATAATTAGTCAATATAATCTGTGTAATTTCGCACACTAGATAGACGCTTAAGATGCAGCCATTCTTGTTTTTAAGATAGTAAACGGTATTCCACGTGCTAGGATTTTCGACCGAGAACTATTGCTGTCGAATTTAAGGAGGCTGTTGACCCAAATTCACCGGTGATCAAAAGATGAGGCCATCTTCTCCATCAACAACTTTTAACTTCTTGCATAATAACTGTACAAGTGTCTCTGCTTTTTGTTGTAAATAAATTAGAAAGGAGTCTGAAAATCTTTTTGACAGATGACACAGTAAAGTCTAATCTCGAATGATGGATGTAAGCAGACAAGGCTAAAGTAGGTCATTACCATTTCTTTTCAAGAGGATGGATTAAACTGAGGCAAATAAGTAGCACAAGTAAATAAACGAAACCGTGGTGCATTAATTATGAATTTAGTCACGGCCAATATGCTTTTACTTCAGTTATTCTGCTAGAAAACAACTGTTGGGGTGTATTACATTTTATATTTTAAAGACACATCAGAGAAGGGATAAAGGATAAAAAGGGGAAGGATCGACATCCCAAAATGTCTCTTTGACCTTGGTACACGATTTAAACTTGGGAGGAACAAAACACAATTAAACAACATCATTAACAATTAGACTAGGCCAAGCTTAGTTAACTAATTATATTTCAGATGTAAATTTATTTCGTGACGTTAGGAATAATTTTCTCGCTAGAAATCAGCACTGATAAAAAAAACTACTATGTACGAATAGGAGTAAATCCAAACTTTTCCTCATCATTTAAATTGATATTATATTATATTTTAAGGTTATTCAAACATTTTCATGTTATATATTAGTGCTAAATTGCTCATGTATGTTCAAAATAGCAAGGTGTGTACATAATTTATAGAATTTAGAAAATCCTTTCACGGTTTGAAATAAATATGGCAGCTCACTCCTTAGCATTAAAAACTGGATAATCGTTTATCGATAATCAAAGACACACTTTGTTAACATTACCGCACAACATTAGCACTAAAGTAATAAAAGTATGTTGATGTCTAAAAAATCAACTGGAGAAGAATTGTTGATCTTTTTGCTCAATGTAACAGATAAAATGTACTTACGGATGAATTTTAAGATTTATTGTGGCAGGGTTCGCGAACTGGACGAGGACCTGACAACACTCGCACAAATACGCTAGCACAAGTACGTTCGTACGCTTACACTGTATCTGAGCCAAGCAGAAGAGATGAAGTGCGAGGCACACCTTGAGAACGATGAGCCACCTGGCCACTGCGCTGCGACACTACGTCACCTATTATCTACAGTTCATGCAACAATTTGATGTGGAGTGGATTACGGGATTAATCGATCACATTGTCTTCGATAAATCCATGAATCTTCAGTTGTTGACACATTTCTCCAAACATAACTGGTTATTCTGTCTTCAGACAGAATAAACGATCTTTTATTCCGGTTCTCTGTTGTCCGACAAAAGTAATTGACCCTTCTGAATTAAACAATTAATTTATTTGGCTTGCAGATGATTTATTGGTAGTATACAATCTAAATAAAATCAGCTTAGTGTGATAACGCTATCTGTAATCTAAATCCCTAAAGTCATCTGGGAATTGAAACATTCAAGGATCTACTTTCGCTTAAAGTAATCAATTCAAATAATGATCTTGCAGGTTTAAAGTGGTTCAAAGAAAATTGGGTTTGGAAAATAGTTTTAATGTTAAATTCATAGTCTTTTAAGATAACTTCTCTATGTATTTAGAAAAAAAAACAATTCAATTAACTGTAATTACAGACATTTGCAGTAAGCGATTTTGTGATCAGAAATAAACAAAAACTGCTCAAGATAAAAATGTGAACTTTTTCAGTGTGTACATGAGTTACAGCTTCTGGGAGTGGCATGAAGCTTATTTATAAAATGTAATTCGGTTTAGAGCAAATGTTTCAAACGTGTCTTTTTCTTAAGTTATATATTTTTTTAATGTTTCCCTTAAGTCATAAATACATTTAAAACATGTCAATCTCTGAAGCTTTAACTTGTGTACACAGTGTAAAAATTTCAATCTTTTATCTTTAGCCGTTTTTATTTGAACTTGATTACTTAGGACGTTGCCTACTTAAATCCCCTTAATTTAACTTAAAGTGGCCAAAAATTGTTCTACTCTTTTGTAGTCGGGAAGTTATCTTCAAAGACTTTTAATTCAACATAAGAAATATAAAACACAAAACCTCCGCTCAACATCGCTTTTGAGGCCGAGAACAGGCGTGTGGAAGTTAAGGTAGTACAATCTTATTTTTGTTTTCGATGAGTAAAAGTCTGGCCACAGCTCTTCAGATATCTTTCATGAAGACAGGAAAAGTTTAAGTCTTTAAATAATTCCACGATGAGTGGTACGCATTTGGAGCAAAATTTAGTTATAATCAGACCTAAAGAAAACTTTTATATAAGTATGTTAAGGATGACTGGATGGAATTGCGTGTTTTATTTATAAAAAAATTCTAAATAACTTTTATTTAATAAAAAAAATAAAAACAATTATATATTTCATTACAAAACTATAACTTACTTAAGTAATATCAATCATATGTCACTCTGAAGCTACAGCTCATGTACCGGGTATCCCAAAAATCCCACCCCCCCCCTTCTAACTTTTGAACGGAATTAAACAAACCAATATCCTTTGGGGGTAGTTATATAATGGTCATGGTTTGTTTAATTCCGTTCAAAAGTTAGAAGGGGGTGGGACTTTTGGGATACCCGGTATGTACTATACAAACTCATGTTTTAGTCTTCATCAGTTTTTATTTTGCCAATGTTAAAAAACTGCCTAAAATCCCACTTTATATTTCTGAATTTCCTCTTGGAGTTATAATTTTTTCCTTCTTTTTTCTGTCTTGAGGGAAGTAAACTTAAAGGGCAAAAGACATTAATATAACAAGTTATCCAAACAAAAGCGGAAACACCGTTATTGGAGCAATTTCAAATCATTTCTGTTTTTTTTTTTTTTTTTTTTTTTTTTTACATTAGAGGACTATTTCTATGTTGAAAGTCTCTTTGAGTTGTAGTGAATATTATAATGTGAATGAAACAAACCTTTTTAATTTGTAGAGACATATAATTTCACAACATACTTGATTTGATTTCGTGTGCATTTGTGTTGATACATTTGGTTTAGTTACCAGTAATTGTGGAGTGTATTTGCAATCCCTGTAAAAGATAGTACAATCTGAATTCCCCTATATTTAAAAGATAAATAAGTTCCAGATACATTTTACTTATTACTGAAAATAGAGAAACTTAGTTCCAATCAAAATTTAATTTCTAACATCATAACAAACAAAAACTGAAGTTTCTGACAAATTAATAACATCCTAAACTCAACAACGAATGTAAGCAGCTTTCTGCAGCAGTAATGTGAACTTTATGAGCCGTTGTTGTTGTTATTTTAGAGTTATTGGTAATGCCAGTCCAATGTTTAGAGTTATTTTAATTTATTAACCTTCAAACTTACCCTAAAGTTTATTTTTTACGATGGAAGGGATTGTGAAGGAAACAGGATTTTTTTCCGGACATTTGCCATCGTTCAGTGAAACAAGAAATCAGTAACACTACGTTTCGAGATCTGCAATCTGATCTCTTCCTCAGGTAAATGACTAACCTAATAAATAATTTCAACTAGGTTAAAATAAACAAATCATACCAAAGCGTTGTGGCACGCCTAAGTCAGGAATCACAACCACCATGTTGTGTGTCAACGTCACTACTCTTTTTAGATGTACATGTTTTACATGTATAAAAAAAGATAGTACATGTTTTTACATGTACTAAAAAAACTATACACAACACTAGTCATTAAAACTGAACTACAGAATACAGGTCACAATACGTCTGCCTTCGTCTACCAACCACCTACGACTGACCAGAGGCCACTAGCAAATTGCAATCATCACGGCAGACAGAAGGTATGCCACAACGTTTTGGTATGATTTTTTTCATTTTAACCTAGTTGTAATTATGTATTAGGTTAGTCATTTACCTGAAGAAGAGATCGGATTGCAGATCTCGAAACGTAGTGTTACTGATTTCTTGTTTCACTGAACGATGGCAAATGTCCGGTACAATCCTTTTTCCTTCACATTGCCCTAGAGGGTTCATACCTATCAGTTGAACCTACACTGGGTACAACAGAAACCAACGTTACTTACGGTATCTGGGCAACCCAATGGATGTCCAGCCGCGACACCGGCTATTATCTATATTAAATCAATTGATTAATAGATAGATCAAATCAACTGTGGAGGATGAGGGATTTGTAGCATTCCTTCTTAACATGAAAGGTTTTCGCAAGCCTAAGCATGAGAGAGTATTCCCTCCCAATTTCGACTGAAATGAGCAGGAACATAGCTAGCTTTATTTCCTCCTCTTAACTAACTTAATAACTGCAAAAACAATTAAATAATAGGCAGTAACCGAAACAAAATACAATAGTTTTAAAGTATATACTCAATGCGGGAATGGGTCTACGTGGGCAAGCTGCTTCAGCATCTTATATTAATAATGTTTATTATACGAATATATTATTAAATATAAAAGCTAAAGGTAAAGAACGTCTTATTTCACCAGGAGAAGTTAGAACTAAGATACCCTACCCTCATTAATTTGGGGACCAACGGCTTAAAGGTGACTTCCGAATCACCACCGGGCAGACGGGCTGATTGCAAGGACAGGATCGCTCAGCGGTCACCCATCCAAGCAGCAACCACAATCGACGTTGCTTGACTCGGTTATCTTGCCATAAACCCCCGTACCCGCTACACTGTGTGATCGGCGAGAGAATATATGTAATGTAACAACAATATTCAACGTGAATTGTGGATTGCGATATAAAACATAATAATACAATTGGGCATAATGTAATAGTTTTGAGATATAGGCTTGTAGGAACATTTCTATAGAACATTAATTACAATGATGATGATGATGATGATGATGGGGACGCACTACCAGACCCACCTATATACAATGATGATGATAGCCTCAGTCCCATCCAAATCAAGCTGTGATAACAAATCACCAACACATACACAGGAAGACGATTCGAAAATAATATAATATGAACTTTGTTGATATACTTACTTATGTAAGAATTATGTATACACCCGATTCATATAAACTTTACTACAACCATTTATCACGTTCACGACGACGTATGCCCCATCGGGTACACGTGATCTTTCACAACTGCCGTCGTGTACCCGATCAGGTACACACCGGGCATTCGTTAAGCGCGTCATGCGCCCAATGGGGTACACGTTGCTATGCATTTCCTTATTGCGTGTTTATTGTTTGCCTGTCTTGGGGGTTTGTTAAATTTCATCCCGCGCTCAAATAAATAACTCACACTCGTGTACTTCGTGTACTTCGTGGGGCGCACGGTTACGTAATTTTCAGGCAATTTAATTTTTAGGCACCCCTTGGGGTACACGGAAGAACGTATTGAAATAATTTTTATGGTCAAAATTGCGAAGCCTACATACTCTTCTCGTTATACTTGACGTTTAACGTGAAAGAACCGATTGTGGACGGAAACATACGTGATACTGCCTCTCAAGATGGACGGGTAGACAGTTGGTTCTGACTTGGAAATTTAAAATCCAAGAGACGCCGGTAGGCGTCCATTTTAAACTAAAAATATTCCTATGATCGGGTATCGGGTTGCCTGCTTCCTCAATCCACTGCAAGAACAACGTCACATGCTTATTTCATCCACTTTACTGTCCTGTGAAAAATGCTTAATTGGCTTTGGCTGATGGTTCAGGGGACGCTGCTTTAGCACCCCCTGGAATAAGCACCCCCTCGGGCTCTGACGTCACGGCAGGGGGGTGCTAATTCAGCGCACGGACACGGACCAGGCACGGAATTAGCACCCCCCCGGCTACAAGGGGGTGCTAAATCAGCGCATGAACATGGTCGAGGCCCTGATTGAATTAACACCCCCCCTGTTCCAAGGGGGTGCTTATTCAGCGCATGGACATGGCTCAGTCACTGAATTAGCACCCCCTAGCATTCAACCAGCAAAAAGGGTATTTATCTTTTACATAGGTCAATTCAATCATAAATATAATAGTTGTTATCTGGATTTTTGTGACGCTGCCTCTTATAAGCTACTATCTACGGTTGTTTTGCAATTTCCGATGAACATTAAATATTATATTAATCAAATATGGCTACTTTTTTCTTAAAAATTACCATAGACTTAATATTACATAATAATGCTCCGACTAACAAGGCTAATAGACCTTAGAACTCCTCCCTCTCATACGCATTGTCATATTTGTGTAATAATTTTCACTCATGACTTTGCTTTCTTAATTTGTTCTATATATCACCTATTAAAATAATAAATTAAATCATATCCTTCATTTGTTCTATTTCAGTTTTATTCTTTCAGTTAATATGTTTGTAAATTTAATTAACGCACTGCTAATATATATTTAAAAAAAAACATAAAATTCTCGTCGATTCTGAGTCGATTTTTGGAATATTACGGAAGGTAAAAATGTAATTATGGTTTTTATACACAATTAGTCTAGTTATCTTTGCTGTGTCATTTTTATTGTTACAGGTATTGAGTACTGGGCGTCCATACCAATGAAGACAGATCTAGTCTATTCATAGTCTAGTATAAGGGTATTCACTGAGCATTAACAGTTCAAACTTAACCCAATTCGTGAAAACTCAATGAAAACATGTTTCTACATATAATTAAAACTATGTTATTTGTATATGAATCCATAATTAAAGAATTTATTTCATTTAATAGCTTCACGGAAATGGAATCTTCTTTTTTTAGTTTAATTAACTCAAATGTAAAGAACAATTTACAACAAATAATTTTGTAAACAATATAGGCTCGTATTTATAGACAAAATAGTTCACTGTCACACAGCATAGAATTTTTCTCTGCGGCATTTTTGTTTCATATTTAATTTTAATTAAATTTCAAAATTAGGTTTATAGAATGAAACAGATGAAAGTATGAAAATTACAGTTTTTGACTTGTCATTTATTACAGAAATAATTTTTCAGTACCTGCCTGCCCTTAAATAATTACTCGTAACCATCTGCAGTAAGAAACTAGATTATATTAATTTTTTTATCTTATGCACTATTAGGCGTATAGTGAATCATCTGCACAATGGAACAGCTACATAGACTTAACACTACACAAATATCTATCCGTAGAAATGGTACTCACAAAAATATCTCAAGGTTACGCCCATAAGTGTATTACTATTGCTTACGTGTAAAATATCCTCTATAGAATCATGCCTAACTATTTTTTCATTGATTAAAGGAATATATTATCGAAACATCAAATACATTTCACATGAGGCTACAACTTGAAGATACATTATTAGTTTATGAACTTAACACTGTGATAAAAAACTTATGGATGAGGCATTATGGTAGCTAAGGATGAAGTATATTAATCCGCAAAGGTTTCTTCCTAACTAGTTAATGTAAAAAAATGTTTGGTTCCGACTTCTGTCCATCTTACTTCTAGCAGATAATATCCCCTCTGGTAAAGGATTATACCCTCGATTATATTACTTTTTCTAACGGTATCGATGATAATTAGTGTAATATTACGAGAATGAATAATAGAATTCATATTGGGAACTTTCATATTAAGTGATATCAACTATTACATGTAAAGTATTCCCCACTTATATGTTTTTGTTGCTCCTTTTATGAGTAACCCTATTTTCAAAATGTGGATCATAAATCTTTTATTACCTACAGTACTTTAGGAAAGGAGAGATCGTGATTTTTAATTACTTTAGAACATCATTTCAAAAAATCATGGAATGTCGCATTGACATTAAAAATTGGAATATTTTCCAATGACCATAATTTATTTCATCAGTAGTATGCCATTTTTTTAAAGACATGAAGGAGATGTCTATGACGTACCAGTTATTCTAGAAAAATTCCGTACGAAGGGGCGGGTATCAGCTAGTAAACATTTAAAAACTTGAAACTCGTTATTTTTGCCTTAACATCGTTGCTCGTTATATATTGGCCGTCTACCAAATATGAAATATACAGAGTGAAATCAACCTGCAAATATCGATTGTAGGACTGTATGTCCACACATAATTTTGACGAAGCTGACGAAACCCGTCCGTGCACTACCGACCCCTACTTTTCAAACTGATGTGGCCGTATCGAGTGGTTGAGTAATAATATCGATGTTATTCTCAGTTGTTATTCCTATATTAATACATAACTTATTATGTATAGTGAATTTGTTTGTGATGAAATTTCCTAAAACATATAAGAAGAAATCAAACAACGTTTTGAGTGTAACAGGCCCAAGGTGGTGGCATATTATACTCTCTAGGTAACGGATACTTTTACACGAGTAAAGAGAAAAGATAAACTAGAACACGGTAATGATGTATGGACAAAAACTG
Source organism: Homalodisca vitripennis (assembly GCF_021130785.1). Classification (NCBI taxonomy): domain Eukaryota; kingdom Metazoa; phylum Arthropoda; class Insecta; order Hemiptera; family Cicadellidae; genus Homalodisca; species Homalodisca vitripennis. The sequence continues at coordinate 39,372,280 of NC_060211.1, read as the reverse complement.
AAAATCATCGCCCTTTTGTATGCAGTTAAAAGAATATTTAACTATTGTGGTGTTTACATTAGTCAGCAGACGTGCACTTCTAACCCCATGTAATCTGGAAGTGTCAAACTTAAGAATGAACATTCTTACAATATTGTAAAAAGAAGAGTGAAATCTCAGTGAAGTCCTTTAATAAAGCGTCTATAAAAAGGTAAAATTTAAAAATTTACACTTCATGCTTAGCTATACTTTTATTTTAAGGCTATTTATATCGGAAAGTGTAGAGAATTTTGTTACACTCTAATTTTCAATTCGTTGTAATTTTTATAAACTGATTTGTAAACTAGATAGTAAACAGATGTATAGAAGCATAAATATTACTTCATTAATAATAAAAAAATACTACACAAATATACATAATATTTTTATTTTGTATACAGTAAACTTTTATATTTTTTAAATGTTTTAATTTTTCCGGGTAGAACAAAAATCTTCAAACCTCGGTTAGAACATACTTAACAACACTGCAAACAAATAGCAATCTTTACTGGTACATTTAAGCATCTACGTTTAAACACCGTAATCAATAGCATATCTACAAACTCCGTATAAATTTACAAGCCAAAAGTAGGTCTGAGGTCTTCCATTTAAAAACAAAATATAAAATAGACATATAATAACTACAAAGACATTTTTAATTTTTGGTCTAGGTAATCAACATGTATTAGAGTGTTTTTTTCTGACGTCTCAATCAAAAGAAACTTTGTTTAGAAATAATTAAAAGAATATATTATGACCACAGTTTCAGCAATGTAATGTTAAAATCACTTGATTAGAGCAGCTAAAATCAAAACAGCTGATTGTTGCAGCCCACATTCAGTCATATAATAAAGGCGGATATTGTTTGGTGTAATTGGTTTTAAAAAACAGTAATTGGTTTTAAAAAAACAAACTATCTCCCTTATTTCACAACCAATTTTTAAAACTTGGTATCCGTTAGATATTTTATTAAATTGTGTAATAATTTAGATATTTTTTTTACCATATATCGCTTTTAAGATATTTACGCTTAAAGATCTTTTAGAAATCACTATTTTGAAAATAAAGCTTGTAAGAAATTTAAATTTTTGATTTTCCTTAAGGTTTATAAAGGTATATACAAAATTTTTAACCTAAACAATCCATCAAATATAAATAGTAAAGTAAAAAAGACAAAAACAAAACAAAATTGTGGCTATTAGAGTAATTATTGAGTTTTAGAAAGGGAATATGATTGTTTTTGCATTTTGGGTCCATGAATAATGTCTGAAATATATTGGTAGAGATTGTGGAAACACTCTCTATAATAATTTTATGTACAGAGTGTCCTGTAATTCTTAGGACAAGTCTATATACCCCCCAGCAACTGCTCAGGTCATGGCAAAACGCATTTCAGAATATGGAAATAGATCTTTGGTGCTTAGTTTCCTATCCGTTAGTCTGTATGTGTTTTTTTTTATATACAAATTCGCTTTAATATCTTTAAAACGAATAAACAAATCCTACCTAATTTGGATCAAATATTTGTGGTAATAAGGCCAGTTATAAACAATATTCAATAATACTTTCGAAATGGCGGCCATTAAATCTGATTAACTTTTGAATGTCTTAAAATCCAGCAGGTATACAAGAATAAATTCTGATCGTGGATTGTATCACAAATCTAAATTACTCAAATACTATTTCAAACTAATAATAAATAAACTCATTAAGAGCATTCCTTTACTGTAAAAAAACATGGTTTCGTGAAAATAAATTTAATATCAACTTTAGAGTATCTTATCCCTATTTCTTTTATTTTTGTGATATATTATGCAAAACATTTTGAAATACATGTTTCAGGCCTATCTAAGGATAGAATACAATCATATATTTCATGTTTAATGAATTTATTTTAATATCTGTTGTTTTAGGACATATTTTATTTACGAAAATTTAGTCAAGCGACAATCAGATGTATTTCCAATAAAACCGCTATATCTTTGATTTTGTCATCTATAAAAGCATTATTGTCTGAATATTACTGTACGAATTTTCTTGTTCTTTATTATTCTTAATATATAACAGATAACCTAGTCACTTTATTTAGTTTTTTTTTTTCACATATATTGGTGAATAAATTGAAGCTTTATCGATAAATACAACAGTTTATTATTGTTAATTAAGACATTTGTTATTGTCCTTCATTGTTCATAAAGGCGTGTCATTGTTGATACATTTGCAATATCTCTAGTAGTTTTTTAATTTATTAGAAAAAAAAGTTGCTTGGCAACAGATATTAATGTATTTCCTGTACTTTAAATGAAGGACTAATATGTGAGCACGATTGGCATAAGATATTCTGGAGCTGCCGTTTACTCGATTTTTGTATTGTGACCTACTCGATGAGATTTATCCAAGATATTCCATTTTTAACAACAAAAAAACGCACACTAACCGACAGAGGGGAAATTAAACAATGTAGATCCATAATACTCAGTATATAAATGTATGTTTTTGACAGCAATAACGCTTTTGAAAATACGGTAGTTATATTTTATTGCTACGAGTGTTTTAACATTTTTTTCAACTTTTTTTTTTAATTATAGTTGAACTAACTGATATGGATATAACTGAATGATATTTATTCTTATAGATATAAAATAATATTTAAATTGTTTGTCAAGTGTGTTTGAATTATACTATTCAGTTTAAATAGTATAATTCAGTTTATGATTCGTCCTTAAAAATAATTGGCTCTTAGCCGTCGCAAAATTACAATTTTCAACGGTTCTAATTTTCCCGCTTTTGATTGGTATTCGAAAAATTAAAATAAATAAATAATTGTTTTTAAAGTGGTTAATAGGTTGATATAATCTCTGACCATGTATATTTATTATTACACATGCCGGATTTACGCAATATCAGTTCCTCTGCGTTGTTCGTACCACGATTTCAAATTAATGTTACTTTAAAAGATAAACCTGTATTTGAATGCCTAGAACCTAGTATTTACTTAGTATATTTGATGCATAGTATTTTTATAATTGGTAATGAACTGTTTGTTTTTGAAATTTTAAGTAAACCACAGCAATGCAGTAAATATACTCATTGCAATATATATATATATATAATATAAATAATTATATATATATATATATTATATATATATATTATTATATTTTATTATTGAAAAATAAATCGCAATATGGTTAAACGTTTATTACTATATTCCGTTGGAGTAATTTATTCATCTCATCAATACGATGATTTAGCAGCCCCCCAGATTCAAGGGGGTGCTAATCAGCACATGAGCCACGGTCAAGCGCTGAATTAGGACCCCCCTATTCGAAGGGGGTGCTAAATCAGCACATGAACACGGTCGAGGCGCTGAATTAGGGACCCCCGTATTCCAAGAGGGGTGTTTATTCAGGGCCTGGACACGGCCACTGTGCTGATTTAGCACCCCCTTTCGTGACGTCAAAATGACGTTCAGTAGCGAGGGGGTGCTATGTCCAGGGGGTGCTAATTCAGGCGCACCATGGTTCATTCTGTCAACGAATTACAGTGCAGCGCCTACAATTAGTGCGATACTGTATTATCGCTGTACTGCTCCGCATATAATCGATATTATAAACTACGGCGTTAGTCTAATTGGCAACATAAACTTTGTTGTGCCCAGGAAGTCCAATTTTATTAATTGATTTAACATTTTTACTTCCAGTTATATTTAATATCGTTACATTTAATCTACTTATTACTGTATTTATTATTATATTATTACCTTGTATCATTACTGTATAACGCTGTAGCACGTTATTGTTGACAGCCTTTTTTTATACTGTAGTTAGTTTAAATAACTAGACTAGTGTGTTCTTACTTGATCATCAAAGTAAACTATCTGATCATGGCAAGTAATTAGTTAAGTGATAAATTTAATTCATTGGAGTAACAGTGATGTAAAACATTACGTTTCATTATGAGTTAGCAAACTATGGTGTTGGAACCATCAGGAACTAAGTTTACAACCACTTTGAAGTTTTCAAAACATTATGCCACGCTATGCTGTATTTGGTTTTACGCTACTTGAATATAACTATATGCTTCAACATTAGTCAAGAAAGGATTTACTATGCATTATCTCTCAAATAAATCTTCTGATTAGCCTACTTGAATCATACTTAGTACCACTACTATAATTGGTCAGGGGAATGGGAGAGAGTAGCTAGTGGGACTTCTATTATCTTATATATTATTATTATATTATAGGGGCTACCAACCTTGTTCTATTATAACTTAATCAGAAACAATTTATATTTAAATTGCAACAATCAGATGTGTAAAGTATCCTATAAGTCAACTACTTTATTCAAATGCTTGCAAGTGAGTTAGTGACGACCCCAAAAACAAGAGATGACTGATAAAATGTTCTAGGTTTCCTAAGTATCAAAACTTTTTAAGGTTAAGACAGCTATTGTTGATGAATACCTCCATGCACTGCTGACCAAACTATAAGTTCTTCAACTATTCCTGAATACAAATAATAGTAAATCAGAATCATATTTTAACCCGTTTATTGCCATCGTTATTTTATTGTTGAATGGATATAACTGGAGTTTAAAATTACCAACACTGAAATGTAGCGGGTTTTTTTTATTATTTATTTGCTCAGTTGATATTTTTTTTCTTATTTCTGGGATTTAAAAAAGTTTAAGCTTATCTAGTAACAAATTTGGAAATACAGTGTTTAAACTAGTAAGTAGTATACAACTATGTACGTTTATTTAAAATAAGGTAGGAGTACACAGCATTAAGTTGCGTAACGGGCTTCGATAAGGTTGCATACACAATTTCAAGCCTATAACTAAGATCATTAGGCTGCCTGCGCGTGTGATCTTGTGATTACACTACATTTTTTACGCTTTATTCATTCTGTTGCTATCATTGTTACATGGCAACAATGATGCCAATGTTCTGTTACCCACTGGACCAATGTAAAAATGTCCACTAACGCTCAGAAAGGAAAGCATGGAGTAGCATGTACATTATCAGACTCAACGTTGTCTATATAGAAATTAAGCTTCATAAAAATCTCAAATTTATAGTTCAGTTAGTTCTCGAGTAATGTGCGGACAGACAAACATATAGACAGATAGATAGAAATGAAGTGTTTCAACCTTTAAGTGATAGGCTTCACTAATACTCAGCCAATAAATTATTACGTTAATACAGGAACTGTTTAAAACAATTATTGTTGAATTTCGAGTAGTGCTTAAAAACATACTATTTTGCAGTTATCTTATTACTGTCATAACATACACTTTAATAGCCCTGCCGTACAAAAAAAAACTACTGTTGCTACAGCATTGGACATATCCTGTGCCTATGATAATGTTTTTATACCAGCACTAATAAATAAAATGTCTAATTTAGGTATTCCACCTAAATTCTTGGTTTATTGTCATAACTGGCTTATCAACAGGCACTTAAGCTTCATTGATTCTAGGTTTACCTGCACTAGAGTTAGTTACAGAGGTTGATCTCAAGGATCCGTTCTTAGTCCCTTATTATTCTCCTTATACATATCAGATATAAATTCGTTTTTTACCGAAACATTTAAATCTCTACAGTATGCTGATGGTATTCTGATATATTCTGCGTATACACATTACAATGTAGTACACACGCAAATGCAGCAAGCCATACGCAATCTAGTTACATATTTTGAACTGTTACACATAGAATTCAATGCCCAGAAAATTAGTATATAATTATTTTTTTCCCAGAAAGAGTTGTTGATCGTGATCTAAAATACTTTATAAAGGAAGACCGATTACCTGTAGTAGTTGATCCAGTGAAAATTCTGGGTGTCTTTATATGTAACGACCCGTACGTAAAATTGATTTAGAGCTCAAATAATATCGATCATTAAATTAAACTCGTATAAATAGATAATAATTTATACAGAAATTATGCTTTATTTCATCATACTTGTTAAAGTCTTAATACTTAACTGAATACATAATAATTATTAAATGTAAAGCAGTGTTGAAAATAAGTGAGTATGATAGCAGCAGGACTGCTGACAATACAGAGTCAGGACCTTTTTTTATCTCATTTAAGCCTCAGCGTCAGCTATACCGGCTTCGAAGGCAGTCTAGCAAGCCTCAGACTCAGTAACATGTGATTGTCTGTAGCTTTATTATAATAATTTTCTAAATTCCTGAAACAATGTAGTTTGATATCGTATTTTAATCAGAAATGTTCTCCTATTTAAACCATTTATAATTGTAACCGTTTTTAAACCGTTGGAATAAACTTTGAAGTACTTTTGTGACAAGATTCATTTCTTTGCTCGAATCACCCGGAGGTGGCAGCGGAATCTATCATATTTTAAATAGTAATTTTCGGACGCGTTACAAATTTGGTGGCAGAGGTGGGATCCGAACCCACGCCTCCGAAGAGACTGGTGCACAATACTATGTACTATGTGCCTCTCAATAATATGTGCCTCTCAATACTATATGCCTCTCAATACAATGTACCTCTCAATAATATGTGCCTCTCAATACTATGTGCCTCTCAATGCTATGTGACTCTCAATACTATGTACCTCTCAATATTATGTACCTCTTGATACTATGTGCCTCTCAATAATATGTGCCTCTCAATAATATGTGTCTCTCACTAATACTACGTGCCACTCAATACTATGTGCCTCTCACTACTATGTGCCCCTCTCTTCTATGTGCCACTCAATACTATGTGCCTCTCACTACTATACGTCTCTCACTACTATGCGCCTCTTAATACTACGTACCTCTAAATACTATGTACCTCTCAATACTATGTGCCTCTCAATAATATGTGCCTCTCAATACTATGTACCTCTCAATATTATGTACCTCTTGATACTATGTGCCTCTCAATAATATGTGCCTCTCACTAATACTACGTGCCACTCAATACTATGTGCCTCTCACTACTATGCGTCTCTCACTACTATGCGCCTCTCAATACTACGTACCTCTAAATACTATGTACCTCTCAATACTATGTACCTCTCAATACTATGTGCCTCTCAATAATATGTGCCTCTCAATACTATGTGCTTCTCACTACTACGTGCCACTCAATACTATGTGCCTCTCACTACTATGTGCCACTCAATACTATGTGCCTCTCAATACTATGTACCTCTCAATACTATGTGCCTCTCACTACTATGTGCCACTCAATACTATGTACCTCTCAATACTATGTACCTCTCAATACTATGTACCTCTCAATAATATGTGCCTCTCAATACTATGTACCTCTCAATATTATGTACCTCTTGATACTATGTGCCTCTCAATAATATGTGCCTCTCACTAATACTACGTGCCACTCAATACTATGTGCCTCTCACTACTATGTGCCTCTCTCTTCTATGTGCCACTCAATACTATGTGCCTCTCACTACTATGCGTCTCTCACTACTATGCGCCTCTCAATACTACGTACCTCTAAATACTATGTACCTCTCAATACTATGTACCTCTCAATACTATGTGCCTCTCAATAATATGTGTCTCTCAATACTATGTGCCTCTCAATACTATGTGTCTCAATACTATGTGCCTCTCACTACTATGTGCCTCTCAATACTATGTGCCTCTCACTACTATGTGCCTCTCAATACTATGTGCCTCTCAATACTATGTGCCTCTCACTACTATGTGCCTCTCAATACTATGTGCCTCTCAATACTAAGTGCCTCTCAATACTATGTGCCTCTCACTACTATGTGCCCGTCACTACTATGTGCCTCTCAATACTATGTGCCTCTCACTACTATGTGCCTCTCAATACTATGTGTCTCTCAATAATATGTGCCTCTCAATACTATGTGCCTCTCACTACTATGTGCCTCTCACTACTATGTACCTCTCAATAGTATGAACCTCTCAATACCTCAGTACCTCTCACTTCAGATAAATATGCTCAGTGTAGACCTAGTGTTATTACAATTTGTCCAAATTTAATAAGTGTGTTACATCATACGTTCGATGGTTGTATCTGTTCACTATTTATGGGATTAAGTTCAGAAGTTAAAAAATGTAACAGAGTTATAACTGAGAATGTAAACTCACCGTTCTGTTTTGCTATATGTCCAAGAAACCCTTTTTGAAGGTTTTCTTTTTGTTGTTGGGCAATTTTTTCAGGCATAATAAAATTTCGTCTATTTCCCCATTTAGGCCTAAGTCATGACGCATATAGTCATGAAGGTATAGTTAATTATACCTTGCCCGTTTTAATACTGCTACCAGAACTCCTCGAAAATTCCCACCCTCCGCAAAAAATCCCGCTAACTCCCCCCCCCCCCAAAAAAAAAAAAAATTCCATTTCGATAAAATATAACACATCGCAGTTCGCCACCGCACAAAGGTTATTTGTAACGTTTTTATATTAGAGACATAATTCTAATAGAGGGTTATCAGTTTTCTTGAAATTCAACATCAGCATGTTCGTTGTTGAAATTTCTGTTAGTTTAAAATTATTTTTTACGTTTTCTTTAATTTAGCACTAATGTATTTCCTATTACGATAGATATGCATACAAATTTTAACCCTGTAACAAATAGTCTAGATGTTTTACGTTAACTCTAACAAATTAAATTATGCAATGTGAGTCATTTACTACAAACTGTGAGTGTTGCTCTTGAGTTACACTGTTTTTATGAATTTTGTTGAACGCTTCTAGCCTTTTACATTTGTTTGGTTTTATGATTGGGGCAGGGCCGGTCTAAGTTAAACATTGTATTTGTGGGAGAGAAATGTGCCCTTGCTAAAGAGGGCTATGGAATACTCCCTAGGGGAAAAGGATCTTGGGACCCACGTAGGAAAATGTTTGAAATTTTTGTATCTAAAACGAAGGTTTTCAGCTGTTACTTCCCTATTTACAAATTCAATTTGAGCCTAATTATATGGTTAAAATCGTATCGGGGCAGCTTTTGACGATAATGTAACAATTAGGTAGTAAGCCTTTAACATTCTTAATCTTGTTAAAAAAACAATTTTTTGACTAGTAACATCGCTTTTCAATTATTACTCTATTATGTTTACATGCTCTGTGAAACCTTGCTCTTGCTTTTAATAAAGAGGTAATGTTTTCCTACAAGAGATAACAAGTACCCGTCACTAGTATTTCATCTTATGTTGATATCCAATTAAATTTTATTCAAAACTAAAATACCCGTCAAAATTTCTGCGGCCTTATAAGTACAGTTGGAGGAATTTAGCTGTGCTCGTGGAGCCCAAATAATTCCCTTTCAACAAATAAACGCCAACTGTGTGGCGGGTTGCGTTTACGTGGTAGCCGCTGAGATGAAGGCGCAACAATCTCTTTAACGACTTAAAACTCACGATTTCGATTTGCCGATTAGTATTGACAAATACGTTATTTTCAAAAATACGTTAAATAACACTGCAACAACTGAAAAACAAGGATAAGTCCTATTATTGCTATTATTTGGTATTCTCTTATTATTGAATTTACAATCACTTCAATAATATTTAGTTAATTAAAATGCTAGAATAAATATAATTTTGTACTAAAAAATGTTACCAATTAATTATTTCCAATACGATTTCTGAAAGGAGGGTTTTACCCAGGAAATGTTTTCGGGACGCAGCGCATAACGGTACCCCACCACCCCTCCTGCCTATCACCACACTCACAAGGTCACTTGCGCAGCAGTCCTCGAACTGTATATTTGTGGGGGGGGACTCATTGTTCAGTTATGGTTGCGCACGTCATCACAATCCCACGACACGGCCCTGGGTAGGGTTCAAGAAAATAAGGGGTTTTTTGTCCATCTCTTCCCCAGTAACTCAGACAACAAAGAGTAAGTTGTATTGGCTAGTTTTATACCGATGTTCTTATCTCATGTCACTATCACAACAAAGCCACAGCCCCGTCCCAGCCCACAAGCTAAGGGACAAAAAGGGTATTAATTATTGTTACCAACATCTATACACACAAAATCTCAGACCGAACAGTCGTGTCGAGTGTTGTGTTCTTATCGCTGCTATTAGTTTTGCAACTGGCCCATTGATAGTTCTGAGCTAAGGGGTAGTAATAATGCTTTATTCCAGTAAAACAACTGACAAAGTTGTATTACAAACGTCATCTCATATTTATTGAAAATATATAAACTAACACTATCTTAATTTATTATATGTTCAGTCAATTCTATAAAACAGTTTTACGTCAGTCTATCAGAGCTCAACATGAGCACCATGAATCGCCGCCCTACAGGCGTCCAAGCGAACTTTGATCTCCTACCATACTTTGATCAGCACTTCTGGAGTAACTGATTCAATCTCTGCTCTGATTCGTTGCTTTAAGTGTTCAATATGCAAATATTATGACGAAGCATATTTCCAGACAAGCGAAAAGTAGCCTTATCACTAAAAACAATTCGGTTTATAAAATTTTGATCCAGTGCATTTTCATACAGAATGACAGCAAAGTCATAACGCTTTAATTTGTCATCTGGCTTCAAAGCGTGTAATAAATAGTTAAGGTTTTAAACCATTAAATTTAAGGTTTTTCTTCAAAATTTTGTGAGCTGTGTACTTACGGACATTCAATTCACGTTCACGTTGCTGCTCAAACTTTTTTGGACTTCTTAAAAAGCTATTTTTAGTGTTTTCGAAGGTTTGATCTCCTGTTTATAGTCTAGCTGTCCTCGTTTTGTCCAATAACCTGTTTGTTTCTGTAAACGTCATGTCCCATCAGTAAATACTGCGTCTGTTAGAAGGAATTTCATGAAGCACTCGACGACACTCGCTGCACTGCAATCACAACTATAACTCATAGCAACTATAACTTTAATACAACCGCCTTATTTTGTTAGCATGTCAGAATTTTGCTGGACAAATATATAATAAACATCGGCACAACAGTTTATATTTAGAAGTTATACGAGGAATGAAATTTATTAAGTTGAAAGGTGTATTATTTTACGCAGTGTGTGCCACTCTCATACCAGGGAGAAAACTGGATTAGTCACCTCATCAAAATTAGGACTTCAACAGAAGTTAAATAAAATAGTTTTGTTGGGCAGCCTCTGAAAGAGGTTTTAACAGTATTCTAAAGCACTAGAACTAATATCTTTATGGAAACTGATCCTTAATAAATAATCCATGATTATATGATTTTTGTTTATTTTCATCTTAATAATGAGGTTTAGATCATAAGATAATTCATATTGTGATAAACACGTGAATTAATATCAAGTTATTTTTATCTGTATTGTTATGATGTAATTTATAAATAAAATGCGTAATACACATTTTTGTACCGTTACTAACCAGATTGGAATTTATTATCTAAATTCCATTACTATTGGTTTTTAGCGTATTATAATGACAATAAAGTGAAAACTAAATATTATAAGCTTCCGCCAAACTGAGAGTAGAGGCCGAGCGTCCAGCATTTGTGCCTACCTATTTATTCTTCCGCTTTTTTAATCGCTTGTAAATGGTACAAAGTGATTCCCTAAAAAAAATGCTTCAAACAGGAATATTAATCATACTTTAATGTATAACTATGCCACAGGAAGTTTTCCTAACAAAACTAAGAGCAGCTCGCCAATTATTGTGGTGGAAACGGAAGCCACAGCATTCAATCTATCGAAAATATTAAACAATGATCGTACGTTAAAGCCTTGTTTATGAAACCCGTCAAGGGTTTAAGGTATATTTTACCTTCGGAAAATGAAAGTGGTGTTTAAAATTCTAAACCAAAAACTTGTGACGTGTGCAGTTTATGGTGAGTTATGGTATAAATAATGTAGAACTGATCACTCTACATTATATAAATTTCAATTCATCAATGTCGTAGCGCGCCGACATTGTACCAATTATACCAATGCCCGTACGTCACTCTTGCCTGTTCTGCATAAAAGAATAGCCCATTGAGTAACCTTTTATCTCCGGTGGACTGTTCACCGCACGACCGGACGACACGCTGCGGCAGGTGAACTGATAACAGCTGGTGGATTGATTAGTGAGGAAGCTTGCGAGTGACTGGATTGCGTCGGTGCTGTGTGTGTCTACGAGCCCTTCAGCTTCGATGGATTTTCGGGAGCCGACTAATAAATTGGCCAAGGTGAACTACTACCATATATTTTCCTTAGTTCTCGTCACTCTTACGTGAATTCAATATACTAATTTTAAAGTTTAAAACACTACTCAAGATTATAGAATCACTCAACTGAGCCTTTGGAAAACCTGTTAGGGTTTGAATTGAACGTGTAAAGCTAAAACGTGGCATTTACTTTTAATAGTTAATAATCTTACCTAATAATTTGTTTAAAGTATTTGTTTCAAAACCAATTACGCTAACTATGTTGACAACATTTCTAAGAGAAAGAGGTAAACTTATAAATAGTACATATGTTGAGAATTAATGTCACAACTTGAACTGTTATAACTGCAATGTTTTAAATGTTTTAATCGAAGAAAATTTATCTCTTTTATAGTAAAGTAAGTATTTAATTATATAAATACATACAAGTCGCATAAAATACAACCATGATTGACATATATTTTGTAACAGACCGTGTACAGTCCTAATTTGATGTGTCACAGTTTCATGTTAGTACGATACAATAGTTTCAACGTTTCTTCTTAATGTATCAATGTTTATTTGTAATAAAAGTCAAGGTAAATTATTACCTCAAGCTATTAATAATTAGTCTTTGATATCACATTAAATTTATAAATTCAATTTTGTTATTATACTGCCTATTATGTTAAATCATATTGTGTACATGTAGGGTACTTTAAACTGTTTATTATTTTCGACAGTGTTTATTAGCCTTTGATATGAACAGTCAAGCTTACAATTCTCATGATTTTATAGCCAGAAATTGCATAAATACAGGTGGATTCATTAACCTTAGAGTATTGTTGCTTAATCAGCTGGAGAGACATTCTAGCATAATATCTGTCTTTGCTTAAAACGAACTAAAACCGAATGTGTTTATTTTTAAATGTTTTGATTGTTGTTTTTCATTTGTATGTAAATGTCCATTTCAATTGCTACTGAGAACTGTTGTTATCTGATGTTCTCTGTTGGTTGAACATATTAATCAGGGCTTTTTTGGGATTTGGTATGGGTACACTTCTGGACTGCGCCCGGAGCCTGGTGGACTTATTGCCGAGCCGCTAGTGGGTACTCCAGCTTGCACTACCCTGACACTGGGATCTGCTCCTAGCCGTGCCGCCTTACACCTACCACTACCGCACCGCGGATCCGCTCTTCCGAGCCACGGTCTGGACCGGACGTAGTAGGCCTTTTGTGTTGTGACTCCCAGTTGGTGAGTACAGACTTGGATTATTTCGCAGAGTGCTCTTATGGATTAGTGAGTCGGACGCGGACTGATGTCTAATTCTGGACCAGGAGCCTTTGTATTGTGGAAGGAGCCCTTAAAATTTGGTTCAACGCTACCCTCCAGACGTTAACTGCACACCTTAATGCATTATAGTGTATCTTTAGTATATTTACTTGTGTCGTCTATTATTTACATGTCTAGACCATTTATTGCATGTGTTTATTGTATTTATTTATGTATGTTGAATGTTGTTTTGAGGAAGTGGAGCGCTCCCTACCATAAATAGAGTTCATTTAGCCATTTGTAATTCTCTCTAATAAGTGGTAACATTGTATCTTCGCTATGTTTGTTGTTGATTATTTTCTGTCTAAAGCATTTACTTACTGTAAGGCTGGATTACTTGTGATAATGTCATACAATTCCTGCACATAAATAATTAGTTCAATTGCAAACATTTGAGTGTTTTGTTTCTTTTGTTCAGTCCTAGTAACTGGATTTAGATAACCTCGCATAAGTATTAGGGGTCTATATTTAACCTTATATTCAGAATATTTCAATACAACTATCTGTGTAATCCAAAGGCCTGGTTGAAAAAAAAATATAGCTTTAGTGTATGGTAGTAGGGAGCCTGATTGGTACTTTCCTTGGAGCAGGGGTACTCTTCCTTGTTGGAGCCCTGCCTGTTACCTGTCCTACAACAAGGTGGCGCCCTTTCCCTCACCGAGCAACCTTAAAGAAGAAGAAGTACTAATCGTAGGTTACCCTTTACCCTTACGGCGCGCTGTCAAGGACCACCCCCTTTCTCCACTGAGTGATACCGGACATTTGCACAATTCCCCTAGGGGAGAACGTTGCAAAAATGGCGCCCAACGTGGGGCCTGGATTATTTGGAGTAATCTGAAGTAATAGTTATAACTGTACATTTTTTTTATTTGTCCTTCATACTTGTGTTTTTGTAAATATTAACTATTTCTATGAACTTGAACTGTTGCTGCTGATATGATCGGTTTGCATTAGTGTTGCTTGGAATAAGTAGTTAATCACATTTCCTTAACAAAACAAAGTACAAAAACCTAATTATCAAAACAAACTTATTTCTCCTTTTCAGTTATGGAATAATTCTGACATTTGCTTTGAATTCTGTGTTTTGGTCATTGTTGTAGTTTATTTAGACAACATATCTCTATTTATTGTTGTTGTGACACTTATTGAGTGTACTCTTTCGAAATTTTAATTTTATACGCTCATGTTGGTTTTGTGACCTTTTAAGGGTGTTTATATTTTTGAGTTGGGAAACTTATGAGTATTTCTGTTCCACTTTTGAATTTTGTATCTTATCTAAAATATGAGTGCCTATCACCTGCGTAAAACAGAAGTTAATCTATGAGCTGAAGATTAGGAATCCTTCCCTCTGGAGGTACAGCCGGAGATTTGAGAAAACGACTTTCTCAGAGTTTAGCGTCGAATACGCCAATAGAGGAGACTGTAGTTAATTCTTTGGATACGGATACAGAACTAGAGGAGTGTGAGGCAAAGTACCAGGATTTATCAGCACTTGTGAGTGACTATGAGAGGAATTATAACGATAATGAGTATCATCGTATTGTTGCACGCCTATGGCATTTATACCTTCGAGCTGATAGGATACCGGTGGGTGCGACGGCGGATGATGATCAGGAGCAGACCAAGCAGTGCTTAGTGGGTAAATGCAAGGGATTGTTGGACTTATCAAGGACTCTAAGTCTGCGGCTTAAGGTGGATTCTCCTGACAACAAGACTTCTATCAGCTGGCAATCCACAACCCCAGCCAGATTCAGATAAGCGGACGGATCCTCTCTTTGTCCCCACGAAAGTTCTAGCATTTTCTGGCTCAATCGTTTCACAGAAGAGGAAAGAACACATGAAGAGGAAGGAAGACTTGGAAGAGAAAGAGAACGTCAAGACGGGATGCAGCTAACAGATTTGAAAAGACAGCAAGATAACTGGATTCGCCAGGAAGAGATGAAGCTTCAAGAGGAACGAAGAAAACAGGAAGAGAAGTGGAAACAAGAAGAAAGAAGACTACAAGAAGAGAGACAACAGCAAGAGAGTAGATGGCCTCAAAAAGAAGAGTGGAGGCTTCAAGAAGACCGGAAGAAGCAGGAAAATCATTCTTCGATGGGAAGAGTTGTTCAAGACTTGGCCCCCGCCAAGACGATCTGCGATATTTAGAAGACAAAAGAGAAGGCTCACGCCCCAGATTATGTACCTGTGTATAAGTGGGGCCTGAAATTCGACAACTCTGGTCCTAGCATCGCAGCCTTCTTGGAAAGGAGGACGAGGAACTTCGTCGAGCCCGAGGAGTAACTCACCAAGAACTTTATGACTCGGCTGTCGATCTCTTTGCTGGCCCCGCGCTTGTATGGTATCGTGCAGCCGCTAACAGGATCCGGTCATGGCATCAACTAACGAAGGAACTGCGAGAAGTTCTTTCAACCTGGCTGATTACGATCTACGGCTTCATCAGGAAATATTCAATAGAGTACAAGGAGACAACGAACCCTTGGACCTCTACATCGCGGCTGTGGAAGGCCCTGTATGGCAGACTTGCTGTCCCCGTTCCCCGAGAGTACTCGTCTGGCCCCAGATCTACTACAACCTCCATCCGCAGTTGCAGGATAGATTGGCTTTATTTAGCCATCCAAACTCTAGATCAACTTCGATCCATGGGACGTCGAGCTGAAGCTGGACGGTTAAGCATGACGAGAAACAGATCTCAACGAAGTGAGGTAACGCTTGAACCGGACCTCGCCTATCAAGATCCAAGTCGTCGCAGAGTAAATCACCCAAGGACGAGTAGCTGACATCAAGGCATCACCACGACCAGATCGCGGAGAGGTATCTTGTTGGAATTGTGGAGAGAAAGGGCCATCGTTTTCCGATTTTGGTCGCAAGACCAAGAAGAAGTTCTGTTTTGGCTGTGGCAAGGACAACATTTTGAAACGAGAGTGCCCTAAATGTACTCCAAAAAAAAACGAGTAGGGATGGGAGTTCAGGAGCTCAGTGGGTATGCCTGTTCTCCCAGTCTAGCGAGAATTCCCCCCCACTATAGACTATCTTTTGCATACCTTTCAGTCAGACCCTAGACCATATTTAAAAGTGAGAGTGTTTGGTCGAGAGATTACTGCACTTCTAGTCTCCGGTGCTTCTCAAACGTTTCTTGGAGAAAAAGGATTGTGTATTTTGGAAAAGTTCCCTACGCGCCTTAAGACTGCTTCTGGACGTTTTGTAGAGAACTACTGACTCTAACAGACACGAGGTCAAAGGATTTGTAGATCTGCCCATCTCTCTAAGGGGTAGAACCGAGAACGTTGAGTGTATGTGTTGTTCCATCATTGCAGCAATCTTTGATATTGGGCATCGAGATTTTTGGGAGCGCATGCACATAGTAGCTGATATGCGTAATCGAAGATGGGAGTTTGCTCCCAAGGGAGCCGCCACGCCGTTCCTATGTAGCGCTATTGAAGGGATTACGTCTGAAGACCACTTGACCCCGGAAGAACGAGGAAAACTTCAAGACCTACTAGAAGAGCACTTTAAAAATGAACCACGTTAGGTAGGACTGATCGTGTCAAGCACGTCATAGACACGGGAGACGCGCAACCCATCAAGCAACGATATTATAACGTATCCCCAGCTCGCCAAAAATTGATAAATGAGAGTTTGGAACCGTATGTTGCAGCTGGAGTCCGTTGAACCGTCCCAAAGCGCTTGGTCATCGCCAATAATGTTGTTGGACAAGCCTGATTGGTAGCAAGAGATTCGTGGTAGATTTTAGGGCAGTCAACGCCGTAAGCCGCAAGGATGCTTATCCCCTACCACAAGTTACCACCATTCTGGACCGACTCAGAGATGCTCGATTCTTGTCAAGTATCGATATCAAAAGTGCCTATTGGCAGATAGAGCTGGAAGAAGCTAGCAAGGAGAAGACCGGCTTTTTGCGATCTCCCAGGTCGTGGCCTCTATCAATTTGTGACGATGCCCTTTGGACTGTGTGGGGCTCCCGCAACGTGGCAGCGTTTTGTGGACACCGTTTTGGGACCCGACCTTCGAAGCCGAACGTTTTTGTCTACTTAGACGATATTGTAGTAGTAACATCTACATTTGAGGCGCACCTTGGGATATTGTCGGAAATCTTTAGCGGAGAATCCGAGCAGCCAAACTCACTCTTAATAGGGAGGAGAAGTGCACCAAGTTCTGTCGAGAAGAACTTAAGTACTTGTGGCTACCTCGTCGGTGGTGATGGACTGAGGGTTGATCCCGATAAGATCAATGCGGTTGTTGGAAACAATTTCCCACCCACGGAATCAAAAATGGAAGTGAGACAATTTACGGGCATGGCGTCTTGGTATCGCCGTTTTATTACCCAATTTCGCTCACTCGAATGCATCCGCTAACGTCACTTCTCAGGAGAAATACCAATTTTGAATGGGACTGGAAGAAGAACAGAAAAGGCATTCCAGGACATAAAATCCTGCCTGATAACAGCCCCCGATATTGTCTTGTCCAGATTTTGCTAAGTCCTTCACGATTTTCCTGTGATGCCTCTGGCGTTGGGATAGGTGCGGTAGTACTTAGCCAGGTAGTACGAACATGGAGAAGGAGTCGTGGCCTACGCTAGCCGTACTTTGATCCCGCCCAAGAACAGAAAGTATTCAGCCACCAGGAAAGAGAGTGTCTGGCGGTGATCTGGGCTGTTTGAGGAGGTTTTCGGCCATATGTGGAAGGTACGAGGTTCACCGTGGTCACCGACCACTATAGCCTACTCTGGCTAAACAATCTGAAAGATCCGACTGGACGATTGGCACGCTGGGCTCTCAGACTCCAGCCTTACGACTTCCGCCTAGTCACATGGAAAGGCCAGGACAACGTAGTGCGGATCTACTATCGAGGACAAACTCCACCTGACCTCCCCACTGAAGAGACCGTGTGGTGTGTATGCCATCCATTTTCCCTCCAAACTTAAGGATCATTGGTATACCACCATGCTGCAGAACGTGTGTTAGCTAACCCAGAACAGTATAGCAGTGGCGAACTGAGGATGGAAAGCTTTGGAAGAGAGTGACCAACTTTGGAGCCTTCGCTACAAGATGATAATTGGAGATTGGTTATCCCGAAAGATCTTCGTTCTCAAACTCTAGCGAATGTCACGATAAACCAACCGCTGGCCACCAGGGCGTTCTGAAAACCTACAAACGGATGCAGCAGCGTTATTACTGGCCCAAGAATGCGGAAGGATGTGGCTACATACGTTGCTACGATGTGATGTCTGTCAGCGCATAAAATACGACCAACAACTCCCTGCTGGTGTGATGGGAACACAACGTGTGTGAACGCTCCCTGGCTAATGATTGCTGCAGACTTAATAGGACCATTACCTCGGTCATTGAAGGGATTTAAGTATCTGTTAAGTCATCACCGATACTTTCACTAAGTATTCTGTTTTGCGTCCCTTGCGAGCTGCTACAGCGAAGTTGGTCTCCAAACACTTAGAGGATGGATATTTTCATGGTTTATGGCGTCCCGGCTTACATTATATGCGTAATGGCTCAGAATTCATCGGAAAGCCGATGACCAACCTTGCAAAAACAGTATAACATCAAGATCCTTTTAAACGCCAGTCGCCATCCCCAAGCCAATCCGGCAGAGAGGGTGGAATCGGGACATTGTTACTATGTTAAGGGCAATACGTGAAAGACAACCACCGAGAATGGGACAGTCAAGTACATACCTAAGCTAGGATTTGCTCTTAGGACAGCGTACCCACGAGACTACACAGTATTCGCCAGCGTTTCCTGAACTTCGGCGAGAACTTCGCCCACTGCTGGGGCAGGATTTGAGGTTCTTGAGGATGGGCTCTGTGAGTACCTTCTCCAGAAGATTTCAAGGCATTATGGTGACAAGCTACCAAGAGCTGAAGCACATTTATCAAGAGGTTGCCTGATAGGTTTAAAGAATGCCCCATGGACGGAGAGCTCGTCGCTATAACCTTCGTAGAAGACCTGTACACTACCGAGTGGTGATGTCGTCCCCTCAAAAGGAATTACCCCGAGTCGGACGCAACAAAGTAAAGTTTTCTACCAGCCGAAGCTAGCACCTAATATGTTAGGACCCTTTTTTGTGGCTGAGGAAGTACTGAGAAACTTTTGGTATACAACTCCTGGCTGATTTGAAAGGTAAACGTATCGGGGGAAAATGGCATGTGGCTAACCTCAAAAGGTTCATCAAGTGAAGAAAATTTGGGAAATTTTCTACAGGCAGGGGGTATTTGTGACGTGTGCAGTTTATGGTATCATAATAATGTAGAACTGATCACTCTACATTATATAAATTTCAATTCATCAATGTCGTAGCGCGCCGACATTGTACCAATTATACCAATGCCGTACGTCACTCTTGCCTGTTCTGCCATAAAGAATAGCCCATTGAGTAACCTTTTATCTCCGGTGGACTGTTCACCGCACGACCGGACGACACGCTGCGGCAGGTGAACTGATAACAGATGGTGGATTGATTAGTGAGGAAGCTTGCGAGTGACTGGATTGCGTCGGTGCTGTGTGTGTCTACGAGCCCTTCAGCTTCGATGGATTTTTTCGGGAGCCCGACTAATAAATTGGCCAAGGTGAACTACTACCATATATTTTCCTTAGTTCTCGTCACTCTTACGTGAATTCAATATACTAACTTTTAAAGTTCTTTAAAACACTACTCAAGATTAATAGAATCACTCAACTGAGCCTTTGGATAAAAAACTGTTAGGGTTTGAATTGAACGTGTAAAGCTAAAACGTGGCATTTACTTTTAATAGTTAATAATCTTACCTAATAATTTGTTTAAAGTATTTGTTTCAAAACCAATTACGCTAACTATGTTGACAACATTTCTAAGAGAAAGAGGTAAACTTATAAATAGTACATTATGTTGAGAATTAATGTCACAACTTGAACTGGTTATAACTGGCAATGTTTTAAATGTTTTAATCGAAGAAAATTTATCTCTTTTATAGTAAAGTAAGTATTTAATTATATAAATACATACAAGTCGCATAAAAATACAACCATGATTGACATATATTTTGTTAACAGACCGTGTACAGTCCTAATTTGATGTGTCACAGTTTCATGTTAGTACGATACAATAGTTTCAACGTTTCTTCTTAATGTATCAATGTTTATTTGTAATAAAAGTCAAGGTAAATTATTACCTCAAGCTATTAATAATTAGTCTTTGATATCACATTAAATTTATAAATTCAATTTTGTTATTATACTGCCTATTATGTTAAATCATATTGTGTACATGTATGGGTACTTTTAACTGTTTATTATTTTCGACAGTGTTTTATTAGCCTTTGATATGAACAGTCAAGCTTACAATTCTCATGATTTTATAGCCAGAAATTGCATAAATACAGGTGGATTCATTAACCTTAGAGTATTGTTGCTTAAATCAGCTGGAAGAGACATTCTAGCATAATATCTGTCTTGCTTCATCTAAACGAACTAAAACCGAGCTGAATGTGTTTATTTTTAAATGTTTTGATTGTTGTTTTTCATTTGTATGTAAATGTCCATTTCAATTGCTACTGAGAACTGTTGTTATCTGATGTTCTCTGTTGGTTTGAACATATTAATCAGGGCTTTTTGGGATTTGGTATGGGTACACTTCTGGACTGCGCCGGAGCCTGGTGGACTTATTGCCGAGCCGCTAGTGGGTACTCCAGCTTGCACTAACCCTGACACTGGGATCTGCTCCTAGCCGTGCCGCCTTACACCTACCACTACCACACCGCGGATCCGCTCTTCCGAGCCACGGTCTGGACCGGACGTAGTAGGCCTTTTGTGTTGTGACTCCCAGTTGGTGAGTACAGACTTGGATTATTTCGCAGAGTGCTAGCTTATGGATTAGTGAGTCGGACGCGGGGCTGATGTCTAATTCTGGACCAGGAGCCTTGTATTGTGGAAGGAGCCCTTAAAATTTGGTTCAACGCTACCATCCAGACGTTAACTGCACACCTTAATGCATTATAGTGTATCTTTAGTATATTTACTTGTGTCGTCTATTATTTACATGTCTAGACCATCTTATTTGCATGTGTTTATTGTATTTTATTTATGTATGTTGAATGTTGTTTTGAGGAAGTGGAGCGCTCCCTACCATAATATAGAGTTCATTTAGCCATTTGTAATTCTCTCTAATAAGTGGTAAAACATTGTATCTTCGCTATGTTTGTTGTTGATTATTTTCTGTCTAAAGCATTTACTTACTGTAAGGCTGGATTACTTGTGATAATGTCATACAATTCCTGCACATAAATAATTAGTTCAATTGCAAACATTTGAGTGTTTTGTTTCTTTTGTTCAGTCCTAGTAACTGGATTTAGATAACCTCGCATAAGTATTAGGGGTCTATATTTAACCTTATATTCAGAATATTTCAATACAACTATCTGTGTAATCCAAGGCCTGGTTGAAAAAAAAATATAGCTTTAGTGTATGGTAGTAGGGAGCCTGATTGGTACTTTCCATGGAGCAGGGGTACTCTTCCTTGTTGGAGCCCTGCCTGTTACCTGTCCTAACAACAAGGTGGCGCCCTTTCCCTCACCGAGCAACCTTAAAGAAGAAGAAAGTACTAATCGTAGGTTTACCCTTTACCCTTACGGGCGCGCTGTCAAGGACCACCCCCCTTTCTCCACTGAGTGATACCGGACATTTGCACAATTCCCCTAGGGGAGAACGTTGCAAAAATGGCGCCCCAACGTGGGCCTGGATTATTTGGAGTAATCTGATAGTAATAGTTTATAACTGTACATTTTTTTTATTTGTCCTTCATACTTGTGTTTTTGTAAATATTAACTATTTCTATGAAACTTGAACTGTTGCTGCTGATATGATCGGTTTTGGCATTAGTGTTGCTTGGAATAAGTAGTTAATCACATTTCCTTAACAAAAACAAGTACAAAAACCTAATTATCAAACAAAACTTATTTCTCCTTTTCAGTTATAGGAATAACTTAATTCTGACATTTGCTTTGAATTCTGTGTTTTGGTCATTGTTGTAGTTTTATTTAGACAACATATCCTCTATTTATTGTTGTTGTGGACACTTCTTTCGAAATTTTAATTTTATACGCTCATGTTGGTTTTGTGACCTTTTAAGGGTGTTTATATTTTTGAGTTGGAAACTTATGAGTAATTTCTGTTCCACTTTTGAATTTTGTATCTTATCTAAATATGAGTGCCTATCACCTGCGTAAAACAGAAGTTATCTATGAGCTGAAGATTAGGAATCTTCCCTCTGGAGGTACAGCCGGAGATTTGAGAAAACGACTTTCTCAGAGTTTAGCGTCGAATACGCCAATAGAGGAGACTGTAGTTAATTCTTTATATACGGATACAGAACTAGAGGAGTGTGAGGCAAAGTACCAGGATTTATCAGCACTTGTGAGTGACTATGAGAGGAATTATAACGATAATGAGTATCATCGTATTGTTGCACGCCTATGGCATTTATACCTTCGAGCTGATAGGATACCGTGGGTGCGACGGCGGATGATGATCAGGAGCAGACCAAGCAGTGCTTAGTGGGTAAATGCAAGGGATTGTTGGACTCTTTCAAGGACTCTAAGTCTGCGGCTAAGGTGGATTCTCCTGACAACAAGACTCTATCAGCTGGCAATCCACAACCCCAGCCAGATTCAGATAAGCGGACGGATCCTCTCTTTGTCCCCACGAAAGTTCTAGCATTTTCTGGCTCAATCGTTTCACCAGAAGAGGAAAGAACACATGAAGAGGAAGGAAGACTTGGAAGAGAAAGAGAACGTCAAGACGGGATGCAGCTACAAGATTTGAAAAGACAGCAAGATAACTGGATTCGCCAGGAAGAGATGAAGCTTCAAGAGGAACGAAGAAAACAGGAAGAGAAGTGGAAACAAGAAGAAAGAAGACTACAAGAAGAGAGACAACAGCAAGAGAGTAGATGGCAAAAAGAAGAGTGGAGGCTTCAAGAAGACCGGAAGAAAGCAGGAAAATCATTCTTCGATGGGAAGAGTTGTTCAAGACTGGCCCCGCCAAGACGATCTGCGATATTTAGAAGACAAAAGAGAAGGCTCACGCCCCAGATATGTACCTGTGTATAAGTGGGGCCTGAAATTCGACAACTCTGGTCCTAGCATCGCAGCCTTCTTGGAAAGGGTCGAGGAACTTCGTCGAGCCCGAGGAGTAACTCACCAAGAACTTTATGACTCGGCTGTCGATCTCTTTGCTGGCCCCGCGCTTGTATGGTATCGTGCAGCCGCTAACAGGATCCGGTCATGGCATCAACTAACGAAGGAACTGCGAGAAGTCTTTCAACCTGCTGATTACGATCTACGGCTTCATCAGGAAATATTCAATAGAGTACAAGGAGACAACGAACCCTTGGACCTCTACATCGCGGCTGTGGAAGGCCTGTATGGCAGACTTGCTGTCCCCGTTCCCGAGAGTACTCGTCTGGCCCAGATCTACTACAACCTCCATCCGCAGTTGCAGGATAGATTGGCTTTATTTAGCATCCAAACTCTAGATCAACTTCGATCCATGGGACGTCGAGCTGAAGCTGGACGGTTAAGCATGACGAGAAACAGATCTCAACGAAGTGAGGTAACGCTTGAACCGGACCTCGCCTATCAAGATCCAAGTCGTCGCAGAGTAATCACCCAAGGACGAGTAGCTGACATCAAGGCATCACCACGACCAGATCGCGGAGAGGTATCTTGTTGGAATTGTGGAGAGAAAGGCCATCGTTTCCGATTTTGTCGCAAGACCAAGAAGAAGTTTCTGTTTTGGCTGTGGCAAGGACAACATTTTGAAACGAGAGTGCCCTAAATGTACTCCAAAAAAACGAGTAGGGATGGGAGTCAGGAGCTCAGTGGGTATGCCTGTCTCCCAGTCTAGCGAGAATTCCCCCACTATAGACTATCTTTTGCATACCTTTCAGTCAGACCCTAGACCATATTTAAAAGTGAGAGTGTTTGGTCGAGAGATTACTGCACTTCTAGACTCCGGTGCTTCTCAAACGTTTCTTGGAGAAAAAGGATTGTGGATTTTGGGAAAAGTTCCCTACGCGCCTTAAGACTGCTTCTGGACGTTTTGTAGAGACTGCTGACTCTAACAGACACGAGGTCAAAGGATTTGTAGATCTGCCCATCTCTCTAAGGGGTAGAACCGAGAACTTGAGTGTATGTGTTGTTCCATCATTGCAGCAATCTTTGATATTGGGCATCGATTTTTGGGAGCGCATGCACATAGTAGCTGATATGCGTAATCGAAGATGGGAGTTTGCTCCAAGGGAGACGCCGTTCCTATGTAGCGCTATTGAAGGGATTACGTCTGAAGACCACTTGACCCCCGGAAGAACGAGGAAAACTTCAAGACCTACTAGAAGAGCACTTTAAAAATGAACCATCTACGTTAGGTAGGACTGATCGTGTCAAGCACGTCATAGACACGGGAGACGCGCAACCCATCAAGCAACGATATTATAACGTATCCCCAGCTCGCCAAAAATTGATAAATGAGGAGTTGGACCGTATGTTGCAGCTGGGAGTCGTTGAACCGTCCCAAAGCGCTTGGTCATCGCCAATAATGTTGTTGGACAAGCCTGATGGTAGCAAGAGATTCGTGGTAGATTTTAGGGCAGTCAACGCCGTAAGCCGCAAGGATGCTTATCCCCTACCACAAGTTACCACCATTCTGGACCGACTCAGAGATGCTCGATTCTTGTCAAGTCTCGATATCAAAAGTGCCTATTGGCAGATAGAGCTGGAAGAAGCTAGCAAGGAGAAGACGGCTTTTGCGATCCCAGGTCGTGGCCTCTATCAATTTGTGACGATGCCCTTTGGACTGTGTGGGGCTCCCGCAACGTGGCAGCGTTTTGTGGACACCGTTTTGGGACCCGACCTCGAGCCGAACGTTTTTGTCTACTTAGACGATATTGTAGTAGTAACATCTACATTTGAGGCGCACCTTGGGATATTGTCGGAAATCTTTAGGAGAATCCGAGCAGCCAAACTCACTCTTAATAGGGAGAAGTGCAAGTTCTGTCGAGAAGAACTTAAGTACTTGGGCTACCTCGTCGGTGGTGATGGACTGAGGGTTGATTCCCGATAAGATCAATGCGGTTGTGGAAATTCCCACCCCACGGAATCAAAAGGAAGTGAGACAATTTACGGGCATGGCGTCTTGGTATCGCCGTTTTTATACCCAATTTCGCTCCTCGAATGCATCCGCTAACGTCACTTCTCAGGAGAAATACCAAGTTTGAATGGACTGAAGAAGCAGAAAAGGCATTCCAGGACATAAAATCCTGCCTGATAACAGCCCCGATATTGTCTTGTCCAGATTTTGCTAAGTCCTTCACGATTTCCTGTGATGCC
Organism: Homalodisca vitripennis; assembly: GCF_021130785.1. Lineage (NCBI taxonomy): Eukaryota > Metazoa > Arthropoda > Insecta > Hemiptera > Cicadellidae > Homalodisca > Homalodisca vitripennis. Next base: position 39,346,442 of record NC_060211.1, on the reverse strand, counting down.
TCTGGCGTTGGGATAGGTGCGGTACTTAGCCAGGAGTACGAACATGGAGAAGGAGTCGTGGCCTACGCTAGCCGTACTTTGACCCGCCAAGAACAGAAGTATTCAGCCACGGAAAGAGAGTGTCTGGCGGTGATCTGGGCTGTTGAGAGGTTTCGGCCATATGTGGAAGGTACGAGGTTCACCGTGGTCACCGACCACTATAGCCTACTCTGGCTAAACAATCTGAAAGATCCGACTGGACGATTGGCACGCTGGGCTCTCAGACTCCAGCCTTACGACTTCCGCCTAGTCCACAGGAAAGGCCAGGACAACGTAGTGCCGGATCTACTATCGAGGACAACTCCACCTGACCTCCCCACTGAAGAGACCGTGTGGTGTGATGCCATCCATTTTCCCTCCAAACTTAAGGATCATTGGTATACCACCATGCTGCAGAACGTGTTAGCTAACCCAGAACAGTATAGCCAGTGGCGAACTGAGGATGGAAAGCTTTGGAAGAGAGTGACCACTTTGGAGCCTTCGCTACAAGATGATAATTGGAGATTGGTTATCCCGAAAGATCTTCGTTCTCAAACTCTAGCCGAATGTCACGATAAACCAACCGCTGGCCACCAGGGCGTTCTGAAAACCTACAAACGGATGCAGCAGCGTTATTACTGGCCCAAGATGCGGAAGGATGTGGCTACATACGTTGCTCGATGTGATGTCTGTCAGCGCATAAAATACGACCAACAACTCCCTGCTGGTGTGATGGGAACACAACGTGGTGTGAACGCTCCCTGGCTAATGATTGCTGCAGACTTAATAGGACCATTACCTCGGTCATTGAAGGGATTTAAGTATCTGTTAGTCATCACCGATACTTTCACTAAGTATTCTGTTTTGCGTCCCTTGCGAGCTGCTACAGCGAAGTTGGTCTCCAAACACTTAGAGGATGATATTTTCATGGTTTATGGCGTCCCGGCTTACATTATATGCGATAATGGCTCAGAATTCATCGGAAAGCCGATGACCAACCTTGCAAAACAGTATAACATCAAGATCCTTTTAAACGCCAGTCGCCATCCCCAAGCCAATCCGGCAGAGAGGGTGAATCGGGACATTGTTACTATGTTAAGGGCATACGTGAAAGACAACCACCGAGAATGGGACAAGTACATACCTAAGCTAGGATTTGCTCTTAGGACAGCGTACCACGAGACTACACAGTATTCGCCAGCGTTCCTGAACTTCGGGCGAGAACTCGCCACTGCTGGGGCAGGATTTGAGGTTCTTGAGGATGGCTCTGTGGTACCTTCTCCAGAAGATTCAAGGCATTATGGTGACAAGCTACAAGAGCTGAAGCACATTTATCAAGAGGTTGCTGATAGGTTAAAGAATGCCCATGGACGGAGAGCTCGTCGCTATAACCTTCGTAGAAGACCTGTACACTACCGAGTGGGTGATGTCGTCCTCAAAAGGAATTACCCACAGTCGGACGCAACAAAGTATTTCTCAGCGAAGCTAGCACCTAAATATGTAGGACCCTTTTTGGTGGCTGAGGAAGTATCTCCTTTGGTATACACCCTGGCTGATATGAAAGGTAAACGTATCGGGAAATGGCATGTGGCTGACCTCAAAAGGTTCATCAAGTGAAGAAAATTTGGGAAATTTTCTACAGGCAGGGGGGTATTTGTGACGTGTGCAGTTTATGGTGAGTTATGGTATAAATAATGTAGAACTGATCACTCTACATTATATAAATTTCAATTCATCAATGTCGTAGCGCGCCGACATTGTACCAATTATACCAATGCCCGTACGTCACTCTTGCCTGTTCTGCATAAAAGAATAGCCCATTGAGTAACCTTTTATCTCCGGTGGACTGTTCACCGCACGACCAGACGACACGCTGCGGCAGGTGAACTGATAACAGCTGGTGGATTGATTAGTGAGGAAGCTTGCGAGTGACTGGATTGCGTCGGTGCTGTGTGTGTCTACGAGCCCTTCAGCTTCGATGGATTTTCGGGAGCCGACTAATAAATTGGCCAAGGTGAACTACTACCATATATTTTCCTTAGTTCTCGTCACTCTTACGTGAATTCAATATACTAATTTTAAAGTTTAAAACACTACTCAAGATTATAGAATCACTCAACTGAGCCTTTGGAAAAACTATTAGGGTTTGAATTGAACGTGTAAAGCTAAAACGTGGCATTTACTTTTAATAGTTAATAATCTTACCTAATAATTTGTTTAAAGTATTTGTTTCAAAACCAATTACGCTAACTATGTTGACAACATTTCTAAGAGAAAGAGGTAAACTTATAAATAGTACATATGTTGAGAATTAATGTCACAACTTGAACTGTTATAACTGCAATGTTTTAAATGTTTTAATCGAAGAAAATTTATCTCTTTTATAGTAAAGTAAGTATTTAATTATATAAATACATACAAGTCGCATAAAATACAACCATGATTGACATATATTTTGTAACAGACCGTGTACAGTCCTAATTTGATGTGTCACAGTTTCATGTTAGTACGATACAATAGTTTCAACGTTTCTTCTTAATGTATCAATGTTTATTTGTAATAAAAGTCAAGGTAAATTATTACCTCAAGCTATTAATAATTAGTCTTTGATATCACATTAAATTTATAAATTCAATTTTGTTATTATACTGCCTATTATGTTAAATCATATTGTGTACATGTAGGGTACTTTAAGGGGACTTGAACGCTCCATATAAACCCATGTTAAATTAGGTACTTTTGTGTCCCATTATCTTAGCAAGTAATAAAGATACCAACCTGATATTTTTTATCACTTACTATGTGGTCCTATACAAAGCTACTGATCTATTTTTATGAACTTATAACTCTGTTTGGCCAAGTTATGATTTTTTTTATCTAGCGAGTTCAAAATAACCCTGAAATATAGACTATTTTTCAGTAAAATGAGGCCTAATAAGTCAATACTTGTTATAATTGTTTCTTTGTAGATCGGTAGCATCATAGATAAATACTAAACATCCTGTAAAAATTTCAGCTTGTTATCTTTAGTACTTTCAGAGAAAACGGGTCATTTGTGTGAAAAATCAAAATTTTCGGCAAAACGCGAAAAACCAAAAAAATTTAGATAAAAAGTATATTTTCACAATACTTGAGCTCTAAAACCCTCCAGGAACATAATTTTCATCATTCTCCTCTTCCTCTCCAAGAGCTCTCCTTCTTTTCTTCACTCGACTTTCCTTGGTCATCACTACTACCTAATTTCTTCTCAGAAGAACTGGGTGGCACTACAACTTTTGGAATAGTAGGCCGAGGCCTAACTGTTGAGTCCTCATCTGGTGAAACTGAAGGTAACCTTTTATAAAACCTATTACCTTTATTGGTACGTTTTTTAAAGATTCCTTTAGGTCTAGTCATTATATTATCAAAGATCACTTTGAAATAAAAGTCTATAAACACTGAGTCAACTTCCAATAATAACAAAATATTGTCAGAACAACAAAGTTGCTAGGTTACAAACAATTGACAATAACAAAACAAGCAGACATCTGTCAAAACTGCTAAGGTCGTAGAGAAACAAAACCTAAGAGTAAGTAAATAATAAATCAGTAAAATCAGCACTATAAGAAAGCTCAACACTGGATACAGCCGCCAATGGCGTTGCAGAGGCAACTTCAAAAATTTATTTGAAGCATTTAGAAATTTTTGTGAGTGATAATATTAATATCATTGTATTCCGAAAATGTCAAACTACAATAAAAAAAAAATAAAAAAATATATGTTAAAAATAATTTTTTTTTGTCCAAGTCCCCTTAACTGTTTATTATTTTCGACAGTGTTTATTAGCCTTTGATATGAACAGTCAAGCTTACAATTCTCATGATTTTATAGCCAGAAATTGCATAAATACAGGTGGATTCATTAACCTTAGAGTATTGTTGCTTAATCAGCTGGAGAGACATTCTAGCATAATATCTGTCTTTGCTTAAAACGAACTAAAACCGAATGTGTTTATTTTTAAATGTTTTGATTGTTGTTTTTCATTTGTATGTAAATGTCCATTTCAATTGCTACTGAGAACTGTTGTTATCTGATGTTCTCTGTTGGTTGAACATATTAATCAGGGCTTTTTGGGATTTGGTATGGGTACACTTCTGGACTGCGCCCGGAGCCTGGTGGACTTATTGCCGAGCCGCTAGTGGGTACTCCAGCTTGCACTACCCTGACACTGGGATCTGCTCCTAGCCGTGCCGCCTTACACCTACCACTACCGCACCGCGGATCCGCTCTTCCGAGCCACGGTCTGGACCGGACGTAGTAGGCCTTTTGTGTTGTGACTCCCAGTTGGTGAGTACAGACTTGGATTATTTCGCAGAGTGCTCTTATGGATTAGTGAGTCGGACGCGGACTGATGTCTAATTCTGGACCAGGAGCCTTTGTATTGTGGAAGGAGCCCTTAAAATTTGGTTCAACGCTACCCTCCAGACGTTAACTGCACACCTTAATGCATTATAGTGTATCTTTAGTATATTTACTTGTGTCGTCTATTATTTACATGTCTAGACCATTTATTGCATGTGTTTATTGTATTTATTTATGTATGTTGAATGTTGTTTTGAGGAAGTGGAGCGCTCCCTACCATAAATAGAGTTCATTTAGCCATTTGTAATTCTCTCTAATAAGTGGTAACATTGTATCTTCGCTATGTTTGTTGTTGATTATTTTCTGTCTAAAGCATTTACTTACTGTAAGGCTGGATTACTTGTGATAATGTCATACAATTCCTGCACATAAATAATTAGTTCAATTGCAAACATTTGAGTGTTTTGTTTCTTTTGTTCAGTCCTAGTAACTGGATTTAGATAACCTCGCATAAGTATTAGGGGTCTATATTTAACCTTATATTCAGAATATTTCAATACAACTATCTGTGTAATCCAAAGGCCTGGTTGAAAAAAAAATATAGCTTTAGTGTATGGTAGTAGGGAGCCTGATTGGTACTTTCCTTGGAGCAGGGGTACTCTTCCTTGTTGGAGCCCTGCCTGTTACCTGTCCTACAACAAGGTGGCGCCCTTTCCCTCACCGAGCAACCTTAAAGAAGAAGAAGTACTAATCGTAGGTTACCCTTTACCCTTACGGCGCGCTGTCAAGGACCACCCCCTTTCTCCACTGAGTGATACCGGACATTTGCACAATTCCCCTAGGGGAGAACGTTGCAAACTAACATAATATGTAATATGCTGTATCGATACTTCAGCTGACAATTCATTTACATTATTACAACGATCTCATAAGACAAATGTACTAGTGTATGAACGAAAAAATATATGTACCATCCTTGTAAGCCTGTGTGCAAAACATGATGTAATTATGACACTTTACTGCAATATTCGTTGTGCTCAATCGCACATTATTTTAAGTGTCTTTTGAGGTATCTAAGGAAAATATTGTATTTCCAGTAATTACAGATAAATCCTTGGTACAGAATAATTAATTTAATAAGCCTTATCGCAGTATACGTTCTATACAATCCCAATGATTTTCAAAAGTGTTCGGAGCTGCATTACGGTATGAATAATATTGTGTGCGTGCGTGCGTGCGTGCGTGCGTGCGTGCGTGCGTGCGTGCGTGTGTGTGTGTGTGTGTGTGTGTGTGTGTGTGTGTGTGTGTGTGTGTGTGTGTGTGTGTGTGTGTGTGTGTGTGTGTGTGTGTGTGTGTGTGTGTGTGTGTGTGTGTGTGTGTTACAGAATAGTATCTTAAAAAACTATTTTATATTAGTCTACTATCAAATAAATTTAGAGCTATATGGGTTTGTATTTTCTCATGTATAATCATACCACTGTTTTCATTTATCGTGACATCACTAATTAATATTACTAAGTAAGTAATAGACTAAAACTGAACTCTGTGTGAACCGTTCCGATTTGCGTTTGTTCGGGATTTGTCGGTGGTAGTCGGAACTGCTCGGTTCTCTCCCCTTCGAGCCCGCCGAATGCAGATATCAGAACATTTACAATCGTCATTCGTAGGGTTGTTCCGATACCACGAAAGTATCGATACTAGTGTTTGTATTGGTATCGGTAAAAAAAGTACTCAATACTAATCAGGTATTAGATGAAAAGTATCGATACCTGATAGTATCGAGTACAAAAAGTCAATCCACGTCTATATGATTGTAGTCATTCGTGGTAGATTTCATGTCATGGAGTTATCTCCGTACTGTTGTTTGTACACTATATCAAACAACAACCTTAGAGAATTATTAATATTAGTTTAAGGTTAAAAACGTTAATTTATCCAACTAACAGTTGGTGTAATGCATGTTATTGTGAGAAAAACATCTTAATAATTAGTGAAACTATAAACGTATAGGAGGGGCAAAACAGATTTAATATATATATATATATATATATATATATATATATATATATATATATATATATATATATATATATATATATATATATATATATATATATATATATATATATATATATATATATATGTCTTTAAAACCTCGTATTTAATAATATTAACCTATGAGTTACAAATTGTATTTAGTAATGTTAACCTATAAGTTCCAAATTATATGTATAATCATTTAAACACATTTAATTAACAAATAAATTACTTGAACCATTCATTGGCTGACAACCCTCCAAAACAAAAGCATATCTAAGTGCTTGCTTGAAAGCCTATTCCTTGTTTCATTTACTGTAACCGCCAGCTTTGGAGAATACACTTTCTCAAGGCCTAGAGGATGCAGTAACCAAAAGAAATTTTCTGGCACTGGCTTCTTTCTACAACCCCGGCAAAATATATCTCATCTCCTTCCATTGTACAAGGGGGTTTGTTAAGAGATTTCCTTGTAGCCATTTTTGGCAAACAAATTGACTAAAGCAATCTACAATACAAAATTTAAGTCGCAAGTGCGAAAGTGTTAAAACATTTTAAACAACACTGACAACAGGCAACAGTACTCATATGATTCGATACCAAGTACTGTCTTCCGATACCAAGTAAGTATCGAAACAAGAGTATCGATACCAAATGTACTTGGTATCGGAACAAAAGTATCGATACTTTAGTTGTATCGGAACAGCCTTAGTCATTCGTCTCGTCCCTCCTCTCTACTCAACTGTTAACTGTGAAGTGCATACCGAGGCGGTCGTTATCAAAAAGTGTCTGTCTGTAAGATTGAATTCACCAGGCATTTGTCTGTCTCCAGATTCCATTCAACAATGAATCTTCCAAACAACCTACAGTCATTTGGTAAGTTAATTTGGACAAAATTTAGACAACTGTTATGACCTAACTGTCTTAGGCCTAACTTGAATTTCTTTTGTTATCAGTGTTCATTGTAAAATTGGAAAAGATCATGATTGAGGCTAGCATTATTATGTATCCTCTAGATTTAATTTGTTATAGAAACTAAATGAGATCCATTGTTATGTAGGCTGCTAGTAAGTTATTTAAACTAAAATAAGTTCAATTATATAGACTTATTGTGTGTAATTTGTTATGGTTATAAGATATTGAATTTGTAGGCTTGGTAGAAATCCAATTGAAGTTAATTTGTTAGATAAGTTTCAAGGTTCAACATTCTAAAAATATTTCTTACTAGTTAATATATACAACCTTATAGATACTAAAAATTCTTTTTTTAATGGATTATATGGGAAATTTTAAGAAGCATTAAGTATTTTGTTTTAAGCAGGAAACATATTTTTCAATGTCTTTTATTGATTTAAATATGGGATAGTCAGCCAAATACAGAAATAGTTGAGCTCTATAGAACTGTGAGTCGACCATCAAAAATCATTTTAAAAACTATTATCAGAATTTTATTTTAATAAAAATAAAATTTTGTACCAATCACTAAAAAACGTTATTAACCATTTAAAAGTCGGCTTACAGGTTTACGTTTTGAAAAAAAACTTTGTTGTAAAGTAAAATCAACTATACTACCGTATATTTATTTACAAATTGTGTACCACCAATTTTTATTTTTGTACCAGTCAAATATATTCATCTAAGCTGTTTAGATGAATAAACAAACATTAGTATTTACTAGCCATTGCTATAATATTCTTAGTTCTGATCAAGCCAGGGATGAGCCGTTCTAGTTTTTAAATCAGTTGCAATCATAGTAAAGTTTGAGATAGAAAGATCATTCATGACCATAGGGGAATAAGCTATTGTAAACAACTACTTATGTTTGATAATCAAAATATAGATTTGTTGACATCAGAATTTTTTCCTGAGCACGAGGAAACACAAGATGAAGCACTATTCCGGTGACATCAAATTGAAATTGCTGCACTACCTTTCTCATCTAGTTAAAATTTATCACACAAACGTTTTGTTGTTATTTCAAATAATCATACATGAACTTTATATAATCAAATTTTATTATTAATTTTTCAACCCCTTTTTTATCAGAATATTTCGAGGAAGAAAAAATAATAATATATTTATTACTTTAACACATGACTTTTAACAACTTGTATTACAAAGTGGAGTTACTAACGATGAAGGAGTTCATTGAAGCACAGTACGGTAACAAAAACTATCCATTGCGCTATGGATAAAAGTATTGAAAATACAACAAATAGATAAAATTTCCTTTAACTATACAAGAAATGAACAAGGCCAGCCGTTCATGGTAAACACGATTTCAATTGCCTACAGTTATTCGAGATGTAGATCGTTCTCATGTAGGAATAAAAATATCGGTATTTATTTACAATACCGTGACCATGGAAAATGAACTTTTTTTTCATGGGTTGGGCATTTATAGCCTAGTATTATTATCACAGGTGCATATAAACTGGGGGGAAAGAATATTATTGTATTATATTGATGCCTTTCGGGCATTATTGCGTTAAGGAGCAGGGGCATCACGTGATCTGGGATTCGACTTTTGCAAGCTTGAGTTAATTTTTTTTCTAAAAGAGCAAGCACTGTGCAGCGGGCAGGCATCGTTGACAGGATTAATGTACTAGTCACTATCATTTCAGTAACTTATCACTCACCTTAATGTTCATTGTAGTACTTTCCACACCGAAAACTGACGTCCCCAAATTCGTTTACAACGAGTTCGTTGCCACACTTCCTATTACCACAAGGCCTAGTCCGGTTATAAGCCCCGTGGTTTACATAAAATTGCAAAACTCCATACTCGTCTTTACGAATTGCTTCCACGTAAGATAAAGAACATCCAACACAAAGGTGTGCCATTACCACTACTGAACTAGGAGGTTAAGAATAGACACGGAGGAACAAAATAGTTCAAAATGGCGTCCCTTCTTTATTTGAGAGAGCCGCGGAGTTATACGAAACTGTCCAATAAGAAGGTTAAGAATAGATACGGAGGAACAAAATAGTTCAAAATGGCGTCCCTTCTTTAATTTAGAGAGTCGCGGAGTAATACCAAACTGTCAAATATGGATAGTGTTGCCAGAGGTACTGTCAAAAACAGAGTTTTCAGAGAATTTCAAAAAATCGTAACTCCTTTGATTTTCGTTGCCGACGAATTTTTTCTTCACTATTGTTTTCAGGGAAAATTGTAGTTTTCAGGGGGAAAAAATGAACATACCTTTCCATGGTCACGGTATTGTAAATTGATACCAAAATATCTACCATGTTGTAAGATGAATATAAAAACAGAAAAAGTTATCCAAGCATAAATAAACAATATTAACCTGTGATGCAGCCAAACAAATACAAGTGTCTCAATGGAATGTCCTGGTATTGTACATGATGAGGAGAATCTGTGGAAGAAATCCTATAAAAAACATTAATTCTCATTAAAAAGGTGAGTTTTGTATATTGGGAGGTTAAGGTTATGGAATTTCATCCAGGCTAATAAATCCTTCTCAGCCACTAAAGATATCCACAAGAAACATATTTTAACTTTACTCACTCAAGAGAAAGAGTTGAAAAAGTATTTGGACAGGTCAAAAAAAGGTCTCCAATACTTGCAAACTGTGTCCATGTATCATTAGATAACGTTCCAGATATCATGGTGTGTTGATCAGTGCTTCATTCGTGGCGAATCACCTTAACGATCAGTTTGAGGAGGACGAAAATGAGGAGTAAATAAAAAACAATAGAAATGTAGATGAACAACACGAAATTGCTGCTCTATGTGAATGAGGACAAATAAAATATAATGAGACGTTACAATATGTAATTGCAATCAGAAATAATTGGTGTTCAGTGTCCTATTGAAAAGTTAACGTAATGTTATCAGCAAGATAAATACATGTTGTCAATCTTGACAAATCTTATATAGTCTCTAAAAAACAAAATTATAAACACAAAAATCTTACACACAGGCAAATATGCCCATAAGTATAAAAACGTATACCATGTTCTCATGATCATCTTCTGGAGATATGACAAAGATTAATTTTAACTTTGTATTTGCAGACAAACAAGTCACAAAAATGCTGTGTTTCTTGAACATAACAGGGAATGTGAGAGATGAGGATACGGCAGAGGCTGTCTGTTGTTGTGACTTGATCGCATTAGCGTAATCTCAGTATTTACTGGGGTTAGAATATGCTAGCTTTTGTTTAATGGCGGCCTTAGTTTAAGCTACCTAGTATTAGCTTATTCTTGTTCACCTTGTCTAGAATGTTCTAAAACTACTTAGTTTGTGCTAAGTAGACTATTTTAATTTTATTCACCTTGCCTAAAGAATGTTCTAGTTCATTTTGATTGTTACCAACAAATGTGTTATTGTCCACAAAGAGAATTGTAGTAGCATTTGGCCTCTGGGAGATTATTTATATAGACGAGGAAAGAGAATCAGCCCCAATACTAATCCCTGAAGTAAACCAAGTTCAATAGTCTCCCTTTGGTTTCTTCCTACCTTTTTTTAACAAATCATATGGTTTTCAAGTAGCCTTTTAGAAGTTTTGAGAAGTATACATTAACATACCAACAATATGAGTGAACACAACAACTACCATAATTTCTAATTGGTTTAGATCAAAATACCTATGCCAGTAGCACTACTATAATTAATTAATTGTAATGATAGGATTATTTATTAATTTACGGCATGCTTCTCTACAGTTAATCGAGGCAACAGTCGACAAGGCAAGCATCTCCGCTACAATCGTAGAAGAAAACTGCGTTTGTCACAAGTGAAAGGAGTTATGTTGCCAGCGTTGGTACGACTCGGACGACTTGGACTCAGCCGCAAGTACAGTCTAAACAATGTCATCAACAGGGAGAGCCATAAACTTATTCAGGCCAGTTACTTATAGAAATTAAAGAGTAATATTCTTTGATACCAGTTTAAATCACACTTCAAGATGCAACCTAGCAAAGCAAATTGACATACTTACTTAAAATCTGTGGTGCATCTTAAATTAATTTTTCAATCAGTGTTTAATCATTTCACCTGGATCCTTCAAGTTGTAAGATTATCATTTGAATATTAAAGCAATTTAGGTAATAAATGCATTATTTTATTTCAAAAATAGATAATTAAATTATATTATAATTTATATTTTTTAGATCATCTTTAATGTCGTAAATCATACTTAATAAGCGTAATAAACTGTTACTTGACTGAAATATTGATTTGAATTGAAGTAATATAAAAGAAACCGGATTTTTCTGGAAATTTGACTGTGTTTAGTGATATAAAAATTCAGTAACAACAAAAATCAGTGAATTAATATGTAATTTGTTTCAGTTCACTAAGATCTAATACTATACTGTATATATTGTAGACAAATACTCTGTAAAATTTGAATTTATATGCCTGTGATCTGGAAGGCTAGATGATTTTGTATGTCCTAAATTCATCTCACATGTATTACCAAAAATGTGAAATATCAAACATTTTAGCAATGTTTTAATGACAGTTGAAATTAAGTTAAGGAAACCTTTTTACACAGGTTGGCCACCCGACCAGGAAAATGGGAATAAGCCGGGAATTTTCTGAGAACCAGGAAAATTTCAATAATAAGTTTTTAGTCTCCAAAAAATTATAAAATCAAGACATAATTTGACAGCTTCTTGAATTAAGAACTGATTAATCACAAAACATTGTATTATACGCGACGTTACTGAGGGTGAATGTGTTACAATTCTAATAAAATAAAACTAGCAGTTGCCCGCGGCTTCGCACGCAATTTCCCGTTGAAAACAGTACACTATATTCACTTATTCTTTTTCTATCACATTCTAAACATTGCTGAGATAATTGATAGCCTCTTGGGCGCATTATGAAGGTATGTACCATATTCCTGCCTCTATCTTTCGTGGTTTTTGCTAGGTGTTGATAAGTTATTCAGAACAATTAATGTATATGGATGAATCTCGGTAAACTAATTAGGTTATAAAGAATCAAATTCGGTCTGTTAAAATTAATTTTCTGTCTAAGATATTTCCAGTATTATTTAGGAGTGTGCCTTCAAGAAAATGTATCAAAGAAACCCAATTTCGATCATAAAGTGTCTTCTTTCGGCTCTTTTCATTTACCTTCCATGTAACCAAATTCGATTACCTTATGTGCAAACATTCACGGATTTTTACAATGAGGTTGTTTTCATAATAGCGTTTAATAGTATTTTCATTGCATTAGATAGTTTATTGATCATTGGTGCAATCTGAATTTAAAATTAGGCAATGACGTCTTCTATGCAACCTGCATTACACTATTGATCAAGCACTTTACAATAAAAATTTTCTAAATTTTAAATGTAAACAAATGTTTCTGCCTCTTTGATGAACTTCAGCTGAAAGTATTAACAGCTGTTAAGTATCAGTTCGCTTTGTATTATGTGTCGTAGCGCAGTCTGTCGGATCCAATATAAAACACTCTAACATCAACAACGATTTATAATTAAAAAATTAATTAAATAAACTATTTAAATTGGACCAAATTTACTCTAGTATGTATGCCTATGTTACTTCCAGGAACGTGTAGAATCACTGTACAAAATTTCACGATGTTTCGTGCATTGGTTCCAGAGTTATAACGGAACATACAAACAAACATTCGCATTTATATATATAGATTTTTATGACTGTTTTTGATTTAACAGTTAGAGGTACAGAAAACTTCTACTTTACTTTTTTTCTAGATCACTTAATATTCTAAGAGGTATTAAGAACATGTTTGAGCTGTAACCCATTGTTCGGCCACTATTAGGCTAAATACAATTTTTAACATGAAATACATTTTTATAACTGTTTTTGATTTAACAGTTAGAGGTACAGAAAACTTCTACTTTACTTTTTTTCTAGATCACTTAATATTCTAAGAGGTATTAAGAACATGTTTGAGCTGTAACCCATTGTTCGGCCCACTATTAGGCTAAATACAATTTTTAACATGAAATACATTTTTATAACTGTTTTTGATTTAACAGTTAGAGGTACAGAAAACTTCTACTTTACTTTTTTTCTAGATCACTTAATATTCTAAGAGGTATTAAGAACATGTTTGAGCTGTAACCCATTGTTCGGCCACTATTAGGCTAAATACAATTTTTAACATGAAATACATTTTTATAACTGTTTTTGATTTAACAGTTAGAGGTACAGAAAACTTCTACTTTACTTTTTTTCTAGATCACTTAATATTCTAAGAGGTATTAAGAACATGTTTGAGCTGTAACCCATTGTTCGGCCACTATTAGGCTAAATACAATTTTTAACATGAAATACATTTTTATAACTGTTTTTTGATTTAACAGTTAGAGGTACAGAAAACTTCTACTTTACTTTTTTTCTAGATCACTTAATATTCTAAGAGGTATTAAGAACATGTTTGAGCTGTAACCCATTGTTCGGCCACTATTAGGCTAAATACAATTTTTAACATGAAATACATTTTTATAACTGTTTTTGATTTAACAGTTAGAGGTACAGAAAACTTCTACTTTACTTTTTTTCTAGATCACTTAATATTCTAAGAGGTATTAAGAACATGTTTGAGCTGTAACCCATTGTTCGGCCACTATTAGGCTAAATACAATTTTTAACATGAAATACATTTTTATAACTGTTTTTGATTTAACAGTTAGAGGTACAGAAAACTTCTACTTTACTTTTTTTCTAGATCACTTAATATTCTAAGAGGTATTAAGAACATGTTTGAGCTGTAACCCATTGTTCGGCCACTATTAGGCTAAATACAATTTTTAACATGAAATACATTTTTATAACTGTTTTTGATTTAACAGTTAGAGGTACAGAAAACTTCTACTTTACTTTTTTTCTAGATCACTTAATATTCTAAGAGGTATTAAGAACATGTTTGAGCTGTAACCCATTGTTCGGCCACTATTAGGCTAAATACAATTTTTAACATGAAATACATTTTTATAACTGTTTTTGATTTAACAGTTAGAGGTACAGAAAACTTCTACTTTACTTTTTTTCTAGATCACTTAATATATTCTAAGAGGTATTAAGAACATGTTTGAGCTTTATCGGTAATCACTAAATTTCTAAGCATGTTTGAGCTGTAACCCATACCATGAAATACATTTTTATGACTGTTTTTGATTTAACAGTTAGAGTACAGAAAACTACTTTACTTTTTTTCTAGATCACTTAATATGCTAAGAGGTATTAAGAACATGTTTGAGCTGTAACCCATTGTTCGGCCACTATTAGGCTAAATTGACTGTTTTTGATTTAACAGTTAGAGGTACAGAAAACTTCTACTTACTTTTTTTCTAGATCACTTAATATTCTAAGAGGTATTAAGAACATGTTTGAGCTGTTAAACTATTAGGCTAAATACAATTTTTAACATGAAATACATTTTTATGACTGTTTTTGATTTAACAGTTAGAGGTACAGAAAACTTCTACTTTACTTTTTTTCTAGATCACTTAATATTCAAGAGGTATAAGAACATGTTTTTGAGCTGTAACCCATTGTTCGGCCACTATTAGGCTAAATACAATTTTTAACATGAAATACATTTTTATAACTGTTTTTGATTTAACAGTTAGAGTACAGAAAACTTCTACTTTACTTTTTTTCTAGATCACTTAATATTCTAAGAGGTATTAAGAACATGTGAGCTGTAACCCATTGTTCGGCCCACTATTAGGCTAAATACAATTTTTAAACCATGAAATACATTTTTATAACTGTTTTTGATTTAACAGTTAGAGTACAGAAAACTTCTACTTTACTTTTTTTCTAGATCACTTAATATTCAAGAGGTATTAAGAACATGTTTGACTGTAACCCATTGTTCGACCACTATTAGGCTAAATACAATTTTTAACATGAAATACATTTTTATGACTGTTTTTGATTTAACAGTTAGAGGTACAGAAAACTTCTACTTTACTTTTTTTTTCTAGATCACTTAATATTCTAAGAGGTATTAAGAACATGTTTGAGCTGTAACCCATTGTTCGGCCACTATTAGCTAAATACAATTTTTAACATGAAATACATTTTTATGACTGTTTTTTGATTTAACAGTTAGAGGTACAGAAAACTTTCTACTTTACTTTTTTTCTAGATCACTTAATATTCTAAGAGGTATTAAGAACATGTTTGAGCTGTAACCCATTGTTCGGCCACTATTAGGCTAAATACAATTTTTAACATGAAATACATTTTTATAACTGTTTTTGATTTAACAGTTAGAGGTACAGAAAACTTCTACTTTACTTTTTTTCTAGATCACTTAATATTCTAAGAGGTATTAAGAAAACATGTTTGAGCTGTAACCCATTGTTCGGCCCACTATTAGGCTAAATACAATTTTTAACATGAAATACATTTTTATGACTGTTTTTGATTTAACAGTTAGAGGTACAGAAAACTTCTACTTTACTTTTTTTCTAGATCACTTAATATTCTAAGAGGTATTAAGAACATGTTTGAGCTGTAACCCATTGTTCGGCCCACTATTAGGCTAAATACAATTTTTAACATGAAATACATTTTTATAACTGTTTTTGATTTAACAGTTAGAGGTACAGAAAACTTCTACTTTACTTTTTTTCTAGATCACTTAATATTCTAAGAGGTATTAAGAACATGTTTGAGCTGTAACCCATTATGTTCGGGCCACTATTAGGCTAAATACAATTTTTAACATGAAATACAATTTTTATGACTGTTTTTGATTTAACAGTTAGAGGTACAGAAAACTTCTACTTTACTTTTTTTCTAGATCACTTAATATTCTAAGAGGTATTAAGAACATGTTTGAGCTGTAACCCATTGTTCGGCCACTATTAGGCTAAATACAATTTTTAACATGAAATACATTTTTATGACTGTTTTTGATTTAACAGTTAGAGGTACAGAAAACTTCTACTTTACTTTTTTTCTAGATCACTTAATATTCTAAGAGGTATTAAGAACATGTTTGAGCTGTAACCCATTGTTCGACCACTATTAGGCTAAATACAATTTTTAACATGAAATACATTGTTAAAATAACTGTCCAAAAGAGATAGGACAAAAAGTCACTGGACCTTTTTGTTTTTCACTTCATTCTCCACTAGCAATTATTTTAGGATTTGAGCCTGGTCTTACAGTTTGGCTGCTATCGAGCTTCGGAAAAAGTCCAAAAAAGGTAAAAAATGGGCCTGTCCCATTAAAACTTCTAATTTTGAGTGCCCAGTTTTTAGCCCTTCTAGAAGTAGTTTAGAATTTCTAAGTTGAGTGAATAATAATGTATAATACAACCAAAAGTGTAACTCACATATAGATTGCAAAAATTTTATTTGGGTCTGGTTGCAGAAGTCCCTAAATGTCTATAATTCCTGTAGAGTAATCAAAACATGTTTGATCATATCGATTCTCAAAGAGAGTTATTGGCTGAGTGTTAGCGAAGCCCATCTTTGAGGGGCTGTCTGTCTGTCCTCACGATATCCGAAAAACAAACTGACTTTTAGACGTGAAATTTCGCATAGAATTCATTTTAATACAAGGAACATTAATGATGGTGCATGTCATTCCACGGGATTTAGCTAAGTATTTTAGACATTTTGCTAAGAAAGATTTTACATTGATCTTATGGGTAATCATGATGAAAATGTGAAAATCATAGAATAAACAAATGCGTAATCAGACTGAGCTCATTCTTATGACATTGTGCACGTGATATTTGGTATATTGGTTGGCAAGACTCGTTACATTCCCACGGATTCTTCGATACTCCATTGTAGCCCATCTGACTGAGCATTGGCGGAGCGAATCATTCGAGGAGCTAGAAAATTGAATTCCTGTCTGTCTATGTTGGTGCATGTCACTTCTTGGGAATTGGCTGAGCATTAGTGAACATTTTTACATTAGCCTTATAAGTAACCATGATGGCAACGAGAAATTATAGGATAAACAAATTAATACTTTTGTAAAAAGACAAAACAATCGTATGAGATATTAACATATGACGTATTAACACATGTATAACTGCCTCAACATATACATACTCTTTTGGAGACTTGGTGTTTAGACTGATTGATATGACAATGATATGAAACCCAACTTGATGAACTGAACAAAAATGTGAATGTACCACGTGGCAAGATATCTCGAGAAGATTTCATCTGTAGACTTTAAATCATTTCTACATAACCAAGAATGTGGTGCATGTCCAACCAGGGAATTTGGCTGAGCATCATTGAAGCCGCATTCAGCAGACTGATACAGTTTTCTCTTATCTGTTGAGGGAATGTAAAAATGTGTTATCTGTCTGTCTATGTGCAGGGCTTATTAAGAATAAAATGAACTATTTTAATAGGATTTCAATATGGCGGTCTGTTTAAATGTAAAAAAGAAATGGTTTTATCTCATTTTATATTTATTGTAGGGAAAAACAAACAACTGTTTTAGAATTCTCAGTTCATTAAAAATGTTTGATACATGTTTTTTTATGTCATACAGTTTTTTCAGGTACAAACTTTTAAATAATATGTATCATCATTACAGTATTAATGGGGAACACATGATTGCCATAATTTCAATCCAATTCAAAACGAACTAACATATTTCTTGGATAATATCTTGAGTTTGTCTCAACCAATAGAAAGTTTCAAAATTGTAGCCATTTGCAATTGTGCAAAATTTCGATCTCAGATATTTCACAAAATAAGTCAGACAAGATACAAAATTTAAAGCTATTTAAACTATTTTTATTCTTACTAATTTTTTTATAAGTCTTAAGAGATCAAGATTGGAACTCTTCAAAAGTAGTCAAGAAAATTGAATCGTTATAAAATATGAGAAACAGCTCACATATGAAATTGACCTTTGTTCCAACGAAGCCAGAAGGGATACTTGACATTGTTTCAAAAATTGTATAATGACTGTTATGATAACATTTTGCTATATTTTGGATTAATTTGGTTAAATAATCCATCCCTATTCCTTCATCTTGAAACAAACAAAGAATAAGATAAGCATATAATTGCTATATTTTGGATTAATTTGGTTAAATAATCCATCCCTATTCCTTTATCATCTTGAAACAAACAAAGAATAAGATAAGCACATAATTGCCATATTTTGGATTAATTTGGAAATAAACCATCTCTATTCCTTCATCTTGAAGCAAACAAAGAATAAGATAAGCACATAATTGCTATATTTTGGATTAATTTGGTGAAATAATCCATCCCTATTCCTTCATCTTGAAACAAACAAAGAATAAGATAAGCATATAATTGTTTCCTTCAAATTTTTCATTGAATATGGTTGATGGAAGATTTGAAATGATAACAGGACACACACACACACACACTGCTGCAAGCCCCACGTTGCTGCGTCAATTTGCTGCGAGCCCCACGTTGCTGCGTCAATTTGCTGAAGATCTGCCCCGGGTTGGCTGCGGTAATTTGCTGCGTATCGGTTTTTTAGTGTTGTTGACGCCCCATGTAGTTGTGCGCCATTTTGTTACGAGTCCCACGTTGCTGTACCATTTTGCTCCGGATGGTGTTGGTCTCCATCTTGCTCAAAATCTGCCCAAAGCTAGCTGCGTCCCCTTGGTACTGCTTGAAACTCTGCCACCTTCCAGATAAACAGTTTGCTGTCCCAATCCTTTCCCAATCACTATTCAAAATGTGCTCCCTCTCACCGGCTATGCAAATCACCTCGTGCCGGCCAACTCACACTATTCCAAGTTAATACCAAATTACTATCAAATTTGAATGTCTGTGGTGTTGTCACCAACAACAAGTCTATATCTATCTCAGGTTTTTAAATAGGTTGAGTAGTGGTTAAAAAATTTAATATCACTCCATTAAAGTTCCTATCACACTTCTTTATAAATGGGATATTCAAATAAAAGTCAAACCAAATGACCTTGACGTTAATTTATTCCATTTTACACTGTCCATACATATATAATTCCACTCACCTTGCTTTGATAACTTAAGAATCTAACATAATATCCCATCCTTCATAAAAATTTCAATACACCATAATACCGTTTCCTATTAATTTCATCACTACTATCCCAGGAGAATGCACACAACCTCCTTGCTTCAAGTCTGGAAAGAGAAGAAGGAATCTCCGTATAAAACTACACATACCGATTCAAAACAATACTCATCCCCTCTCCCGTTCAAATCAGCATCTTTACGATTAAATATAATTTGATTCTTTTCTTATAATTGTCGAAATTTATCACGTTCACTATAATTAATCAATTTAAGTCTTTCTATTTTCTTTTTATTATTTTTTCAAAGCTTTTTATTTAAATTTTTAGCAACATGTGCTTTATGACGTCATCAATATACAAGTCATTTATCCTACAATTGGCTTTTCTGCGTAATTCTATTTAGTACTTTTGTAAAACACAAATTTTGGTTATGTTTACTTCATTTTAAGTAATTAAATCTTTTCCCGTATAAAGTTTAATATATTTCTTCGTTATTAATTAAATGAATCTCAATTCCGATAACATGTGATTCACTGACGTCACAGTCTGCCGATTCACTGACGTCACAGTCTGCCAATTCCCCGCGAATATTCAAATGTCGTAATTTGACCTGTTACAACACACATACTTTCAACTAGACACTAATTTCTAATTTATACTTTTTAGAATTCATGCTATTTTTTGGGAAAAAGGAAATAAAACTATTATGTCAACACATAAAATAGTGTTCATCATGCAACACCAGTATGTTATGAATATATTAACTTTATTATTAGTCACTATAATAGATTATAACTTTAATATTGTCTATAAACACAACAGTGAATTGATTTATTATGTGGCTTTGTAAAAACATGTAAAATTATCTTCCTATGACCAAACTTAATAGCATACTTTTAATGATACCTTCAGTATCATCACAAGATAGACAATCTTTAAAACGCTCTTTTTCATTTGGTGTTTATTGAACAAATTTGTGACCAATGTCTTTAAGATTATTAGAAAATAATTATACATTGTGTTCAACATATAAACAAAGGCACTCAGATAGAGGTTGAGGAGGAATGGAATGACAGATAAGCAGCTGTTGGGTTAAAGATAGCTTTCCCAATACACAGAGTTGGAGGGTACTGCGGTAATGGCATCCACTGCAGGAACCAGGAACAGTGATGCTCCTGCAACCTTAGTGGTCTAAGAGTACTGACATATAGACATCATTAATTGTGTTTTTACACGACTTGAATAACATTGTACGTGTTGTACAGTTAAATAAGTGTTTGTAACTTATGTTATTGGTACTACTCATAAAAGGTTTGTTTAAAAATTATTAACTTATTTTTTATGTTAATTCTGTTCCTATTGCTCTAAAAACCTTTTGCCCTTTTTATTGCAGAGTACTTGGAAACTCATTAGAGAGAAAAGTGAAAATATTTTGGAAGAAGCATCAGTAATTGACCGGGCTCTTGTTATAGAAAAGATAAGGAGGTCTTTTCCTGGGGTAAGTTCTTCATATACATAATAATGAATTCATAAAGTATATCTCGTAATTTATTATTATTGTTAGTTTCTAAATTAATAACTTAAGTGTTTGTATGAAAATAGTTTATTTCAAACTCATTATTATGGTAAGAAATTATAAATGTATCTGTTAAAAGAAGACATGGTGCTTTTGTTCGTAGTAAGATAAAGGGTATCGGCGGTAAGTAAATTGGTCGCTTTCAAATATCATAATACAGCAGTGATGTAAATAAGGGAAGGGGGAAATCAGAGAATCAATGCTCCCAAAGCAAATAAAAATATTGAAACCTAATTACATCAGCATTTGTATATATAAATACATTGTATCGTTAATAGACTCTAGAGTAATATACAAAGGTTGACTTTATAGGATGGTTATAGAAGAGAAGGGTTCATGTAATGATGCCAACTCACCGACGTTGTTCTAGCTTCATGCCTGGCTTTATCCAAGGGGGAGGGGGACACTTCTAACTCGTTCTGGGTCTCTAGGCTGTAGTGGGGTCCATGGAAGTACGGGCAACTTGCATCTCCCTCTAGTCACTATCAACAGCCATTTTTATCGAGATAGGACACTAGTTTGGAGGGAATCCATCTGTCTATGACGCACAAGATAAAGTTCATGTGACACCAGGCCCGTTTTCCCAAATAGGCACGTGCCTAGGGTGCTAGGCAATTGGCATTTTTGGGGGGGGGGGGGCGCAAAAAATGGAAAAAAAACACATTGCCGTGGTTGTATCTGCACGCATAATTATCAAACGGACTTTTTCTAGGCTGTCTTGAGCTGATAAGTGAATTTGATCTATTTCTCGTGAAACACATAGCAACACATGGTAACAAAGGCAAAGGTAGTGTATTATACCTTTCGTTTGACATTTGCAGTGAATTTATTGATATTATGAACAAAGAAGTACTGAATCAAATCTTAAATGAAATCAAACAAGCTCGCTATCTCTCTTTAATCATAGACTCCACACCTGACGAGTCGCACACAGACCAATTGGCTGTAGTACTTCGGCATGTTTCATTGCTAAATGCTTGCGCCAACGAACGCCTGATACAACTCTTACCAAGTGTATGCTACAAATCTGGAAGTTTGGAATAAGCAACCCTCTGTTTACTTGAGAAACTTGAGCTGGATGTCGATAACTGTCGTGGACAAACTTACGACAATGCACCAAACATGTCAGGTATATATTCAAGTCTTCAGGCAAGGAATAACAGCAAAAATGATCTTGCTGACTATTCACAGACTATTGCAGCTCATTCACTAAACCTTGCTGGGTGTTTTGCTGCCGATAAGGCGTGTCCAGATAACACACAATATTTTTAACACTCGTACAAGGGCTATATGCTTTTTTTTCTCGGCATCCACTTACAGGTGGAACATCTTAAAAAGTCACATTGAAAAGAGTTACGAAGGAAAATCAAAGAAAGATTAGAGAAAGCTAATGGTAAAACCTCTGAGTGACACAAGATGGTCTGGTAAAGCAGACGCTCTTCGAGCTTTAACAATAAGTCGACATGAATTAATAGATGCTCTTGAAGAGCTAAATAAAGCCGTTACTCAGACACTATAAAGAGAATGCCGCTGAGTTTCTAAAAACACTTGGAAATTTCCAGACCACATTATTAACTATGATCTGGGACGAAATTCTCGAGACAGTTGATAAAACAAGTAACAAGTTTGACTCTTCAAAATCAAGATTTAGACATATTTGGTTCTTTAAAGGAACTTGAAACACTATCCTCATTTTTGAGGGAAAAGAGAGATTTATTTGATGATGTCGAGTCTAAAGCATTGAAACTTGCAGAAAAAGAAGAAGCTGTATATGACAAAGTAAGAAAAAGAAAGCTATAGCCCGATGAAAAGAAGGACAAAAGCATGGAAGAAACATCTCCTCGAGAAAGATTTCGCACTGGGGTGTTTATTGCCATTGTTGGACAACATAGATTTGCAGCTCAACAAAAGAAGGGAGGTCAATAAAATCTCGATACAAGATTTAAGATCTTACAAAATCTAGAAGAGAAAAATTCCAAAGAGGTGGCTTGTGAAGCTAAACTGTTAGGAGAAGGATACAAGAACAATATTGATGGACAAGACTTTGCCCAGGAATGTAACCATTTCAAACAATGCATGGTCTTGGAGAACCTTTCTAAGATCAAAGATATGTACGCCTACATAAAATCAAACGGATTGGAGAACACGTTCCCCAATTTGGAGGTCGCTCTCAGGATATTTCTAACCTTACCTGTGACGAACTGCACAGCTGAACGTAGCTTTTCAGCTTTGAAAAGAGTGAAGTCAGAAATTAGATCATCAATGATTGATGAAAAGATTAATGGCTTATTGTTGCTGTGCACCCAAAGCGACATTACTTTAAAATTAGACTAACAAACATTATTGACGACTTTGCAATACGGAAAACAAGAAAAAAACTATTGCATGAATCTCTAGTCAGTCTAGTGGTAAGCCAACAAACCAAAAATCATCCAAAGAAGATGTGATTAAACAAATGCTATAAATAATGTAAATACTTCAAATTTAAAGAAGGGAGAATGGGTGTAACAGGTATGTTACACACATTCCCACCAGAGGCCAGTAGAAACCTCACGGCTACCGGTTGCCAGTCCGGGACACGGCGGGTCCATAAGTGGTGGATTGAGAAAGTAAACGGTTAAGTTTACTAAATATGCTTGACATTAGTATCTAACTAAATCTAACACAATATAATTTTAACGATAGTAAACTATTATGAATTATATAAAATTCAGAAAAGGAGTACAATGGCAGGTCAGTCAGGTATCTTTTAAGTTTATTTTAAAATAATTTATCATTTTCTATTAATTTTATATTGCTTGGCAGTAAATTAAAAAATTTAGCTCCTATGTATATTGGTTTTTTACAGAAAAAATGTGTTATGTTGAGCTACTGCCATATTATTTCTATTTCTCGTATTAAAACTATGGTTCTCATCACTTTTGCCTAAGCTATGAGCACAATTCATCACTGGCATTATAGTTTCACATATACGAGGTACATTGTAAACAATCATGATACTCAGTTGAGGAAAGTGATCCTTCACAGTTTTATTCCATTTAAGTTTTAAAATAACACAAATTACTTTTTTTGGATCACTAAAATTGAATCTACATTTTTTATTGATGTGGATCTATATATTGAGATACCAAATATAATATGTGAATAGATATGTGAAAAATAAATCATTTTTAGAGTTTCTTGTGAGCATAATTTTGACATTCTGCGAAGAGCATATAAACCATACTTAATTTTTGATACTATTTTTTCTGAATGTTTATTCCATGTCAGCGAACTGTCTAACGTTAAACCAAAAAACTGTACTTCTTCTTCCTTAACTATAACCACTTCATGTATTTCTATATTAGGATTAATTTTATTTCTGCATTGATTAGTATAAAATGCCATATCGCTTGTTTTTGTTGGATTTAAAATTAAATTGTTTTCTTTGAAAAACTTATTTATTTTTTGTATGCTGAGAAAAGCAAACTCCCTTATTTCCTTTTTAGATGAAGCACTAATTCTTAGAGTGGCATTATCAGCGTATAAGCATAATTTATCTAGCTCTTGAATACCTTTTAGGTAGTAGAGGAATATAAGCGGCCCCAAAATGGATCCTTCAGGAACCCTATAAGAAGTTTGTTTTAAAGTAGAATTATATATACTAGTTAATTTATTATTGTTGTTGTTCAGATTATGTATTTCCACAAACTGCTGTCTGTTTTGTATATGTGACTTTAGCCTGTTGTACTCCTTCCCATGGATACCAAACTGTGACACTTATTTAGCAACGTAGTATGACTAACACTGTCAAATGCTTTATGGAGGTCCATAAATACTCCTATTACCTTTTCCCCTCTATCCACAGAATCAATCACTGACTCAATGAAATCAGTGGCAGCTGTAACTACAGATTTACTTTTTCTAAACGCATGCTGTAGTATGCTATCAAGTAAATTGTTTCTTTCTAAATAGTCAACCAGCTGGTTAGACATTGCACGTTCATATATTTTGGATATAACTGGGAGCAATGCAAGTGGCCGATAATTTGCTGCATCGCTCGCCTTTTTTAAATAAAGGTTTTACTTTTGTAATTTTTAGTTTTTCAGGGAATAGTCCACAGAGGAAAGATGAATTAAACATAAGAAGCAGTGGGTCAGTTAGAAATTCCATAGCATATTTTAATATTGGCACTGGTATGTCATCATATCCAGTGCTATAACTACTTTTCAGACTGCTGATGATTTAAATAATATCATCTCTATCAATTAGTCGACATTGAAAATTAATATCTAAATCTTGAAAAGCATTAAAAACTAAGGTTTTTTAAGATATGTTAAATTTTGATTTTTCCTTAATTGCATTAATATAGTAAGTATTAAAAATTTCACTAACTTTACTAGGATCTGATGCTATGTTATTATTGGGCCTGATGTATATATTTTGTGTATTTGGTTTAGAAATACCTGTTTTATAGTTAGTAATTTTCCAAGTGTCTCTTTGACAATTTTGAGATCTTTTAATTTTATTAGTATAGTAGTTTTGTTTTTATTGAATAATTTTATTTTTAAAAGGGTTATATTTAAGTTTTACATTGTCAAGTCTCTTTGCGATTTTGTTCTTCGGGCAGCATTACTTTCAGTAATTAGTTTCTTTTTTTCTAGTTTTAGATCTTCGCTAAACCAAGGTTTTTTTTATCTAAGTAATTTCTGAACTGTACTTAAATACAGTTGAATAAGTATTGAAGTAATATAAAAAGATATGGATAAAGGTGTCAAAATTTAAATGATCTGGAGCTTTATAAAGCTGTGCCCATGTTTCTAAACTCAGTTGTGACAGGTCAAATTACGACATTTAAATATTCGCAGGGAATTAGCAGACTGTGACGTAAGTAAATCACATGTTATCGGAATTGAGATTTATTTAATTAATAATGGAGAAATATGTTAAACTTTATACGGGAACAAATTCAAATAATTAAAATGAGTTAAACACAACCAAAATTCGTTTTTACAAAAGTACCAAATAAAATTACGCAAAAAAGCCAATTGTGGGATAAAATGACTTGCGTATTGATGACATCAGAAAGCACATGTTGCAAACATTTAAATAAAAAGCGATAGAAAAATAATAAAAGAAAATAGAAAGACTTAAATTGATCAATTATAGTGAACGTGATAAAATTCGATAATTATGAGAAAAGAATTAAATTATGTTCAATCGTGAAGACGCTGATCTGAACGGGAGAGGGGAAGAGCATTGTTTGAGCCGATACGCGGGGTTTTAGCCAGAGAATCTTTTTTCTGTCTTGAAAGCTGAAGCAGGGAGGACGTGTACTCGTGTAGATCCACCTGGTAGTGATGCAATACGGAATTGTGCAATAGTGCATTAAAAGTTATAACCAGGCGATGGGATATTGTTTTAGTGAATAAATTAACAACAAAGCAAAGTGAATACAATTAGTTGTTTTTATCACATTAAAATAAATTGACATCAAAGTGATTTGCTTTGTTTTAATATCATTGACTATGCCCATCTGTGAAGAGGTGTGGTAAGTAAAAAGAATAAGCTTTAGCTCAAGGAACGTTGCATTTCAAAATTTATTAAAATCAAAGTGATTGATGAGAACCCAGTGAACATTTGTGAACTTTATCCTGATATAAATAACCATATTTATCAGAGCCTTCAATACAGTGATATTCAATTTGAACTATCATTGAACCTACTTAAACCTGAGATAAATATAGACCTAGTGCTAGTGACATATAACATGTACTTTCACTAACACTCAGTATACTTCCAACAACACTACAGACAATTACCACAGCATAAGATACATCGACGACGTAGGAATTGGAAGTTTGATCATTATTTAAACATCGATTTGGAGCAATATGACACAGCCAACATGGGACCACAACACATGTTA
This sequence comes from Homalodisca vitripennis, assembly GCF_021130785.1. Classification (NCBI taxonomy): domain Eukaryota; kingdom Metazoa; phylum Arthropoda; class Insecta; order Hemiptera; family Cicadellidae; genus Homalodisca; species Homalodisca vitripennis. The sequence continues at coordinate 39,319,568 of NC_060211.1, read as the reverse complement.
AAAAACTGACTGTATGCACAATGCTGAATTAAAATCTCTCATATTTTCGTCAGAAAATACCCTGGAATACTTGAATGAATTTTGTTGTCACATTGAGTTAGATACATAATCAAGTATTGTAACTAACTGGCTATCATGCTCTGACAACATTGCATTCACACACTCATTTGAATCTGTGATTGAGATTTGTTTTAATATTTTCTATTACTGACTGAGTAGTGCTAGTTGACCTAGTGGGCAAGTATATTAATATTTCATATTGTATTGTTTTAATAGGTGCTTTAGATTTTTCACACAAGTATTATTTGTCAAGGTGTTGATTATATCTCCACATACCACTATATAACTGTACCTATTGGTTAGAATGCTAAAAACCGAATTCAAATTTTCCAGGAATATATGTATTTACATTGAAAATGGAGCCTGTAGATACCACCTAATAATATGTTTAAATTACCCCAATAAACCTCAACCAAACATAGCTCAAAAATTTGATCACATAATAAATTTGTTATTGCAGATAACATTATTTCTTTAATTGTAATGGTGTTTTTTGCCAAAATAATTACACCCCCACCATTAATACTGCATCTAGCATAGTAAGAGTGAGTGCTATAATTTACAATATTAAGCCTGGTAATTTCATCTTTTTTCATCTTATGTTCTGTAATGATTAGTATGTATGAAGAGCTGAAGTTAGGGACCCCCCTCAGACAAAGATAGCACAATGGTGTGTTCAGAACTGTTTTGTAGGAGTAAGGTCTATGTCTTCATTCTTACTTCAATGGCCATTTATACAAAGCTTTAATAAATTATTGGTTTATTCTTGAAAAAGTTACTGTTTAATATTATAATAAGTAATTTATAGAACTATGAAGGAATTTAGATTTATTGGCTTAGTTACTGTTATTTAAGAATTCGATTTGACTTTAGCTTTTGAAAATATTTTATTGTCCTTTCTTTATTTGATTGCTTTGTATGTATGTATTTAATTTATATGTTTAAGTGTATGAAAGGGCCATGAGCCCCTAACTTCACCTCTTTTGTATATTATAAAATTGCAAATATATAAATTTCTATTCTTCTCTATTCTATTCTCCCATATAATGATTAGTACACAATCCATTTCAATCCCCCCTCAGGCAAAGATAGCACAGTGGTGTATTCAGAACTGTTTGGTGGGAGCAAGTTCTATGTCTTCATTCTTACTCCCATGGCTATTTATACAAAGCTCGAATAAATTAGACTTCATTGAAGAGAGTCACACTATAGCATGTATGTGTACATTTCCCCCGATTTGTGTTTTGACATGCTGACCGCTCTATATATGCTTGATTTCTTAGACCTACAACTTGGCAAAGTATGTTATACTTTGATTGCTTTTGAATTTTTCATGCTTGTTGAACCTGTCTTAAGGGCTTTTTTTGAGACTCGAGGAAGTGGATAAATTCCAATCCTCAAAACATAGTGTTTTATTTTAATAACATACAACAATCGGTATGTGTCCAAAATCCTGGTATGCTTACTTAGAAATTTCTCCATTGATGAGTGTTCCATTTGTACTGTAATCAAATCTGGTGTTGATGGAATATTTTATTTGTGGTCTTACAATTTCTTAACATGGCAGGTTATTTTATCTGATCCTTTATAGTATCTATGGAATCTCAGGAAACACAGAGGTGGGCATAATTTCCAGCCAAGGCTTTACTTTTTTTAATAAAGGAGAAGCCAATCCCCTTTAATACAACAATTCTGAGATGTTCCAGGATTCAGTTTTATTTCATCTTTTATTACTGTCGGCCACCTGTAATGTGTCATCTACAACAGATGTGGAATAAGTGAATTGTTGTGAATGTCTTGAAATAGTAACAGTGTTACGTGATCAGGCAAAGTGATTTTGATGCAGTTTTTGTCTTTGCAGTAGCCTTCAAGGAGTTTTTCTGATCTGATTAGTGAAGCCTTACTTGGTAACCCATCTCTATTGAATCACACGACTTTAAATAAAAATAAATTTTTTCGAAATTAAAAACTGTACAGATTTGTGATATTATTTTCAGCTAAATTGGTCTTACCTGAGAATAAAGTTGTAAAAATGCAATTTTGTTAACATTCTTTGATATAATTTTACCTAATATCTTAATGCATTCATGAAACATAAGTAATTAGACTGAGGGACAGAGACATTTTTTTCAAGTATAATTTTAACTACCCAACAATTTTAGCAAAGTCAGAATAATAGTGAATATATCTATAGTTTCATACTACTTTTGTAGGTGAATGTGAGCAAAGTCTTAAGAGTCAACAACCCCTACCTGACCAGCTTGTATGAGCTTGTGAAAGCAGAATATCACAGCCGAAATGGAACAGCTGTAGTTCAGGAGTTGGAGCTGTTCCATTCCACTCGACAGAGTGCTGTAGAGTCCATTGTAGAGGACAATCTGAACTGGCGACTAGTACGGCGCTCTCGGTACGGGATCGGGAATAGTTTCTCCACAAACGCTGACTATGCCAATTGTCACTCAAACAGGCACAATGGTATGTTGATCATTTAACGATATTAAAGTATTTAGTTACTGAACCCTCCCTCATAATGTGGTATGTTTATTTGTGTTAGGTGGGGATGTCGAAGAGAAGAACAGGAGGGTGATGCAGCTCACCAGATCATACAGGCTTTTGAGCAATAACTGCAAAAGTCTGTTGAGCAACATATCATCAAATTTTTGTCATTTTATGGTGTAAAACCTGCCAAAAGTTTTTTCTTTTTTTTTGCTTATGATCTTAAAGAACAGAACTGGTATATAAGTAAAATATACTAAACAATATTTGTCAGTTTCAGTAACAAGAATGTTTCTTCATAGCTTCATGATAGTCTCCAGTTCAGAAATTCCTTTTCAGATTAAAAAAGTCAACGTCTGCATATCAGCCAACAAATAAGTCTCCTCTTGATTTTTTTGCACATTTGGTCAATGTGAAGCTAACAGTTTCAGTTGTAAGTTCAGGTAATTCTTCGTCTTCACTTTTAGGTCTGAAAAGCACTTTACAGTTTTGTTCTCATTTAGTACCAGGTAATTTTCTCTGCAGTATTGCTCTGTCGTGTTAAAAAAATGTAGAAAAACAGACTATTTTTTTATTGATTTTTATTATTTTTCAGCTCAACCACTTTTAAACTACATGTATAATGTTCTAAACCTTTTTCCAAATTTTTAGGCCATCTAAAAAGCAGAATTTTGAAAGTTCTTCATAATATACATCTGTATGGGAGAAGACCTCCTCATTTGATGTCAATCATTGTCCACTTTAAGCCATTTTGAATAAAAAGTCACTTGAGGCCAAATACCAGATGTAGGTACTGTGAATGTCATCCAACTCAGCTTTGATCAAGCCTTTTCAATAGAAATGTTCATATGTGTATATATATATATATATATATATATATATATATATATATATTGTATTTAAGATTTTAATTTTAAAAATTTTTTTATTTGTAACTTGTAACACATTGAACACACTTGTTTAATATATATATATATATATATATATATATATATATATATATATTTATATATATATATATATATATATATATATATATAATAAATTACATATTCATATTGTCTGTAATGTAACAAACAAGAAAATGTATAAGAAGTGACTGCTTCTTGATTTTCAATTACCAGATTCAGTATTAATGTTTTTCTTTACATTTTTCTTTTTATTATTAAACAGTTGTGTAAAATAAAATCATTTCATCATTGCGAGTTCTTTTTGTTGGCTTTTTCATGTTCATTATCATATAGTACACAATTTTGTTTTAGGTGATGATCGTGCGCTTATTTTATTCAAAGTGTTGGTGTGCAAGAAAGCTAGAGGATCAGGAAGTCTGAAAGTTTTAAAGGACGCTGATACTGCAGTTGGAGGACCCAACAATATTGTTACTGTCAAATTTAACGATAATGAGTTTTTACCTACATTTATTGCATATTATAAAGGGGAAAAAATTCATCTCGACAAGTTATTTCTACAGTCATTATTAACCTTAGTATATTCAGCTTCTTTTATTAATTATAAGACAATCAATTTACAATTAGTGCATTTCTGTTTTACAATTCAATTTTTCAATCTAATTAACAATCCAGGAGTAACCATTTTTCTAGTTTATGCATTATTTTATGGTAATTCAAAACGTAATGTTTTAATAATTATTAACATTTATACAATGAGTACAGATGAATTTTAATTTAGAGTAATTGTTTATTATGGTTTTTAATATTTTTATTCAGGATGATTAGTTTAATTATTTTTGCAAAGTTGTTATTACTGATGGCTGTTTCAAGAACTCTTATTTTGTTATATTCTTCCCTTGCATTTTATTGAATGTTTTGTATTTTCTTTATTATGCAAATACAGGAATTGGAATTAAGATTTACCTTCAATCACTGTAAACAATTAATTATAATAATAAACAGTTTTTTATAAAGTTATGATGTCATTTTTTTCTTATAGCCCTAATTTAGTGTCGGTACCTATAGATGTCTACTCAGATCTGTGGTATCAAAATGTCTCATGTCATTAAAAATTGAATATAGTGAGATTTCGTTTGCTTGGTTGCATATAAACATTTATGGTTACTAAAATAAAACAGAATGGGTTATTTCATTGTCGTAATGTACAACCAAATAATAAAAAGTTTCACAATGATTTGATTTGTTAATGTTTGTTGTTACTCAGTCATATTTCATTAAACTTTTTTCGCTACCAAACTTAATCATGATATCCTAAATTGATGATTTTATAAAAATTAAGTTTTAAAGGCACAAGTTGTAAGAGTTCAATGACACATAAAAGTTAATAAAACAAATATATTTACAGTTTTTGCAGAAAACTTTGTTGAAACTAGGCTTAAGCCTAGCAATGTAAAAGGTCAGTTATTGACATGTCAGCAATATTGTAGGTGACAAAACCAATTTATTATAAGCTTATTTATTAATACTAGCAGTTACCCTCAGCATTGCAAACGATTCCCTATTAAATAACAGGTATGTCATAAACAAGTCCTTTAAGAATAGCTTAATAAACACTCTTGAAAATAAGTGATAATCACTTATCCATATATATAAGATATTCCAGCGCCTGATCTGCTTCATAATAACTGGACTTTATGAAGCTGGTTTACAGGTTTTAGAGTCCTGAAGTCGGAGAGTGACACATAAAAGTTAATAAAACAAATATATTTACAGTTTTTGCAGAAAACTTGTTAAAACTAGGCTTAAGCCTAGCAATGAAAAAGGTCAGTTATTGACATGTCAGCAATATTGTAGGTGACAAAACCAATTTATTATAAGCTTATTTATTAATACTAGCAGTTACCCTCAGCATTGCAAACGATTCCCTATTAAATAACAGGTATGTCATAAACAAGTCCTTTAAGAATAGCTTAATAAACACTCTTGAAAATAAGTGATAATCACTTATCCATATTATATAAGATATTCCAGCGCCTGATCTGCTTCATAATAACTGGACTTTATGAAGCTGGTTTACAGGTTTTAGAGTCCTGAAGTCGGAGAGTGAAATATACAAATTTTTCACCAACATTCCATAATACAGCGTGTATCAAAATGAATGACCTGATTTTAAAACTTAATATCTATTGCTAAAAATGTACTACAAACATAATATTTATTGCAAAATACTCACAAAATCTTAAAGTTTTAAGTATGTTATTACAAATGTTCTATATGTCCACCAGCAGGAGCACGAACAACATCCAGACGATAGCCAAATTCCTCATAAACCTTACACAACGTATCTGCGTTCATAGATCTTATTGCGACAGTTATTCTGCTCTTTAGTTCTTCGATGTCATGAGTTAGAGGGGGAACAAAGACTTTTTCCTTCACATATCCCCACAAGAAAAAGTCGCATGGGGTCAAGTCTGGTGATCTTGGAGGCCAAGAATGAAGGGCATTGTCTCGAGATCCCGTGCGCCCTATCCAGCGGTGGGGCAGAGTGTTGTTGAGAAGCTGCGGAACATTGTTGTGCCAGTGAGGTGGAGCTCCATCCTGTTGGAAAATGAACCTAAAACTTTAAGATTTTGTGAGTATTTTGCAATAAATATTATTTTTGTAGTACATTTTTAGCAATAGATATTGAGTTTTAAAATCAGGTCATTCATTATGATACACGCTGTATTTGAATGAATAGGGCCAACTTTTGAATAACACTTAAAATATTTCGGGACAGATTAGAGGAACACAAAGTCCACCATAGTGGTCTTAGTAAAAGCACTTATGGTAATAATAGATATGATGCAGCCTTATAATAATGTTGAATCATAAGTAGATATGTTTCCAGCATGTATTATTTCAGTGATCATTGTCAAGAGGTTCAAAAGCTAAACTAAATGTCCACTAGTTCTTAGTTGAGGTTTAAAATATGAAGAAACTTATTTGATTGGAATCAGTTATACTTTACATATCTTAGTGGAATTTTAATTGTTGCCACGGTTAAAAAAAATATATAAATACTCGGTCTGAGAAGACTACTTCAGTCAAAATTGTTTACTTTCATCTTTGTAATCATCTTCCTGGCTAAATCATTCTTGGTACCCTAATAACATTTGCATTATTACTCTGATCATGAAAATATATACATCAATTGGTCTAAAAAGTCCTCTTCAACAAAAAAACTTATATTCCCAACTGTTATAATCTACTTCCGTTGCTTTTGAGGTTTGTATTTTATATCCTATTAAGAAAATATAAAATACATATATGTCTGAAAAGACTCCTATTATTATTAGTTTTTCTTTATTTATTTAATAACTCGTTCTTTGCCCATGCTTAACTAGCTATTGATATATAGCCTATATAAGACGTTTGATTTACAACTATTATTGAGTTTATTTATCACATGTCGTATGATACAGGGTTTTGTGAATTGTACTGCCATGGGCACATACAAAATTTATATCCAACATACAACAGGTTTTGGTGCATGTTAGGTTTGAATTCTGAAATATTTGGAATCATAAATTGGGTAGATCTTACTTGAGTTCCAAGTCCAGTTTTACTTTGTGAAACTGTACTTGTCGGTTTAGTATGAAATTTAATACTGGCAATGGTTATCCTTGAAGATCTGAGAGTTCTGGTTGCCGTCCAATATTCAAGTGGTCATCATCTAGTAAATGTCTATTCTGTTCTTTTACAAAAATCGAGATTCACCAATTTAACACAAATAATAAAATGTATGACTGTATTCAATAACTCAAATGCTGATTAACTTTGTGATTTTTTAATAAATTTCTTGACGAAAAAAGGTTCATGTCAGTCTCATATTAAGTCATGATTCACAAGAATAATTCCATTATTGTAAAGTCACCATCTGATCTAAATTCACCTTATAACTAAGGTGTCATAAACTTACTTTGCGTAACAATCTCCTTGTTTTTGATATTAAGATGTAATGTATTCTGTGGTATTTGGTCTAAAGAATTACTTTATTTTGTCTGATGATTCAATTTTACAATAATTTATGTATTTCTATCTTATATGTATGATAATTTGTTTTATGTTAATGTTAACTCTAAAATAGGTTGCTAGTTTATCTTAAATTTTAAAATTTATTGACTTACATGTGTTTATTGTAAGTTATCAAAATTGTATGGGTGTATATTCTTCTTCTTGTATGGATTGCTGTGTGTGTGTGTGTGTTATTATAAAATTTTTTGCTTTTGCAGAAAACATAATGATAAATGAAATCTGTTAACTTGTCAACAAACTCTCAACATATTAAAAAATTCAATAATTGTTCATATTGGTTCTTGTATAATTTTTTTTATAAGTTTATTTAAAACATAATAAATAAGTCAATCAAAAGTTTATATTAAAAAAATCACTCTATTGTCCATCAGAAAATTTATTGTCCATCTCAAATAAGCCGTTTACAGTTTTAATTGAAATAAGTCACTCAAAAATTCATATTAAAAAAAAAAATCACTCTATTGTCCATCAGAGTAAGATTATTTCTTAAGTCGTATTAGCACACTTTTCATTATTAAATTAGAAACTTGAGTTTATTTAGGATCTTCTTCAAATTCAATTACCTATTTGTGTTAATTTTGCATTAATATTCATCATTATCTCGGTTCACATTATAATATTAAAGTATGAATAAATTTTCTCCATTACCTCATTGTATTTCAGACTCTACTTAAAAAAATTGTTATTGCCATTACACACTATATCTCGCTTCAAAGTTTGTATAAATTGCCATCTAATAATTCATCAGTCAACACACGTAAAATTTTAATATATTTATTTGTTTATTATTCATTCATATTTAAATGCATTAGCCAGCTTAATATATCGTAAACTATTTCGTTCCATTCATACATTCTTCTATACAAAAACATAACATTTCATAAACATAATACTTCTCAAATAAAACCTTTCTAGAAAATAGAAGTGAACTTTTTTGTCACTGTTACAACATGCACATTTTCCCAAAATGGGATTTTGGCGGTGCGGCTAAAAGAAAGAAAGGACAGTGGAAACTAGAGCTTTCTATCTCAACCCAGCACAAAATGGCAGCTCATTGAAATTAATTAAGTTAAAGCATGGGTGGATCCTGCTCAAGCTTCAATAGACAAAGATTAAAAAATGAAACGCAGGACACCCCTCTAGGAAACAAAACTAAACTATTTCCTCAAGATGGGCTTTCTAAGAGGCAGTTTAAAATTTTATTTTAAAGTTACAGTAGCAGTAGTAATTACGATTACGTTAAGAAATAAAACGGCTAAAACTTAATAACCTGTGTTTTTTATATCAATGTTCAAACTGCTGTCCCAGGTCAGTTTGACAATATCCAAGCCTATGTTGAAGATGGAGCTTATATTGGCTACAGTTAACTTATTACATTTAAACACAAGAAACCAATATTTAATACTTTTATTTTTGTGAGGCCTTTCGATAGCAAGCCTATCTTCGTCAGACACATCACAAAAGTAAATTTGATTTTTAATAATAGTTACAACATATGTGATTTAATATTAATTTGTCCTGTGTGGCGTAGTGTGTAAATACAATTAAATTATTACTGCTATTATACTATATAAATTTTGAATGTTATTTTTGTAATCTTCGTTTAAGTAATATTGAATTTTGTATTGGTCCATCCTCTTGATTTAATAAATCTTCTGTGTTTGTTTGATTAATGTAATATGACTCCCATGCATTTAAATATCTTGGAGTGTTAAAGTGTTTTAATAGTTTTAAGTTTTCCTGTGATTTAGTGTGTCCAGTATTGATACAGTGGTGTGCGATGGCCGATTTTTCTGTTCTGTTGAATTTAATGTGTGAGCAATGTTCTTTATATTGTGTATGAATTTTTCTTCTTGTCTGTCCAATGTATTTTTTGTTGCAGTCATCACATTTAATTTAGTATATAATTAATTTGCTATAGAAAAGACTCACAAAAATAAAAGTACAGTATTAAATATTGGTTTTTTTTGTGTTTAAATGTAATAAGTTTAATATCCAAGCCTGTTGTAAAAACTTGAAACAGCATGCATGATATTTTAAATTTCCATTACTATTCTGTCCCTAAGGTCATTAATGCACTGGGGTTTTATTTTATTGACTTTGTTTTTAGTGTCACCCCACTCAAAGCAATCAAGTGGAGATAGATCTGGCGGTCTTGGTGGCCACTTCCTCTTCTGCCTATCCAGCGATTTGGAAAAATATTATTTAAATACTCGCGGACATGCAGACCATAGTGTGGAGGTGCTCCATCCTGCTGGAACCAAACTTCATTACAGTTGGTTGCTACTTAAATAGCTGAATAAACCTGATTTTGTAACATTTACTGGTATACCTTGGTATTAAGGTTTCCATTATTAAAAAGGGCCTAACAACTTGATCCCTCACAATGCCAAGCCAGACGTTTAATTTTTCAGGGTGCTGGGTATGTTGCTCTCTCATCCAATGAGGGTTAACATAAGCCCAATAACGAGCATTGTGTCTGTTAACGTTACCGTTTAACACGAAAGTTGCTTCATCTGAGAAAGCAATGGTATTTAATCTAATTGTATTATTATCAATGTTCCACATCATTACTTCACAAAATTCTTACACGATGATCAAAATCGTCTTCACTTAGATCATGAACTAAACAAATTTTGTACGCTTTATAACCACTGTCATGTAAAACTTTACAAAGTGATGTTTGAGATATATCTAATATTTTAGAAACATTTCTTGTTGATGTATGAGGATCTTCTACAACAGACTGTAAAATGCCAAGTGCAATGCTTCGTTTGTATCTGATTTTGGTCATCCAGGCTTTGGGCAGTCTTTAATGCTGCCTGTTTCCTGGAAACGTTGCATTATTTTTGGACCTCCTGATTTAGATACGGGGTTTTGATTGTGATGTCTAAATAAATTTGTTACTTCATCATAAGATCTCACCTAGTCTCCGTAGCCTTGCATTGTCAGGATCATGATACACTCTTGTTCACTTAAATACTCCATGTCAACACAAAGTATCACAAACACACGCAGTGTCACACGAACTTGTCTTAACTTTTTAAATTCCAACCAGGAACTGAACATGGTACTAGACTTCCTCAAAACTGATAAGATAAGGGAGGCCTACTCTGTAGCAGGTAATAACTGTAAAACAGGCCTGAGTTTGTAAGGGAAGTGGTTGTCTATTGAAGTTATTTACTTTCTGAATATGGATGTTTATGTTTTGCCTCAATTAATTTTTAATTAATTTCAATGAACTGGGTTGAGATAGAAAGTTCTGGTTTCCAATGTTTTACTTTTATCAAGAACTTTCAAATGAGGTGTCACTTAATGGGTATTTACGTTTAAAATTTTTGAGCCGCCCCCTCAAAATCCCTTTTGGGGAAATAGGCAGAGTTGTAAAAGTGACTAAAAAGTTCACTTCTGTTTTCTAGAAAGGTGTCCCGAGTTCGAGTTCCATACTTTTAATTCGCACTGTATTTCCAGTGTGCCATAGTTGAATTTGCCTCAGTGTCCCGATGAAGAAAACATTTTTACCTACTAGGACTGAGAAGGCTTCTTTGGTCAAAAAGTGTCCTCTTCTGGGTCTTTAAATTCCTTTCTAGTCTAATGTATTTACGATGTCACAGTAAATTTGTTACGTTTTCCTGATAAATTGAATATATTATGTATACACATAGGACTGAGAAGGCTACTTTGGTCAAAAAGTGTCCTCTTCTGGGTCTTTAAATTCCTTTCTAGTCTAATGTATTTACGATGTCACAGTAAATTTGTTACGTTTTCCTGATAAATTGAATGTATGTATACACATAGGACTGAGAAGGCTACTTTGGTCAAAAAGTGTCCTCTTCTGGGTGTTTAAATTCCTTTCTAGTCTAATGTATTTACGATGTCACAGTAAATTTGTTACGTTTTCCTGATAAATTGAATGTATGTATACACATAGGACTGAGAAGGCTACTTTGGTCAAAAAGTGTCCTCTTCTGGGTGTTTAAATTCCTTTCTAGTCTAATGTATTTACGATGTCACAGTAAATTTGTTACGATTTCCTGATAAATTGAATGTATGTATACACATAGGACTGAGAAGGCTACTTTGGTCAAAAAAGATCTAATTACGTCTCTTGAAGTTTTCTTGCGATCTAAGATATGTCTAGTGCTATAGTTGAGTTTACCTTGTTGTCACGATGAAGAAAATATACATACATGGACTGAGAAATCCACAACAGTCAAATAACATCTACTCTCAGAAATCCTTAGAAAGTTTATACAACATTTTAGTAATAATTTATAACTAAGGTTTAGTTGTAGAAGGCTTATTTTTTGGATTGTAGTCTAGGAAAGAATGGCTCGTTAAAGCATGGTAGAATAAAAATGCTACATCACAATGTCAAGGAAACCAACCAGTCTTGAGTATCTAGACATTCTTGCACATAAACATTCATATTTATTATGAAACCAAATTATTTTCGTTAAACTAGTCATTAAATTAATGAAAAGTATGGTTGTATTGTCATAAAACTTTACACAAAACAGTTTATTACATTTAACAGGATCTTTCAAATATTTCGTAAGTATAGAACCAAGATTGGATTTTTGAAATAAAAATAGGTCTATATTCAACTAGGAACTTAAGAATGTCGTTGTAAAATTGGTTGAATAGTTGTGCGAGAAAGTAAAACTAACAAACAAAGGTACTTTCGCATTTATAATATTATTATAATGTATTATGTATACTGTCATAACTTGGTATAATATTTAACATTGTTCTTATAGGAAAAAAATCAAGATTGTTTTTACTGTGCAAACCGTTTCATATATTTGTTTTGTTTAGTCCTTTGTGCCAGTTTTATACAACACACAAGAGGAAAATTAGTGATTTCTTTGTGGCAAACTAAAAGGTTAAATGTGAAAATGATTGAAAGTGAAATACCACCACCTTCCAAAACTCCAGATGACGACCAAAGAGACTGATGGTGAATCTAGGTCTACAGCTAATCTGACTATTGTGCTAGATGAACCTCGTTCACAATCCTCCTTAGAGCGTAGTAAACATGAGAATCATAACTCTAAAATCGATTGTATTGTGTTAATAAATGAATAAAAACCAACCAGTTGGACTGTTTTAGAGGTATGCATACATGGCTTATCATAGCACCAGAGCTAGCATGTGAAAGCTGCAGACATGTCTCAAATTTAGGTTCTGCTAAAACCCAAGCCCTTTATGATGTACTTAAGAGTTTTTTTTTATTGTCTTTTAAGCCTCAGGTCTAAAGTATGCTGGCTTGTTTTTGGTCACACTGTGGCTATTATTTCTGTCATGATTGGATCTCCCCAGGGTTTGAAGCTGTAATCTCTCAGTTAGAGAGCCATCCGTGACTGTATCCACTAGTCTACAAGGAGGACATTAAGAGTTAAAAGTAGGGGAAAAACAACAAGAATTTATTCTATGTTCATTAGATGTTAAAACTGAATTAAATAAAACATATGGTTGTAATAAAAAACTGAAATTGAGACATAATAGTTATTCCTTCTTTAATCTTCAAGAAGTTCTTAGATATTAAACCGATGGACATGTTTTCTCCTCATCCTTGATGAGCGAGTAACTGTGTTGACATCTCTTTTGATTGTATTGGAGATTGGCACATTAACGACTCATCTCTTTGCAAAGTTGATGTTGTTTGGAAAACACAGTTAAAGGTGATCATCTGTCCAGCAGATGACAATGACAGCCTGGTACAGTTTTAGGTGTTTCCTCGATATATTATACTTACCAACCGCGCAGAGGAAGTTTACAATGCTTTGGATGGATCACGGTCTACAGTGGCAGTGTGCTGTAATTTATCAAAAGCATTTGATTGTGTATATCATGAAATCTTAATGAAAAAACTGGAATTGTATGAGTGGAGGGCACATCTTTAAATTGGTTTTAATCATATATTACAGAGAAAAAACTTCAGTATCAGATCATAAAAAGTATCATTTAGAGTATGAAAATATAATGTCTGGAGTTCTGCAAGGACCATTACTATTTACATTGTATACAAATTATCTACCACAAGACAAAAAAGAAATTATTTTTATATGCTGACTACAGCACAGTCATAATCACAAGGATAAAAACTTACACGTGATGAAATTATTAGTAGAACAAACTGTAGTTAATTTATAAAAGTGGTTTAAAGTTATTGGAATGATTCCAAATGTTACAAAAGCAAATATTTACACTTTAAAAACAGACAGCATAGGGAAGAAATGTTTACAGTTACCATAGATAATGAACAAATAAATAGCTGCAAAAATTACAAAATATTAGGGATTTGTTTTGGTTAACACATGATATGGACAGGACAAATTCATAGCTTATGTAAAAAAAAACTCAATACTATTTGTTTCAATATGGGCTGTGTTACACTCACCACAAGTTTAAAAACCATAATTACTCCATAATTATGGTGATTATTATGAAGTATGGAATTACATATATATAGCAGGAACATTATAAAAAGAGATTATAAGAATAATGGTATTTTCATCCAGAAGAAGTTCTTATAAAGAGAAATTTAAGAAACTGAAGATACTTACTGTCCCTTGTGTATACATGTATGAAGTATTGAGTCAAGTTCATCAAAATTTGAACTGGTTTTCTAAATAAAAGATTATTCATCACCACAATACTAAGAATACTAACTTGTTAATATATCCTATACATAACACAGCAATATTTGAAAAGAGTTTTTATTATATAGGCATTAAACTTTGCAATAAATTGTCTAACAATCACAAACAAATGCTACAGGTTGAATTCTTAGATAGAATTAAAAGTCTGTTAGTCGAAAAGGCCTATTACAAGATTTCAGAATTTCTAAATGATAAAAACGTAATATTCTAGTTATTTAGATCCAGTGTTTTCTCTTAAAAAAATTAATTTAATATAAAAATAAAATCAGTTGTTAATCACAATTTTGTTATTTTGAATTTTTTATATTGTTACTAATTCTATTGTTTTATTTGTTAATTATTTTAATGATCGGTTGTTATTGCATTATGGTGTGCTACACTTTTAACGTTATCTGACTCAGCAATGTTTTACAAAATAAATATTTTACATGTCCTCCTCCGTAGACTAATGGTTATAGTCTCGGCTCTCTAACTGAGAGATCACGGGTTCAAATCCCGGGGAGGGCCAATCATGTATAGACACGAAACAGTGTACTTTGAAAAATAATAATAAAACCAGTAAACATCGCAGCCTACATAGCAGAAGCTGAGGCTTAAAAGAGAAAAAAAATATATATATATATATATATTTGACATAAGAAATTTTAATATTGTTACTTAGTTTATAGTTAATTTATTCACAGCTGAAAATTGTAATGTTTTTATTTATACTAGAGTTTATTGGTTTGTTATCAAATCATTTTTATTAGAATCTTGTTGATGTTAAATTGATAATAATATTATTACTACTAACGATGGGAGACCAGGGAAATGGGAATTGTTTTGACAAATACGTCTTTATTTATTTAACAATATTATTAATGATACCAAGGTTTGACAACTTTCAATGTTTAGCATATTAATGTCTGACATCTTCATACGGGTTTTATGTGCATCTTAGTAGCCTAATAATATTTAATTTTTAGTATCAGATAATATTAGGTTATATTACGTAGCAGTGGCAATATTTATTATGGTTCTATTTCTGACTATGTCATCTGTCTTACCAGCATAGCTGGATCTTGTAGGGTGTATAATATGACAATAAACGTTCATTCACTGCAGTTACAAAAATTGGGCTTAAACTTGATTCAAGCCCACAAAGATGTATCATTTATAATAAAAAGGTCTTAGAGAAAAGGGTCAATCATTAAGTGGAAAGTCCTCAATCAAAGCAGAGCATGCAATAAGTAACATGACTTTTAAAGGAGTCCTCTCTTTCAAAGAGGCCTAACATATCTGAGAAAAAAATTTCAGGCTAGCCATTAATTTTACTCATAGACTTATTGGGTTTTAAAATGCGTGTACTCCTTATATCGATATTGCAGCTTCATGCAAAATTTCAAGTCTATAAGTCTGTTCGTTTTCGAGATATCGTGCGGACAGACAGACAGAAATGAAATTATTTCAGCCCCACGAGTGATAAGCTTCGCAAATGTTCAGACAATGGGACCATTTGGACCTCCTATTTATGAATACAAAACGAGACACCATTTTAAATCCTGGCTATCAGTAAGAAAACATTGAGCGAAGTACATGAACTCAATGGAAAATCTAGACAATAATGTGATTAGAACAAATATGTCTTGATCTGATTTGTGAGATGGTTTTTTTTATGAACATTTTGTGTTTATGAGATCTTGGTGAGTTATATTATAATACATAGTTAATATAAGTTTATAATATCAATCTAAATGTTAACAGTACAGAATAGTAAAAGGGAATTGATCACAACATAAATACAATTTTTTTAAATTATAACTTTGGTTTTAATTGTCCAACAGGTAAGTTAAGACATAAGATAATTAAAATTTTTTATTTCTTAATAATTTCTATACTCAATAATTAATTTATAACCATTTAAGTATTTATCTTTTAAAATGGAAAAGTATATTCCTGTGAAAAATAATGAACAATAAATAATATATCATGAAAAACAAATAGTAGTTTAGTATTAGTTAAGTATCACATCTATAAACCTAGTACAGGGTGGTGCAGAGAAACGGGAAATTTTGAAATAATCATAATAAACCAATGAATTGTACAAAAAGCTTTTTAATGCTTAACATGTGTTAGGCAAGAGTGGAAATTACATGAGAAATGTTGGAAATAACAATAAATCTAAAGCCACTTTAAGTGCTGTCCATTGCGCCTAACACATTCATTCCATCGATTTCGAAAAATTATCATTGTGCGAAGCAATGTGTTCTTGAGTCTTGAGCTCAAGAAGAATTCTTGGCCAAGTCTGCTACACAACGCTCTTTAGATGTCACTATAGAAAGAAGTCGCATACTGAGAGGTCTGGAGACCATGGAGGAGTGACGTTAGCGTTCCGCGAAATTATGCCTTCCCCAAACAAACGCCTCAGTGCTGCCATTGACAGATTTGCATTGTGTGAGTTGGCTCCATCCTGTTGAAACCAGGTTTGCTGAATGTCAATATCTGGAAAAGGATGAAGCCGTGGAGCAAAAAAATGTCTTCAGCATATGAATGTAACGTTCAGATGTGACAGTTACAGTGGAACCATTACCATCCTCAAAGAAGTAAGTAATTATCCCTCGACAAGACACTGCACACCATGCAGTAACCTTACGGCTGTGTAACGGACGTTGATGGAAGTTCACAGGGATTTCTGCGAGCCCAGTAACGCATGTTCTGCTTATTGACATGTCCATTCAAATGAAAGTGGGCCTCATCTGACATCCAAAGATTTTCAAGGAAATGTGCGTCCTCATTGATTTTAGTCAGTAGCTGTTCACAAAATTGCAAGCGTAATTCACCGTCATTTGGTTTTAGAGCTTGAACAATCTGAAGCTTGTGCAAGCAGGATGAAAGTGCAGGCCGTGCAATATTCTATGCACACTCCGATGCACAAGTCGCAATTATGAGGCGATTTTTCGTACAGAACGACGTGGACTCCTTTCTACTGTGACTCATCAACATTTTCTGGCGTTCGAACAGTCACTATACGCCCAGGAGGTTTTGTCTGTAAGGCCGAACCAGTCTCTTCGAAATTCCGAACCCATGATGATATGGCATGTGAAGAAGGCACTCAACCGTGGGGAGGAATATCATAATGGTGTCGGAACACTCGTTGTGCAGCTGTTACACTATCGCCATTTTTTTAATACGCTCTCACGGCAACGGCACGCTCCGCACCTAAACTCAACTAAATGACCGTTACTACTTGACATCATGACTTCCGTCCCCAACTCCTACAAGACTTGCAGGTGTACCAACAACAACTTCAAAATTTCCCGTTTCTCTGCGCCACCCTTTATAATCAATTGCTTACACAGAGATAGGTGACTTACACTCATTAGCCCTTTGATGCAGTAGTTTTAACACTAGGCTTTTCATGGTTTGGCGTTATTGTGGTTCAATGTTTTTTACTCTTAAAAGCTATTATTATGGTCATAATTTAATAATGCCTAACAAAACAATGAATAGCATTAGTCGAGTGGTTTTTAAAACAGTAAAGACTAAAATGGAAAATGATGTTTGCGTCTTGGTAGGCCTACTGCAACATACACTTCAACTTCCACCCAACTACCAACAGGACTCTCAAAAATTGATTGTTTGCACTAGAGCCCCACAACATCAATCCGTAGGTAAGATGTAGGTAAATCAGGTCATAATATACCGTCATCTGTACCTGACTCGTTCAGTATTTAGCTAAAGACCTCATAACATAAATGCCTGAGGCTAATTAGGTAAACTGAGTCGATGTGAGCACTCCATGTCAACCCTTGATCAAGGTAATGTATTTCCAAGTAATTTAGTGGAATTTTGTTTCTTCTTGAACGGGAGTCTGCCAACATTATGACAGGTCCACACCCAGAATCTCCACTTCGCAAAGAGAAGTTAAAAAAATTGGATTTTGAGGCGTTTGTTGTGAGATTGAGACTTTGGAAGTGTTGGACGCAGTTATTCGGATCAACAAAAGCCTGTTGCTCCAACACTTCCTTTGATTCTCCATTGAAACAGAAAGTCGTGTCATCAGCATACTGCACGAGTCTCCCGTGCAGTAGTGATGACTATATCATTGACATAGACCAGGGAAACAATTGGATTAAGGATAGAGATGTTGTGTCGTAATGTTGAATTTTTCGATTCTTAGAATTCGTTTTGGAGCTGGTCATCAGATTAATTATTTATCTATAAAATTCTCTCCAGTACATTCCAAAGAAAGAAATAGGCTGGGCATATGTGAGGCAAGTGAATGGGAAGCAAATGCACGAGTCATCTATTACCGCGAGAACAGCTCCTCATTACTGTTGAATTGTTTTTTTTTTCTTTTGGGGCGGCCTACTGCCATGCACTTAAGCCTCAAGGGCTTTTTGTGCACCCCTGAAACACACCATGAGGCCTACCAGTCTATGATTTCAGCAGTTCCACAAACCGCCGAAAACAACCTATCAGTTCCTCCTGGAGAAATTCACTACCCTTATCCAAACTACCAAAGATGGCATACCCCTCCCTTGCTATTGAAGGGCAATCAAAGAGCAGGTGATCGGCAGTTTCATCCTGCTCACCACACATTCTACAGAGCGGATGCTCCTGAAGGATGCCGACTCTGTAAAGATACTTCCTCAGGTGACCATGTCCCGTGATAAGACCAATAACCCGGGAAGACATTGATCTATTTAATGAGAGAAAGTCCGACGCCACTCTGGGGGAAGCAGGCGTCTGTAATACCATTCTGCTAATTGTCAAGCCCGGATGCAACCTCCACCTTCTCTCGTGCTCCGCGCGAACCCATTTCGAGACAGCCCTAAAGGATTCACACCTTGGAACACCGCAGAACGGTTGAGGGCCCGTCGTAATTGACGCTGAGCCCCGGTTGTCCAGGGCATCAGCTCTTTCGTTTCCAGGGATCCCCCCCATGACCAGGAACCCAACAAACGGCCACATTGTTGATTCTGGCAAGGGAGGAAACGGCTTGACAGCAATCCCAAACTAGTTTGGATTTGTTCACATAAAAGTCCAGCGCCATCAGTGCTGCCTGACTGTCCGTAAAAATATTAATCGTCTTGCTCCTATATCGCAGACGAAGATTCTCACGAGCACATTCCATTAATGGCTGCGACTTCCGCCTGAAAAACTGTCGGATACGGACCCATAGAGACCACCAGCTCCCTACATGGTCGCACTCCTACAATCCCAGCGCCTGTGCCGCTTTTTGTTTTAGAGCAGTCTGTGAACCATTCAAGCTTCACTGGTGGAAGAGGATTCCTTCTATCCGACTAATCATCCCTAGAGGGTATAACAATCGTAAAGGGTTTGTCAAAGGAAAACGTTTGTGACATCGGTTCATAGATCATATGCAGAGCACCCTCCTGAATAAGGATACTAATTCTACGGTGCCCACTGCTGCAGCCCGACCAGAGTCCCATCTGCTGTAGGCACTTGTCCATGGGGGTGAGGTTGAGACAACAGTCTAAAGCTGCACCTGGTGCACTAGGAAAAGCCCCAGTGATAGCAAGGCAGGCTATCTTTTGGATACCCACCAGACGAGCTACCACCATCTCGGCCTCCGTTCGTGGCCACCAGATAACAGCTGCATACATTAGTGCAAGTCTGACTACGGAATCATAAAGCCAGAACAAGAACCTCGGCTTTAGTCCCCAGGACCCACCTATCATGCTTCTGCATTGCATTAGAGACCATTTCCTCCTGATGAGGACCCTTTCTAGATGAGGTCCCCAGTTTAAAACCCTATCTAGGATCACGCCAAGGTACTTGACCTCGGACTCCAGCTCAATGGAAGAGCCTCTGAATAGAAATGGACCAATACCCTCCATCTGTCGCCTCCTGGTAAAGACAACCAAAGCAGCCTTGGTGGGGTTGACATTGAGGCCCACCTCATCCCACCAATCTCCCACCATGTTCAGAGCAGCATTGGTCAGTTCCATGACTGTTGTGTTGAACTTGCCACTCACAAGAATCGCAATATCATCTGCGTACCCCTTTGCAAAGACACCGCTGCTATTCAAAGAAATTAGCAGGTCGTCTACAACTAGGTTCCACAGGAGAGGAGAAAGGACGCCACCCTGCGGACAGCCCCTCATAGTCCTCGCAGTAACACTTGCTTCCATGAGGGTTGTAACAACAACCCTGTCTGTGAGCAAGGCCCTTATCCAGTCACATATTTGACTATCAATACTACCACGTCTTGAGACCGCATTGATAATCGCCTGAGTGGCTGTGTTGTCAAAGGCTCCTTCGATGTCCACAAAGACGCCTATGGCTTACCTCCTATGCTCCAGCGTCTTCTCAATGCTGTATACCAATTGATGCAGGGCTACTCTGAACACTCTCCAGGATAGTGGAATGTACCTGAGGGCCACGGAGGCTCTGAACAGTCTGCACAGCTGGGGAAGGAGAATATCCAGCCCCTGCTGCAAGCAAACCGGTCTCACCCCGTCTCCCCCAGGAGCTTTGTAGGGACTGAAAGAGTTGATCACCCACTCGATCCTTCTGAAAGGTTACGCGCGCCCCGTAGGTCTCCACTCACTAACTTTTAGAACTCTTTCCGATCCAGTCATGTAAACACCTTGATCGTCCTTGAGATTACCAAGCGGCGAGATGGGATTTCTTGCTAGTAGCTTCTGAAGCCTTGCACAACCTTGCACACTATCGATATCGGTGCAGAGTTTCTTCCAGGTTAGCCTCTTAGCCATACGGACCTTGCGGTTTTACAGTGCAAGAGTAAGGTGTTCTCATACCGTGTACACTTCAGCAATGGTAGTTTCTTTGAATAATAATAAGTTTGCTGCATTTTCAACATTGGGAGCAGACAAAATAATAATATGTTAATATATGTTAATTTATATGTTAATTTTTAATCTTAGTTAGATGAATTTTGTCTACATTTCTTTGTTAATAACAATACGAATAATATATTCTGTGAGAAAGAGCAAAATGGGCAAAACAATTTGTATAAAAAAACATACATTTTTGTAAACAAGTTGTCAGGGATCCTATTTTTAATAGCTTGAGATAAATACAATTCAAAATTGATTAGTATAGAAACGTTATTTTTAGCATTATTACATGTGTTGTATTTTTCTTATTTCAGGAAGTAGTATTATTCAAATGGTTGACCTCTTTCAGTAACCTTAATTTTTAAAATAGGTATTTTTCATAATATATCAAAAGTTGTTAAAAAAGTCCGTTGCATGAATAAATAAATAAACTCCACCACCCATTCTCAAATCAGAAAACTGTGTAAATGCTAAATGCGTTTTACAGCAGGTTCGTGTTGTAAATGCCATATATTATAATGGCAAAGAAGATTGTGCGCATAATACTACCCTAAGCAGTGAAAATGTCCATCAGCGGGTTTTTGTTAGCAATGTCACTTGACGGCAGTCTTTCAAGCCTAAACTACCTGTCTGGTTGTGCCAAAGATATGTATGATTCTTAAACACACCCCCGATTTTCAGTTATTAGTTTTTGCCCATTAGCTGAGACATAGCTGTAGTAACATATTGACATAACCTAATGAAGTGTCGTTGCCTGGTATTGTTGCCTAGAAAACAGTTGTGGCAAGCCAGACATTGCTGCCGTACGGATGAGCTTTTCTGCTGTGGTATTGGCATACTATCCCAGTTTGTAACTTGAAAGCTTCTATGAACCATAGTTACGTACAATCCAAGGTAGCATTGCTTTGGCACGATTCCAGATGTCTGTTGTTGATTCGGCTGCTAAGCTCCCACAAAGCATCAGAGGCGCTGCTGTATTATTAGTAGAAATGACGTCAATTTCACTCCCACGGACTCGCGGCACTCCGGCATAAATCGGTCTCAAAGTTGACAGTTCACAATAAAAACAAATACGGTAGGATCTGCCAGCCAGATACGACTTTAGAAGGTGTACTACAGCTTTCTGTAACGGTGACAGTGAGATTATAAACACCTTCGTGCTAGACCTTGTCAAAGGCCTTGTTAACGTCCAGCAAAGCTGCAATAGAGAACATATTAAGGTTAGCGTAATCTACCATACCGCTTGTTAACGACTCGTACAAGCTGAAGTGTTGTTGAGTGACCTCTCTGAAACCCTAACTGTTCAGGCTGAATGAACCCTTCGAGGTGTGGAAGCAAATGGATGAGGAGGAGCCTCTCGAATATCTTTAAGAAAATTGGGACTAGATTGGGCGGAAGTTTTCAGGGAAGAAACAGGGACTTTCTTGGTTTTGGGATCAAAAGGACTTTGCGTTCTTCCAGCAACTGAGGACATGACTGAGTCAAAGCGGTGAGTTAGACACTGCATCAAAACTGGTCAGAAGCGTCGCTGGGGCTCATCGCAAAGCATTAGCTCCGATACCATCAATGCCCGTGGCCTTTCTTAGTTTGGTTCTTCTAATGAACATTTTCATTTCTTCACGCGTAGATGGCTGAATTATTCTACCGATTCCGTTTCAAAGAAGTTGTCAAGATAACCTGAAACATATTTAACGCGTTTTTCATTTTGAATTGTTGCGTGCGGTTTGACTGTTCCTCCATGGTATCAACGAAGACCTTAGTTATAAGAAGTCAAGCAAACGAGGCCATGCCTACCATCTATGGGCTGACCTCCCTCTACTCTCTGCGCAATATCTTATCCTTGCGTAGCGCTCATCCTCGAATTCGAGTGAAGCCAAATATCAGTTCCAAGTTTCAAAACCTTTAATCAGGCAGGAAGCTTTTATAAGTTCCGAATGTCGATTGAAGTCCCTCTTAGCTGTTGGGTTTTGTGTTTGTTGCCAAGTGCCACGTAGAAGACGCCTTTTCTTCTCGATTTGACAGAGAAGGCGAACCGGCAGAGCTGACCTGGTAGTCTACTGGATTTCTTGAAAATCGAGATGAGCAGGTGAATTTTCTAGTATTCGGGAAATTAGTATCCCTTCAAGATGTCTACAAAACAACGATCAGTCCGTTATAATTGATGTACGCGTTAGTGGTTTTCTACCTACGTCGCTGGTGTAAGTGTAGCTAGCACTACTGGTACGTGATCAGATGATAAGTTATTTATCAATAAAACATCGAATTTAAACTGTAAATCTTTCAAAAATAACATACGTAAGATATCTGCCACCACAACAGAGCTGCCTGGGAAGTGTGTTGCTTCATTGGGAGATGCAATTCTTACTTCTCTACGTCGTTCCAAATATCGTTAAGACTCCATCCTCTGTAATTTGCCCTTCTGTTATTTCAAGAGGGATGTTTCGTATTGAGCCCTCTAACGATAACAGGGCTCTGTATGTCACGAAATGCGTCAAAACCAGCGGTTACACAGCCAGATGTTGGTGAGATATAGAGAGCTAATTGCGAAAGATCGATTCCCATAGATTGAATTACAACTGCTGTAAACTCAGTTTTGTTAGTATTAATAAGCCTATTCGTGATTCAGTGGTTATCAGCACTAAAGTTTCTCCACCTGGATTGCTTCAACTTCCCTAGACTAGACGGGAGTCTATTCGACCAGGAGTTGCTGTGCAAGTAAAAACTTTGTTAGCGCCGATATGGAACCTCCGTTCAATTCATACGTTTTAGGTACTTTGGCATACATAATAGAGTAAATGGGGTTAGTTGTATATATGTGTATATCCAAAATACTTCGGAACAGGGATGCAGCCAAAAATTGTTTTATCCGACAATGACTAATATACTGAAAGAAAGAACCTATGTGGAGGCCAGAATGAAAACCACTTTATCCTAGTAATGTTACTTGTTCTGATATATGGTAAATTGGTTCTAAGTTGTCCACACACTCCCGATAAAGGGCCATATTCTCCTAAGATGTGCTCGATATTTCGCCATAATTTAAAAGCGGAAGAAAGTGTGCGATTCGTACACTTTAAGAGAAATTGCAGCAGTTATAACAAGTGCAGCCAACACACATTTTTTCATCTGCGTGATTTTAGAGAAGTTCTAGAAATTCAAAAACAGTAGTTCAAACTTTTCTACAAAGAAACTAAGTATATCATTTTCTATGCAGCTACGCCTAACAATATCGGAGTTTGTCACTGTACAAGTGGATAAGGATATAGTGACTTGTTCGAATGGAGTGAAAAAATCAATATACTAAAATATAAAATAGTTTTTGATAATGTTTTAACTGAAAACAAAGACAAAAGTAAATATCAAAAGGATGGTGCATTATCCCCTGTCAAACGTTCATGGATACTATCAAGTAATGCTACTGGATACTCCAGCCAACGAAAACGCAATGCCTATCTAACATAGAATAAACTTTTTTACTTCAAATTATTTATGAATATTTTTGTTGCAAAAATTAAAACTATTTATTTACATAAAACCATTTTACAAAGAATATCCTTACTAATTTATTTAAAAAATTTAAAAAACTATATTGAGAAAAGATTCAGATAATCATTCAATAGTAAAAGTCTATTAAGATAACAATAACAACATATAACAATACAGATAAAAATTACAAGAATAGTATAAGGACGATATTACCAATATATAATAACAAGGCTAATATTAAAAAAATTACAACAAGAAGAATGACAAGTAAATTCTGAGGTTGACACAAAAATATGCAATATTTTTGACAATTCCCAATGATTATTTATATATATGATACTGCCAGAGCTGCAAGTATTAAATATAATAATTGATTTGTTCCTTTAGTTTAAATTGGGTTTGTACACTGCATTTCTAGATTCACAGACCAGAGCGTACCATTTCAATATCCAAAATGGGGTGGTGGAACTCAGTTGGCACTACAAGATATAATACTTAATAATTCTAAAGTAAGTACTAACGTTTCTGCTGGGACATTGAATGATGGTTTTGAGTTTATGCTTGAAAACTCGCACTGTTGTGGTTCCGGAAGAAGTCGCTTTAGGGAGCGACAACATACGTTAATTTCATTAGTCTTAGGATGTAATGTTTGCAAGAAATATTCATACATTTTGACAATCAAATAGAGTTAATTATTTTTGTTCAAACACGCCTTTTTTTAATGAATGTTTTTTCTTTTCCTGTAAAATTTAGTTTTAGTTATTTACATCGTTTTGGAAATGCACGAATCAATTTGCACTACATTATTCACCACTTATTTTCCAGGAATCGATAGTTATTGTGTTGATTAACATAAATTCAACCAATTTTAAGCAAAATTAACTGTGTGTTTTAATAGTTTTATATAACATAAGTATTATTTTAAGGTCCTTAATCGATGACTATTAGGCAAGTAATTCATAAGTCGTGACACCGCGTTTAGTATACGACCGTTGGAATATGCGTGGTTATGAGTAGCAAATTGTAATTAAATTAATTACTGATAAACGGATGAACAATTTTATTGTGGAATTGAGTTTAATAAATAGATAATTGAGGTCGAGGCATTATATGTAGTAATAAATTGGATAAGTTGACAGGAACGAAAAATGGCGCGTAATCGCCATGGCTTTGATTATTTAAATGTCCATGATTCACCAATATCTGTCCACGCGCCCCAAAATGTTCTGCAAACTCAGCTTTCTCATTTGGTGCTAAAGTTTGTAGATGCAGTTTTTGGTTAGGTAGCGAAGACTTAACTTTTTCTTGGGATTGAATAATATTCCGTCAATGGTATGTACAGAGTGATTGTTTTATTTTAAATATTGATATAACGTAGTTTAAAAGATAAAATACCTGCTATTTAACCTTAAAATTAGGCTTACTGTATTAGCGATACAAATGTTTAGATGTCTTCTCACTACGTTACAGTACAATTTTCTAAGTTAGCAGTATAATTTTAAATATTTGTTTAAATATTGAAGTATTTTTCTGAGATGCTCTTAGTTATTAAACTCATTACTGTTAAGTGTGTGTCTATTGCTAGAAATTATAGGGCGATATAAAAACTTTATTTCAAGTCTATTGTCTGAAGAGATTTCTCAGTAAATATTAATCACAAGTATTTGAATAGGCTGCCACATGCTATTGGTCTGAATAACAAGCAACTATGCCCTCCATTTATTTACTGGATCATATTTTACATATATAATATTTACTAAGAATGGAATGTAATCAATTTAGGCTAGGCAACACATTCTTTTTTAATGTAAACAGTATGCAGCCATCTGGATGATGAGTACTATCTACATAAAATATGAGAAAACTATGCCATGGTCTTCCCCAACCTTTCATGTACCATAGCTTGGCATTTTATGGAAAAAGGCAATATATCCATACCTATTTAGCTTACAGAACTTTGAACTAATTGGGTAGGTCTGTATGAGTTGGCTTCAGGAGACACCCACTAAAACGATCTAAAACCACTTTAAAATATTTCTGACTTAACATCAGCAAACTAGGGGGATAGGAGAGTTGGGTTTTGTGTGTGGGATTAACACGGTAGCCTAGGATAAAAGAAGGATATCAGGATAACCAACATTCTGACAAAATACTATGAAAACTCACCTAATCTAACTATCTGACTGTCAGATCTAACTGAGGATCAATAGCCCTACCCGAGAGCCAACCTGTCTACCTGAGCCATCTGCCAACTTCTTATTTTATTTTATAACTTATTTATTTCATTTGTTCTCATTCTAAATGTTCCTTTTCTATATTATTCCACACTGAAGGAGGAGGTTTAAACAAAATAAATACCAAAATCAAAGTTGATTAAAAGGCTCACTAAAAAGTTAGCCTATTTAATTTTAGAAATAGCAATAATTTTATCCTTGGGTAGATTACGATAAATGGACCCGGTTTATATATCACTTATTACAATCATTGATACTTTATTATATTGAATAACAGAAAACTATCAGTCAAAATCAACGTATCTAAAATACTAAATTAAAGTCAATTTCAAATTAATAATAAAGAAAACGTAACAAAATAATATACTGACAATAGCCTATATATAATATATTACAGACACAGTAAATCAACTGTTAGTGTTATTTTATATAGTTTTCTAAAGTGAATTATCTTTTTTTATTTTAAAAAGTCACTCATGGAACAATTGTGTTTAGAATATGAAAATGTGTGTACAGTTGGTGCAGATGATTTATTTATATTATTTAAATTAATTACTATTGGTTGATTTTATCAATGGACATAATAATTCAATTCTGTTTGATAATTTGTACATAAAAAAATCGGGTTCACTTATCATACTCTATCCTTATCCTGTAGTCTAATGCCACTTTGGAGCTTCACACAAACATTTTTTACAATTCAATTAAAAGCAGTAGGATGTTTTTTTTAGTTGAACAAAAAATATTGCATGTAAAGTATAATTTTATAACATCTTTTATACTTTTATTTGTTTGGAAGTTGCATCATGCCTAAGAATTGACATTATTGCATTTGAGAGAACTAGAAATTTAAGATATCTATTTTGTATAAATCTTCTCTAGTTTTAGAAAATGTACACTTTATTACACCCGCCTGCATAGAACCATACTAAAACTACAAAATAAAAGGCGGTTATGTACATAAGTGATGAGAAACGGATCTTTATATAACAGATTGGTAATAGTAGTGTTAGAATTAATTATAATTGTAGGCTACATTAACAGAACCTGTTCTATTAAATATTTTCATTTCGACGGATGAAATACAGAACGTTAGGAATAATTCAGTTATATATATAAATTCAATAAACATTGAATCGCAAAAAGTACTTGCTCTGCCGGGACTCAAACCCAGATCTCTCACTTGCCGGGTGAATGTGCTACCATCACACCACAGAGCCCTCACTTTTTACGATTCAATTATTTTGTATTTGGCCATATCTCTGACAAACGCATATGTGACAGATACGGCCAAATACAAAATAATTGAATCGTAAAAAGTGAGGGCTCTGTGGTGTAGTGATAACACATTCACCCGGCAAGTTAGAGATCCGGGTTCGAGTCCCGGCGGAGCAAGTACTTTTTGCGATTCAATGTTTATTGAAATTAAAATAAGGCTATTGCCGTTTATACAAATTTAATGTGTGTATATATATATATATATATATATATATATATATATAATTTATGTAACAATTTATACAAATAAGTAATTATGTAATAAAATATATAAGCCTAAGAGTTTTTGTTTTCTATTCCTATATTTTCATGTTGATTTCCTTGTTGTTTAGCTGAAACTTATTTAAGAAAGTTGTGATAATTTTCTTACTGGTCAGTTTAAAATCACTATAGCTCGATAGCTGATTACGAGCCAATAATTTAACAAACAGTTTCAGTAAAAAGGTAAATATGTATTCGAAAACTAATTTTACCTCTGATGAACTTTCACTAAAAATAGATTAAGACACTAAAATATGTAGAAAACAGCTAACCCATGGTATTTTACAATTTGTGTCACAGACACATCCAACACTAAGTGTAAGAAGATGGCAAATTAGAATTAATTCTCTTTTTGTTTTGTTTCTGTAATAAACAATTTAATACTGTATGTCACAACCCCAGTAACAGAAAGGGAAAAATACTGCTTTCGATAGCTCCTAGTTTTTCTTGACCTGATAGTACATAAATCACATTAATATGATGTTGATGTTTATTATAAGAGGATATATTTAATCGACAAAATAAGATAAGACATGAATTAATAGGTTCATACATGTGCAACTTTTAAACCATAGTGGTCACAGTGTAATAAGCGACCACAAAAACAATCAAATTATCGATTAGGACTGTCTAAATGATCAAATACTAAAACACCCTAATTATAGATAATTATGATTAGCGGAAACAATGTTTCTGTCATTAATTGAGCATATTAAATCAGGAACCACAATTTTAGTAACTGAATGATGTATGGAAAACATATTTTGGTCCGACTACAAATGAAAATGATTTTATATTACTGTCAATCACAGTAAATACATTGTTGATTTACTGATTTTTGTTTTATTTTTATTTTATTTTATTTCAAATGGTTCAACCATTACAAAAGTGAGCATAATAATTTAATAAGTAATAAGTTAGCAACAATGACTAACACAAAACTAAAAAACTAAATTCAGGCAATAAGGCACTTATGGGTATTGCCCCCTAGAGGCATATTTTGTTAACTCTTAATTAGTTGAATCTTGTAAAGCTTTACAAGTTGGACTCAAGAGTGATTGCATTGCCAATTAGCTTTTCAAATATAAGTGAATAGACAGGGAGTGGTGGAATTGGTGATGATCCATTTTAGTATGTTTTTAAAGCTGTGAGACAAAATACTTAGCAGAAATGGTATAAATCAATCGCTTTTGTTACATTAAACCAATACTATATAAATATTTTAAATTCATGAATTAAATTGTATTTTCATAAGCATAATCGTATTAATGTGATTTATTGTGGTGATTTTTTTTTTATAATTAAGAACTATAGTGTATAGGTGTAGGCGTACTGTTACTTGGTTATAAGTTTGTAAATTATTTGTAGAAATATCAAAATTTTCCATTTTAATAGTTTTTCATTTCTGGTACAGTCTAGATGTTTCATATCTTCTTATTTTGTAGATCTGTTCAGAAGTTAGTCCTAATAACCAATACTTTAAAACCTACAGTTAAGAACAATTCAATTTGTTGTTAACAGGATACATGTGTATTCCGTAATCCTGAGCCTTCTCTCCAAGTCTCTGCCCATTTCATTCTCCCCACCATACCCTGGTCCCTCTTCTCCAACCCTCAACATGGGAGTAGTCAATTTGTCAATACTATACAGGTATTGGCAAACATTCTTCCATTTTTTTTCTCTTGTACTTTGTTACTGAGTTCCACTTGGTGGTGAAATTGTAGGTCAAGTTCCTAATGTAAAGTTTTACGTGTGAAAGTTCTAATGTAGTAAATGTGTTACAGAAGATGGACTACCAGGCAATGTATATGTCGCCACGCAAACGCAAGGTGTTGGGAGACATACACAACACTACGACAGCCGACTCCCCGATCTCTCCTACAGCAAATCTCAAGCTGCTCACCAAGGTGGCGAGTCAGTTCGACTCCATAGAGAACGCCAACTGCTACCCCATGTCTGGCACCCCTCCTCACCCCACACAGGTCTCGTGCGAGTTCACCTCTCAGAACCAGCCCAAAGGCAGGCGTGCGCAAGTTTAAATCCCTAGGATTCCTATGCGACAAGTAAGTGCATGCTCTGCTACAGTCTTTGCTGGCCAAACTGAAAAGTTCTCTTACATTACAGGAGTATTGTTAACTGTTTTAATTCATATACTAGTTTTGCAGAATATCTCAAAATAATGTAGTACAAATAGTTTACACAAGTCAGTATCGGCAAGTGGTGTATCTTGCATGATGGTATCTCTATGAATAACTTTTTACAGGAGAGCTAATTCACTTTTTATTTTAAGACTGTCCAGAACTAATTGTGCTTTGAATCCGCTGATAAATACTATGATGAGAAACTATAATATTGCTCTTTCAGTAATGGATATTGATTTTTTTATCAATCAGATGGTAAGTTTAAAAAAGATGTTGAAGCTTCTTTCTCCAGCCGAACACCTTCGCATATTGTAGATTTTATGTGGCTGAGTGAAAAATCATAGATGATTGTACTATTAATCCTCTATCAATCTAAATTTTGTTTTATTATTGTTGTTTTGTTGTTGACAGCTTGTAAATTTTCATGTTAATATAAATTTTTTATTATTATTTGGGGGGGGGGTGGGGGGGGGGGGGGGTGGGGGGGGGGGGGGGTGGGGGGGGGGGGGGGTGGGGGGGGGGGGGGGTGGGGGGGGGGGGGGGTGGGGGGGGACTTTGAATTAGGTCTATCTCATATTTTACTTACTGTGTATTCAGATTTATTCTATAAACTCTACAGGTTCTAGTTTACAACTCAAAACTTAAACTGCCTGGCATTATTAACCTTAACTCTTTAACTGGTTATTACAAATGAGGTATGCAAAACAAGCAGTTTAATAAGGTTATTATGAACGTGCGATAAAAAAATATTTTCCAATTCGGACAAATAATAATAGAGAGATAAATGTAATTATAGGCCTCATTTAATTTTTTTTTGGGTGGTTACTTATTTGTTAGGGCTAAGAACCAACAAAAGTACCAAGAATGAATATATTATAACCTTATTACATTTATTTACCTAAATTTAAATGAGAAATGATTTGTATAAACTTACATTTAACAATTGGTACACTAAGCGTAGCACGTTTTTATGTAATTATTATCCCACTCAAAATAGGCACTGATTTTTTTATCGTTTTTAAGGACTATTGTTTTTTTTTTTACAGAAGTATAGAGCTGGCCCATCATGCCTGATCCCTGCAGGTTTTGGATAGGTTTTAACATTGGAAACATGTTCAGAGTCTTGGAAATGGGAGTTAAATTTTTTACCCCCAGCAAGTCAATATGAACAGCTGACCATGGGCTTCTAAATTATTTAATCTGTAATTGGATCATTGTGATATTAAATTTTCCTGTGTCCAACGCTATTAGATAAGATGCAACAACTTGCCTCCCATTTTATTTTTTTTAATACAAATAAATAATAACATCAATATAGCTTATTTTATAAAATATTCTAATCTGATTCTAACCATAGCCAATTTTTGCTTACTGATGTATGTATATGTGTGCACACATTTTATATCCATTTTCAAGAATATGTTTTGATGGAACCTTATGACAAATCCAACAATATCCTATTTGTATAAATTTGTTGAAAAATAAAAAACCAACTCTTGCAATTTGCTACAGGATTTACAGTATTTATATATTTAATTTTAAAAACTTTTATAAATGCAGCTATTTTGATAGAGAAAGTAAATGCCAACAACTTTAAACAATACAATTTTTTGAGATGTGAGTTACAAAATTAAAAAACCTCATGGCCAGTTAGACACAAACAGAAAAAAAGATAGACATGTATTCATTTGAATGTTTTTGCTTGTTTTGTATCATAATTTCCTGATGTTGTGTCAACCTGAAATATACAGGTGTGTTTCCAACCTCTTATATCAACTTCTTGGGAAGTTATTCTTTGGGTTATAAGAAAATAAATCACTACATAAACATAGCTTAATTTCAATTCATCTGGCTGTTTTGTAATATTTAAATAAAATTATTAGTTTTGAAACCGCTGCACCAAATGAATCTAAATGTAATGCTATCATTGGCAAGGTCTATTGTGAAGAAAATTTCAAAACCAAAATCTAGTTTCATATCAAAATGGCAGTCATTCAAAGATTTATAACAATAAATATCTATAAAGTTTTATAAAAAAACACCAAGGAATATTTGTTGTAGAAACTCTTACTAAACACCATAATTGCTTTACTTTTTGAAATCTGATAGTAAATTATTGGGCTCTAACCTAATTTTGTGCACATATGTATGCAATTATTTTTTTAGATTAAAATTATGGAACTAAAGTGTAATGTACATGTAAATTTCATACTAAGCCACAATTTTCTTATTTATTTAATTTTTCAGTGTTTTCTATAAAAAATCCCCTTTATTACCTAATTAAATGGTAAATTTTGCCATAATAACTAATTGGCTAACTAAGCTAAGTTAAACATGTATTTAAAAAAAGAAAATCTTTCATGACACCTTAGTCACAATCTCAAATGTAATTCTACTTGGAAGAATGTGAATTATATAACAAAACTTTAATCATTGTTCAATGTGGCCTCCTTGGACCAGGATAAAGCTTGAAATCTATATTATATAATTTTGCTCCTGCTTTTGACAGGTTTATAGATAAAGTTATAATAAATATTATTCACATATCGTGTCCAGGAATCTCAAGCAACTGGAGTGATGATCAGCCATACAGCTGGTCCAGTACTCCGTACCACCCTCCTAGCCAGGCTTACATGAACGCACCAGTCTGGCAGTCGAGAAGGTCAGGAGGGCTTACAACAGCAACCTTGTATGTCCTGTCACTCCGGACCAGCAGCCTGGGGGCTCTCTCCCTGATCTGGAGAGTCTACAGGTATCTATCTACACAATCTCCAGGTATTTGGAGACTTTCTATCACCAAAATATTAATAAAGACAAAAGTACTAACAAATGTCCAACAGCGTAACTAGGACTTGGCGTTGGGGGAGAGGAATTTGACTGAGGAGCACATCAACACCAGAGGGTTTGGAATAAATATAAATTAGAAAGGCCTAATTCAGACTGAAGCATTTAACCCTCCAACTAGGCATATAGTAATTTCTGTACTGGCAAGCCCATTTTGCGAAAGTTTTTCTTAAATTGTGAATGTTGAGTTTAGCTCCAGTTCAACCTTTCCTTTTGGTGCAGCATCTGGAATCTGACACTGTCAGACTTGAACTCTGGAATCTTGAGTCATCATCGTCGATGAGACAATGGGAATATCTCTTCACCTAGATTACACTATATTTTGTAGTCCTAGGTGTCTATGATGTCAAAATGATGTAAAATGGTCATTTTGAACTTCTTCACCGCCGACATTATTTTGATCTCTTCAGAACAAACACGACTCCAGATTTCCAGGAGTTAAGTCAGTGACAGCATCAGATTCCAGATGCTAAACACTCAACATTCACACTGAATAAACCATTCCCACCATAGCTGTTTTTTATAAACTATTATAAAAATGTACATACGTTGGGAGAGTTATATTCTCCTCACCCCCTTCCCCAGTTTATGGTATGCCATTTAAAATTTTCTGAAGTAAAGTTGCCCATTATGGGTCTTTTAACTCTTCACAACTAGCAAACAATAGAAATAAAAATCACACTTAAAACATTATATGCCCCCCTTTTCATAGACAAGAATTTTAAACTTTTATCCATGAATCTACTCAAATCAAATTGAAACTTGAGTATGTCTTCACTTTTTGATGACGTATATTCTCTCCTGTTACATTGATTGGACTCTAAGTGATTTATTACCAAATTTAAAAGTTTTGAAATGGGGGGTATTCATAACCTTATGTCTATAGGGAAGCAAGAGATTTTCTGCAAAGATTGGGAGTGATGGGCTGAGGAGGAGAGGGCACGAAATTTCCTTCTGGCGGTCGGCTTCCACAAACCTCATTGTTCCACTCAAGTATCCCCGCAAGTATCTAAGTAAGCTGATTAGCATTTCCTCCTAAAACTTGCTTGTATGCACTTAAAATCTTATGTGACCAGTTGCACCAGAATAAATTAATCAGCTTTAGCCAAGCAATTTAGCATAGACTCTCCTGCCAATTGCTGATGAACAAAATCCAATTTCTGTCTCTCTGTAAGCATAATAACTGTTGGAACTAGTTGACTAAGTTGACCCACAGGGTAGGAATTTTTGTGTAAAACTCTACCTGTTGAAACTGCTAAACATCAGTCTTTTGGGAGTCTTGACATTGGTCTTATCTGTAACCATGTTAGTAAGGTGAAGAACACAGAGCATTTATTAAGAGTCTCTCCTACTAGTTGATGACAAAGACAGGTTTTTGTTGCTGTATATCCGTCTGTGAAACAAATTTTTTGAATAAGTTAACTTGAAGGGTTAGAATTTTTTTACCACCCCTGCTACCTTTATATTGATAAACTGAAAATGCTAAACATTGGTCCATTGGAAGTCTTGATGATTACATTGGTCTTATCTTGTAACTATATTGGTAACGTGAAGAACGCAGAGCATTTAGCAGTCTCTCCCTTTAGTTGATGACAAAGACAGGTTTTTTTTTTGCTGTGTATGTCCGTCCTGTAAACACAATACTTCTGA
Source organism: Homalodisca vitripennis (assembly GCF_021130785.1). Lineage (NCBI taxonomy): Eukaryota > Metazoa > Arthropoda > Insecta > Hemiptera > Cicadellidae > Homalodisca > Homalodisca vitripennis. The sequence continues at coordinate 39,284,659 of NC_060211.1, read as the reverse complement.
ATAAGTTAACTTGGAGGGTTACCATTTTTTTGAAACCACATCTGTTACCTCTATATCACAGCTGAAAATGGTAAATATGTCCATTGGAGTCTCTTTCCATGCTAGGATATTTTCCACTGTGGGGTGGTAACTAAAAGTATTTGAGAATAAATGTTGGGCAATAAGATCACCTACTGAGCAACATTGGTAATCTTGAAACAGATCAGAATGACACTGCTAACTATATTAGCTGTCAGTTCTTATGTATAGGGCAGAGATCTGAGCAGATGAAAAACTTATGCTAATACTAGACTCACATGCTTATTTCTATAGGATCAGAGGGCACTATGATTTTTTTTTACAGTGGTATCGCAAAATACAAGGTATATTAGGAAAGTATCTGACCTGGCCGATAGTAACAAGACTGTCCCAGATCAATTACGGATGTGTAGAGGGACCCTTCCAAGCCCACTCTCAGACATTCACTGCACTCTGTCCAGCCAGTGACTCACAGCACTCACTGCTTTTTATTTTATTATATGTGCTTATGCTGTACTTAACTAAGTCTGAATGTCTTAACACGTTCACGGACGACATGCGTCACCGGTGATACACGCTGCTTCGATCAGAATGCCCGTGTGTGTCACCGGTGCCGCACTCTATAGGTTACAACTGGGCACCCCAAACTCTTACAATCTCAGTTTGTCGTTGAGGCCTATGAGGTTCAACATTATTGGGGTGATGATCATTTTGTAGATTATTTTCAGCATGTAAAATTATTTACAATCCGGGGGGCTGAGGATTAGCTACAATGTCAATGTTTACAAGCTGTTGATTACTTAGAGGTAGCGGGTTATCTTCCACATCACTCATATCATCTACAGATTCTGCCCTGCTGTCCGTCAGAGCAGATAGACGAAGGTACATATTCGCTTCCTGAGTACCCAAAATCAGTTAGTTCATTTATATCAAAATCGTCCAAAGCGTTCTCAATGTCACTGTCATCCATCTCCCAAGCTAAGATTCAAATTGCACAATAACAACTAATATAAAACACCACAACAGTAGCACTGAGCAGCCGCAAGTGAGTGGACTAGGTTAGCTTGATGATTGCGCGGGAAGAGAACAACAAAGAAAAACGCAGAGAAAGTTAGTGATGTGGCTCGCCACCCGCCAGCAGATCGTAGCATAGAGTAGGTTTAGGTTCAGTAAACCAGTGTGTCACCGGTGACACACGACGCCCATTGAAGCGAAGGGCAATGTATAGGCGTCGTGTGCCACGGGTGACACACTGGTTTTAACTTACTCATATACATTTTATCATTGTTTTTTCAACCTAAAATGCATTATTTATGCATTATAGAATGGTTTTATGGAAAACAACGTTTACGCCTATTTTGAAGATTTTGTGTTATATATGACTGCTCAATATGAAACAAACACGTAAAATTGCCGTCGTCGTGAACGTATTAAGCAGAGCTCACAAGAGGTTTTTTACTAGAAATTTGGCCATTCTGCTTCAGAGATGCTGTAATCTCTATAACAACAACAATGTTTTTTGTGATGAGTTTATAGGTATCTCAGATAAGTGTGATGGTAGGCTATTTAAAATGGCCATATTTAAATGAAGAGTGATCCACAACCTGTCAGGCCTGTATTGGCCAGAAATCTAAATTGTTTGTGTGGTAATTAATGAATACTGTCAATAATCAATTAAGTACAATCAGTATGGGAGCTGGAAGAACTTTGCATCTTAAAATCTGCAGTTTGTAAAGTTTTACAGATTTAAAAATGAACAGTGTTTTTAGATTTATGATCGATACAGACCTACTAGATGCTGGTCACTTGTCACTCAAATGCAGCCATCTTAAATAGACAAAATTATTATTTTATCTGAATATCACCCATAGACATGATATATACAGCTGTGTGTATCAGAGAAATTATTTCTGACGCAAAATGCTCAAATTTCTGCACATTCTTTGCTGCTCAAAAGATCAGTCATTGTGAAATGCGATGAAAACACATGTTAATGACATAGAAAATAGAGTGCTGTGACTCACTGACAGAATGGAACACAGCAAATCTCAGAAGGGTCCCCCCTCTTCTCTAGAATCGACTTTTGTAATAATCATGAATTCTGGATGTTAGTACTTATACAGGAAGCGGTAACTTTCAAAAACTGTAATCTGACATGCCTAGATCACCACCCACTTGCGAACGTGAGTTTTGCCTCCTAATAAATGGCCTGTTCTGCTTCCTTCGGTGGCCTGGAACCCCTGGACTGATGTCAGAATGAGGGATGACATTGCCTCCCTCAACATCCCCTTTCCCTTCGGACGTATGCCAGGTAAAAGTTTGTTTGTCTTCCTCAAGAACATAAACACTTCAGTTCCAAAGTCAGTTCTTAACTTTACACTGTCATTGTTAATATCTGTGACATTTTTATCAAACTGTTATATATACCTTAAAGTTGGTTTTGGCTGTGGGGGCAGCCAGAATATGAGCAATTCTCTTTTTGGCTGTAAACCTTGTGAATTTCCTACATCTCTCCGGTGGTGACACAGTTTAAGTGTCATCGAAGATCCTTAACGTAAATTTTTGTTTCATAACAAGTCCTTAAATAGTTCAAGTTAAATTTTTAATTATTTTTATTATTTTCAACCAATGCTAATAACATTTTAATAAAAAAATGTAAGGACTAGAATAATGATTGTTTATTACAGTATAAAAAAAATCAAGTAAATGTGTGATTTTCAAACTGTTCTGCTTAGAAAAGTACTAATACATTCAACCATGTAATAAGCCATTTAATTCTGTATAATTGGGTCACAAATGATGTGAGTAGAATACTAATAGTGAATGTACAGTATATGTCTAAATTAAAACCCATGGTCTCAATTTCAGACGAGTGGAGTCGTCTCATCAGACAGAGCTACTATGCAGCAGTAAGCTATGTTGATGACTTGATCGGCAAACTTATCCATGAGCTGCGCACTACCAACTTGTACAGCAACACAATAATTGTGCTCCTAGGTGACCATGGTACGTAAACTGTATTGAAGTTTAATTTCTCATATTACCACTTATAAAAATTTCAATTTGGTCAATAAATCATTATGAAAGACAACACTAAAATGTGTACAAATTTTGTGTCCTTACAATGGGCATCTCATAACATATATATATCAGGAAATGTTGAGTTTATCTTCTATTTCAAACACTATATAATTATTTAAAAAGTATTTATTACATGTTTATGTGTAGCCAAAGAATTAAAATTTGACTAATATATGCTTTTCCCTTTCTTTTATACTTTTGTGTCCCACAATTTTAAACACTTTGTTTTATGTAATTCTTCAAGATTTTAATTTTCGGAGAATATATTTGGATTATTACATGATATGCTTAAAACCCTTTTAACCCCGGCCATTAAATCAAGTGATGTGCCAGAAATCCCAAGCCATTTTCAGACAAAATGTAAGGGTTTTGTAAAAAATTCATAACTCAGTTATTTTTTAAGATATTTAGGTAATTCTTTTTTTGTTTTACTTCTTTATACATGTAGCTTACAGAAATATACAAATAAAATTATTATTTTGAAAGTAGTTTTTTTTTAATGCATATACATATATAAAAAATAAATAAAACTGAAAAAATACTTCTAATATATTTCGATGCAAAATATCTTTGTGCACAAGTCTGTGAAATTTCAAAGCATTTGGTGAAATAGGTGGCCAGTAAAGTAATAAAAAGTGCACGTCCGCACTATACGGACGTCGGGAGTTGACGCCATTTTTACGACGTCCGTATAGTACGGACGTCGGGGTTAAAAGGGTTAACAAACACTATTAGAAATCTAATTTGTGGCGATATGTAAGTACTAATTTATTCACTTCACCGAACATTACCTCCAGAGTCTAACTGTTTGACACAAAACCCAAAGAAGTTGAAATTTGGTATAAAAATTAATTTTATAAATATCTCAGCTAAGTTCATTGACCAGCTTGATATGAAATTTTGTTCCAATACAGCAGCTTCAACCATAAAAAATTCACAACTCCATCATTTTTGTACCTAGAAACATTTATTTTTTAAAAGATGTTGGGTCCCTGTATTTCTAAAATAAATTGCCATCAGCAACTTGTGAATGTTGAGTTTCGTTCCAGTTCACTTTTCGCTAAGTGGAGTGTCTGAAATCTCACGCTGTGTTTGACTTGAATCCTGGAATCTTTAGTTATGTTCATTCTAGAATAAGAAAATTGATTGTTTTCATGACATTTGGTTTATTAAGTTGGATAGTAGTTATTTTTGTATTAATTAATCTTTATTAGATTTAGGTACAGTATGTGGAGTGAAAATAAAAATTAGATGTGTTGTTAAATTTATAAAACAATTAAATTAGTATCTAGGAAATTGTGTGAGTAATATAAAATTGATTTATTTGTAACAAAAAGTGTACATTTTGAGAAATGCAATTGTTAAGTTTCACAGGCTTCACACCTTTTGTTTCTCTAATCCTTTTCGTTTCAAATCACTGTTAATATCAATCAATATTAGCTTGTACATAGTAATGTTGACTAATTGATTGAAATATTATGTAAAGATTGATATCTGTGACTAATATTTTACACTACTCTCAATACAGTTTTAGATGTAGTTGTATTCAATGTCAGCCATCATCTCACTATGACAATGATTAAGCTGTTAACAAAAAATTGTCATTTTACACAAAATTGTACTCCTCCGACAAGAGATCTTGCTTGCTTTTCATATCACACACAATAAAATCGTGTATTTTAAAAATTTCAAATGAAAATGTATTAGGTTGGTCGTTGGGTGAGCACGGAGAATGGTCCAAGTTCAGTAACTATGAGCTGGCTGTGAGAGTTCCGCTACTGCTGCGAGTGCCTGGACTGACAGACAGGACTGCAGTAATGCGATCTATACAAGCTCCAGTGGAACTATTGGACCTGTTCCCCACGCTCGTGGACGTTGCAGGTCTGCCACGACTACCCCGTTGTCCCCGCCCCTCCCACAGTGTCACCACCTGCACGGAAGGCGCCAGTTTGTTACCCGTCATCTATACTTCACTTGTCAAGAATGAGGTACAGTGCAACTAATACTGTACACTTAAGTATTAACGAATATTTCTGGGTTATACAGGTGTACTTTTGTTCTAGACAGTCACTGACATCGGAAAGCCGGCAGTGAGCCAGTACCCGAGGCCAGGGATCTACCCCACATCTCACCCCAACAGTGATAAGCCGAGATTACGTGAGGTGCGCTACATGGGTTACTCCTTGCGCACCGCTCACTACCGCTACACGGAATGGCCTGCCTGGAAAGGGACTCCCCTGTGGACACAGATGGCAGGCACAGAGTTATACGATCATTCTATTGATCCTGATGAGAACATCAATCTTGCAGATCGTGAAGCCTTTCGTGACATCAGGCTGGCCCTCAGTGCTAAGCTCAGGGCCTTGGTGGGAGCGACCGTTTCCCTCAGTAAACAAGACTGAATGCATCTATGCCATCTAATAGCTTACATTTAGCCTAATATTTAGATCAAGGATGACTTGTTTTATTAGAAATGGAGAAAAATATGTGATGTGTTCCACAATTCATGTTTTCTAAAGGAAACTCTCCAGTATTTAGTCAATGGAGAGTAGCCAGAGGACAAATGTAAAACATAACTCTAAAACCACACTACTAAACATTAATAGTTTAAAACCACAAAAATCTTCAATAAGAAAAATAGTATTGTGTTTTGATTTAAAAGCAATTTACTACTTGAGTGTATTTTATATTTTAAAAACAAAACTTTATGAAACTTCATTATTGTTTTTATTGAGTTTTTCAAAATGTCTTTACTGTTATAATAAAATTAGATTCTTAATATCCTTTCCCAAACATAGTGTATGATAAAGGTGTGATGGTAAAACAATCAAATTTTGATTTATAATGTCATACATTTTGAGATTGTGTGGGTTATTTTAAACTAAAATTAAAGTATGGTTTTAGTTTATAAATATTACAATAGATGTTTTCAATGATTTACTTTTTTATTTATAATACTTTTAAATAACTTATTTAAGGAAGTTTCATATATAAATTGTGTTCACTACTTATAGAATGTTAAATGGTTAAAAAATTGCACAACGCATATACCTATATAAAGATTCTTCTTGAAATGTATTATAAAATATTGTTAATTTTTAGCAAAATGCAACTGAAACATAAAAAATAAAGTCCACAATGGAGGTTGAATTTTTATGAATACCACTATGAAATTTTAAAAGTTCTCTAGCAATGTTGATACATTTTTCACCATTAATCCTTTAGTTAATAAAAAAAAAAAAAAAATGGTATAAACCACATCTGTATTTGGATTATCTTTAAAAAGATTTAATTTTGATTACATTTAAAATTCAAAATGAATCTTGGCAATCCAAACACTGCCTAGTTTTTCACATCTTTTATGTATTATAAAAATGGCTAAACAAAATGTTTAGAATATGAAAAATAATTTATTATATATTGTACTATTTATTTCTTTACTAGTGTAATTTATATCTTAGGAGTATAAGATTTTTAAATATATTCCATTTTTATTGAAATTACATTTTTTATGAACCCATCCACACATAAATGTTTTTAAAAATGTAAACCAGACCTGTAAGATTTTTTTCCAAATTGCAACCTCTTTTTTCACAGCACTAAAACACTCCAACTTAACAATTCTAAATTTACTTAATCATTAAGAAATATCTCACATAAAGAAAACACACTTAACAGCTTGCAACTTTCACAATCACAAGAATGATACAGAAACTACACAATTATCCCTGCATAGCGACAGAGGTGAATGGCGGACGAACAGAGGGGGTCAAAGATGCTACAATCACAAGAATGATACAGAAACTACACAATTATCCCTGCATAGCGACAGAGGTGAATGGCGGACGAACAGAGGGGGTCAAAGATGCTACAATCACAAGAATGATACAGAAACTACACAATTGTCCCTGCATAGCGACAGAGGTGAATGGCGGACGAACAGAGGGGGTCAAAGATGCTACAATCACAAGAATGATACAGAAACTACACAATTGTCCCTGCATAGCGACAGAGGTGAATGGCGGACGAACAGAGGGGGTCAAAGATGCTACAATCACAAGAATGATACAGAAACTACACAATTGTCCCTGCATAGCGACAGAGGTGAATGGCGGACGAACAGAGGGGGTCAAAGATGCTACAATCACAAGAATGATACAGAAACTACACAATTGTCCCTGCATAGCGACAGAGGTGAATGGCGGACGAACAGAGGGGGTCAAAGATGCTACAATCACAAGAATGATACAGAAACTACACAATTATCCCTGCATAGCGACAGAGGTGAATGGCGGACGAACAGAGGGGGTCAAAGATGCTACAATCACAAGAATGATACAGAAACTACACAATTATCCCTGCATAGCGACAGAGGTGAATGGCGGACGAACAGAGGGGGTCAAAGATGCTACAATCACAAGAATGATACAGAAACTACACAATTATCCCTGCATAGCGACAGAGGTGAATGGCGGACGAACAGAGGGGGTCAAAGATGCTACAATCACAAGAATGATACAGAAACTACACAATTATCCCTGCATAGCGACAGAGGTGAATGGCGGACGAACAGAGGGGGTCAAAGATGCTAAAATTTTAAACAATATCTTATTCTGTTTCACGTACATTTGATAACAAACAAATGGACAAGAACTCCTTCCACCAAAAAATGTTTCCTACCAAATTTCGTTTTAAATGTAATAGTTAAATAAATGTGAAAGTAAAAACAATTTAGTTTTAATGTTTGATCAATACAAAAAAGAATAGAAATATAAATTTAACATCGTTTATAGAATTTTTACATACATAGTCATAGATAAAAGATATATCTTAGCAAAATAATACAAACCTGAAGTTCCTATCTTTTATAGAAGTAAAGTAAAAATGGTTTATGTAAAAGTTGTACTGCATCTAAATTTTCATTAACTTGAGAAAACTTTGTTCCAATACATACATTATGGTTAATTAGTGTGAATGTGCAATTAACAGTTATGACACATAATTAAAATACCAACACTAATTATATTGGCATGTTTACCCTACATACTCAACAGTGATACTATCTAAAACAGACGATGGATCCTTTTTGCTACAGTGCCTAGATTTTTTCTAGGACAATCAGCAGATGTTTGTACACTACACACTGAACAGTTTTTTTCTAGCCTTCCTGACAATTGAATAGAGGCTAACAAATCTTCAAAGTTGAAAAAGTCTATATTTCTTGTTTCATGAAGCTTGTATTTTTCATTATGTGGAGCTTTAGTTGTTTGGCAAATGGATTTATTTCCTAGGTGGCATTACAATGTAAAGGGTTATTTATGCATAACTCTTTCTAGGATCATTGTAGTGATGTTTTGTTCATGTCATTGTGTTTTGATTGAATATACCTTTATAATGACATGTCACAAGATAGGGGTTGCAATTTGAAAATTTAAAGTTATCTCCTTTGAAAATCGGGGAGAATTTTGTATCATACAAAAAGTACTTTAATGAGTATGGTGAAGGTTGTACATCAATGTCTCAATCAGTTTGGAATATATCCAGGCGTTCAGGACTTATTTACGCCCTGAGATGTGAATATGGGTATCACCAGTGGAATCACTATAGGTTAGATGTGAATATGGGTATCACCAGTGGAATCACTATAGGGCATCAGCTGTGAATATGGGTATCCCAGTGGGATCACTATAGGACATCAGATGTGAATATGGGTATCCCCAGTGGAATCACTATAGGGCATCAGATGGGAATATGGGTATCCCCAGTGGGATCACTATAGGGCATCAGATGTGAATATGGGTATCCCCAGTGGGATCACTATAGGGCATCAGATGTGAATTTTGGTTTCACCAGTGGAATCACTATAGGGCATCAGATGTGAATATGGGTATCCCCAGTGGGATCACTATAGGGCATCAGATGTGAATATGGGTATCCCCAGTGGAATCACTATAGGGCATCAGCATAGAATTTTGGTTTCACCAGTGGAATCACTATAGGTTAGAAGTGAATATGGGTATCACCAGTGGAATCACTATAGGGCATCAGATGTGAATATGGGTATCCCCCAGTGGAATCACTATAGGACATCAGCAGTGAATTTTGGTTTCACCAGTGGAATCACTATAGGGCATCAGATGTGAATATGGGTATTCCCAGTGGAATCACTATAGGGCATCAGCAGTGAATTTTGGTTTCACCAGTGGAATCACTATAGGGTATCAGCAGTGAATTTTGGTTTCACCAGTGGAATCACTATAGGGTAACACACTAGTGATATTCATATGACCTAACATGTCAAATTAATTTACAGATTTTATTCAATGGTCAGAATCAAGGAAATACAAATAATTATTTAAAATCCATTTCTTTTTTATAAAACCATTTATATTTATTTAAATATTTTCTCAATAGACTGGAAAAGAAATACATACAATTTGGTAAATTACAAACAATAACCTTTGGGTTAAAATGGTAAAAAACTGTTACAGGAAATATTTCATTATGTAGATAGATGTTGAACAAAAGAGTGAACACATTTTCAACACAGATTACTGTACATATAAATATTTAGTTACCATATCTTCTTATTGGTGATAATAATAAATTATTAATTTTTTTGTAACTGGACAAAATAGAATAAAACTTGTTTTAAAAATACCATAAAAAAATACAAATCAGCAATATTAAGTTGATTTTAATTTGTTAGCCATTTTTTACAGTACATCATTTAATTTTAAAATTTCTTGCAAAAATGTAACAATAACAAGATATATTTTTAGTTATTTCAGTTTTATTACTTCCAGCTATAAAAGTTTTATTTGTTTGAAACTATCTCAAAATGTGTTCACATTCAATTTGCTCAACATATTCCAATAGTATCTCAGGCAAACTACTTGCCGCCAGAGCAATATTTGATTTAACCCATTACAAATACTGCAGTTATCATCTCCTGTACTCATCTGGAAAAAAATACAAAAAATTTTCAAGTTATTACTTAACCGTTAATAACTTATACAATAGAATTAACTCTGCTTTAATTTTTTTTGTTCAAACTAAAATTGCAATGCATCGTCATAATAAATTTGCTACAAAAATTTTGTATTCTAACAAACAATTCTTGGTAATCAGATTTGTAATATATAAAATGAATATGTGCTGTTAGGAAAACATTTATGTGACTTATTTTGTACAACCTACCAATATTTTTCTTAATTAGTTAAAAATAATCAGAATGTAGCAAAAAAAATGGTATCAAACCAATATATATCTCATTCTAATAAACAAAGATAAAAAGTTGCACTTATTTATTATACTCTCCTTATAGTGATACGGTTCAAATAAACTCTCTTAAAATAAATAAAAATATATTTCTATACGGAGATACAGGGAAATATCTGTACATTTGTCCCCCTTGGATGAACAAGTTTTCCTTAAACTAGAAAAAATAAAATGTACAGCTTTTTCTTACCTATAATAATGTTTCTACTTTCATAAGTTTTATTTGAAACATTTAAACTTTGAAGAGCTACTTTCTTAATAAAATTGTACTTACAACTCACTATTATTAGCCCATTAGATAAACACGAGCGTTAGGTTATACAAGATATTTTAAACACCTTCCTCTCATGTTACTGAATATATGAAAATGGCTGTAATTTGTTCAGAGAACCAAAATGGCTGTTAAAAGAGAACACTGTTTGGAGAAAAAGCTCAAATATAATATCCATGTACTGAACACTCCTTTGATTACTTATTCATAAAGTGTTTAAAACATTTAATGAATATTTCTTCTGAAATGCTTCATAACTTTCACAGAAGCACAGAATTTAGAACAAGTTTTACATTTACATATTCAGTGTAAAACATACCGTTCAACAGTTACACAACAGAATATTACAAAATTATATTTATTAACCCTTTCAGTGCCAACGTCCAGGCAACCAGACATTTAAAAACATGCATAAATTGCCAACATAGTTTTACTAGACGTTTTTAAGAAAATATAATACATTCTTTTTGTACATGTATTTTATATAAACTCACATTAAACAAAAACATATTTTCATAAAATAACATAATTATAAAAGATCTAATACACAGAGTTATTTAAAAGCAAGTTACACCCCCTTACACTTTTTTGTTATGTTGGATACCCTAGCTACAAAGGGTCACACTAATAATGACAGTAGTCAAATCTTTGAACCTCAGGGGAAAGGGGAGTAGGAGGTAACTCAAATATTTTCAAATTGTAACATATGTAACATATCACTTTAAAGGTCTTGGTTAGTCAATAAAAAAATACACTTAAAAAATTAAAATTGGTCCACTCTACGAAAAAGAAAAAAAAACACCCCTAAACGTACCTGAGCCTTATTGTGATTCATGCGTTAAGAATTATACATCACTTAATAAATATTGAAAAACCAATTAAGACAAAACTTATTTGGGTAACTACAGATGAGGATTGTGGTATTGGAGTGGGGGGAAGTAGTTGGGAAAACAAATAACCTTTTGTTGTTTATCTAACTCTTAAGTTACGCAATGCTCTTATCTAATCAGATTATGAGAGGTTTTCCAAATTTCTAACAAGTTCCTTGAAAGGTCTGGCTTATTCAGTTACTCTGGGGGGTGCAACTTACTTTTCAATCACCCTGTAGTACTCAATACATTGTCAACAGTTACACAGTGACAACAGTGTCTATAAAAAGTCAAATGGCAATACTGCTTTCCACAGTGACTGCAACCAAAATGAACAGACAACTAGAATGTTCTCTATTGGTTGAAAAAGATTCCAGTGCAATTGAACATTTCTAATTATGTGTAAAATTTGTTTACTATTATGTGTAAAATATGTATACTTTTATGTGTTCTTTCAATCAGTGGACCCTAGAAGATAGTTTTCAGAGTAAGCCTGCTCATTTTCCTATTAACTAGTATCAATGTTTATTTATAACAAAAGTGAGCGACAGCTAAAAAAATGCTATATTTTTATTTTGGGATCCTTGACTTTACTGAGTGTGAGAATTTTTTATGGTACTTATTTGAGCTGTTGAACCTAAAAAAATAAAGCTAAGATTTTACTGTCGTTATCTTATATTTTTCTTGTAGTATAAGAAAGTTTTTGAGTATATTAAGTGTAACATACATAAAAAAGTTACGACATTTTATAATAACTATACACAAATTGCTAAAAAATGGCACAGCACTTTTGGACAACACCTGTAAAAATAACCTTGGCATTACTGACTAACATTACATAACAATGTTTGGCACTGAAAGGGTTAAATATTTTTCTTTTATAAAAATGTTATGTCATGGAATCCACAGTTTATTGTTATATACTACTTATCACATACTTGTGAATACATCAGTATATAAAACTTTACAATTGGACTATTATCATGAAATGAGATAGATTTTATATATATATATATATATATATATATATATATATATATATATATATATAATATGCTTGCACGTGTAGTGCCAGTACGACGAGGCACCACTTCCAGCTCGAGGGTTAAAATAAATTGAGAAAATGTCCACCACTTTGAGTAAAACTTATGAAGAATTTAAGAAATAAAATTTAAAATGTTACATATAAGTTTTTTTGAATTTATTGCTCAGCTATGAAAGCAGCAGGTGGGTAATTGTATTGTGTGTGTATTGAGAATCTCAACAATAGATTGTTACTATCTTGTAGTTTTCTTGAGACTCATTCTACCATGAACATTGACAAAAGAAAATTGTAATTTGAATATTTCAGCAACTAGACCTGTTCCTCACAGAATAAACATTAACAGAATACATAGGGTTAATTTAATTCAAAACAAAATAAAAATATAATGAGACTGTTTCATACCAAAGAAACCCACAACTCCTTACAAACATTCATTTATGTTTTCCAAGTTTTCAGAGAGGGCATTATAAAATAACTGTGTATCCTAATGGATGACTTTTCTTGAATCAATACTCTTCACAGCTTTTCTAAAAACCTCCCTATTGTTTTTCGCTTAGCTGTCGACAAAGCAGTAAAACAAGTAACCCAACACTGACCATGACAGCAAATTATGACTCACCACGATGTGTACAAGTTCACGAATCTATACCTATCTTACAACTATAATAAAAAAGTTCCACTGTACAACATTTCAAAATATTTACACTGCCTGAACTGCTCACCACCTCCAATCACCTGCAAAACAAAAAAATGTGTTAAAACTTCTAAAAATAACTGGTCATTGTGGCAGGAGTACAGTACCATAATATGAGATGTTTATTACAGAACCCACTTTTATGCCATTTTTGGTAGTGTCTTTTTTATTTTATGATTAGTTTATCCTGCAACACTATGACATTATGTAACCTATTGTTTTACAGTATAGCCACTACTTGAGAGTTATGGTGAGAAGCAAAGCAGTTCACAGTCTGCTAACCAAGAGTAACCTGAGGCAACAATGGTCTCCACCAGACTGTGAGACTATTGTTGTTTTTGTCTCTACGCCCTTCTCTGTATTCCAAGAACTTTATGGCATTTATAACAACCAATTTTATGTTTTCCATCATACATACCATCATTTCGGTTTCATTTTTATACTAGCTAAAATTAACATCATTGGAAACATTATAAAGTTGTCACTTATGTATTTTTTTTATCAATTTACATTAAAAATAGATATTCTCCCTTAAACCCCTGTTAAACCCTTTATATACTGTGTAAACACAAATTAAATTGAATCAAAATAGGCTATCTATTCTTTCTGAACAAGGAAAGCGTCAACAAAGTTCTTAACAACTAATGTAACATAAATCATTTATATAACTGAATTAGTATTTCTGTAAATATCCATATATTGAAAGAGAAGTAAATTATTTGGTTTTTGAATGTTTCAAATTTCTTGTTTCCTCTTTCCTGTTTTATTGCTATTGATAAATGTCTAAATAAAGTTTCCTACATAATAAATATTTTTTATATAGAAATTTAATTAGTGATGACAGTGAACTTTCAACTCCTTCCCTCTTGTATTATAGGCATGCATCTGTTGCTTTATTCCTCTAGACAGCTTGTTAGAAAATAAAATGGTTTCATTAATTGAATGATAGTTATTACAAAGGAAAAAAGATATTCTCTCAAAAGTACAGTGCTGCGACCTACCCCTTTTCTACTAATATAATTGTACTATTTAATCAATATATTGTACCTAAATTTTGGCATTTAAGTTAAAAATTACAGCAGCCTTCACATGTGTACTATGTGTTAGGAGGGTTAACAATAATAAATAGGAAACTTTATCAACTGTATTATTGAAACTTCATTAAAAATGTTCTGAGTAGGATATACTATTATACTTATTTTAGAGTTGCTAAAGACACTCGTCTTTGATGATGACTTCTTTAACTTACACTTGTTAACGGTTCCATCCCCAACCGCCACGATTTGGCCGCCTGTCTTCGTAGCGATTCCACGAGCCCCCTCGACCGGACCAGCCACGATCCTGGTAACGGTCACGATCACGGTTCCAGGATCCACCACGGTCTCCAGACCAACGCTGCTCCTGGGAATACCTGCCACCTCCCCCTCGTTCCCTCTCCCTGTCTCTGTCCCCTGACAGCCTTCGGGATGGGTCTGTGTGAGGACTGCCACCTACACATACAGCTTGGAAGTGATCTGGAGCGTTAAAATAGTTTTATTTTGATTTATCTACTCTATGATATTTTGGGATATTTGTTTATTGTAAGAAAAAAAGGTTTTATTGATTAAGAATATACAAAATATAGCTCAATAGATATTACTATGCAATCGTTATAAATCAATAAAAGCCAAACTTAACAAAACAATTTGTTTGGTCCAAACTGTGGGAAGAAGAATCTATCTACACTCTAATAGATTTTTCACATATATTTTTTTTTCATTGTAGAGTAACAAATAGTAACCACTAACGAAGTTTAGCCAAGGACATGATCAATTGTATAACTGACCAATTGCAACATTTGTTCATGTATATTTAACCACTATAAAATCGGACTGTAAAATGGTTTTTTTCCTAGAATCAAACATAAATAAAAACGTACCAACTGTTACTATTAGTTTAGATTTCACCACAATAAAGAGTTCCTATAATCTGAGACCTAGATCAAGTAAAATTTTAATATTCCACTTGAGAATATGCAAGTTTTGTTTTTACCAGTATCAACACATTTCATTTCACCTGTAGCCTTCATCAATTTGTTCAAGGATTGAAAAATGAAACATGGAAATAGCAATGTCCTGTGGTTGATCTTGTATACTAATTATTCCTCACAAAACCTGAGAAACCCAAGTAAAACACCATTTTTATAAATATACTAGTCTACTTCATTGCCTTTACATCAAGGGGATTGAACCTTCCTTTAAAAAAATCTGATATTTTATTAAGTAGATTTCTTGCTTACTTGACTTGTGCTCATCGCTCGGAGTTCTTATTCTGTTCTCTTCTCTCTTTTCTGTACTTCTCTGTTCTGTTGACTCTATCTCCTTTGACTTGTCCTCCTTCTTTTCTGTATCTACTTTCTCATCGTCAGCTGTACCATTCTTGAGTTCTTCACTTTCTCCTCTTTCTTCTGACTGACTATTTAAACAAAACAATAAATTCATATTATTTTATTTTTATAAACACAAGATCAAACGTCCAAACTTCATGTTATTTAAAACCCAAAAATATATATTGAACACACCCACACAATTTGGGTCAATTAACAAATAAATTGGTTGCTTAATTAAACACTCCAGAAACATTACTATAATTTAAATTTTAACCATTAAAAACCATTACTAGTTGCAAAACCCTAGTAAAATGATTAACAATAAATCTATTGACACAATTAAATTTTTAAATCCGTACAAATTTCTCCAAAATATGTAGCATAAATATGACATTAAAAAAGAGCATGATTTTTAGGTATGAAAAGATTGTTACAAAAGGTTCTTCACTTTATATCATCCAAACAAAAATTAATTGTGGTTTGTGCAAGTATAACCCTACAGTGTGTGCGCCATATCAGGCTATTAGATAGTACATCATAACCTACATTAAACTTATTTAAGATTAGTGTTGATTTTGAGCAATAAATAATTATTTCAGACTTTTTTGAGTTATTTGAACTGTGTATCCATTTAAGGCTAAAATTATATAAAACTGATCCATATAAAATCAATTTCATCATTAAACTGTTTATAGTTTAAGCGAGCTGACTTCCTACACCACATCTCAATTATTTTCTAGAACTATAACTTTTTTTAAACATAAATATAAAATGTTGAACCAATCATAGGGATACAGTATTAAAAATTTCACTTGTACTTTAGAGCAATTTACATGCTTAACAAATTTGGCATCAGACACTATTTTAATTAATATTTCATTTTATAACTACTTTAAATTAAATAAAATAAGATAAGTTTAATTGTGTAGACACCAATATACAGGGTGGCCAAAAAGTCCCGGGTCGGTTAAATATTTTTCAAAATATTTAAAATAGATCTAAAAAACATTACACAAAGTTACTGGACATAAAAATCTATTTTATCACATATTCAGTGATCCCCTACTACCTCAGGGGGGCGGCCCGCTAGGAGTCGGAAGAAAATCTTAAATGTAAGCATTGGTTGATATGCATATCAAATAAAAGGTCTTTATTAGTAGAGTACAGAGCCGCAAACCCGACCTCAAACGGATAACCGATTTAAAAATGGCAGCCGTTTTGATTTTAACTTTACTAACCCAAAACTCCGATCCCTCTCAGAAATAACGAAACTTATTATTCTACAACAACAATTAATTGTAAACAGTTTTGGGTTAGTTAAGTTAAAATCAAAAAGCTCATCAGTTTATTTTTTACATTAACCTAAGTTGCAAACTCAAGCCATCTTTGAACGGCTGTCATTTTTGACTCGGTTATCCGTTTGAGGTCGGGTTTGCGGCTCTGTACTCTACTAATAAAGACCTTTTATTTGATATGCATATCAACCAATGCTTACATTTAAGATTTTCTTCCGACTCCTGGCGGGCCACCCCCCCCCCCCCCTGAAGAAGTAGCGGATCATTGAATATGTGATAAAATAGATTTTTATGTCCAGTAACTTTAAGTAAGGTTTTTTAGATCTATTTTAAATATTTTGAAAAATATTTAACCGGCCCGGGACTTTTTGGACACCCTATGTAAAATGAACCAATACAGTAAATTTCTAATCATAAACAACATAATTAAAAAAAAATTTTTTATCTGACATATTATATGAGAATATATATAATATACAATTCCCATATATTAAAACCTGTTATTATTTAAGTCAACCACGATTATTTGTAGATGATTCCTTTCACAAGAAACTCATAAACTCCACATAAATTTGTAAAATAATAAAAATACACAAGTTCCAAGAGCAGGGTTTGAACCATTACATCATCAACCCCAGCATAATAAGACCAAGATCTTACTTCATTTAACTATCCAGTTCTTGGATGTTTTTTTACAAGGACCACTACTAGCTACATCAATTACTACTAGCTAGTCAATAATTATGAATTAGCTTTTTATTACACAATTCCAAGATTCATTGAAAATCACTGTAGAACTTATCGTAATTTATTATTATTATTATTATCAAATAAGATCTGAAATTGTAATAAATCCATTAATATATTGTGCCAGTAAGTGATACACTAAATATCAAATAAACAACTAGACTGCATAGTGAAAACAACCATCACCTGGCTGTGGGTGTATTGTCTTCTAGAATGGCAGGTTTGTCACTTCCTGTGGTACTTTCATTTTCTCCAGTATCTACATCCATTACTTCTGGTGACACATTTTCTTCTTTCTGTAAAACAAAGACTCCCAACATAATACAAAGAAATAAATTGTTTTACAATTTTATAAATATTACAGAACAAAAAATGTAACTCTCAGTTGTACTTCAAGAATTTTTATTACATTTACAGAATTCAACACAAAAAAGTCAACAATTAATTTTATGCCCATTTTTTTCTTTACTGCTTCAAAATCTGTCTTTACATTTTCTGAAAGGAGCACTTTTTAGAAGGAAGAAAAGTTTTATGGGATGAGTAGGATTACCTTAAATGTGAGTTCACTGCATGTGTAGGAAACTTCAGGAAAAATCAAAATAAAATTATCACATCACTGGCTACTTGTCTGGTATGAATATGATTGAATAAGTTAAAATTATTTAGCGTCATAGTGAGGATACTTCCCATAAAAGGAAAAATATAATTGTAATGTAACAAAATTTAGCATTTAGAGATATTAAAGGAGATATGTGGTAAATAATGACCTGCAGCACAGTGTGACGTAAAAAGTTTGTCTTTTCAACTACCCTACTAAATTTCAGCGAAACATGAGTTATTCATTTTTATTAGTTGCATTTTATATACATGACTAAATATGAAACATATGATTTGGAACTTATCTAATTTTAAAGGTTAGAAGTTGTAATACATGCATACAAAAAAGTTGAATTAAATAATTTAAGGTAGTTGTAGATTAGAAGTTTAATAAATTATTTTTAATGTTCAGTTATACGTAACAAGTCAGAATGTTATGTTCCAAAATCTGCAATAAAAACCATTAAGCAAAGGCTTGTGAACAAATGTATTGTGATATATGTTCTTTAGTTCAGTTTATAATAATTACTCTTGAGTTTTATTTAACTCTTTGTGTGCCGAGAGTCTCGTTCCGAAACGATTTCTGTTTCATTTTTAGTACCTCTATAACTTATCCTATACTGGCTGATATCATGCCAAAGGCCAATACATGAATTAAACTAACCTTTTCAACTGTTATTTCTACTCTGTACTGCTGTTAGATGACATATACAACTAACTAAATTACAACATTTTCTCAGTTGGATCACGATCGCAGTGTTGTGACGAGTAGCGGGCGTTTTATATGGTATATAATTGTGCGTTTTTATTAATTTAAAATGCTTATAAGTTACATTAGTTATTCAAATTAATCAAAAAAGTGATGACACTTCCATAAGAAAACTTTTAGATGTTTGTGCCAGTGATACGTCCGAGTGTCCATGAAGACAGTGATGTAGTTTGTTTGAAAATTGCCTGAGTAACGTTATGTGGCAAACGGACCACATATGTTATGTAGGCCCACGTCACAAAACTTTCGGAAGCATTTCTTACCTACTTCTTAACGGGTGGACAATGGGTCCACCGTCCCGGCCTGGGACCCACTGTCCGACTCACAGATTTCTTTTGACAAGGGATCGTCGTACTCACACTGCAGCACTTGAAGGATGTTTCGATATCTAAACTCTATATCTGCTAAATATTTTTCAGTACACTACATAAGACAGCTGCAGAAAGAATTAAACAAAATTATATACATAAAATAAAGTCAGGTTAGTTACAATATTTCTAACTTAACCCTTTGCACTCCGGAGTGAAATTTTGTGTCACTGCCAAAAACTCCAGTGGCTATTGCAAGTGTAACTAGCGAAAAACTCCAATGCCATTTGATCAAAGTGTAAGGGTTTCATAAAAAAATCATAACTTTTTTATTTTAGTACATAAAGCCAACAATTTTGTTTTTGTTTTGTTTGTTATAAGTTTCTGCATATAAAAGAACATAAAAAATGCTGATCCAAAAATCTTTGTTTTTTTTTTTTTAATTTTTTTATATAATATTTATGTAAAAAATATTTATAAAATTTCACTTTCAGCTCTTATAACTGACTAAAATTACATTGACCCCCTATAAACTGTTATTATTTTTGGAATTCTTATCTAACTATGTATCTACACTCAAAATTTTTATGAACTTACCTCGAAAATCCAAAAAGTTATGGGCACTTTATCAATTGGTGTCAAATTCTACAAATCGTGAAATGTCTGTGATATTACTGGCATATTGTCTATGTTTTGGCACGAAAGATAAAAAATCATACAACTTTTGCTCTGTATGAATGCAAAGTAAAGAATACAAATTTTAGATAACACTGATTATGAAAAAATAGCATTTTTACTTTTTTCATGGAATTTTACTTATGTGTAAAAAATAGCTAAGTTTATAAAATCTAAAAATGTTTTCTCAACACAAAACCGTTTTATTACTGTTTGTATTGCACAGCAAAAATTGCAAAGTAAAATGTTATAAAACAGAACAAACTTAAAAGTTACAAAAAATAAAGTCACTATTTACAGAAAAGGTTCATTATGAGCAAGTATGTTGACTGATGCACAGGCCATGAAGTCCCTTGTCACACCGTACACACACTGTTCTACTCTTCTTTCTTTTGCCTCCTGCTCTGATGCTGATTGGACTGCAAACACAACAGTTCCTTTCTTGTTTTGGAGGTAAACGTCGCAAAACCAATAGGGAAGTTGGCATTTGGTCCATCACCATCACCTTGATGACCAGCATTTTTTTTCGATAAGCCACTGCTTAGACAGATCTTCAACGATTGATACAGTAAAATTGTATCTAGACAGGACTTTTCCAGAAGTATTTTCAGAGTAGATGATGTATGCATTCAGTATCATCCTTGCAAAAAATATTGAAAGTGACCTTCTTCCAATATTTGAGGGTTCGCCTTTCGTCCAAATAACAGTAGATCATTTTGGTCAGACCCATCTACACCACCCATGAAGTGGTTGTAGGAGTCTATCATTTCGGGTATTTCCTTCACTCTATCTTCTTGATTTTTTCTTTTTATTATTTTTTGGGTGGATTTGGCCGTATGCTTTGTTGACAGCAAGAGTACAGGATTTTTTCTGGGATTGTTTTTCCCGGTACCCTAAGAATAAAAGGCTGTCATTTCTCACATAAGTTTTTTGTCCGACTTGAAAATTTTTCTTTTTAGTTGAGGTGGGATGCCCTTTCTATTTTTTCTAACAGTCCCAGTAACAAAGGTAAGATTTTCATATAAGTAGGTTGCTAGGGGAATACTTGTAAAAAAATTATCAATAAATACATGATACCCTTTGTTCAAATATTGGCCAATTTCCAACAGTTTTTTTTACTACCTTGAATGCCAAACCCTTAGTTATCTCACCACTCTTTTTTGATCCCTTATAACAATAAAAAGCCAAACAATATCTTGATACAGAATCGCATAGCATCCACATTTTGACACCCCACTTATGGTGGTGTTTATTGGGCAAATATTGGAGTAGTTGTGAATGCGATTTGGTCCCCACTAAACTCTCGTCTATTGATAACTCACGGTGAGGAGTGTAGTATAATCTAAATAGTCTGTTTACAGTTTCCAGTAAAGGTAAAAATTTTGCACAGGGGTCGTAACCAGGCTCTCCAACCTTAGCCAATTTTGCTATTGTCAACCATGTGAAAAAAATTGCAGTATGCTTTCAAAATCGTGCCCGACTAAACATCTTCCATACCAAGGACAATGTTGTGATGAATCAGCAGTTGCCCAATAAACTCTGAAGATTAGGCTTTCTGTTGAGTCCCATATTCATTATAACAGCTATAAAAGCTCTCATTTCACCCAACGTTACAGATCTCCACTGTCGAGCCCTAGAGTGTGGAGAAAACCTGTGAGCGTGTGTAGCAATATACTGGGTGGCATACCTATTGGTCTCACTAACAAATTTGGTCAAAATATGAATAGTAAAGAAACAAGAAAAAGTATTCTATAGGTTTAGCATCATGAGGTGGACAGTGTTTTGGTCCGGGTTGTTCAAAAAAACCCTATATTGTGGTCAAAACCAGGATCATTCTCATTGGCAGGAGTCCACTCCATATAATCAGGATTATTTGGATTCCAAGTCTGGATGGGATATCCTGATTTAGAACAGGCATTTTCCAAATACTGAGCATTTCTAATTACATCTTCAATCGTATTTGAACTGTATTCAAAATAGGCATATTGACATTATTGTTTACATGGCCTAGTTCTGGCAAGTTATCAGAGGCTTCAACAACACAACTACTAGTAGAAGGTAAATCATTAGGCCTACCTGAACCTGCAAATAACATCAGCAATAGTTTCATCAATAGATAGACTATTACGACCACGCCTAGAACTTATTTGGTTAGAAACAGGGTGTTCGTCATCTGAGCTAGGCTCTTCTGATAGCTTCCAGTTTGGATCATTGTCAGTGTCATCATCATAGCCTGGAAGAATTTCACTGTCGGTATCATCAGATTGATCTGAGTCGGATATATTGCTAAGAAAACTATCACTAAGATCGCCGATGTATTCCATACACTAGCAACAACATTCCTAAATCAGCGTGTTTTCACTAACAGGTGTGAAGCCCGTTTCCGAGACATTTCCTCCTCGTCAGACGAAAGCTCACTCATTACTGAAACACTTATTTTTACTGTTTATAAAACAATAAAAAACACTAATTATATTGAAAACGATTTATCCACTGAAAAAGAGGTTTATCTGAAACACGAACTCACAGCAAACAAAGCACGAACTCACAGCGAACAAAGCAATACACAAGCCAGCTGATATCCTGACTTCAGCTGATACGTCATAGAAAGTGATGTTGCATTATTCATTACAAAAAAAAAAAACATAGAGTATCAAAAGTTTACTACCGTACATCGTTATAATCTATATAACTATCCCAGATTGCGTATATCGCAAATTAGGTTGCATTTGGATCATTTATGTAGCCAGTAAACGCGACTTATCAACGGTCCGACATATCGGACGTCGGAGTTTATGGCCTAAACTGCGATGTCCGATATTTCGGACCGCGGAGTTTTTAGCTAAACTACGATGTCCGATATGTCGGACCGCGGAGTGCAAAGGGTTAAGAATGGCTGTAACGATTATAATGGTATTCGCTTAATTGGATACGTTTTCGCTCTGACTAAGAGAACAACGATAACAATATCATAAGAATGCACAGAAAAATTAGGTGAAGAGAACAAGATATTTATATTATAGTATAAGAGCCTGTTAACTTTAGTCAATTGTTCTGTGTTAACATTATTTTATAGTAGCACAATCATATATAAAATTAATTTGATCACTATTTTTAATTTCCTTATATTTAGTCGTGAAAGCATAGAGTAAGCTTGATAATAACAACACTTCTTTTTTCAAAATTTTAGATAAGAAAACTAAAAGTTTTATTGAAAATCTACTTTTAACTGTACACTTTAGTAAATATTGAGTGTGCATGGTGAGTACTGTATGCAGACATCAAAGGAATGTACTATATAACTTTTATTTAAAGACTGTTATAAAACGCATAGTTTATTTGACTTTTGACAGACGTAGGCTTCTCAGAAGTTTGTATGTACCTTGTTCGAGGAAACAAAGCAATATTAACTGGGGCACAAAATTTATTAAGTCTGGAATAATTTACGATTGCCGTAAGTATACACTTTAAGACATTTCCTTGGTCGTAGAAATAAGGAAATCTCATCGGATATATATAATTCACTAGAATCAGAAGTACTCATATGAAAGCCTACGAAATTGCATACAAAACCGCGGGGAACTACTATTTTTAACATGCATCTTTCAAAACCCTTACAGCATTTGTGTTTTTTTATTAACTAAACTTCAAATTTTAAAACGTTTAACGGTTTATTTTAAAGGGGAATAAAACTAATAGAGTTTAAGAATACATTTAAGAATTTGGACCATTCTAATTCACTTATAGCTGCTAGTAATTAAACATATTATCCCCTGTCGTTCCGGGATCACTATTTGAACTAACGTTAAACTTTGACGCAGCGGGATATAGCGATGAATAGCAATTGGAAGTTTGAATGAAACTAGACAAATTCTTTAGCCGTTTTTCATCGAATTCCTGTTTGAGTGATATTTACAACGTATCGTTAGCGGCATAAGGTCACTATTATGTAAGTTAGTATGTCTGTGTAGGCAGATGTTTTGTTTACTGTTTGGATTATATGCCAAGAACCACTATTTAAGGTAATAAAATATTTTGTCTTCGTATCTATTTAACTTAATTTGGTACAACTTTAAAAATGATATATTAGATATGAACTAAATGGTTATTTTAATTATTAACAATGTTAATAAAACAATAAACCATCCATTTCAATTAACGTGTACTACTGAGCCGGTTCAATACCTATATCTCCCCGGCTCATGTGTGTTTTATATAGTGTATGTGTGTGTGGTTTATTGGCTGCAGAGGCCACTGACCATTTGAAGGCGTTTGGCTTTTCCGGTAGAGTGGCAAAGACTCCGAGCCGTGGTGTACAAGTTAGGAGTAGCTCCAGCTTAAAATTTTGTTTAATTAAGTGTTTTTGTTAGTTTTGCTGAGCTGTTTTCCTTCTGACATGTGCGGCTAAGTTTACGGCCCCTCACTGATGAGGTCCAAGAGATGAATTGTTTCCTCCTGTCATCTCTCCATCATGCGTGGTCGCAGAGAACCTTCGCTTTTGCGCTCTGCTGAAGGAGGGCCACCATGATGGACATTTCTTCTAGTCAACACCCTGCTTCTAGTCTTCTGTGATACCCTGCTTATATTCTTTATTTATTTGTTATTGTTATTGTTGCCATTTATATAGTTTATATTTTGTTATTTAATTTTAAGTTAGTTTTAGATATATTTAGTTATTTCTTGGATTTCATTAGGAGCCCGCCCTTAGCCGAAGGATACCGGGTGAAATTGGCATTTCTTGTTTCAAATTATGGCGTTTCTAATTTTTGTATGCAGGTGCACCTGACAAGGATTGTTTGAGGTATCTACTACTGCAGGCACTTTTTATTTTTTTTATTTATAGTAGGCTATATATACTTATATATTTCTATTGACTGGATAGGCCTATGTTTTGTCTTAGTGAATGAACCTGAGTATACTGACCACAGTGTTCTTATTTTACCTAGTTAGTTTTGATCCGGCATCCCGTTCGCCGCCATGGGCGCGCGCTTCCCTGATGTTTGCTGTGGGTGTGCGAGCGGCGATGTAACGGTTTCACTACGAGTAACATGTCTACTGGCATATACAGTATTATACTAACGGTGGTTCAAGATAAGGCATAACTAATACAAACTTACTGTAGATGTTTAAGATTCATTAGGACAATGCCAAATTAATCAGATAGTAATATAATGCTATATGGAATTCGTTTAGATATCATCCCAATTAGTAATCCACTTCATATGTGATAGCTTGAGTAAACTGTTGTTAATATTTACTGCTTTAGCAGTACGCTGTGTGAATGTAGTGGAAGCATC
Source organism: Homalodisca vitripennis (assembly GCF_021130785.1). NCBI lineage: Eukaryota > Metazoa > Arthropoda > Insecta > Hemiptera > Cicadellidae > Homalodisca > Homalodisca vitripennis. The sequence continues at coordinate 39,259,344 of NC_060211.1, read as the reverse complement.
ACTGACCAGAATAAAAAAATAAATGCAGGTAGAAAAACTAATGCACGGCCAGGTCAGTTTTGAAAAGTAGAACAGTTAGTCCACGGGTGTCGGCGTGAACTAACTGTCCTACCCTGCAGAAAAGTGACATCAGCCACTCTCGTCAAACTAGATGTGGACCTACAGTCCTACAATCAGGTTATGTTTGTTTTGAGTTTCGTTTTAGTAAGCAACGTTATATTACACATGATTTTGCATTGGTTTTAGATGGTATTTATCATTAAAGTATTAAAATTTCTAAAGACATAAAAAAAGCTTTTTATGGTGAAAAATAAACTTTAACTAAATGTTTCCCAAAACCCTGTGCTTTTTTTAGTAAAACAAAGCTCTAGCACATGACTTAATTTTAATAATTGTGTTTATTGTACAATAGTAGGATATTAAACATGATTTTAGGGTGTTTTAAATTATCTTTACCATAAAAATATTGAAATTTAAAAATACATTTTTCATATAGTAGTTATTTTACCTTAAACTTGATTTTTATTTTGTTTCCATGGAAAAGTCACTGTCTTAAAGTGATTTTTAATTTTTTTAAATAATATAAATATCTTATTGTTATAATATTTATATTTTCTGATAGACAATTTATTTGACGTTCAAACAAATTAAAAAGGAGCTTTTAAAGACCAAAAATAAATTTTAGGTGAATTTCTTTCTGATACCTTGCATTTTTGAAAAAAATAATCTCTAGCAATTAACTATTTTTGTACAATTTTGTTTATGGTACAACATTAGGCACATGGTTTTGTTTTGTTTTTTTTTTAATGGTCTTTATCATGAAAGTACTGAAATTTCAAAATAAAGTTTTTGTATAATAGTTATTTTACCTCTTGATTTTTATTTTGTTTCCATGGAAATGTGTTTCCGTCCAAAACCCTCTGGCACTTTTCGCATAATGTTGAAGATGAGGCTTGTATTGGCTACTTGTTAACTTATTTACATTTAAACACATAAACCAATATTTAAAACTTGTATTTTTGTGAGGCCTTTCGATAGCAAGGCTATCTTCGTCAGACACATCACATGTTAGCCTTGCTATCGAAAAGCCTCACAAAAATTAAATTTTAAATATTGGTTTATGTGTTTAAATGTAAATACGGTAACTTTTTGCATAGTCACACACGAAAAATGGCACTTTTCAACATGGATTGTTTTTATCTTCGGCACTAAAAGGGTTAAATATATACTTCTATGATTTTGTGAAGATTTATTACTTCTAGACAACTGAGTGCATTAGTATGATTTGTTTATTTTAACCTAGTTAGTGGTCTACGTGTTTGAGTTGATTGTCCAGCCGAGAAAGAGATCAGTTTCAGATCTCGAAAGATAGTGGTATTATTGTATTTTATTTAACTTAAAATGGCTAATGTTTGAAAATAGCAGTCACAAACTGTACAGAACAAAAAACAAATGAATATTTATGTAAAGAATTGTGTAATTGTTTATAAAGCATTTAAATAATGAACCTCAGAAGAAAATGTAATACACACTACAATAAGGTGTCAAATGTAACTAACTATTCACATTGTTTAGTTAAAGTAGGCCCTGAAATACTTGCAATTAATATCAGAAACATGTAAATATGGGAGAGGAATTTTAATACACACAGTTTTATTACAAACAAGGTTAACCAACTTTTTCCCTACCTACAATTATAAAGAATCTTAATTTTAGTAAATAAATTAATGTGTTTTATATAGAATGTTTTATAATTTTCTAAAGAATCATACTATATTTTGTGACTGAAAACAATCCCTAATACTTATCCTGACCCCTTTTAATCAACATAATTTTTTTCTGTTTGAAAAATACTAAAAGAATATGAAGTAAAATAAAATTTTCTTCATACCTTTTTATCATTTGTCCGTTCTTCACTGAAAACATCTCCCAATACTCCTTCGTCACTTGATTTTTTAGTGTCACCCAATCCATTATCTTGTGATTTACTTACAACTATAGCACCCGACTGTCTTGATACAGAATCTACACTTTCACTATTATATACATCAAGACTCTCAGAGCCACAACTAGGAAAAGCCGTTTCATTAGCCACATTTTCCTTTTCTTTTTCCCTAATTTCATTCTTTTCTTCTATAACATCCAATTTATTATTTTGAGATTCATTACTGTTTTCTGTAGTATTTTCACTATTTTCTGGTTTGTTCTCAGTCTCTTCAACAGTTTCTTCCTCTTCAATTTTATCAACAGACTCATTTTTATTATTGGTTATGCTTTCCTCAGTATCTTCATCTTCCTTGCTACTGTCTTTCACATCTTCTACTTTTTCTGGCGATGAAATTTCATTTTCATCGTTTTCTTCAGTAATTTCAACCTGTTTATCATCTTTTTCAGTATCAGATTCTTTGTCCTCGCTGTTAGTCTTTTCTGAAGTGTCTGAAATATTTTCAACAGGTTCTTCAATATGTTCTTTCTCATCATTTTTATTGTCTAACTCACTATCAGTCTTTTCATTTAAATTTTGTTCTTTCTCATTTTCAACTTGATCTGTCATTCTCTCTTCATTGTTGTCATCAACCTCCATTTCTTCTTCTGGATTTTCACTGTTCCCCATTTGAAGACTGGCACTACCTTCTGTTATTTTAAGCTCTTCTATATCATCTGGACTTTTATCAATACTGGAATCTTCTTCATCATTAATTTGTTCTCCTTCTAATGTGCTACTACCTTCAGTATGTTCTTGGTTATCTACAGATTTTACTTCAGATACATTTTCCTCAGAAATGTTCTTATCTTCCAGTTTTACCTCTTGCCAATTACTTATCTTAGTATTCAAACCTTTTTCTATCAGTCCCAAATTTGTATGAACACCTGTCATTAACTGCTGTAACTTGTTACATACACTAATAACATCATCACTTGACTGTATACTTTTGGTACAAAGTTTCTCACAGCGGTTTGAAATTAGGATACTGAGTTCCTTGATATCTTTAAGTGCAGAATTTATGTACCCGCTGGCCTGAACTACTTTGCTATCTGCGTTTTTAGATAAATTCAATTTTGATTTCATTGGTGAACTATATTTAGAGACTGCCTTACGTTTTGTTGGTTTTCCTTTTGATTCAGTTTCACTCTCACTATTCCCATCAAGGGATATCAAATGTACATCAGAATCTGACATTTTAATCTCTTCTTCATCTTCGTCTTCATCTTTGTTTAAGCGGTTTCTTTTAGTTGATCGTTGATTGCGTTTAGGACTTTCAATTTCATTATCAACCTCAGTTTTCTTGGATTTTACATTTTTTTCTGACGGGGATGTTTTTTTACCCAAACTTCGAGATGGCCTTTTAGAAGGAGGCTCAACATTTGTAGGTTCTTTAACAGTTTTTTTCAGAGAAATGTCTCTTGGACCGAACTCTTTTTTCAACTTTTTCCTGGCTTGTGGTTGTTTTTGCCATAGCTGGAGAACTATCCTTTCTTAAAGACTTATTAGCTCCTTTTTTAGGAACTTCTTCAATAGAATCATCTTTCTCTTCATTTTCATCATCAGAAACTGTGATTTCTTCTGTTTTCTTTTTGGACTGATCTTCATTTCTCTTGGAAACACGTGGTGACTTCTTAATTGGTGAGGATTCCACTTCAGGTTTTGAGCCTCTGGTTCTTTTGGACCTAGGTTCGACTGTAGATGGTTTTTTAAGAGATTCATCCTCAGACTCTTTTTCATCCTCCTTTTCTTTCACGGACTGACTCCTTGACCTCCTGTTTGATGAAGTGGTTTGTTGCTTAGTCTCCTTCCCTGAATCAGAACTCTTACGCCTCTTGCTTCCTCTTTCTTTTTCAGTTTCAGATTCATCTTCCACTTCACTTGCTTTTCGTTTTCGTGATGCTGGAGTCGTGTTCTCCTGAAACAAAACCACTATATAGTAATTGTATAATTTACATAAAGTTCACACATTAAAAAGTGTAAATATTTTTACCACTATTAAAATAAAATATGTAAATGAAACATATTTACTTAAAGCAGAGTTACATCAGAACTATAATGTTGACATATTTGACAACAATAAATGAATAGGATCAGAGTTTTCAGCTTTTGAGTTGTGTTATCATTCACACATGTTGAGCTGAAACTGAATGGTATTGTGATTTTCGAGCATTTTGTGGTGATTGTTGAATGAGTATATATTTGATAGGTTTCTTTACCAACTTTAGAATTCAGAACTTTAATTAATGGTATCTTTTAATGTTTAGTTTTTTATATCTATCATTTGGTATAGTTGTATTGGTCTGTTCAGAATTATATATATCTTTACATTAAGTTTCCAAATTAACTACAAACAAAACCCATTTTAAAGAAAATATAAGAAGTTGTAAATTATAAGTTCAATCACCATTCAAGCCTAGTAAATTAAATTAATAAAATATATATATTGTAAATGTCGCTTTTGAAAATAAAATTTTAAGGGCCATTTATATAAATAAAATTAAAAATACTTATACTTTCAATGATGGAATTTTCACAACTTACTACAACACAACTGAACATTTTGTGGGAATTTGAGATTTTGTCCCTTCTGAGATATTTTAGTTGAAAATACTTGACCTCCAAGAAATTACAATGTTTGAAGACAAATTGAAAAAAATGCCAATAAGTTTATAATAAGTAACACACAGACCTGAAATATTTTTGAGAAGTAGAGAACCACAAGTACTATAGTAAAAAAATTAAAGGTGATATTTGGTTTCTTCCATAACATTTATAATGTAAACAACAACAATTTACTTTTTTTTGTTTACAATTAAGTAGACTTGAATACTGATTGAAACTATGAACATACTTTTATTTTTCTAACTTTGTTTTACCACAATGTATTTAAAACTCAAAACACTACAGAATTTAACACATTGCAGATTACTGACGAACATTATTGTCTTGTGGTAGCAGGATCTGGAGGCACAGTAAAGAGCTCAGGTCACAAAAGCAACCTGCTTTAATATCACCACCTTATGGTTCTAATAATGTCTTGAAGACTGCATGAGCGTCATTACTAGCTAACAAAGTTTTAAACAATGGCAGTTTCTCTATTTTCTAAAACTGTGTGTAAATATTTTTTTCTACATCATAGTTATATGTACAAGGTGAAGGATCACCGGAATTTAAACTCTACACTATGTAGCGCTACTGATAAATTTTTTCAGCTGTTTTTACAACATCAACTAGTTTTTCATTTTACTGTATCGGTTGTCTGTATTATTGTGTGCTGTTAAAAATGGAAAATTTACAATCGTCCCAATTGGATCGGTATTTATTAGAGCGTGTAATATGATATATTACAATAGTTCATGAAATATTTATATTTCTCGAGTATACAGATGAAAATATGTCGTAACATATACGAGAATCCAGTTCCACACGCACTGAGCGGTTCAACACTACAGTGCAGCATTCCTGTTCTGCTGTTCATTCCTGAACGTAAACCTCTGTCAAGTGTGCGAAAGATAACGAAACTGTGCTACGTAAAAATAAATAAATATCAGTTTTCAACTCTCCAACGTAGAACAGATTGGTATCTGTTGTAAATTAGTCACTGAGTGGTTTGTCATCAATTGATTCTCAAATCGCTTTTTATCCATAAAAACTATGTATTTTTTTTAATAGAAACGTGGTAGATCAAAGCTGAAGGGTGGACTCGTTCAGTAGTTCCCACCAAAACTTACCTTTTTCTACAGTGATTATCAAGTCCCGCACATAAAAAGTTTCTGTAAATAGTAGTTTCTTTGAATTAGTTATGTTGACTGCCGCAATATAGCAACAAATGTACTACCGATAACAAATCTAGACACCATTTAAATGGATACTAGCCATATTAAGACTTTAGTATTGTTGAGTTTACTGCTTTGTAAACATGACATATTCTCAAGAGCAGCGAGTATCAATTTGATTTCACATATAATTGATATCTCTCAGCACTTATTTCCAATCAATAAAATTTCACCCGATCTCTGTTGATAAATTTTACTAATACTCAGAGGAGGCAAGGTTTAACTGCATGGAAACAATCTTCAATTATTAGTTCTCATTGCAAACAAAATACTTGTACAACTCAGGAATAACACATTAAATAAAGTTGTTTAGTAGTTTTATTTAAAACTATTATAAAGTTCAATTATTGGTTCTCATTGCAAACAAAATACTTGTACAACTCAGGAATAACACATTAAATAAAGTTGTTTAGTAGTTTTATTTAAAACTATTATAAAGTTCAATTTATATTTTCATTTGAAGCTTTATTTAACCTGTTGGGGAGTACTGACGGCTATAACCGTCACCCTACATAGTGTTTACTAGAGTAAGCAAAATTATCCTTAACGAACTCCAGGGAGTAAAGAAAAAAATTTTGTTGTTTTCATTCAAAATGTATTGAAACCTTACAAAATATCATAATAATGCATTTTTTGGATCTACAACTTGATAAATTCATACATTTTGTTTTTTTTTTTTTTTTTAGAATTTTACAAACGTATGATAGTGTTCAAAACACGGGTACACACAAAGTGCTACTTCACATTTTGTGCACTCATAAGCAGTTTCTTTCCTTTTACGCTCACCCCGTGTTGTATTTGAACACACAAAGCAGCGTTTTAGCTTCCTTCGGCCATTTTCCCTTACTGGTAGTGGGTGGGGGAAATGGCGACCTGACAAGCGTAGCAGCTGCTGGGCTCCGCCCAACAGACGCGTCACAGCTGCGGCCTCTTCTCTTGGTGCACCATGTACTTCCAGTATCTGTCTGATAACGTTAATTCGGAAGTCCATGATGTGAACCTTAGCATTTGGGTTTTTTGATACCATATATAGCCTATAAATGGACGTGGCATGAGAAAATTACAGAACTTTGGCGGCAAATCTGTGATTATGTATTCCGTCACTAGGAGCCAGCACCGTACAGCAATAATTACTTTGAACATTTCACAGTCGAAATAGTATGTAAGAACGCCACTAGAGTGCATAAACAGTTGCAATATTGATTGTTTTAGCAACCCCGTCATGGACGGTCATAACCGTCAATACTCTTTTGGGATCAAACGGCTATAACCGTCTGTACTCTTTTGGAACAACTTTCAGCTACTCCTCAACAGGTTAATAAACTCATAAACATTTACTTACTTCTTTTATAGATTTTCTGCTTCCCCTTTCCCTCCTTGATCTTGTTGGAGCAGTTTCTTCTTTATCATTTTCTTCATCTTTTTCATTCCTGGGCACAATAATGTGTATGAGAATAGTTTTAAAATTATATAAACAATAATGTGTAGATTATTTTAGAACGAGTGATAATCAGTTAATTTTGTACAAATGTTTTTAGTATAATATACAAAATCTTAAATTGGAACCATTTCATACAATGCTCTTATTCTATTATTAAATATAAGGTTACGATGTAAAACATTTTAAATCCTGACAATATACCATTTAAGATTTCCTGGGAACTATAGACAAATATAACAACACAGTATCTTGTTATATTGTTAATTTTAATCGAACATTTTACACATTTAATTTTTTGTTAAAGCCACCTTTGAAATAAGCTAAAAGTAAATCTGTACTTACGAAATGTGAGGAAACAAAAATTGAAAAGCTCTTCTGACAGTCAACAAATGTTTATATCGTCTTGAAATATTAAACAGAAGACTGAAGATGCATTATTAGTTTAAAATATTAACCCTTTCACGTATTATTTTTCCAGTAACTACATTCAAAAATACTTTCTTGTCACTTACATAACTATAAGTTCTGCTCACTGTCATAATCTTCCATACCTTTCCATGTCGTATGTACATGCCTAGGCCTGTTTCAATTCCTAGGAATAGGATAATTTATGCCTATGTTCATTGCATCCCCAACTTCTAATTCAGGAACAGCTTTGTCTAGGCATAGACCTAGTCTTTGGAACTCTTAGACAAAGTCTAATTCAATTTCACTGGCAGAATCTTCTGAATTGTTATAGTCTATGAGCCTGTCAATTCTATCGTCTCTAATATTACCTGTTCCAGCCATAACTGTAAGAACAACGTAAAATAATTATGTTTAGCCTCAATAGACCAAAAAATTAAAAAATTCTTTATTCATAAATTGTACATACATTCAGTGAATAGTGTCTACAATGTTACAAACTAACATATAATATCAATAAATTGTTTTAATTCCTCAGTTGAGTACAGAAATATGTTCATTAAATATGCCTTAAGCTTTACACTCAATTTATTTTGATTACTTTCATTTTTTATTTTTACAGGAATATAATTTAAAAACTTGTTGCCACCATATTTAGTCTTTTTTTATACAAATTTAACCTATGATGGTTTACAACAGATTTCTCTTACAGGTATTATAACTATGGATTTGTTCAATTAAGTTTCATGGTTATAGTTACAAACATTATAGTCTCATAAACATATTAGCCATAAACAGTAATCATCTTTAGCTCTCCAAAGTATTTTTTGACAGATTCTAAATAATTTCAATTTAATATCACCCTCAACACTTTCTTTTGAACTTTAAGAATCTCATTCAGGTCTTTTTTGTTGAAATATGTGATATGTTTTTATATATGAAAAATATGAATGAACACGGGAAAAATATATTCGTTTGAGAATTTTTACAGTACAAAGTGGTTGTACCCTTCTGATTGCAACTAACCCAGAGTAAATCCTATTGAGTATTAATTCAACATCTTATGTTGAATTATTGTCAAGCACTAATACAAAAAATTTTAGGAACAACATAGCAGGAATGCCTGCGTAGACTCTAGACAGGCTGTAGACACAGTTCATTCAATTATTCTGCATTACACATTCAAAACTGATTACCACATAATCATTACAGTTATTGCAATAACTTGAAAGGTGTTCAAAAAACAAACATTACAGACTTGACTCGTGGAATATAAAGTCCACATCCGTCCAAAGAGATCCAAAAAAAGAGATTGGTGACAGTGTCTGATATCAGACGATGCATTGAGTGAAAGGTGAAATAAAGTAAACTCAATATCTGCATTGAATCGACCCTTCCCACTATAACTACTTCACAAGAAGTAAACTTGGTTGCTCCGCCGTGCTTAGGGATGGTGTCTAAAACATCGCAGTGCACTCATATGTGCACCCAATGAGACAATGAGAGTATCTCGTAATCTAGATTACACTGGATATTTATTGGGTAAGAAGATAGACAGACCTCTTTTGTAGTCGAGGTATCTCTGATGTTGAAACAATGCAAAGAGTTTGTTAAGACTATCTTAGTCACTGACTTTATTTTTATCTCTTCAAACTAACATGGCCTTCAGAGTTCCATGAGTCAAGTATATCACAGTGTCAGATTTCAGACGCTGCACTAAGTCAAAGGTAAAATAGAGCTAAACTCAACATACGCAAGAAATCGCAGTTTTCACCAAAAATGATTAGGGAAGCCGTGCCAGGGACTCAGAGCTATGAATCATACATATCAACATATCTATAGTTTAAGAAGTAACCTTGCAAGTTAATTGAATTAACTCATGGTAAATTTATTAAACGTATAAAATAAAATAACTCTTTCATTTCATGTGATTAATTGTTTAACGTGTTTAAGAAAGTAGATTTTCTTATTAAAACAGGACTTCAATGACATCAATACTGTACACAGACTCACTGATCTTGAATACTCACTTAGCCTTGGAAGCATTTTCTTGCAAAAACCAACAAACAGTCCGACACTCAAATAGAGGCTTTGGTTTACAGATGAAACATTTCCAATCATCTGACTCTAAATCCTTTAGGTCTTGCTTGTCCAGATTTTGCTTCATACATTTCTGAAACAGTCAACATTGTGATGTCAAATTATTTTTTTAGATTACGATTGAAATAAGTAACAAGTAACATTAATGTTAACTGAGGCGATACGAATAGAAAACAGATGGTGTTGGGAGGGGAGGGGATCAAATTTGAAATGTCGATACAATTGAGGCTTTTCCTTATTTCACTAACGACAATTCGTGCAGGAATGGACGGATGCATCTAAAAAAATATATATTCATTTTAGGCCTTGATTACGACACAAGCAGTGGGCGGTATGCATTCAACAGTATTGTTTGCTAAATAATGAACATAAAAGGGGACAAAATTTACTGCTTATATCACACCAGAGCTCTTACAATTAATTGACCCTTAAGAACAGTTCACACAAGCGAGAATGGCGCAAGCCTAATCACCGCAATCTGTCCTGGCACGATTTAGAGCAGTTCCACATGACCCAAAAAAAGCTGACATAACGCTGGAAAAAGCCGTTGGCTGTGGCAGTGAAATTGTAGGTCCCTTTTATCTCGAGTTCCAGGTTTCTATCAAGTCAGTTTTACCTATTACTACTGCACTCAGATCTAGGGAATAAAAAAAATATTACTTTATGTTTGAAAGATCATTCAACGAACAAGTGTTGATTCCACAACACAGGCCTACACTCTACTTCTTTATAAACCGTTCTGTTTTAAAGTTGCACATTTTTAAGTGTAAAATAATGTTAATAATATCAGAACTAAAACTAAAAACACCTGTATTCAAATTGAGTAGGGACGTGAAAAACTGCAACAGATGCCAAAATTTCAGAATCCTTGAACCACTGCACGCACTAGTGGCATGCTTTGGCGCTAGACACTGAAATGTGAATTGCACCATATTATCAGATAAACTATTAATCGCACCAGAACCGAATGCCGTGATTAGGCTTGTGTAATTTACGCTCACGTTTAAACCGGGCCTTACAACAGCCACGGCGACCACACATCTTGATTCATTTAATCACGTTGTAGAAATTTTCTGTTTGTAAATTAAAGGTTTTTTCATGGTGAACAAAATTTACGGTTTTCAATGTCGGGTGGGAATCCTGACTATATGCAAACTCTTCTAAATGTTAATTAACCTACTGTGTCACACTAAATTGTTATTTAGCACTATATGGGCTTCGGGCAACTACTGGCTGATCAACAACGCCAGGTCTCATTTAATTCAATTCAAAATATCTATTTGTCAAGCACAAGTGCTCATGAATGGGCGTCAACTTACTCTATTATATTCAATTTATAAATTATAAGAGCACAAAATAGTTGAAACTTAAATTAAAACATTATTAAACCAAACCATCAGCCCATCAGACAAAATATTTCCCTAATGAATAAATAGGCTTTCCAATTAGAAAGTTTTAATTTTCCTTTTATTCAGCACAGTCTCTCAGAGTTCAATTACAATTTTATCAAACTAAGCATAACAGATTTCACTGGTAAGGTTCAAAACGACTCGGGAAAAACAATACTCATGCTTAGTTGTAAAAGCAATTTCACATGTTAAAACATTTGAATATGAACAATGTAAACATAAAAAACCTTACTATATTGTAGAAACAATAACAACATTTCTAGAAATGTTTTTATGGAGATTTTGTCATAAGTAAAGTGATGAGCCAAGTAACATTACTTTAGACATGTCTAAAGCTCACATCTTGATCACTCTCTTCACTTTTGCTATTTTATATCTCTTCTTATCAGTATTGACATTGAATGGATGATAAGAACATAAGACAAACCACAAGATATATGTTACCTTACAAAAAGCGCAAGTACAACTGGAACACAGGTATAGTGTGCCTCCCTGACCACACCATCGACAGTACTTATCATCTCCGTCCTCATCTACGGAGAAATAGCCATCACCATAGAATGATGAGCAGTCCTGCAACACATTCAGACAATACTTTACAATTTAGTGGCAATAGGACAAAATGTCCTAAGATATGCTAGAGATGCATGATAAAAGAAATGAATTACAAACCTTGGAAATACATGATCAGTTTTGCATCACAATATCAGGGCAGAGTATATGTTAAAAGTTTACTACAACCACAAGTAATAATAACCATCAAAATATTACATATGGTCAACCATAAACTGACCCTAAAGCTTTTATACACGGCAGCTGGCTGAAATGGAGCATTCCATATCAGTTTATCCAAACCCATGATTAACAAATTTGTTAATATGAATGAAAAATGCATAAAGAGCTAATCAGGAATACTCAAAATCAAAAGTAACTCACTGACTTATTTGAGGCATTTTACGTAGGCCTAATACTTTCTAATAATTACGTAAGGACTTCAAATAATACTGATTTTCCGAATATTTAATGTAAATGATATATTATAAGATAACAACAATGATATAAAATACATTTTAATCGGACAAAAAGGCCATTTACATAATTCAGAGTCAAACATTTTCGATTAATATAAATCTATTTTTGGTTGGAAAATCTAAAAAAATAACAAGGTGCCTACTAAAATGCAGAAATAAAACTCCTTGTTTTCTTTAATACATTCTAAATACATATTTACCTTCATGTGAGTACACTTTTTATCACACAATTAAAACTTTGGTTACCAAGCAGCTCAATATATAATATTAGGGCATGCATTAGTCATATAACCTCTAATGTAAACAAGATACATATTTCAATTTTTAATGGGAAATGAGGTTTACAGTTTTTTTTTTTTTTTTTATTATACTAACTCTATTGAAACAAAATATTTGTTTCAATAAATAACTTAAGTTTACTAAATTAGTAATATGCCTAACATTTATAAGATAAATAAATATCTAACGCCTTTATTCTTGAGCGGTCTTCATTAATTACATTGCTTTGCAAACAGTTCACGTCACCAAATTTAATTTTGAATAAGAGTTAATGTGAATAATAAAAATATAAACATTTTTAAGCGCAGTAAATAGAAAGTTTATTTAAACAAAGACTGATTTTTTTTATTTCAAGTTAATTTCAAACTTTAGGGAACTGGGTAATTCAATATTTAGTTGTTAGAAGAAGTATGAAAACCTTCTTTGAATCAGTTCAAGGTTCAAGCAAGGTATCCTGTTAGTTCCAACGGTCCCTCAGGTTAAAATAATTCCTAAGTTTGCTTTTTAGGTACAGGGGTTCACCTGATAAGAACTTTGTGTACATGAATAATATTTTTAAGTAAAGAACTTACCATGATTAGTAGAAAATCTGCTTGCTTTTAAAATACAGCTAAGTGGTCAAAATTGTTAAAATACAGGATAAATCTAGCTTAAGTATTTTGTGTCATTTGAAGAATTGCAAGATGTTTCTGTGCTAAACTAAGACTTAAAACTGGAGATACATTAAGGGCCACAGGTAGTATAATGGTTTTGTAGTTTTGCACATTGAGCACACACTACGTACTAATGATGTCTCTCGTATCAAGATGTGACATTAGTTTAATTCCTACGAGTTTAAAATCTAGCACATAATACTTACTAATTATGTCTCTTGTATCAAGATGTGACACTAGTTTAATTCCTAAGTTAAAAATCTAGCACACACTACTTACTAATGATGTCTCTTATATCAATATGTGTGACACTAGTTTACTTCCTACAACTTTAAAATCTAGCACATAATACTTACTAATTATGTCTCTTGTATCAAGATGTGACACTAGTTTAATTCCTAAGTTAAAAATCTAGCACACACTACTTACTAATGATGTCTCTTATATCAATATGTGTGACACTAGTTTACTTCCTACAACTTTAAAATCTAGCACATAATACTTACTAATTATGTCTCTTGTATCAAGATGTGACACTAGTTTAATTCCTAAGTTAAAAATCTAGCACACACTACTTACTAATGATGTCTCTTATATCAATATGTGTGACATTAGTTTAATTCCTACGAGTTTAAAATCTAGCACATAATACTTACTAATTATGTCTCTTGTATCAAGATGTGACACTAGTTTAATTCCTAAGTTAAAAATCTAGCACACACTACTTACTAATGATGTCTCTTATATCAATATGTGTGACATTAGTTTAATTCCTACGAGTTTAAAATCTAGCACATAATACTTACTAATTATGTCTCTTGTATCAAGATGTGACACTAGTTTAATTCCTAAGTTAAAAATCTAGCACACACTACTTACTAATGATGTCTCTTATATCAATATGTGTGACATTAGTTTAATTCCTACGAGTTTAAAATCTAGCACATAATACTTACTAATTATGTCTCTTGTATCAAGATGTGACACTAGTTTAATTCCTAAGTTAAAAATCTAGCACACACTACTTACTAATGATGTCTCTTATACTCAACTAAACTTACCCCACACACCAATACGCCTAGAACCATGTGTACATACGGTTCTGTTGCCTTCTTGGCCAGATCGGCCAGACTCTTGCCGCAGACTGTACACTTCAGCTTCTCTTTGCGGATGTGCTTCACATCATCTGCACAACAGTCTTCATTTAGAACAACTTAACGTACCATCTACAGCCATTCTGTACACTATAGCACTTGAATATATACAATCATAATAGCTAAACACTAAACATAAACACAAATATACCAGGTTAAAATAAAATCTTTTTATGGTTTTAAAAGAATTTCCTAACAATGCTTGTGGTCTATGTCTCGCAATTCAGGGATAACAAGAATGAAATATATAACAGAAAAAGTCAACACAAAACTGTTGATTGTCCTGTTATACATCTTAGATGGAATTAAATTTTTATAACTATAACATATTGATTATTTGAAATATTAAATAGCTACTTTCATAATTTTGTCACATTAAATATAAAATAGATTGTTTAATATAAGTATTAAATATAAAACAAAGTAAATGTTTTCAGCAACAAAGTTTTGATTGTTTACAAAAATTTTAATATTTATGTCATCAATCTTAATAATAATATGTATTAGGCCTATTGCAATAAATTTGAAAGCTTATAATTTGCAGAAAAGGTATACATTTATGTAACAGTGCTAATTTGGGTTGGTAGTTTTCAATACCATTTAAACTAATGTACGTTTTCCTGTTTCAATTAATAATTAAACCTGTGGCACAATAATATTCTAAATCAAATCTACACTGCCATCAATTTACACTGCAGCCACTAATCTTGCAACAAAAACTACAGAATCAAGATGCAGCTCCTATAGTGAAAGAAACTACAGAAATAAGATTTGAGTAAGTTATCAACTAAAATATCATATACATATAATTGTTGATGAACAGTAATACATTTTCGCAATGATATTGCCTCTATTTAGGTAGGAAGTTATGACATAGTAAATTTTACCTGGACCCTTTTTATTTCTATATTTCTTCTCCTCCTCAGAAACTTCTATACACAGATTTTCACCCAAAGTTCGTATAATCTTATCAGCTGGTTCTGGCTCCACTGCCTTAGCTTTCCCCATTCTGCAAATAAACAATAAAAAATATAAATACTAATACTAGTAAACACTATCGAAGAAATGCTATTGTCTATGTTGTATTCTTGATGGAAGTGGCAAGGTTTTAATTGTGAACAAATTTTTAATAATTCTACAAAATCTTTGGATGAGTCCCTAACTGGCAAAGGCACTTTTCAAATTAACACTTTGTAGTAGTATTAAAAATGTATTCATTATTAAATTCCATTACACGTATTCATTACAACCCTGTCAGTTTTTCTACATTTTTAACAGACACTAATAGTTTTTAGTTTTCAAAAGATAATTGCTTGAAGGTTCATTGTACATTTTCTTGATCTCCTTTAACCTTATGACTGGTAAAACCTATAAGGTATTTAGCGCCCCTGAGACAATGCATATCAGATCTCAGAATTGGTCTATTTTTTCTGCATTAATCTAATAATATTATAAATGCTTTGTTTGTTTTGCTTTAACATATAAACTGTTCAACTGTTTGTACTGGGGTAATTCTAAGCAATATATGGGTCAACCTCGATTTTTCTCATATTACAATATAATGTTCCAATAGTCAATTAGAAAAGGAAATGACTAGAATTTCTTGCCGGAAAGCAGTTATAGGGAGCAGGCAACTCATATTACAATATAATGTTCCAATAGTCAATTGGAAAAGGAAATGACTAGAATTTCTTGCTGGAAAGCAGTTATAGGGAGCAGGCAACCGCGAGAATTACCTATTAGTGATCAGGGGCACTGACGTGATCTGGGCTTTAAATTTGGAACTACTCGAGTTAATTTTTTTTTCTAGAAGAGCAAGCAGCGCGAAGCGCTGCGCAGCGGGCAAGCATCGTGCGTGATCTTCGTATATACTGAATTGATTCAGGCCAAAGGAATGACACAGATTCCTTTACCAGATTTTTACGGAGATTTTGTATTGGGCGGATTATATTGGTTTACTTTGCTTTCCAGCATGTAATTATGTGTTTAAAATTGTTTTACATACATTACCTGCATTATATTGTAATATGTAATAACAATTTATCAGAAATTTTTAATAAAAAAAAGATCACGCACAATGCCTGCCCGCTGCGCAGCGCTTCGCGCTGCTTGCTCTAAAAAAAAAAAAAAATTAACTCGAGTAGTTCCAAATTTGAAGCCCAGATCACGTCAGTGCCCCTGATCACTAATAGGTAACTCTAAGCAATATATGACCGTCTGGCGGTTGCCTGCTCCCTATAACTGCTTTCCGGCAAGAAATTCTAGT
The DNA here is from genome assembly GCF_021130785.1 of Homalodisca vitripennis. Taxonomy (NCBI): domain Eukaryota; kingdom Metazoa; phylum Arthropoda; class Insecta; order Hemiptera; family Cicadellidae; genus Homalodisca; species Homalodisca vitripennis. Next base: position 39,242,783 of record NC_060211.1, on the reverse strand, counting down.
CATTTCCTTTTCTAATTGACTATTGTAACATTATATTGTAATATGAGAAAAATCGAGTTTGACCCATATATTGCTTAGAATTACCTGTACTGGAATTTTACATGGGTATTCTTAGGGTCCCTGGGATGAATATAGGCCTATTTTTAAATTTGAAAATCCATCCAGTCTACATCCCACTGGTCTTAAAGTAGTAAAAAATCCAACATTGATCTCTAATTCCTTGTAACATTTTTTATGACAAGCAAAACCATATATTTAATTAATTTAACCACTATTTTCAATTTGCTTACACTCATAGTGTGTAAATTCTCTAGGGATTAACCATTAACTTTCACACCGTTTTTAGATTTCAGTGATTCGATAAGTACTCATTACCAAATGTCCTAAAATATAATATGGCCAGAATTGTACTACAAAGACTCCCTTGAAGAAGTCGGCAAGAACTATGCCAGAAGAATGTTCGCTGGACTTTGCTTTTAAACTAATGTACCACTAAATGGATTCCACATTTTGAAATCCCGACAGCTCTATATGTTCTTAACTATTAAAAATATTTTTCAGTTTATAAAGAAACAAACACATAAATAAGTTAGTGTTGTTTTTAATGTACTTTTACCTTATTGTTTAGCAAATATTAAGTAATAGATATAAAAGACAAAGAGTTACTATCCAAACACATAAATAAATAACGTCTTTATTCAGCAAGCGTTCTTCAAAACTACTCTGATTTACAAGGCGAATCATTGAGATGATGTCATTCAAATCTAAAACGAAATAAAATTATATAAAAATCTTTTTGAGATGATTTTTTTAAACGAACAGTTCACCCCTTAGTTGGCTCTTCAAAGCAGGGGGCAAAGCATTGTATATTTCCGGTCCAAAGTATCTTAAAAGCTTCCTTGCCGATTTCTAAAAGGATCCTTGGCAAATGACATAGGCCGTCCTGTCAAGTACTGCAAGTGTTTATTTCATGCCTGAGAATAAGTTTTTGCCTGATATATTCAGGCTTGTCAGTCTGAATAACTTTGGGGTAGGGTACGATAAGCGGACCCGGTTTTTTATATTAAAGAATATAGTCTTTGATAACTAATATTCGCATCTCAAATCCTAGACTATCAATCGATATAAAAGTATCTATAGTCCTCAATAACAATCATATGTTTTAAATTAAAATATGAATTTAATATTTACAGTGATCAAACAAATTATTATAACAAAAATTTGAAAAACTGAAGACAACCATATTTGCTCCTCTAACAGTTATAGTTGTTTCTTTGCCACAAATTTTACATAATGGGGTTTTCGGTACGAGTCCAACATGTTGAAGCCACAAAAACAATATATTTTATTTATGTCTTATCATCTTTCAAAGCAATGTCATGTAGTTTTCTAAAATTGACTGCCATTTTTAATAATTAAAATTACTTATGTAAAATTGAAATATTACCCAACGTGTATTATTTTAAAGTGTTTACAGCTGTTGATATCTAGACTATTTAAGTTAATATTTCAAAATAATTAATCAGTATCGATGGTTATGATTAAGTAATATCGTTTGCCAATGTTGATATAAAAATCCGGGTCCGCTTATCGTACCCTACCCTAACTTTGTAAACAACAACTTGCACAGTTTACAAGTCACAACAATCTTTAATCGATAACACCTTAGAACTTAACCTAAGTAAATTCACTGACATGATCAAATCTTTTGAGATTGTAAACAAATTTCAGAGCTCTGTTTTCCAATCTAGTGAGAACCATTCCATTTTTCCGAGTAAGACAATGAGCGAAAGATGAAGGAACATATATCATTGTAAAACACTTTTATTGTTGAGCAGACAATTTCAAACTTAGCAGACACTGGCAGTGTACACATTTATATAACGTCTTCAACTTTATGACAACGCTTTTACATGATTCTTAAAATCAAGATTAGAATCCAAAATGGTGATGAATATGAGGAAAATATGTGAGGTGTTTCTTACAAGTGACCAGATTTGTTTAAGTAGCTTCAACATGTGGGTTTGGCTCCTGGTGACCCATAGGGAGAATTCTTTTACCAAAAGTGGTTATTCATTGATATCAAGCTGGGCAAGTTATAAATATTGTAAAGTTTCTTTGATGTCTAAGTCTAGGCCATAGTTGGTTTTGTTATTTTGTAATGTTGGTGTTAAATTTATGTTTTTAAAATTGTAAAATACGAGATTTTTCGTATTACGGTAATTAATTATACCTCTTATTGTGTACGATTTTTACATGTCGAATTGATGGATAAAAACAACAGAATAACCTGTAACAAGTGTAAGCCGCTTTAAAGTCTCCCCTTTCTAGGTTATAGTAAACAACTAATTTAGGCATATTAGTGACATGTATCAAATCAATAGAAGGCAATAAAAATAAAAAAGTAATGATAACATTAAATATTTTAACAAAGTAATAGTCCTAGCTAGTAATGCCAAGCTTGGACAAAATAATTACGAATCCCTAACTAGCAATGTATAACTCTGTGGGATTACTACATGATCATGAAAAATAAATGTATTCATAAGTGTTTCAGTGAACAGAAGGTTCAGAAGTTATAATTAGCAGTTATAGAAGAGGAAAAACATAACCAGACTTGCCTTGTATATTTACATCACAAGTAGCCTAAATGAATGGTTTATAACTCCATAAAAACATTTGTAATCGTTCCCAGTTTATTAATTAAAAGCTGAGTGAAGAACCAGCAAATAATACATAGTTTGATATAAAATTCAGGAATTTTAAAATTCGAAGATGTGAAAAAACAATATTCCAGGACTCTCCTGCAAACCAAGCAGCGTCTTTCATTGCAACTTTTATGTACTACAGACTACAGAGAAATGGCGCCCAATTTGTAAACCCATATACTTTGCAGAAGGTTTGAGTATAGAGGACCTAAAAAGATACTACAAAGTCACTATGTCAAATTAATTGATACAAATATTTTTTCAATTGTAGAAAAAGTGTATAGATTACTTACTTCCAACACAATCACGAATGTAACTGTACGATGCGATAACACGACAACTATCCCTGATTCGACATAAAGCCAAAGGTGGATAGATCTGTATTCTGTAGCTAAACAAAGAGATAGATGGTTCGAGATATTGACTTCATTTTGTAATTTCCAGCCAAGAGAAACGCTATATATACTGTATATAATGTATATCACAAATTTTCGTTACATATTATGGATTTTGGCTGATAGCATAAGTCTGCATCATCGTGTACTTATATAATAGAATAAACTACACGAAAAGGGAAGTTTTGTTGTTATATAATGAAATAAAACAATGTTCTAGAATACAGCCTGAATAATCTTCAAATGCTTGGAAACTCCATTTTGATATCTTTTGCATTTCATTATAAACATTCGAAGGGTGACTCAGAATTTGGAGTTGGTTAGGTTGCAATCTTTTACAAATTTTGTTTGTAAACGAATTCATTTATACAACGATTTGGTGACTAGATGTAATTTTGCAAAACTGGAAAGAAAGTTAAACAACCTTTTACTGAATATATTTTAACATTTTATTTAACAAAAAATATTATTGGTCTAAATGTTTCTTACGAAAATAGCTAAAGCTCCCACAATATTTTAAAAAGATCTTTTGTACTCTGCTTAGCACAAAATACTAGGAACTTAGGGCTTTTGTGTTACTAGGAACACAAAATTGTAATATCAACTAAGCCAAAACCATCTAGGTAAGCCAAAATCATCTGATGGGTAAAATATCATGTACCTGAGCTTCTGAACGAAGTACAGTCATGATCTCTTTTCAGTTAGCATTTCGTCGATACATTATAGATTCCTAATTCACTAAACAAGGTTATAGTAAACAATAAATTGTGAAAAAGTAAGGAGAGAGAAGTTTAGAGAGTTTATTAATCAGTAACTATAATCAAGAGTTTTGTAAGATATAATAATAATAATTTATAAACTATTACAATTAGTTCATTCTCAGATATAGCATTTGTATTCTATTTCATATATACGCTTACATAGGAACTTGCAATCATTCACATTGATTTGGTAATTTCCATTAACTGCGTGCCTATAGCACAATATCACTATTTTAGTCACTTTAAGTTGTAATTCATTTAAATTTGTCGATATATTCTTTTGGGCTTTACGGTAATTTTATATAATTTTATAAATGTAATATTTATATTTCCTTCTAGAAGTATTCATTGAGTGGACTATAGTATTAGGTAGTCCAATAATACTTTACGTTATAATTATTTAACATTGCGGCAAATTGCTGCATTTTTACAATATTTAATGCAGCTGTTTCGTTTTCGCGGGAAAAAAAATAATCTGTCAACAACTATCCCCCCACGTAACATTGGGCTGGGTTAATGTTTCGCCGGCCGCCCAGATGTGCAATACCGAGCTTATCTCAAGCGCTACCTCAATTTGTGAGCAGTTTGCTAACGTGCTTGCTGTCGCGTTTTTGCCGTTAGCGATCTACGTGCTGTCGTACAATTTGGTGTATCCAATATCTAGTTATTAATAAGTTTTTTTTTAATTGGCTTAAGTGCACAATTTTTGGATGTGGGAATTAATTATCTTTGTAAATTAAAATAAGGATTCGTATTATGAGAACAGAGATGCGTAAGATATTTGTTAGAGTCAGTTCCAGAACCACGAACGAGCTAATTAGATTATGTCATCTGACTTAAGTGATGTGGACGAATCTAAAATAATTGAAAACTTTAGCCAAGATAGTGATTCTGAAGAGAGCATCGGGCAACTATTAGAAGAAGACTATGTTCAAGAACGTAGTGAAAGGAGTATATTAGTTCTTGATGTTAAATCCAGTCTCCAGGACTAAGCAGACACTAAACCCAGTCTCCAGGATTTACCAACCGCTAGACCCTATCTCCATGACTTACCAGCAGGCTACACCCAGCAACCAGGCTTACCAGCAGCTAGACTAAGTTTCCAGGACTTAGCAGCCACATAAAAGAATACAAATAATAAATACAAGAAGTTAACAATACTTTATTTTAAAAAAACCTATTATATAATTTTATAAATATATGTTAATACCACTAGTAAATTAATACAAATGTTTTAATATTAATTTTATTCTTGCGAGATTTTAGTCAGAATAAACGATTACGCCAACTTCACAAATTGGAATTACAGCAGCTGAAACATGTTGCCTATTTTGTAATAGAACGTAAACGCGAAAATACGCTCGGAATGGAGAAAAATGCCAATGCTTCTGTTTCAAACAACTCATGATCTAGCCTACTTAGAATAAATATAACGTTTTGATACTTTGTATGAATAAGGTTGATAAGTAAATAATACTAATGACACCATCCAAAAACTTAATAACTCTATTTTATAATTTAAACAGTCAAATAAAGTCAAAACTTGTATATAAGTTTTTAAACATGACATGAGAAAGTTAATCGCCTGCTATTGTTTTGTGACAGGTGAGCTTAAAAACGGTATAATTTGTAGTCAAAGAGTTTAACTGACTCAATAATGATTTTTGACCAATTTTATGTCGTAATTTGGTTAACATTTAAGATTGTACGAGAGAGTTTAACTCGCGAGTCGGGTGGTTCTCGATATACCGTTAGCTCGGGGCGTATTTACCATATCGCACATGTTGCACGTTTGAGAGGCCTCGGGACCCTAGGGGCTCCACAATAGGATATTTAAATATACAAATATTTTAGGGTTTTCCTGATTTTTGTTTTGTAGTAACTGTTTTAGTAATAAATCTGATTTTGATCTCTAAAAACAGTAAGCGAATGTACAAAAACAATACTTGACTCTCTTTTATTCAAAAGCGTAATTTACAATTGGGTTACGGTACTGTGGGAGAAACAAACATGCGGGGATATGCGCAGTTCAGACGTCATATTCTCGTAATTGAATCGGATCGGTGTTTGGGTTTGAAAAATTGGTGTTCTCTTCATATTATTTTTTGCCAGGTTGTAATGGCCAGAAGTTAAATTTCGTTATTTTCCGAAAATGCTGTTGTATAGGAGTCAAATTCTCTGTCATGAATGAGTGGATCTACGTTCTTTCAGGAGTAGGTCAAGTTTAAGATAGGTTCACGCAAGGTTCAGCAAAGGGAAGGATTGGGCTGGAGGCAGTTAAACCGCAAAATTGATTCGAGTAAAATGGGAGCCTTACAGGGCGAAGAAGAAGAAATGAAGGTTCGCATGACTTTAACTTTTAAAAGAATAAAAAATAATAGTAATTTAATCGTTGTGGTTTAGTCGTTTTAATGATGAGATTAGGCATCTTAATGTCAAGTAAAGTTTTGTAAGTACAATTTGAATCCTATTATTCAACTATTTATATGTTAGAGTTTCTTTTTTGTATCAGTAAGTCATCATAAAACTACGTAGTTGTGCAGTTCATAAGTAAAATAAGAGTTTATTAAATATAATCAACAATGTAGGTATTAAATAAGCTTAGACAAATGCATATCCAGTTTAAGAGCTCAACATATAACATTTTAGATTCACTTAGTTGCTGTAAACCATAACATGATCAATTACAAGTTTTTAACACAATCATAATACATAATAACGGTGCAAAACATATAAATATCAAACTGACTAAAATACTTATTTGTTGGTAGTATCAATATCGAATTAGAGAACGAAATTGCTGCCACAGACAGAAAAAACGAAATTAGAATATCCCGTTTCTGGTGTGCTAGGGAAGTTATTATAACGAAAGAATTCACTAAAATTAAATCTTGTCAACGACCTATAACTCTGACTTTTTACTCTTTTATTTTTCTTTTATATTCTATTATGTCATGTACACAAGCACAAATTTTTAAAGATATTATGAATATCAACGAATATTTGAAAAAAGTAATGGTAGCAGTAATATAGCGTTAGTTATATTTAAAAGAGAACGGGGAAGACATTCGCTCAGTTGCTTGGGGAGATCAGAACAAAGAATAAACCTGAGAATACAGAAAATAAGATCCAATCTGTGAGATGAATTGGGTACAAATTCAAAAGGAAAAGTGCAGTTCTGTTATGAAAATGAAAATTCTCTTTATTTTTTCAGGTGAAGTTAGTACTATATAGCCCTTTTTACACTTAATCTGACGTACATATATACATCTAAACCATTCGGAATCTTCTATCAAAAACCAAATTAAATCAAATGAACAGCATTTAAAGAATAAAATTAACAATTACTATGTATTATAAAACTAACAACAAAGTACCTAATAAAAAAATTCACTCTTAAGTCCATACTGTGTATAAAATTAATAATATATTGGAAAATTATTTATGACGATTTTATAATAAAAATAAGGTTTATTATGTAATGTTAAAGTTATAAAAAACATTATAATCTCTATTAAAACTGTTTACTTTCATTCACACATTCATTCTGTCTGCAACAAATCAAGACTAGTGACTCTCGGGCACCACGGTCGAAGACATCTCCTGCAAAAATACAACAGCCGAAGCAAACCGATCCCGGCTTTCCAAAGACTTTAAAGGGGCTGGGAGGGAATTCCACAAACGACAAGGAGATACTAAAACTGGTTTATTGACAACTGTTCTGTGGTGAGGAATTCGTAGTGTAGGTGTTACTCACGCCTTCTTTAATAGCAATGAACTGAAAATCGTTTGCAAAGTATTTTGGAAACCTGGTTGGTAGGGTAGAAAAAGTAAAATTAAGATTCTTAAAGCTCTTCGATTGTCTAATTTTAACGCTGACATTTATTTGTACATAGTAAGGTGAGATATGCTCATCTCGCTTTAAGTTAAACAAAAAAAATATACAATCATTTTGGATTTTGTGCATTCTGTTATTCAAAACAATAGTCATGTCATTAACCACAACAGTAAAGGAAGTGAGGAAATATGAGTGATTTAATCAGTAGAAGCTTTCTGTGGTATGGTAGAAATCGTTCCATTCTCTTCAACATATGAACTGCTGCAAATGCCTGTTTACAGGTACTGTACCTACAACATAATCAGCTGAGTCCAGTGTTTTTGTAATAGTCAATCCCAAACTCCTCACACCACTACAATATGCTACAGTCTCCCCGTTTACCAATATTTAGCGTACGTTGTTAAAGTCAACTGAATTCAGAAGTCTAAAATGCCCAATTACTATGGTTTTAGGTTAGTCCCAGTTGTATTTGTCCGTGCTTTTCATTCCAAAGTAAAATCTATTGAATCTCCCAGTTAATGTTACAGTGTGCGAATATCCTGTAAGTAATCTGCATAAGAGTGAAATTTCGTATGTATCAGTGCATTGCTTATATAGTTTACATATAGTGAAAAAGTAAAGAGCCAAGAATGGATCCTTGTGGCACGTCCACGTGCCCCCTCAATGACCGAGCATTAATATGGGTAGCTTTTAGTTGTTTGTGATAAGGGGACAATTCAAGTAGCAAATCTTGAGCAGTATCAGGTGGAGGAGAGGCCGGGTCTGTCACTGCCTGCCGCTGACATCCCCACAGCCGAGCCACGACCGCCGCGGGTCGCTCAGCCACCAGACCAGGCTGCTACATACGCACATACACACACATTAATACAACCCTTTCATTTCAACACAGTATGCCAATATGAAAGAATAAAAAATCCATGTTTGATAAGAAGAAACGAAATACAAACAGCCTTTTCTCTCCATAGGTAATAGTAATAAATATACAGTGGTACTAAAATAAAGTAAGAAAAATAGATAAACACTGGTATTTAGGGGTCAGTCACTATCAAGCAACTTGTAAAAGCTCTGACCGAAGAACAGATTGTGTGTATCTGCAATGTGAAGGTATAGGTCACTTAAAGAAGGAATGCAAGGCCTATCCACATTGGTTTCTGTACAAGGAGAATAATGTGAGTCCAGCTGAACTCAAGCATCAGCAAGGCACTACAGATTGCTCTGTTTTCAGACAGTCTCTGGCATATACTAAAACTAAAACATACAATGAAGCACATTCTAAGGTGAATCTTTACATAAGTTGAGTAGCTGATGCTGCTTTAGATCAAACGAGGTTGGAAAAACACATGGCACATGCAGGAGGGAGGTCACAAGCACGCCTACTCAGAGTTCTGTCTTAGGCTCCAACATGTAGATAGTGTCCTACAATGGATTTTGCATTTACATATGCCCCCGGAGACATTCCTGGTGGGATATGTAGGTGATATCGCTGCTGTCTTTGTTGCTCGTACCACAGAAGATGCACAGTTTGTGCTGAATATGTCAATGTGTAGCGTGAGTTCATGGGTCTGACAACATGGATTAACACAGGCGACTGAAAAGACTAAGTTCACGCGGAAAATAATTCCTACAGCCATCCAACTCCAAGTTGAAAGACTTGAAATTTACCAACAGTAACAGTAGAGTTGGTCAGAATTATATCGGAGGACCGACCGCAGGGCGAAAGTGACTCTTGATATCGATTACCGACTCCATCCTACTCTATGGATGTGAGGTTTGGGCCAACACTATGAGGAAAGGAAAGTATTGAAAGAGAATATCTTCTGTTCAGACAAAAGCCGTTTTGAGGGTCTCTTGTTTGTACAGAACAGTCTCTGAATTAGCGGATGCCCGTTGATTTAAAGGCACAAGAAAGTAAGTATTTTTTTACAGTAAGAAAGAACTCGGAGTTGAGGATGCAGAGTGAGTTGCAATAGTTGTAAGCATGCAGAGTTGGCAAGTTCGCTGGGATGCTGAATCCCACAGAAGTTGAATGAAAAAGTAGATCTGTATCATCTGTGGAAAGAGCACGGTGAAGTGGGTTTCTTCCTCACTCAGTTCTTGTCAAGCTACGGTTTATTTGGATCATATAGGATGGAGAAACGGGAGTTGCCCACTTGTGTTTTTGGAGATTCAACTCAGGATGACGTGGACCATACAGGTACTTTCTTTAGGTGCAGATGATGGGCAGAAGAAAGAAAAGAGCTGATGGCGCAGCTGCAGGAAGAATACCTTAAACCACAGAGTATCATAAGAGTTATGCTCTGAGGACAGGAGTGATGGAATATGGTGGCCAAATACTTGGAGAAAATCCTAAGGGCGAAAAAGGTTACTCTAGATCATGTACAACTAATTTAAGAAAAAAAATAACCAGATGAGAAGCTTGAATGAGTTGACTAATATTTTAGCAACCAATGTTGATAATCTAAAATTTTTACTTCTATTGTTACCCATTTGTTTAAGGAATATATTATTATGTTGTTAGTTCAAATGCATTTTTATACTATGTTATAATTTATTGTTATTTTTATTATTATTATTATTGTTGTTGTTTATCTGCTTAGTATTAATATTCTTTGCTAATAATCACAGTGTATACACTTGATTAATTCTGTTGTATAGTTATACGGAAATATGCTTCTAATTTGATAACAGATTTGTATGTTGTGCATATAAAATAAATTTTAATTCTTGTTATGAGTATTATAGACTGTTTATGTAATTTCTCTTCTGGTCTACCAATACAAAACAACATTATAATCTTATTTTGTAAAATTTTTTGTATTTACTTTAATTTATTTTTATTATTCTACTTGTATTGTTTCTATGCTCACGAAGTCTATTGTATCAGAATTGTTATCTAATGACAAATAAAGAATCTTGAATCTATTTCAACTTGTTGATAGTTTTTCAGAATGAGGTTCACTGTCCACTATCGTGCAGCCACCTTAAAACGTGTTCAACCACTTTCTTATCTGTGTCACACTCAATGTGTCTTCTCAGAAGGCCAGTTGAATTTTTCAAATAGTTACAACTTAAGAATTGCTAAGTTTTTTACAAAATCTAGTGCAATATCACAATTTTACATGTTCTATCATACTGCACAAAAAATATGATGTTTAACTAGTTGTGTTATTATACATACTGAAGGGTTTGTCGCTTAACTAGCTGGAGTCGACTAATACAATATCGAGGTCACATGACCTTACGTTGACGCATCTACACCCCCGTGCATACCTCACTCCAGTCATACCCTTAACAAGCTGCAGTTGACTGACACAATATCGAGGTCACATAACCTTAGTTGACGCAAGTACATCCCAGCGCGTGCTTCACTCCAGACATTCCCTTAAAAAGCTAGTCGACTGACGTGATTCAAGGTCACATGATCTTAAGTTAACTGCAACTACATCCCAGCGCGTGCTTCACTCCAGTCATTCCCTTAACACGTTACAGTTGACTGACACAGTATCGAGGTCAGATGACATTAAGTTAACTGCATCTACATCCCAGTGCGTGCTTCACTCCAGCCATTCCCTTAAAAAGCTAGTCGACTGACGTGATATTAAGGTCACATGATTCACGGCCCAAAGAGGCTGCCCCCAGGGGGGAGTCTTATCTCCTCTCCTGTGGGCGATGGTAGTGGATGATCTCCTAAGAAAAGCAGAGAAGAGGGGAATAAGGCTACTATGTTATGGGGACGACCTAGTGCTTATGATTAAAGGGAAAAACATAAGCAGGCTGGAACGCCTAATACAAACAGAACTGAACTTCATAAGCAACTGGTGTCATGGGGAAGGTCTGCGGATCAACCCATAAAAAACTAATATGATTACCTTTACCAGGAAAAGGAAATTCCAGCTAGCAAAACCAGTCCTGGAGGGAATCAGCATTAACCAAACAAAGGAGGTGAAGTATCTGGGTTTAATCCTGGATGAGAAGCTCACTTGGAACTCCCATATTAGAAACAAGAAATCCAAAGCAATAATGGCCCTTGGGGCCTGTAAGAAAATCTTTGGATTTAAATGGGGACTTAAACCCAAAATGATATATTGGATTTACGAAACCATAGTAAAACCAATGGTCACATATGCTGCTCTAGTGTGGTGGCCGAAGGTCGAACAAACAACAGCTGCAAAAAGGCTACAGTCTTCAAAGGTTAGCTTGCTTAAGCATCACGGGAGCAATGAGCTCCTGCCCAACACTAGCAATGGAAGCGGTTCTGGGTTACACTCCTCTTGGCCAGGAAGTGATGAGAACAGCTGCGATGAGCGCAATGAAGCTACTAGGAACAAAGGTAATAAATGCTACCTCCCTAGGAGGCCACATGAAGATATTGGAAAATTTTCCTGAGGCTGAAATGCTAACCAAAGTATCTGATACTATGGTTAAGAAATACTTCTTTGAAAAACCATATACGGTCTCTATCGGAAGTAGGGAGGAATGGATTAAAAGGGAGGCCTACCCTAAAAAAGGAGTCCTGAAGTTTTTCACCGATGGTTCACTCCTAGACTCTAGGGCAGGATATGGAATACATGGACCTGGAGTTGACATGGCTGTGCCCCTAGGAAGACATGCCTCAGTTTTTCAGGTGGAGGTCATGGCAATAGATTCATGTTCCAGAAGACTCACACAGTTGAGGACAAAAGGATTATCATACCTAATACTCTCTGATAGTCAGGCTGCACTGAAGGCACTGGATACCTGTTCGATTGATTCGAAAGCGGTCTGGGAATGCAGGAATGCTCTAGCAGAGCTAGCAACAAATAACAGAGTAACACTCGGTTGGGTGCCGGGTCATGAAGGAATTCATGGGAATGAAAAAGCGGACATCCTCGCCAAAAAGGGAGCAGAATCCACATTGGTGGGGCCTGAGCCAGGTTGTGGGATAGCCTTCTCCAACATTAAAGCTCTGGTTAAAGATTGGGAAAAAGAGGACAAGATACAAGAATTGGAGCAGAGCCTCGGGTTTAAGAATATCCAAAATGTTTATCTCTCCTTATGCAAAAGGGTGAATAGCTCTCCTAGACCAGAATAAGGAGGATATAAGACTGATATTAGGAATGTTGACAGGACATGGCCCTCTGAGGAAGCACCTTTTGAAGGTAGGCCTTAGTCGGAGCAGCGAATGTAGACTCTGTGGAGAAGAGGAGGAGTCAGCAGAGCACATTTGGTTGGATTGTTTTGCCATCGTTGAGACTAGGAAAAGATACTTGGGAGCATATCTCCTCAGCCCCAAGGACACAATATCGAGGTCAGATGACATTAAGTTAACTGCATCTACATCTCAGTGCGTGCTTCACTCCAGCCATTCCCTTAACAAGCTAGTCGACTGACGTGATATCTGTTATATTTGATTATTCTTTGTATCATTATCTAGTAAGTTTAGATATAATTGCAACATGTGCACCTCACCCCATATGACGTAATGTGTCGGCTGTTTTAATCGTATGATTTTGAATAAACGGCATTGGCTACTCGAGATCACCTGACCCCCCTCTCCTTTGGTCACTGCCTCGTCGGAGCATTCCTTGAGCTGGTAGTCAGTGAACTCCCAGTCTCGCTTGCCACACCACCCCTCGTGTGGCCGTGTTTTAAGAAATGTAAAAGTGTTCTTTATATACTGTTATTTAGAACAAACATAACAATATCGAGGTCATATGACCTTAAGTTGACTGCATCTATATCCCCGTGCGTGCTATAGAAAATAAGGTTGGGTACTTTTTGAACACACCTTGCACTCGAAGAACTTATCCTCAGATGGTCACCCAGTGGAGTTATGAAGTTATTGAGATACATTTGCTGAGAATTATCTTTTTCAACAATAAAAATAAAAAAGGGTAGGAGGTTAAATGATTTAATATTTTATATACAAAATAGCAACAATTTATTAATAACAATGTAACATCCTAATAAAAAAGCCAATCCATAATATAAAAATATAACAATGTTATTCATTAGATATATGATTTACAATTAATCTATGAGTATTTACAGCTTAAGAGCATATTAAAGAAGTAAACAGTATTTATACAATAAATAGACTTTATAAGTACATCAACAAAACAAAAAGAACTACTAAATAAGTCAAGGATGTGTATAAGTTAAGGAGAACAAAAGAGGAATACTATTTTAGCATCTTAATACACAATATAAGGATAACAATTTATTTTGTATAAGGCAATGTTTCAATTTATTATCATTTCAAACATGCATTGGTTGTTACACTGAAAAAGTGTAAAACTGTATGTATTTTCCACCCCATGCTAATTTAAAACCCATTAGTACAGTCTGTATTTTTATTATTTAAATTAAATAAGTTTTGTAACGGACATCACCATAGTAAATTTATATTCAAAATTGTCATAAATGCTTGTCTTTAACAGGAAACCTAAATTAACAAATTTAATGTAAACATTCTAATGCTAAAATCAAATGTTTGGTATGCTGAATACAATACATATATTGGTTAATAACCTTGTTAAGCTAAATTAATATAAACAGTCCATTAAAAAATAGAACATACAGTGATTTTGCTTAGAACTATCAGTAAATCAAAATTACATTACTTTAATAATGATTCTTCTGTGAATTATAGAAAGAGAGCATACCACCAAATAAAACCAATCATGCACAAAGAACAAATACTATACAAAATTTGATAAGTAATGCATACATTTTCACATAATTCTACATTGTAGAAGAAAACAAAGAACAAAATTCACTGCAGAAATAAATAAAAAAGTAACAACTTACACAAAATTTAATTATATAAAATAAATATTCATATGGCAACACAAAACTAAGAATAATATAGATTACGTGTAAACTTACAGTACCGGCATTGAGCAAAGTATATTGCGTAATACTGAAACGTTGTTGCAAATATAGTAAATTAAAATACTGAAAATCAAACCAAACAAACACAAACAGATCTGAAAACCAAACACGGTAATCAACAAAATGAAAGACAATGCACTATACCAAGCACTTTGTACCTATTAAGGATACATATACGTATAATTTGAATAAAAAAAATATGTATTTAATGATTTCAAAAGCTACAATTGGAGTTGTGTTTAATACTTAAGAGGAAAATGGCGAGAAACATAAAATAAAATATTATTCAGTAAATTAATTGTTGTGTTGTGTTACATTAATTAAATAACAATTTTGTGTTTATTTAATACACAAAGTTTGATTAATAATGCAGTTACTATAGGAAAAATAATAAATAAGGGATATAAAAATAGGCCTGTGCTGAGACAGAAGGAACAAATTTTAGACACATTGCAAGTGCATTGTCACCGAAGCATAGCTCAAGAAAGGGCTAAATCTACCTACAGCTATGGGAGCAAACTGGAACCAAACTTAAATTACAATTAAGAGATGTCATGGCAAGGACTCTGAAATTTAACTAACACTAGAACGTCTAACTCAGCAACTACACCTAAGTATAAACTACAATAAATACATACACAGACTTGCTATCTAATACCTCGGCTTTTTGATTATTATCTGTTAAATTTTTAACAAGTATAACAGTTGTAATTTAAAACGATTAATTTAAACTACTTATATGCATTACAATTAAGTGAAATAACCAAAGAGAATGAATACTTTGTATAGAGAAGACATGCTATATGATGGTTTAACTCATTTTCTTTGTTTCAGGCAAATTAGGGTGGCCTTGAAGATCTCAAAACCTCGCTAGTAAAGCCAGTAGGTTATGCTGGCAATTAATACAGAACTCTACTACATGTTGTTTGAAAGTTCAACAGTAACTACATCTCGGTGGTGGTAGGGTTCTTCAGTTAACCACTTCACGGTTTTTTCGCAATATTGTGGTCACAGTGATTTTGTAAAAGTGTGCTACTGACATAATATTACACACCATTATACTGTGCCTGTTTTATTTTGTTGTTTGCCATATAATTGTACAAGACGCATTTCTATGACAACCATAGATCAAGGCAAGTAGTTCTGGCGTTTTCTACTAGATGTCAGCACTTCCTTGGTTCTCTGTCATGACTGTTTGTACGTTGGTGCGTTCATTGTAGTCGCACAGTGCAGACAGCTACAGCGTGCTGTTACATGTCACCTGTCCTGGAGTATTGTATAGTTTTATTTCTAGTGTTTATCGAACCGTTGAAATATCTAGCACACAAACAGACGATTATCTCTGTTTGTGTAATGATGACAGACATGGATTGTGAAAAGGAGTGAGTGGACGATATATAAAAATAACAAAAATTTGTTTAGATACTAAAAATAACTTTTTTGACATACAAAAATATATATCAAACTTCAAAAACCTGTCTCTGTAAAAACAGCAAAAACTCTAAAAAAAACAACATAATTTTAGGTACCAAAAATGAACCCATTAAGGGGTTAATGCTTGCACACGTATTAGCAAAGCAAGTCTTCTCTGTATAAAAAGTATACATTATTTGAGTACAATATTACTTAGTCTGGTAAAGAATAACATTTAAATTAATTAAAGAACATTAATTTTTATGCTCCTTATTTAACACTTTGAACCCCAGAGTTAACAATATTCTCACTATGCTATATACTGTAGTGTAAAACAAAAATATTTTTCTTGGGAATGTAAAAAAAAACAAGGTCTTTTAAAACTATGCAAGGTTTTTCAATTCACAGCTTCAAGATTAATTTTATTGTTACAATTAAAACATGTCAATATACTGTACTGTATAAAACTAAGTAAGGTAATTTTATTTCGAACATTTATTATTTAGTTTCTAGACAGTTAAAAAATGTATAAAATTATCTATAATGCAGATGAAACAAAGTTTGTTTTTGGGAGTTTATACAAGGAAAACAAAGAGGGATTATGCTATCTCAACCCGTTTTTTTGTTTACAAAACAACTTGTCAGTAGATACACGAAGAAATCAAATCCCATGCTGGACAATACGTTATTGTATTTTCAATACACGTAAATTTTCACAGATAGTGTTTGTTGTAGTTGCGAAGATAAAGCTTACGTGTTTTGAAGCACCTGATTCGTTAACTTAGTACTGAATGAACACTTATGATGGTTACCATGATTTTTTTGAATCATCATTGGATCCATAAGTTGAGTTGAATTTACAATGATCTAAAACTATCTGTCGGGAAAGTTATTATGCACTAACCTAAAACAATACAGCACGACCTCATTCACCGAGATGAATTAGGACTGGAAGTGATCCATATAAATGAAACTCTGAATAAACTGGGAATACAGTAAAAACACTAAATTACAGATGATAAGGATTTATTTGTTACAAATACAACGGTATTAGAGAGTCAATTTATTAATCTGTTTTAAACACATTAATTATAAAGAAACAAATAAAAAGGATTTGACCATTTCGTAAAAAGCTTAAGTCACTCTCTTTTGTTTAACTTTGGTACACTATTTCCGGTAAGTATGAACACACAGACGTTTCAAGGTCATCATTTCCTCTGACAAAGCGTCTGAATGTCATTTAACCCTTAAAGCGCCAAACAGTTTCAGCTAAACTCTGGATTAGCGCTTATTTATTATAAAAAAATTAAAATTAGATTTTCTCAACGCTAATTTTAATTTCTTTTTTTAGATAACAAAATAAAACAGAAACTGCAAAAAAATATCTTTTATCATATTTATTGCCCAAAATACACATGATATACTATTTAGCATTCCAGCTCCTTCATAAATTTTACCCAATGCTTACTGTTTCCTTTTTTTTTAATTATGTATATAAATGATGACATTGCGTGATTATATTTACTAGAATAGAACTAGAAAATAAGTATATTACATATTTAATACAAAGTTATTATAAAAAATTAAATTTACAAGCCAAAAAATTTTAAAACCAAATATTTTCCAAATTCTTAGTCCTCTAACAGGTGTTATTTTTCTAATTACAAAATGGTTTTCAGATGTTTATATAAGTAAATAAAAGATTGTAACACTTATTGGAGTAAAAAAAACCCTAAATATAAATAACAAAAATAAATGTAGAATTTCGGAACAAGAGCTAAAATACATAATTATAAATATAAGGAGTAAAAATATTTCTACGAGGAAAAAAGACTTTTATCGCCATTCAAGAAACTGTTTATTTCAAAAGTTTATAAATATATAACTTTCATAAAAAGATGATCATATAACACATAAAACTACCGATTAACTATTCGCACTGCTTCAACAGGATATGAAGAAGAACACAAGAGCTGCCCGGCGAGGCAGTGACGTACGCATAAACGCGCTTGCGGCGTTGAGCAATACTACCAAAATGCCAGCTGTTCAACATAAACCGGTTCAGTATCGATCGATAAACTCAAAGATTGTCACGTGATGTGGCACAGCCCCGCTAAACTACTGTAACATACACCCCTCACAGTCTAGCGGACAAACTCTGAACTAACAGTGAAAAATAGTAAAAACGAGTATATTGCGCGTTTACGCGCTTACGGCGTTCAGAGCAAAGTCGATCCTCGCGCGCATATGCGCTTACGGCGCTTTAAGGGTTAAAACAAACAATTAGCCGGTCTATCTGAACTGTGGCACCAGAATGAGTCATGTGATATCTTCCATTCTTTATCATCAGAATTGTTTCTACTGTCAAATCGTTACTGTCCTCTGTTACCATAAAAGAACAAGCTGTTCATATAATTTCTACGTTGGTAATTGTTATCAGAAGTGGCTGAGTTTAGACTGTCATGAAACATAACATCACTTTATCTTGCAATATTTTGCAAGTATTAATTAAATTAATTGAGAGCTTCTTGCATATTCATTAGGTGGCAATAGAATTGTCATCTGGGATTCAAAGCATTATAAGGACGATGAATACAAATTCATTTAGAAATTGTTTATAACTGCAGCTAAATTAAAACTATGGTGGCAATTTATGGACTGTTAACTTTTCTATGGCCAGAGTTGATGCTGGATGTCGTTGTTGAGCAGTTTAGTGTATCATTCCATCGGCTTTGGCCACCAGAAAGTTACATGCAGAATGAACTCGAGACATCATCAGCACTGATGGATCAGTGGTGACAGTTTTAACTAAACGCAAAGACATTTTGCAGTTTTTGAATATTAGAGTTCAAAAATACTTGTCAAATGTCGTAAAGACGACAAATAAGGTCTACATAAAGATTATGTGGGAAAAGAGTACAACTATAGTTACAGTTATCTGTACATTAAAAGGTAAGGTATGGCAAGTTGCTGTTACTCTCTAATAAATAATATGTACAGGGTAGGGTGGTTGTGGCGGGGGTGACGTTGGGAGGAACTATGAGTAAACTCAACGTTTGGCACTTGCGGGTAAACTTTGGCAACTGCCAGTTTCACTACGTTTAACATTTTGTTTAGCACCCTTAGCTATTCTTCATAACATGAATCTCCAGATATTTTTAGAAACTCTAGTAAAATCTTGGGAATCACAGTTTCTCTTTACTGATTATAGTTATTGGAAATCTTTATTCTAAAGATGCATATTTGAAATATTATTAATACTTTAAGAAGTTAACAAATCTAAATTTTTATTGTGAAAGTCATTGAAACAATCAATATTTTATTCCATTATCTCATCTTGTAAATTGTTTTTACTTTACAAGTACTATTTTTTAAGGGCATATAAGCATTGTGGCATTCTTTCTATTGCTACTAATTACACAAGAATTTTTGAGCCAGGGTTAATTTGTTTTTTAGTTTTTGAAGAAGGGACATGCAGAGCATGTCCCAGATTCCTGTATACATATACACTTAAGTAAATCGAATTATTACTGGATTCACTTGCTAATAAAGCTAATTGTTTTCACTCGGATGAAATTTCATCACGCTTCACACTGGCAAGAGTGTGATCATCAGTTTCTTAAGCAAAGAATGGCAAACTTAAGAATTTGGAAGGATAATATTCAGCTAGATTAACTTGAGAGATGTTTTATAACTTTGATAGGAGAGTACATTTATAAGCCGATAAACAAGTTTCAGAATATTCTTGTTTATTTAATACTTAATTTACAGGAAAGAATATTGAGATTGAAGATAAAAGTAAACAATACAATAGAGAATTTGATCTATTTCCTCCCAACCTTCTTTTTAATGAAATCTGTCTTTTTAAATACGCTAGCTGATTCTATCCTTCCACAATCTATTGAGTAGAAATTTTGTATGGTAAATAAATAAATTAGTGCTTGCTTATAAATAAAAAAATGATATTCTTCCAAAACGTTCTGGATAATAAAAGCAAATACACAATCACACAAATGACAATCACCGTCAGAGACAAGAGTTACTTGGGCTTGGGCTGGGGTCGAGTGGTATTGTTGCGACCTTTGATGCGAGCTTGAAGCGTAAGCAGCAGTCCTGCCAATACGTCGTGGTTATGGAGCTTCTTCCCAAACAGCAATCGCTTGACCGAGTCATCATATGTCAGTAGAGCCACCATGTTCTGCAGCAGGAATCCCTGGCAGTACTCCATCAGCTGACTGGCATTGTACACCTGCACAGCAATCACAGTTAAGAAAGTCGTCATTGTACATCAGTAGAGCCACCATGTTCTGCAGCAGGAATCCCTGGCAGTACTTCATCAGCTGACTGGCATTGTACACCAACAAAGCAATCACAGTTAAGAAAGTCGTCACTGTACATCAGTAGAACGACCATGTTCTGCAGCAGGAATCCCTGGCAGTACTCTATCAGCTGACTGGCATTGTACATCAGTAGAGCCACTATGTTCCCTACATACTATACCATGTATACTACAGGGATCCCTGGTAGTATTCCATCAGCTGACTGGCATTGTACACCTCAATCACAGTTAAGAAAGTAGTCATTGTACATCAGCAGAACCATCATGTTCTGTAGCAGAAATGTCTGGCATTATTTCATAAGCTGGTTGGCTTTGTCATCTATACAATCACTGTTTCACAAGGCTAGTCATTGTGCATCAGAGAGCTACAATGTTCTGTAGCAGAAAATCCCTGACATCATTCAATCAGAAGATTGGCATTTTACACCCATTCAACTCGAGTCATCGAACATCATAAAAGGTATATATATATTCTATTATCATGGGAATTGGATGATTAGTAAAAGCCAATTGTCACAGGGTTCCCACTCAATCTTAGTCATCAAATTCACGGCTCTTTCACCTTAGAAAGCAATTTCAACGTCAATAGTTTTTATAAACTTTATGAATAAAAATAGAAAATGATGGTGTTTTCACACGGAGTGGCTGATTTCAGTATATAGCGCTAAAACAAACCACAAGCGCATTCAGTGGCCTAGGACTTGGCATTTTGGCGTCTGTTGCCGGATCTCGGATTGAATACCGGTGTGTTTTGTTTCTCAGACGCGGCGAAACAGTGAAACTATTGAACACTTTTTCATATCTCACGAACGATATCGATTTGTACAGAAATGGGAAATAGGAAATTTAAAAATAGGAATTGATTTTAGGTCTTGGCAACGACAAAAGCAGCAAGGGACGGTGTGTGTCCAACAATATGGTTTGTTAAATAAGGAGCATAAAAGGGGATAAAATTTACCATTTGTATCATATCAGAGCTCTTTTATTAATCAGCCCGTAGGAGCAGTTCCCAAGAGCGAGAATTGTGCAAGCCTTAATCATGGCAACTCACAACGATCTGTCATGCTGCAGTTTAGAGCAGTTTCACATAGGCCACTAAATACCGATGGAATACAGATAAAAGGTGTTCAATATCGCAGGACACTTTTAGACGGCCAAAGCAAAATTAATTTACTCTTTATTTGTTAAGCTACAATAAAGCAAGAAGTTTATATTCCAGCAATATTTTTTCAACAGCAAACACTAACATTTTATAACGCAAAATTTGTACTGAAATTTAAGTGTAATATTGATATGCTCCCACTAGTACAATAATCACATAATTAAATGCACTTTTCTTGCCATGTAAAATTACTAGTACTGTTGAGAAAAAACTGCTTAAAAAATACTATAACTGTAAAATAAATAACGATAATAAATAGTCAGGTAAACAATTATTCATAAATATGGGTATATTTTTCTAAGGTAATCTGTCTTATAAGTGACAAAAACAAATAAATAAAAACAGATAAAAATTTTGGTTTAGTAGTTAGGCCACAGATATTATATGAAATATTGCAAATGAAAAACGATAAAATATTTAAATAATAGTATACAAAAAGTAGGTTAATGTTTATACGAAATTGAACAGCTGTGGACTACTCTCCAACCGAACCCACAGAGATCAACATTTCAACAAATACTGGCACGGCCAAAGGGTTCGGTGATCAACTGCGACAACTAGTAGCCAATGTGAACCATTAAATGTCCCCCAAACACTACTACGTCACCGGGACTGCGACACGTCACTGTCAGCTGCGATCCAGTAGTAGTGGTGTTTGTTTATGATCATTCCTCCTGTATGCAGTGGTCGGCCAACTTGTGTTATTAGCTTTGTGCGATTCTCGCTCATGTGTGAATCAGGCCTTACAACAGAGTCACGGCTATGACGCATGTTGATTTTCACGGTTTGTACATTAAATTCACAGCTTATTTGAGATTTTTTTCACAGGGAACAAAATTCACGGTTTTCACGGTTGGGTGGGGACCCTGTTGTAACCACTTTGCTTATAAAAGTGATTCAATTTATTTTTATTGACGATATCAATTATTTGTCAATTGAACGTCTATTAAAAAAAAATATTAATTTGCACAAAACAGATTATTTTATTAATAACTTATATAATTACAGAAATGTGAATTGATTTTTACTGCTGAAAATCGGTTGGAAATGCACTTGGAAGAACTAAGTTACCTTAGCGTGTATGTACATGGAGACAATATTGTCGAGATCCACCATGTCTGAACACTGAGCCTCACAGAACCGCAGTAGACCGTCCAATTGAAAAAAGTTGGCAGCAGCCATCAACTCCAGCACATCATTGTGATCCACTTCCAGGGTGTCACAGCCACCGTTGTACAAATACTGCATCACCAGCTGCACTCAGAAACACACATTCATCGTGACTAATACACACAAACAACTCATAAATAAACACCATAAACAGAAGTGTCTCTTGCCAACCCCTTAGTATTTATTGATTTAAACCAAACTGCTTTGTGTAATAAACAACCGTACTTTTAGAGTCAAAGAATAATTCAAAATTATTAGAATCTGGTGATAATTTTCATCTGTTGGTTTAACATCTATTGACTGAAGATAGCTGATAGGCTGACCTGGAATATGTGATAGCGGATGTCATTGATCTGTACGATGGGAGGGTTGCCCTCACACAGCTTGGAGCTAAGCATGCCACGGAAGCGAGGGGAAGACGTGACCAGCACGATCTTGTGGCCGTAGAATACACGACCCTCCACACGGAACTGTACATCACTCAGTTCTGCGTTGTTGACAAACTTGGGATCGATACGTGCACCACCACTTAACGTAGAGTCACGAATTCGCTTAATTGGCTCCCATCCAAAACACGTTGAGAAAATGTCTGCCAGCAATAAAGTTGTGCCTTCATTCTGCAGCAATTATACAAATTTGAATTAGTAAATCACACAATACAGTAGCAATTATTGATAATAATCTACCTGATCTACTATAGTACCGGTAATTAAACTTTACAAAATACTTGCTATCATTTACTCACATTTTTATTTAAGTTTACAAACTTAATACTTTAACCTAAGTTAAATTCTAAATTGAAAGTTTGTATTAAAATGCTTAAATATAGCTTGCAGAGCCAATTAAGTCCCGGTCTGGCTTAATATTACTTTGACCATAACAAATATTGCTACAAAACTTTACATGTTGTTAGTGTACATGAAAAACGATTTTAACACGTATTTAGAGGACCCCTACGCTCCCAGGGGGATGGCCCACAAGGAGTCGGTGGAAAAGTTTTAATGTAGCATAAGTCGAGTAGCATATCAAATTAAAGGTCTTTATTTGTAGAATACAATGCCACAATACTGACCTGAAAGGATGACTCTAATCGAAATTGCAGCTTATTGAAATTTACACCGTTAGTATCAGCTTTTGTACGAGGGTCATTCAATAATTAAAGAGGCAAACAGGTCTGGAGAAAAACTGTTGGTAGGCTAATTTTTGTAATTTTATAACTTTAAGTTGGTATTACTGAGATAAGCCCTGATCAGCTGATTGATTAGCATTGTTGTTTTATTAAAGTTGATTAGTATATTGAGAACAACTGCCAGAGCAACATGTGTGTTTAAGCAATCAGTGGTTTTAAACCAAACAAAAATACTCTTGTATATTAATATTGGAATTTTTGAAGCCTATTGGACAGAGCCCTATAGTCAGATGTACTTCAAATCCACAAAAGGCACTTCTAGAGTGTAACTGCTTTACAAATATGTTTTTAAAATAGTAGTTTTAAGGTAACTAAACGTGCCGTACAAAAATAAAGAATTTCTTTTAATAATGTAAAAGTTGCTGGGCACTAAATCAAATGGTATGTCCTTATTATGACATAAACATATACCCATGATATGACATTATTTTGGCTAAGCTTATAATTTGTTATGCGGCAAGTGCCACTATAGATTTGAATTTGGCGCATAATCTATCAGCAGCCGCAAACACAATAGCCAGCTGCACCAATATTTAGGTCATAGCTTTAACAATGGGAGCCACCTACTATCTGGAATTCTACTGGACAGGTTCTTGTAGTAGGATTATTACTG
Source organism: Homalodisca vitripennis (assembly GCF_021130785.1). Taxonomy (NCBI): domain Eukaryota; kingdom Metazoa; phylum Arthropoda; class Insecta; order Hemiptera; family Cicadellidae; genus Homalodisca; species Homalodisca vitripennis. Next base: position 39,218,322 of record NC_060211.1, on the reverse strand, counting down.
CCTAGGATAGCTGCGTCAAGCGGAGGTCGTGTCAAAGTCGTTGTGCCGCTGTCATGTACAGTAGGCCGGGTAGAAGTGTACGTAGATCGTCTAGGCTTAAGTGTTATAATTAGGGAACTGTCGGAACCGTATCTAAATTATTAGTTTATTATTTCCTCACCAAAGCTGGTTAGGCTTGGATAGGGGAGATCTAGTGGAGGATCCAAGAGAGATAATTAGTCCTCTGGAAGGGTGCCCTCTTCTGGTCACAATTAAAAAAGTAAAATTAACTGCCAGACAAAACGAAACCAAATTTTACTTGTAGTAAACTTCTTTGTTTAGTAATATTTCATTTTGAATTTCTTGATTGTGTCAAAATTATTGTAAAATATTACATTAACTATTATTTAAAATTTGAAAATTATATAACATACTTGGATAACAATTGTAAATAACACCCACAAACATCCAAAATGTATTCCTACAGATAATCTTCTATTTAATAAAATATAAATTTAATATGAAAATTTTAACGGGTTAAAATGATAAAACTTTGACTCAAATTTGTGGCACAAAAAAAATTTTATAAATAATAAAGTAACCATTTTTTATATAACTTGTTGAAATTACCCAATGACTGATTCATTCTAGGTACTATTATTTTAACCCATTCCTGCGCTAACAGCCAAAGTGGGTTAAAATAATAGCTTTGGTCCATTATTATTATTACTATTGTAACCCACTCAAACTACTATCTACCAGCCTCATATCTGAGTTGTCAAAATCGGTTCGTATTGCATAGCTAGCTGTTGGTACTTTCTTACATTGTGCTACTATCTAATAAATTCTCTTGTAACTATTTATACTCTCTGTTGTATAGATAATGATTTTTTTTGTTATTTTTTTCATTTCTCTACCAATTTTTGCTAATGATCATAGTTGAGAATAAAAATATAAATGTTTAATATTATGTTTTTAGTTTTATATTTTTAGCACTATGTATATGGTGTGTTTTGAAAATGGAAGAGAACTAAACTAGGTTTTATGATCGATAAAACATATTTTAAACTTGAATAATTATTTTGTGATCGGAATTAAATTTATATGATTATCTTTTTACATCCTCAGACCACAAGGGTGGCTAAGGTTGTTCTCTGTGTCAGGTTATTTATTTATGAACACATCCTGTCCCTGAGCCCAGGGGCCACACCCAGCAGCCCTCGCTGTTTTGCTGTTCAACTCTTCAGGCCACTATGTTTGGCCCATTTTAATGCACAGTTATACATAAAAGTGCTATGTTCTCTCTGTCAGATAAGTAACAAAATTAATATTTCTCTATTTGCAGCACATACCATAGTAAACATTGTTCAGAATTATTTTTAATACTGTAGCTCCTATAGTGTATTTTATCAAAATTAAATATTACTCGGTTCATTTAAGAGCAAATCGATACAATTTCAACCTTGAAGCTAATAAACTTTGTAAAGTATTTGAGAATTTCATTTAAATGTCAATCATTTAAAGAGCCAAAGGTCAAATACTGCCATTTAAATCCGAGTTAAAATAATATACATGATTAATCTCTGAGCACCGAGTGTGATGCAGAACGCAGCTGACCACTAAGCATGGCTTGGCAAGTTAAGAGAACAACCACCTGACTCCATCTGAGCTGAGCGAGAGATAATTTTAGCCAAACTAGTGGTCTCCCGATCGCATAGGGTTAAAATAAAAGAAATCTAAGTAACTGATAGAAACAGAGATGAAGCAGTTATATTATGATATATGGTGCAACCTGACCTTGCTGTAGCGGAAGATGTTGAAGAGCAGAGGCAAACACTCGTCCACAAACTGAGTGGAGCAGTCGTCTGGCCAGACCTGGAGAAAGTCCTGCAGCAGCTGGTCTATCATGTTCTCCAGGTGATGGTCATGTGCTGTGGCCAGTGTGTACATCCAACAGTGAAGTGTCCATGCAATGCCCAAGTTACGGATATACAGCGTTATCTCTGTACATAAAATATAATTACATTTATTTAAAATTAGCTTGGAATTTAGGGTGGGAACTAACAACTGAATTAATTTTTTTAACTGCAATTCTTTTTTTAATTTTGAAAAGATTATCTGATTTCTTGATCAGTGTGAATCAACTCACTGGCTTGTTGTATTCATACTTCTTAATTTAATTTTGTTCTGCTTATTTTTATTGTTTTAGTACGGTTTATTATTTTACTTTGTGCTGCTATAATTTAGAATAAAAATGTTTACTCATATTATTATAGTTTGTTTTGCTGTGCTAGTGTATACTCTGTCGAAGAATAGGTGAATAAGGTTGACATATTAAAAAACCTTGTTTGTAGTGTTTGTACAATATGTTTTGTTAAAAAACAATTTGATGTAAAACAAGGAGCTCATGTAATAATAGCTTTAAGTACATTTTAAATTGCATATTATTCTACTTTAAAACATATTTATTATTTTTAACAAATTGTTCTTAAATAGTGATATTTTTTTTTTTTAATTACAAAGTATTATAGTCTGTATTTATGAAATTATATTATGTATTTTAAATGCTGAGTAGAAAGTTATAAGCCATTAAACACTAAGTACTATCTTATTGCAAAACCCAGCAGACGGCCTTATGGCCATTGCTGAAAAGAGTTAGTAAATACAATGTCATCGAAAAATAATGCCTAGATTTAATAAAAATTATAACATCAAAACCTTTCATGTTTAAATGAGTAATTCTTTCACTGGACGATAACTGGTGAACGCAAGTTTTGTTTTTTAGTTCGTCTGATTGTGTTTCCCTGTCTTTGTGTGTTGCGTAGACAAGCTGCGCAATCGTCAAGGTCAGCCGGCCACAGACGCGCCGCCGCTCAGTACGATGTTGACCGTGCAACAAAAAGCACAGTGCGTGATTTGGTAATGCGGAGTCAAAGTCAATTGTCAGTGTACAGCGGCTCTTTCGGAGAACATATCCGGGTCAAACAGCACCTGATAACAAAGCTATCGTTTCGATGGTTTAACCAGTTTAGGGAAAACAGGGACCGTCTGCAAAAAATCTAGACCAGGTCGACCAAGAACATCAGAAGAGAATGTTGAGCGTATCCAGCAATCTTGTGTTAGGAGCCCAAAAAAAATCCATTTGCTCGACGAAGTCTTCAACTAAACATTCCAAAAACAACGATACAAAATGTACTGCAAAAACGGCTAAGACTTCATGCGTATAAAATTCAGATAAAAACAGCAAATAAAACCTACCAACCGCCCTAAACGAACTGAATTTGCAAGTTTTATGTTAAATGAAATTGATGATAATCCAAATTTTCTACAGAGAGTGTTGTTTAGTGATGAAGCTACGTTTCACACATAAATGGATGTGTAAATCGTCACAATTGCCGTGTATGGGGATCGCAAACAGCCAAACGAAAATCCACGAGTATGTGCGTGATTCTCCCAAACTCAATGTGTGGTGCGCGTTATTTCATGACAATGTTATTGGACCTTTCTTTTTTGTAAAAAAAACCATTACAGGCCTAGTTTACCTGGACATGCTTGAACTGTTTTGTGTTCCCCCAATTAGACGATATCGAACAACAGACTGGACAGCGAATCATTTTTATGCAAGATGGGGCTCCACCTCACTACCATCGCAAGGTACGCGCTGCACTAAACGCACGCTTCCCAAACGGTTGGATTGGTTGAGCAGCCCCCATTTCATGGCCTCCTAGAAGTCCTGATCTATCTTACCCCTTTGGATTTCTTTTTCTGGGGGTACATAAAAAATATAGTTTACGCAGAAAAGATTCGGGATTTGGACCATCTTCGGGAGCGAATTTCTTCCGCAATCATAAAACTGTTACGCCAGATATGATTGGACGCACGTGGCAGGAAGTTGACTACAGACTTGATATCTGCAGGGCAACGAACGGTGCTCACATTGAAACATACTAAGGTATGAATAAAAAAAAAATGTATTTCTTTCCCGCACATTTTAAGACTACAACCTTTAAATTACCTTTAATAGTTTTTTTATGACAGTTATTTAAAATCTAGGCATTATTTTTCGATGACCCTGTATTGTGAGCTACAGATATTCCTGTGTGGAATCTTAACATTGTACAATGTCATAAATAAAAACCACTAATTTATTATTTTTATTAACATTTTAAACAATGTGGAGTCTAATAAAAGTAAAAATAAAGAAGACATAACGATTACTTCAAACCTAAATTGAATTTGGCAACTATACAAATCTGTTATTTTAATTAGTAATAATAATTCTAATTTCATCATTGTTTCAGCTCAGAATCGAAATATTTTTAAAAGTTCAACCAATTCAGAAGCAGGCAGGGGTGGCATTACTAAACCTCATATCTAAACTGGCAACTGCAGTGGACTAATAGACCTATTGATCTATTCTTTAACACCAATGTCTCGACAATTGCGGTTAATGATGTAACACTACTGAACATCTAAAGGGTTACCCAGATTTAAGTGACACATCAGTTTTTGCTGTACCCAGTGTACGTTAACTGAAAGGTATAAACCAGCCAAAAGTGGGTTCTCCTGGGGGAACTCAACAATTGAAAGTGCTGGAAATGATGAGAAAATAAATTATAAATTATTTTTACAAACCATGGTTTATTTATCATCAAATTATATTGCATGACTATAATGTTCTTTCTCATTCAATTTAAACATTTTGTGAGGGTATGAACCAGAAACCAATTTATATCAGGACTGTAAAGGCCTATCTTGTTATCACTGTTTTGCTTTAGTCAAAATATAATTTTACTCTTTTCAAGAAACTATTTTAACATTAAATAAAAAAAAAACACAATTGAAATAGTCGTGAGTTGTATGTTATCAGTGGAAAAAGAGAATTAATGTCAAAACCAATATCAATTTGTTTGAAATATAAATCACAACTATAATTTTTACCAATTAAGTTAAATATCCAAGTCTCACATGAAATGTGTAATCAGAGTATCAATCACAAGTCAATGATTAATTAAAACAAAATTTGATATGGTAGGGTTGAAGATCTCAAAATTTGCTGTTATTAAACCATTCATTAAATTTTAAACTTGTTCTAGACTTGATTGACAAATAAAATTTGAAAATGAGACTCAGGACATTGTTGTACTGACCGAGATGGTTGTTTTCTGTGCTGTGGTACATTGCCTCCTGCAGACACTTGACTTGAGGCTTCGTCAGCTTGAGCACCTGCTGCTGGGCCGGGCTCTCTCCACCTGTCTGATCACATCACAACGTGTCAGCACAGGATCAGAGGAATTGAAATTGAGGTTAAATTTCAGAATTATTCATTATCCCTTTTCGTACCACACTATTTTTGTAGCTTACTGCCCAGAAGTGTTTGGAGTTTTAGTGCAGTTTGAACCCATATGTTGAGAATAATTTTACTGGGTTTCAGTTCTATTAAATATTTGGTGGTGGGAAAAAATAAAAATGGAAAGTCCGATAAAATGGATGCCACATTTCTCAGCAGTACAGCTGACATCCGATCAATCCGACATTGGTACTAAAATAGTTAATAAGTGAGGAGAAAAATACTAAATCTAAGTATGAATAATTCAACTCATTGGAAGAGGAGTAAAGGACCAGCAAAGGTACCACTGATCAGTTGTTAATAAGTGAACTTGCAATTGTTACCAAGTTGTAGAAGAGCAAAAATGGTAATAGATAATAAAATAATTCTTTCATAACAACATTTGCTATAAAATTACATAAATACAGATACAACTGTATAAGCTCTAAAAAAGCTAATAAAAGGACAATAGATCTCTTCTATTCCATCAATAATTTTTAGATTGTGATATTAACTCTTTGAAGACCACCTATTAACGAAAAAACTTTCATATTCTCTTCCTTTAATGTTTATTATATAGATAATAACATTATTTCTTAAATATATATGCATTTTAATAGATAAGCTATATTTGTATTACTAAAAAGATGTAGTCTAAACTTTCTGGAAAAATTTAAGCCCTCCCCTAACAATATAATTTATTTTAAATGGTGATGTCAAACTTCAGAAGAGATGACAGCTTTTCAAAAAATAATTTTTGTTTATTATTACTTCTTCCAAGAAACAGAAAATAAATTAACCTCTGGCTAAAACTAAATTTGTTAAAAATCTCTAAATGCAGGCCTACACTAATTGTATCCATGCCAAATTTTCTTCAGTGCTTTAAGGGTTAAGGTGATTGTATGCCAACCTCTCTGAGTCTAGTGGCAGCTCGGCGGTCAGCAGTCAACTGGTTGGCGCCCTCTGCCAGGATCTCCTCTAGGCTAAGGACCTCCTTGGTGTTTGGGCTGAGAGGATGAGACAGTAGCTTGTGCAGTACTGCTCTCTGACCGTGGGCTGCTGCTACCGCTATAGCACTGCCAACATAAGGTACCATTATACTGTTAAAATCATGATTTGGACATGAATGTTGCAATGTATATAAGAAAGGAGAGCACCATCTGCCAAATAGCTATAGGCCTATATCTTGTATCCCTGTGATAGGAAAAATATTTGAGAAAGTACTAAAAAAACAGGTATGTAAATATTTCGAAACTAATAATATTTTCTGTAATGATCAATATGGTTTTCGAACTGGCAGATCTACTACTCAAGCTGTTGATACCTTAGTAGGCCATTTATTACTAACTTTGGAAGATGCTTGCAATGCTCAAGTCACGCTTTGTGACCTGACCAAAGCTTTTGATGTGGTAAGGCATGATATATTGTTGAAGAAATTAGAGTACTATGGATTTCATGGTAAAAAACTAGCTATATTCAAATCATATTTAGAAAATCGTAGACAAATTGTACATATAGGTGATAAATTCTCTCATACTGATTATGTAACAGCTGGCGTACCTCAGGGCTCTGTATTGGGGCCTGTACTTTTTTTGGTAATGATTACCTAAGTAGTAATATTCCCTGTCACATTACTATGTATGCTGATGATACTACTTTGTTAAGTCGTAATAACTCAAATGACATAACACCCTTAGCTACATCTGTAAATAATTCATTGACACAGGCAATCTCCTGGTTTGATGCCAATGGTTTCTTTTTTAATTTTGACAAAACCAAGCACTTGTATGTTACCCTTAAATCTGTAAATAATATTCCTGAGGGCTGTGATACTTCTGTGGTCTTGCTCGGATTGCATATTGATTCTAGGCTAAGTTGGAATGTACATATTGATGTTGTTTGTAAAAAATTAAGCAGAGTAATATATTTATTAGTTAAATTTAAGAAAACATGTCTCTTTAACGTAGTACCTGAAAATGGCATATTTTGCTTATTTTGAGAGCATTATTAGATATGGCCTTGTTATCTGGGGAAATGGAACTGGTATGGAAAAAGTTTTGATGTTACAGAAGAGAGCTCTGAGAATACTTACTTATTCTGAATCTCTAGCCCATTGTAAACCTCTTTTTGTTGAAACTGATATCCTTACAGTAATTAATTTGTACATATTTGAAGTTTTAGTTTTAGTAAAGAAAAATATTGTTTCGTATAGATCAAGAGGTGATATACACCAATATGAGACTAGGAATGTGGATAAACTTGATATGGTTCGATGTAGGCTTACCAAAACTGCGAGCTATCACTCTTCACTTGGCATTACAATTTTTAATAAGTTACCTGTGTCATTAAGGGGAATGCCATTTGCAAAATTTGTTACCATTTTAAGACTCTTGTTACTCAAAAGCCCATTTTATAATTTAAATGAGTACCTTTCATGTAATTTTAACATAGGTTAAATAGGCCTGAGTGATAACTGTATGTACTGTTCTGACAAAATCTATTACAATTTTGTAAATTGTTGAATGATGAATAAATGACTTTATGACTTTAATGTTTTATTATGCTAGTTGTTTAACAAAATTAAACTATCAACTCAAAAAAAAAAACATTGTGTTTTAGTTGTAATTGTAATTACACAGTGAATACTGAAAATAAAACCGTGGTTCTTACTCTGTCAACATTGAAATATTTTAAATGAATGTACACTAATTACTTTTATTACTGCATAGATAGCTTTAGATACTGTTAGATAGCTTTAAGACGCAATGAACTACGTTAATTGTTGTTATGTATTAGTCAAACAATTAGAGGTTCTTAATATTAACGTAATCCAATGTTTTCAATTTGTTTTTGACAATGTAAGATTTGCGAAGGTAATAGAAATTTTTGGACATTAGCCATTGTTCAGTGATACAAAGTCAATCTGGCCTCTTTCTCGGTTAGATTAGTGTCGTAATTTATAATTACACTGTAACCTAGATTATTCATTAGATTAGTTTGATCTCCCAGCTAAAGAAGAAATCAAGTTTCGGATCCCTAAATGTACTGTTAGTGATTTTTTACTAGCATTGTAAGATGGTAAATGTATGAAGAAACCCTGTTACCTTATCTTGAACCACTTAGGATTAATCCTTAATTCACATCAAACTGAGTTAAGATGACTAGAATATTACAGAAATCAGCAATAATTTATTTTTAAAAGAATGTGTTGATAACAAAATTCAATTCTGAGAATCAAGAATCAAGAAGTTTTATATCCATTTAAGGTACAGTAGTCATTGTGAGAAATATAGTAAACATCTACTATAATATAAATGAAAACAATATTACAGTTCAAATTATTCTCTCTAAGTCCTTTTTCATTATTCTAGTGTTAAAATTAAAAGGTTTACAATAACAAAATAAAAATACATAATTTATAAAATGAAAATACACAAAACAGGAAGATAAAAATAACTACCAACAGTGTAGTTAGAAAGCTTCAACTTAAAGACTTAAAAATGTATACAATTAAAATTATCACCAAAACAAAACTAATAAAAAACATAAAGTTAAAACAGACACAATAATAAAAAAACAAAGTTTACTTTATAGTAATTGTATCACAGACTAAGAATTCGTTGACAGTGTATAAGGGAGTTACCTTAAACCCATAGAATCTTTTGATAGGAAACCTCCTGGTGCTTCACTACTACTTCCCACAGGTTATTTCCAAGTGGTATTTGATTTTTAATTTTAAAACTTTATTATTTTATTTTAGAAGAGAGCTCTGATTTTTAGTTTGATGTATTTGATTAATATTTTTATTTCTTGCCAAAGGAATTTTTTAATTTACTAAAAGGTTTGTCAATTTCTTGTGGAAAATAGAGTGATAAAAATTCTGAAACGTTGAACTTATTAATTTGCCAGTTTAAAATAAATCCATTGTTTTATTTAGAACTGTGATTTTTATTTTAGGCAAACCAGATAATATTTAATAGTTAACCAATTTAGTAATAAATTGTACTGAATATTCACTAGGAGCTTACTAATCAAAAAATATTTTATATCGTCTTGGATGTCTTATTGATAATTTAAATATTAATACTCTGGAATATTAATATCCACAATCCAAGTCGTTATAGCACTGTTGGGAATGCCTGGGCAGTACATGCAGTCCAATGACCCGGTCTTGTCCATACGAAACAGATAAGTCTAGAAGTACTCATGTCCACTCAGGAATTGGTTGAGGTAGTAATCCATCTCACCATGCCGCCGTTCCAAGATTGGATGTGCAGGATGAGCCTTGAGGTCCATTGTCCCAACGATTTGTATTCCTACATTTTCCTGCCATTTCTGATAGGTGCTGATACGTTCTTCTTTTTTAAAACGGTTGTCACCACATCACTGATAGATTGCCTCTCTCCCCTGCCAAGAGACAGGGATGACTCCAGCGACCAACTGGACTGCTGGCTCGGAGACTGTATGATACGCAGAAGTGATTCTGAGTTCTGCTTGACGCTGCACTCGTTCCATCCCGATCCAATACTCTTAGTTGTTCAGTGCATCTGCCCACACCTCAGCTCCATACAGGGAGTGGACTGGACTGCAGTCATAACAGGTCTTCTACGGCTGGACCTGAGGCCACCAACGTTGGCTATCAGCCAACTAAGGGATTAGACCCCCTTAGCAGCCTTGTCCGCAGTTTGGAAGATCTGGTTCTTCCAGGTCAGCTTATAATCAACCATTACTTTGAAATACTCGACGGTTCAAGTGGTCCGGACTGTCACTAAACCCATGCCGAGCAGTACGACAGTTTCTATCCTCTTCTTGCTAAGGATCACAATCTCTGTCTTAGCTAGAGCCAGGGACAGGCCATTGTCTGCCATCCAGTTGTTAACAATGCGCATGACTTGGTTCGGCTTAAGCTGGGCCGGCTCAATGTGTCACGAGGCGATCAAATCCACAATTCCATTTGCGTACCCAACTAAAACCAATTCATTCAGCATCACGGACTTCAAAATGACTGATTGTTGTAAACTACAACAATGGTGTTTACTTAAAAGCAAATCACGAGATAGTGTACTGTCAAATGCTTTAGACAGGTCAACTTATGTGCTGGATAATATTTCCTCCTTTTTGAAGTTTCTCAAGATTATTTCAACAACCAATTTAACTTATTTTATTAGTGTTTTATCAGGTAAAAAACCAAACTGCTATTTACAAAGAAGTTTTCTCTAAACAAAGTAATAGTACATTTGCTCTTTTATACAACATTCAAAAACTTTACTAAATATAGGTACTACTAAAATCAGGCGATAAATAGATTAGTACAGATTCCAATATCGATACCAAAATTGTAGTCTCGATGCTGAGTTCAATATGAATTCCTGTATTATTAGTAAGTAAGAATGTAATACTTTAAATGGTTTTGTTTTATTACCGTTATAATAAACCTGGCCAACAGGAGCGGCCAACCAAACATTAAAAAACCCTTATTAGACATGGTAAAACATTTTAAGATATAAACATGAGTATATTCTTATACAGAACATATTTTAGAAACCATACAAATTAAAAGAAAAACAAAAGTTAGTGAACATCTGTTTGTTATTGCTGACAGCAACAGACATCAGCACATAAGTTACATGGCGATACACAAAAATACATACACATAGGAAATAAGAAACTGCAAGCATATTTTTTTCAAAACTACTAAATTTTATTTAATTATTTTCATACACCAAAAACAAGAAAAACGCATCCGTAAATAAACATAGCAGACTCCTGGTGATTCGCAAATATAAATAAATACAGAAAATTCAAACTGTAAAGAAAATAATATTTGAGATTCAGCTTCTATACATAACTTGTTGTGACATTGTGACTCTCAAAACATATCTTTAAGAACTTCTGTTGATTTTATTATTATTCTGTTAATATTATTTTATTATGTACTTTGAAAAGATTAGTATCAGACTCAAGTGAAAAGTGGCATTGTATTGTGATGCCTCAATACCAAAAGTCAAGTATCAAGTGTAGGAATCAACCCATCACTAATATTTTAATAATATGTCTATATACATTGAAAGTATCATAAACAACACCAGACCTCAGCGATTACTGAAAGAGTGAGTAACTGACCTGTAACAGCCTCTCTGGGCCGACCCTGAGTAGCACAGTGAGTCCTTGAGTAGAGTGGAGAGGAAGGGATGGGCTCCATGAGAGAGTAGCAAGGACACCATCTCCAGGTTGTCATAGCCTGCTGCAACCTGTATGGCAAACAATAAAGTATAACAGGGTGCATTTATAAGGGGATACTGATAGGGATTGACAATAGATAAATATTTATTGTAAAATACGTTTTATGCTATCACAATGTAATAAAAACTGGTACATAGAGAATGATTAAAACTACATAACTAAACTTATTCTAAAACATTACTTTTGATACATATTTTATTGATATAAAAATGTGATAAAACATAAAAAAACATTAATTAAATCCAAGGCTTAAACCCATTTTACAATTTTTTTAAAGATATATTTTTATTATTTGTTTTCATTATAAACTGTCTTCAAAGCATTCATTTACACTATAATATGTTTTTTGACAAAGTGCTTCTTTTAATTTTTTTGTAAATGTAGATAAGGGGAGTTTTTTATATGACTGTGGAATATTATTATATAATTTCAAACCTAGATAAAGATGACTAGTTTCAAATTTTGTTTAGTTTATGTGCTGGATATTGAAACAAATTACAATTTCTTGTGATACCTACGATTAAATTTGTATTTTTCAAATTGATCAGGATTCTTATGTACTAATTTATTTAAGCATTTCAAAAATATTTAACTCTCTCCCGCTCGCATTGTTTCCAGGCGCTCACGGTGCTTCTAACCTCAATTAATTCGCTCTGCCGGTCGTGCTCGGTCAAAATACACGGCGCCTCAACTTACACATGTTCTGTCATTGTAATTAACTATAATTATATATATTAATTATTTTACAAAAATATTTACAAAAAAATTTGGTTCAATGAAGTTGATTGTACAAGACCAGTAAGGGGGCACACGGACAGCTGGGCGCCGGTGGCGTGGGGTTGTTTGTTGCGCAGTTACTTGGTGAAGGTCATTGTCTGGCTCACCGTCACTGCCACTGCCACTGTGATCACTCCGAACTACATCCTCAATGCCACCAACCACTTCACAAGGCTCTGGTACATCACTACACTCACATGAATCGTCACAATCACTACTAATAACGAGATCGATTTCACTGTCACGAAGTGTACGACTACAACCCGCCATTGTTTCCGCACAACTAATACAAATAGCAAAATAATGGAATAAATCTACTGTAAAAGTAAAGTAAATGGTCTCCTGATAGCAAACAACCCTTAGTAGTACAAAATATTGCTATTCGACAGCAGCACTTATCGGCTTTAGTGGGTAAAGCAGTGCGTACCGATCTGTGATGTTTAAGCTGCAGTGGCTATGTGGTGGCTGTACCGATTCATGCCTTGCGAGCGGGAGAGGGATATACATGGCAAAATAAGGATGTTAATTCTATTAAATAATGGTTTACATGTTGTTCTTGAGTTCCAATGTCCTATTGTTCTAATAATTGATTTTTTAATAATAAAGAGTTTTTGCACATCTGAGCAATTACCCCACAAAGTAATTCCATAACTCAACATCGAGTAGGTACACATGGGCATAATTGTTGCAGGGTGTAAAGTCTGATAGGCACAGACTGCTACACACAGGCTGCTCATGCTCATGGTGAGGATTGGAGTTGGACAACGGCTAGCAGGCAAGGAGTCTTGTGTTGGCAGCCAGAGGAATGAGACGAGTAAGCGCTTCTTCTCAACCCTACAGTGTCTTCTTCTGCTGTTGAGATTGGTGAACGTAAAAAATACGAACTAACATTTTTACTTTTCCTCTTAGTATAATTCCTTCTATATCTGAAAACAAATTTTACTCTGCAAGATTTTCATTTTATATTATTTACTGTCAGCAGATTAGTATAACTAAATATTATATTTAACTGGTAATGGAACCTATCAAGTTGATTTGTCCATTAACCGCATATAGTAATTTTTCATAACAAGAGCACTTTGGAAACCACTTAGTCACAAAAATGAAGATAAACGCTTTGAAGATTAAACGAGAAGACCTGGTATTTTATTTTAGTCCATTGCTTGTAGTGGTAAGCTTGGCTTCTAACTGAATTTGAACCGCTACTTAAATAAACAGTTTTATTGTGTTTGCGGCTGTAGGCAGTGGATTCACTGTCAAGAATGTTTTGACTTAACACCAACAGCTTCATTGGGATACCCTTGGATAACAAGGGCAGTTCAGAGTAAATCAGAATCAGTATTAAATATACACCAAAACATGAGTAAAAAATGACCTGTAGCGGTGTGTGTGATGGTACAGCGCTCCTCACTGAGCCGGGCTCCCCCCTCTACGTGAGCCCCGCGGTCCAATAACAGCTTGGCTATCGTTGTGTTGCCCACAAGAGCTGCGTACGTCAGGGCAGTCCAGTGCTGCGTCTCTGCCTGTACCGTTGGACACCCCTGAAATTGCATACATATATCAGTTTGAATAAAACTAGTGTCAGGTATTAAGTAAAAAATTATTTTGTGCACTGTTGATTAAATTTTGTTAAAAGCAATGTGTCTACTTTATGACTGTAAGTGGACAATCACTATACCTTGGATACTCAGTCAATATTTATCATTATGTAATAAACTTTATATCAAAATTCAATCAATATCAATTTAGGAAATGAAATATAAAATGTTTAAATTTTTTTATGGGGTTCTTTTTACGCTAGTGGTATTTTGACGAGTTTTTAGAAAAGTTATTGATAGTTTTGAATGGTTTGTACGGCTCATACATTGAAGCTGAAAATTATATTTTCTACATCAGACACAATTAAGACAAATAAAACAAAACCACCCACATTTGCATAAAATGTCTTAGATACATAACAAAGTTTATGAATTAATGAAAAAAAAAAAAAAATGAACTTAAGGGACATATATATGTGTAAAGAAATTCAAATTCAAAAAGCGATTCACTCCCTGGGTGAGTTTTGTAATCAGATTAGCTTTTCATTTTCATTTAAAGCTAGTTAAGATTTTAAGTGATATTTTTAGGTAATGATAATAATTAATTTTAACATATGTTAAGTTTATTGACATAATTCAATGTACCACGAGTGTACAATGAACAAAATTATTCTGAAGTTTAAGATATAAATTAAAATTACACAGACAGATTAATAAACTAAACTGAGAAAGGCAGGATTACTACTAGGTCATGGAAGTTTTGGACACCCCATATATGAGACATTTGTTGTCAAGAGCTTGTTAAGTTTTCACAGTAAACATTTTTAAGTACTTAGAACGTTTGCATTGCATTAAAACTAATATTTAAACATATAATGTTGTAGTGTATTATTCTACGTCTTGTTAGTGTTAAAAACAATACTATGCACGATGTTATATACCAGTGTATGAGCTTACAGTCTATTCTACGATAAGACTTACAGCAGTTCCCTGAGGCGGAGTCTCCACATCGGGATCGCAGCCAAACTCCAGCAGACAGCGAACTGTGGCCTCATCGTTGGCCAGGACTGCCAACATGAGGGGGGTCAAACCACTGTCACACAGGGTGTTCAGCTGCAACATAACACAGTTACCACACTCTTCTTACAGTGTCAAATAGGCTGATATCTACATTTAAATTACATGTAAAGAATTAGAATGCTTAAAATTTAACGAGAATAACAATAACATGTGTAACTCTAAAAATAAATAACAACAATACGTAAGTATAAAGAACTAACAAGGAATAACAACAATAAACTAAGGCATAAAAATCTGAATGTGAAATAAAGAAGCCATCTTGAACGAATGTACAAATAAATCAAGAAACAAAAGAATAACAACTAAATTTAGTATTCAAAACACATCTATTTACTATAGAAAACCAAAAAGAACCAAGAGAGAAACAATGTTGCATTTTCAAAACTCACTTGTGTGTAGTCTTTTAAGTTCACCATCTAGCAAAAAAAAACCTCAAGATACAAAACAATACATTGTCTAACAATCAAATGTTCCAAAACAATTGGAAAAACCAGCAAAATTTCCAATATTCTTATATTTTTTAGCATTATTAATTTTTAACGTGTTTTAATTAAATATATGTAATTATTTTAGATATTACAAGGTTTGATACAATTATAACAAAAATTCATGGAGTCCCTATTACGGTTTATTTTTTCAGAAAAAAAAAAAAAAAACTATTAAGTTTCGAAGATTGGACATATTAGAGCATAACCACTGATGAGTAGTACCTTGGTGGAGGGCAGCAGCTGCAAGGCATGAGGAATAATGTCCCGAGAACCTGAGCTCAACATGCGGAAAGCAACAGACAGCTTGAGTCTGCGGACTGAGTCAGCCTCTTCACCCTGCCTTCGACTGCTTACACTCTCATCACATCTGTAAAACAATAGTCATACTTAACATAATTTAAAACAGCACATCTTACAAAAATTTAGATTACTTCAAACACATGCAATGAAGCTAAAGAATAATTGTCTGGAGATGATCCATACACAGTGTTTTTTCAAACTTGATAAGATAATACTATTGCTCAACTTGTTTTGTGCTTCTTTTGTTTTCTTATGAAAAGAAGTTGAAAAATTACACTTAGTCCTAAGAGGATCTTTGCCCTGCTTCCTGAGTGACAGAATATTCTAAATGGATAAGGATCGCCTCATGTCGAGATCCAACAGGAGGATTTTTAGCATTAATCTCAGTCATGTCTCCTTTAAAGAAGAGGAGGCCAGATCTGCACCGACCTCTCCAGTTACCATGGGCAAGGGGTGGCATGCTCTCATGTCTAGGGTAGCAATTACCTTTAACACTTATGGAGCCCCACTAACTCCAAAAGTCATCCCCACAGTAGACTAGACCTATCGTGTGTGTACTCTTGCACCCCAGAATCTCGACATTTGCGGTTAGTGATGTGCCACTCCTGGACATCCATAAGGTTACCCAGATTTAAGTGACAAATCGGTTTATGCTGTATCTAGTGTAGGATCAACTGAAACGTATAAACCAGCCAGAAGTGAACTCTCCTGGCATTTTATATGGTTGCTGATTTGCTCAAAGCCAAGGGAGGGGGGAAATAGTTTATTTAAATTAAAAGATTTAAATTGATAAAGTAATAGATAAGAAGAAAACTGAATCCAGCTATTCCGCACGGGTTTGGTAGACTGCTTTGCAAAACACTTTGAAAATCACAATGCCATTGATTTTAAGGGGGATATTAGAAGAGAACATTACCCCGGCTGTCTGATGGGACAATCAACACCAGGCAACAGAAGCCGTGCTGCCTGCATCACATCGTCCTGGTCGATGACAGTGGCGTGGCGGTACTCAGTGTGCGCGGTGGTTGTGCGTATCCATTCTACCAATGGCGGCAGCACAACGTATGCTCTCTCGTACACCAGC
This sequence comes from Homalodisca vitripennis, assembly GCF_021130785.1. Classification (NCBI taxonomy): domain Eukaryota; kingdom Metazoa; phylum Arthropoda; class Insecta; order Hemiptera; family Cicadellidae; genus Homalodisca; species Homalodisca vitripennis. Next base: position 39,201,504 of record NC_060211.1, on the reverse strand, counting down.
TCTTGTACAGGGCCTGAGTGCTCCAGCTACAACAATATACAGCCCAATTACACTCTTACCTTATAGTTTTCAAATGTTTCCAATAGAAATTTCAATGATTTTTATTCTACCATCCACATCACACCGTACTTGTAAATACACTAGTATTCCAGTATTTAAATATCTGTAACTTCATATTAATGGCATGACAGTAACTATAAAGAAATAAACTCCAGAGACACCAAAATTATTGCCATAAGATAATTGATCATTAAATTTAATCATTCATCTCATAGTGCAGCCATGTTATGATTTGGAATTTATGTGATTTAAGAATAGTGAAAAAAAATAGGATTTTCTGCACATTTGCCATTGTTTAGTGATAATAAAATCAGTAACACTATGTTTCAAGATCTGCAATCTCATCTCTTTCTCAGGTGAATAACTAACCTAACAAATATCTACAATCTAGATTAAAATAAACAAATCATACTAGAGTGTTGTGACACACACGAGTCAGGAATTATAACAACCATGTTGTGTGTTAACTCCAGGCAGACTAGGTAACTCTAAAACATGCACTTCTGAATAACGAAACATTGAACTACAGAATACAGGTCACAATAGGTCTGCACTCACTGACCTACCACTTACGAGTAGTACTGACCAGAAGGCCAATAGTAAATGTCCGAAAAAAATCCTGTTTCCTTTGCAATCCTTCCATTGTCAGAAAGAAACTTCAAACAAATAATTTAAGAATAATTCAAATATCAATGTATTGTGTTTAACTCTCAGAAATGTTTACACAATTTGTTCATCAATTCTAAATTTATTAATAGCAACATAGGCACAAGAAATCACATTAGATCATCTCTACTATAAATCTCCTATCACAGGAAACAGAAAAAAATGAATGGTTATCTGAATGACTTTAGAAATGTCTTAATAAATAGAATACAAATTTATTCTTTTGCATGATATTATTTTCAGTTGCATGTTTTAGGTGCATTTTCAAGGAGATTTCACAATAAGAGTAAATTGTAGTCTAAGTTATTCATATCATAAATAACGTTAGCATGAAATCATAAATTCATACATACAAGACATCCAAATTTAAATTGTGTATGTAAATGCAAAATTAAAACTATGAATAGTAACCTCTCAAGAATATCTCAATATTATATAGGATAAGCATTACAACGAAATATAAAAAAATGTGAATAATAGTCATAGTCATATTTCTTTATTAACATATTCTTCAAGAACAGTAAGAGTGTCACAATGTCAATAAATAACCCTTATAGCAGAGCAGACAAATTAATTTAGCTTAGTAGACCAAATGCACATTGCGATTATTCTATGGGAGAGAGTAAATGTAAATATAACACAAATTTAATTTCACACTTGAAATCAATAAAGACAGTATTTCGTTTAAACTCTTTTGATGTTGGGAAGGTTTGAAAGGATAATACGATTGTTTACATTTGTCATTGTCGTTAAATGTTACAAAAAAGTATAACATTATGTTTCATTAAAACATTAAAAAGAACTGCCACTAAAAGTTAAAATAATTAAGTTCATCAATTATCACAATCATTTTAATGAAATCCAGTGTTATATGTTTTGTAAAATGTAAAAATGGCATATTTTTGAAATCCTATTATCCTTTCAAAGATAGTTTAACAAGCAACATCAAAAAGATGTGAGGTCTGATTTGTACAAGTTATTTTCACTTAGTAGTAGAATATCTTATTGTTCAGTTAGGACAAGAGGCAGAGGATACCACCAAAATTAATCAAAACCAATTCATTCAAACATAGACCTTGTGCTGCTTTAGGAATGACAAGATATTTAGGATGGGTAAGGTTGGGAGTTGGGATCTCCTCCTATCGGAAACAGTGTATGACAGCCACCTTGAGGAGGAGTAGTGGGCACTATACCAGTCATGCTACCATGGAAGAAGGGGAGGCTAGCTCTGCTCCAGTCTCTTCCAGTACAAACAGGTAAGGACCGTTAACCGGAGAGGGGAGGGGGAGGTTCATTGAACTCTCTCATGTTTAGGGTTGCAAAAACCCTCTGAAGTAAACTAGACCTATTGATAAACTATTTACCACAGTATCTCGACATTAGCAGCAAATTATGTACCAAGCCTGAACGTTCACTGCCTTGACCAGATGTAAATGACACATCAGATTTTACTGTGCCCAGTGCAATTTCTACTGACATGTATAAACCAGCAAGAAGTGAACCCTTCTACGGTTAGCAGCATTTCTTAGAACCTGGCACCAATTTTCTACTATATTGGATTATTATTCTGTGACTAACACTAGTTTACAATGAATCAGATTTATCATAAACTCTAAAAATAAATATTGCAATAAGCAAGATTAATAAAATTGAATTTTAAATAAAAGTAATCAGACGTACCTGTGAGCAGCGCATGAAATAGAAGAGAGCCTGGACCGCCTGGTTGGACCAAACCATATTGCGGGTGTTGAGGGGGAGGGAACTAGTACGGCTGATGAGCTCACTTAACTCGGTGACGGAGCCTACGCAGGTCGTCAGCAGGGACTGGTCCGAAGTCTGGCAGCTCTGCACCGTGGAGTCGGTCATCACACTGCTTACTGACGCCCACCGTGGCAATGCCAGAGTACCTTCGGACAACACACACTGTTGATAGCAATACCACCACTTCTTTACAAACTTCCAAGATAATGCACAACAGTTGTTGCAGAGAAACAGATGTGAATGTTATAAGTAAAACAAAATGTAGATTATCTAACAAGAAGATAAGGGTGGTCGGAGATTCTCAAAAGAGAATTGGTGGAAGTGAAGTGAAGAGATAAGAAAACTATTAGGAAATTAATGAGATGACAAGACAACATACACAAATAAAAGTAATCACCATAAGAATTGTTTAACAGTATCAATGGCAGTTATTTCACTTTTAAATGGCAGGCTGTTTTGGGTGCCACATGATCTTGGGATTAAAAAAAATCATTATATATAGCCTACTATATCAGTTATGATGTGTTTTACTGTAAAATAATCAGTACAACCTTTTACTTATATTACACAAATTTTTCAAAACTTTTACACAAAATGAAAGTGACCCACAGACCAAAGAAAGAAATAGATGGGGGTTTCTTGTATAAGGGCCATTACAAAAGTTGAAGCCAAACCACACCCCTTTATTCATGAAACCATAGAACTAATGTCCAAAACTGGTGCTCAGTTTTAATTCACATGTTTCATTAACGCTGTCATAAAGCATAGATACAGTTTTGATAAAATTCTGACATTTCGTACTCTTGTACAAAAGTATATTGTAGTGGAGAAAGGTATTTTTGGAAGTCTAGTATGGTCTTTATTTTTATTAGAATAAATATAAAATATTTGTAACAAAACCTTCTTAAACACGTTGATTGTGGCAGATGCATTACAACGCAGAAGAACACAGTGAAAAGTTATTATTACTAAGTAATGGCATGTAATGAAAATGTTAACTATGAAACATCAAAAAGTCCTTCTGTGAGAAATTTTTGGTTTATTTGGTCAGACAAGCTTTGCTAGCAGGATAGTTGTTGGAGAATACTCGAATAACTGCATAGTTTGGCTACAAACAAGGTGAAAATTGGGATGTGTGAGTTCTGTAATAGACATGGAAATTATTATTCACTGTCTTATAATATTAAACCTTTTTTCGTGTATGGAACAACAGAACAGATACCTATTGTTGTGAGATAAAGAACTAGGATACTAAAATTTACTTTCAAAATTTCAGTTCTGTTGGAAACAGCAATGTTTAAAGGGAAATTAGAACATTTCTGAGCACATGCATATTGGATCTGTGTTAACTGATGACATACCAGCAGCAGTACGGCCTGTGTTGAGATGGGCGTAAGGCTGCAGCAGCCCCCACAAGTCCCCGTTATTGGCTATGGAATGTTCAAACATGCTTGCAGTCAGCACGGTGTCTGGCTTCGACGGTAGACACTGCAGGATGATCTCCTCAAGTAAGTTCTCCAGACCTGCCGCTAGGTAGACAGCTGCATACCTAAAGTCATTCAATAGTGTTTTTTTGTATAATTTAAATTAAGAGAGGATTAATTCTAAAAAGTCGTTAATTACAATTACGTTAATCAAAACTGTGACAGTAAAACTACATGTACATTCTCTTTCATGTGAGGAGTTAAAACCACATACTTTAATTCATTTTCTGATTTTCTCTTTTAAAGAATATGGATTCACAAATGTATCTTCTAGTCCTGAAACACACAATGTTAAGGGCCTTTCCTGTGGTTGTTAGTTCAATATTGAACAAATTGAGGACTCACTAGGAAGCCAGGAACAGCATCCTTTATTTAGTTTTGTAAGCTGACCCAGTTCTGGCATCCAAGCTTTATGTTTGTTTAAACAACATTGCATGGAGAAAGACTATACAATACTGCTACATAATAATTTTTAATAATGTATATTTAAACTGACCATAAAAGCCTAGGTGGGTGCAAGATGGCATATTGTTCTCATATACCATTGTAACTCACACTCAATAATAGGCCTTTATGTTCTGTATTTATTCTAACCCATGCTGGGTAATTGAGTTTCAATAACAATAAATCAAACAATGGTTTCTTTAGTACACATTTGTATTCAGGGTTGTCTAGTTTTGCTTTAAGAACAAGAAAGTAACTTGAGAACAGCTAAATCCTAAGAATTTTGAGCCATTTCGGTCATAAGTTCCTTATTATAAATGGTAAGAATGCATCACTTACTCATGGACAAACTTCCCGAGCCTGACGTCCACCATCCAGCGGTGAAAGCGGCCTACGGAAAGTTGCAGCCCGGCACGTGATGACTTGCTCTGACGCAGCTGATCTCCTGACACAGCAAACATGGCCGCCGACCTCAGACATGCCTATTATAAAACATATCACATCAGTTACTACCTAATGCTGATTACAACGTGTGATTCCACCAAAAGTTTAAAAGTTTAAACTAAATACGATTACTTTACATAAATATCACAGAATACACTAATACCTAAATATCGATCCTGATGGTCCAGTTGTTTTAAATAGTACATCTGAATCAGGGTATGAGCAGCAGGTGTTTGTCACAAAATTCTCATTAATTTCAGTGTTATTTACCATAGTTTCAGGGTTATTCCAAAAAAAATTTTAAAAGCTGGCAAACATAAATGCTTTACAGAAAATCTTGTAGGCATTTTACACATGGTGAAACAACAGCACAAAGTTTACTACTAATAATTTTTCCTATCAAGTTAAGAATTAATTTTTAAATAGTTCTTGATTAGGAGCATTTATATTTAGTAATAGTCATTTATTTTTATATCAACATTTGATACAATTACATGAGTAATAGCAAACAGGTGCATCATCAAAATATTAAGTAGATGGGGTTTATTAACCTTTGGATGCTAACGTTCGATTCATCGGACCGATGTCAGGCTAAAACCATCAATGTCTAATTTGAAAAGCCTAATACCAAGAGTCCATCACCGAATTATTCTGTAATGGAAAACATAGTTCTATTCCTTTCACAAATCTTCCTCAGTCTTAAGTAAGAATAATAAATTTAATAATTTATTAGTAAAAGAAAAAACATGTCCGAGAGGGCAAGTAAAAGACTGACACATAACAAAAATTTTGTCAACAATGAATTTTAAGTTTGTAATTCTTTATCCTGGTTTTGTTCTGTACTGAACATCGAAAGGCATAAGAAAGAATTGTATTAAAGTTGAATAAATATGGATGCCTCATTACAAAGTAGTTTTCATAAAATGTTGTCTTTAAAATTTTTTCCCTTCAATCTTTTCTTTCACTTTCCTTTAAAAAGACTGAATGCCCAGCAATCAGCCAACAAACGAGGCTTGTTACTGACCTTGATACAGGAGTCGGTGAGCACAGGACACAGTATGATCCGCAGTGCTGAGGCAACCTGCTGTTTACCACACATTCCCACACACTTGCTGAGTCGTTGTGCTTCTCGTGCTATCCTGACCAGCGCGCGTTGCAGCAGGTACGATAGGCGTGGGATTGTTTCCATGGCGACCCGCTCCATTGATTCCTTTACCCTGCCATTTTGTATCACCTTCAACACATCGTGGTTTGACCAGGGCAGATGCTGTAGTTCCACCAACCTGAGTTTAGAAATTGTAATTAGTTCAAGCGTTAACTCAGTTCTCATTCTGATTCTCACATTTTCATTCCTGATTAAATTTGATCAGGCTGAAACAATTTTTTGTTAAAAATAATGATGTAACTAATTATAATAATAGTTTTAGAGATTGAAACATTTCTATAGTAGGTTCCATTTCCTTAATCATGAAAAACACAAATGAAATGCTTTACCTAACCCTTATAACGTCAGTATATCTTTTCACGACTTCCAGCAAACGGCACAATATTAAAAAAAAAAAAAATTTAAATGTGTAAAGTTCATTTTTATTTTTACTTTCTATAATTATGGTAAGTATAAAAAGTAAAAATTTTAAAATTATCTTGTACGTACATATATTTATGGGACATTAAATTGTAGATATAAATAAAGTCAAAATAAAAGGCACACAAAATTTTATTAGCTAAACTATAAACATTACCAGACAATTATATAAATTACACTTGTGATAAATATAAAAAAGAAATGCATGATTGTAAATATACAACTAACCTAATAGTGTTCTTTTATATAAACAGAAAACACGACGAAGGAAACCGACTCAGCGATGGTTAGACACGCACTACCTGAAGCCAAACTGCAAACAAAAGCGCGCGCGCTGTACGGCGTCTGTGCCGTGTGGCGGGGAGAGTGTCTAGACACCGCGTCTATTGTTTCAAACAATGTAACGCGACAGCTATATTTTGACGCTTGACATAGGTCAATAACCCACACACATGGTTGACGCATACCGTTAGTGACATTGATCGGATTTAAAAGGGACTTAAATTTGCTATAGACGCAGTTTTGTGTCGATGTGTACCGTACCGCGTCTTTGCCGTTTGGAGATAGTTTGTCTATGCGCCATATGGCGTCTGTGACGTTATAAGGGAGATTACTTAACCAGGCACTGCACCTAACACTGGAAAATTATGTAAAATATTACTAATTAAAATTACTATATTTTTCTTGCCCCTTTGGCCATTCCATGTTGAAGAATCTGTGAGCATGTTTACATGCAGGAAAAGTAAATTTCGTATGGTGTGGCTTATTTGAAGGGAAGGGAGTATGGTCTTGCACACCTCGTTAATGCCAATCTACCACGTGAGTAACAGCATCGTCTGTTTTGATAGCTGCTGTCTATCATTTATTTTAATATTGTGATTAGTTGTGAATAGTTAATATTTTTATTTTAACTACTTGAAATTTGTAGCGAATATTTTAAATGAACAATGAGGGAAACATTTTGGGTTGGTTGGAAGAAGAGGACGACTTGCTGCATGATGACGTGTCAGATTTAGATGCATCAACTGAAATAGATGACCACGACAGCAATTCCGAGCAATCAGACTTTGAGGATGAACCTAATGCAGTTTCTGTAAGGGCTGGTCCTTGTGAAGATAGAGTTACAAACTGTAAGTAGGCCTTATCTACCAGTTGTTTCTCACTTGCAACCGTACTATGTAGGAAAAGATTAAATCACAAACTAGAATGTACATGAACCTCACAGTTCAAGAACACACAGGCAAAATATAATTACAAGACTGCCTGTAGGAAAGGCTACAGCACGTCCTGCTCAAACAGTTTATAACACTCGGAGACTGTTTTTTCCTGACACATTAATCGATGATATAGTTACAAATTAACAGTTGTTAGTTAAGAGCCACATTATATACACAAAGGAAAAATGGACTGCCTTCAAAAAGATTTTTGTACATTACAAGCATTGTTTGGTCTTTTTTACTTGGCCAGTATCAAGAAAGATAACCATTTAAATATAGCATTTACATTATTGCAAGTTCAAAAAGCATTTCGAAACACTCATTCAGACCATCAGATTCAACAAGAAAAGCACAAGATGTATCTGATCAGCTAAGGATAACTTTGCACCAATACGGAATGTGTTTGAGGAGTTAGTAAAAAAAATGTCGACACTTACTATTTTGTTCAGTTTACAACTCTAGCCGAAATGTTGGAGGCAATTAGGGGCAAATGCCAATTTAGGCAATACATTGCCAACTAACACCCGCACAATAGGGGATAAAGATATAAGCACTGGTCTTACAGTGCTAGGAACTATTCGTAAAAATAAGCGTGTTACCTTTAGAACTTACTAGCAACTTACATAATGTCCAGTAAGTATTACTATATTTGCCTCCTCCAAAGCCCAAACAACTACAAGCTAGACTCATATTTTCAAAACAGAAATTTCAAAAAAAAAAAAACATTTTCATTGGATCAACCATGATTGTCAATAATTTGAAACCAGAACTAATCACATTTTACAACCTTACAACAAAAATTCTAATGTCAAGACAAAATTATTTGACCGAGTTGGCTAGAGCACATCTCTGACGAATTTGTCAGTTTCACTCGTCAGTTAAACAGGACCAAAAACTCAATGTATACACTGCCTATCATAAAAAACAGGTTTACACAGAATAGGTGTAGTGTTGCAATCATGCAGTTTGCAAAGAACATATTGCTTCTACAAAGCTGACTTGCTTCCAGTGTGCCGCTGCTGAAAATCCTTAAGATACACAGTATATTTTTAAGATCAGCTTAGTGGCAATTTGAGACTGTACATGTTTATGTAAATGTAAATGTTAATACACTTGAAATTTCACTAAAAAATTACTTATCTAATCTAGTTTTGGCTCTTGAATAAGTATTAAATCTTAAGTAAAAATGTGATTATTATTGAACAACTTTGAGTCAATATTAAAAACCTGACAGGTGCTGACCTGTTGTGAGAATCAACCCAGACGAATTCGTCAGCGCTGGTCACATTAGTGTTGATGGTCTCGAGGCTGGAGTGTCGCATGAGTCTGCGCACAGCTGGTTCGCTACTCTCGCTCCCACTCAGGCTGCTGTACGTGCTGGTGCTGTAACCCGTGTTGCTGGTGTGGGAACGCATCGTCAGCTGTTGGATGGCCAGCTTGATATCTTCTATACCCGATCCACATGGTACAAGCTGCAAACAATGAAACTTAACTTGTAAGCTCACCTACAGGTTTATCTCTTTATTGCTAATAAGGCTTCAGACAAGGAGAATTAGGTTAGGAAAGTTAAGGTTTTTTTTACGAAGTCCTAACCTATAAAGGTGCAAAATCAAAGAGTAAGAACATTTGAAGGGGTACCACCTTTACATGATACTTATGAATTTGCCTTATCAGGTTTTTATCATTACCAAATACATTATTGTGACAAAAAAACCCACTTTACTTTTCCGTAAATGTTTTGATTTTACTTCTAAGGAACTGTTTCAGTCAATGCCACATGAAGAGAACACAAAAGTCATACACAGTATTATTTTACAGAACTATAATAAATAATGATTTGTTGACATATATTCTATATAAGTATCTAAATAAAGTATACTTCAAACATTGAAAATGCCTTTAATTATAAACTCTTGACCTTGGCTGGAGTGGCACGATGTCTGCTGCGACTTTGCATGTTCTTACGCGTCGGTCGACTCTGACTGGGCATCACACTGGCTGACAGTCTGCAAATCATAACAACATTTATTTAGTGGCCACTACTAATAATATACAGAATTAATGGTGAATATTAGTGCAGTTTATAACATTCTAATATTCTGTTTCGTACACAATCATATTATTTTATAACTAATCAAAATATATATTGACATATGGTACTATCGTAACTGAAATTACACTATTGCGGAGTCTGGGTATAAATGATTCAAGGCTACAAAAAAATTGGTTATATCAGAAAAATTCATAAAACAGGGTTTTCTATCAAATTTCACTCAATGTAAAATAGTTTTGCTACAAAGCGATTCTTAAAGCTGAACGAGAATCTTTATGTAACAAATATTTCAGAGCTTAACCTCTATTTTACAAATGATTTTAAATTACTCAATTATCTTTATTCTTAATGATATTGGCTAATGTGGATAAAATAATGTCTAATTCATCTGCAATATTTAATTTCTTTTCCTTCAGATTGCCCTAACAACATCTTACACGCTATAAATTCCTTTGTAAGGAACTTACTCCAAGCTTTTGTTTTTTTCTCTCCAAGGAATTAGAACAATATATGACATTAACATAATTGAGCAATATTGTTGTCAGCATAGGGGACAACACTGATTTATGAGTAACTGTTGGTTGGAAGAAAATGAGCAGGAAAATGGGTTATTGATTTCATGTAGAGGTATGCTTCCGAGTCATTGTGATATGTACAATTTTTTAACACTGGTTACAAAGGGTTGGAAATATGGGAAATGTGTTACTTGGAAGTACTTGGAAGTATATAGGGGTTTGTATATTAGATATATGTAATCCAAGAGTTTTTATATTCCCACATTAAGCCATAAACAAACATATTATAACGTGTTAAAAATGAAAATAATTTTAACTACAGACATACTTTTTAAATTGAGTGTTGTTTACATATCAGAGATTCTCCTGGTCAAGATTTTGATGATAAGTAAGTAATTATACAATATTTTTAAATTTCCTTACATTACTGATATGAACAGGAATGAGGCGACTAATTTAAAAATGTAAAATAAAAGTAGCCTATACATAATATAGTATATAATTAAATACTACTGTATGACCAATTTAACGAGTTCGCTAATTAATTGTTTTGAGTTCTTGTTGAAGTGTTTAATTGTGTTCTGAAAAAAATCAAACCTAAATATTTTCCATAATCACACACAAACATAGATGATTTTACAGATTTTCTCACATTAATGAAACTTTACACTTTGTAATTTGTTGTGAAACTAGATGAAGTGTTACTTTATAGAAGAATTCTCGAGTAATAAACAACCAAAATCCAAGAGAGATCAACTCTAATTAATCTATGCTTTTTTATTGCAACACCTACTTAATCAAGTACAGGAAATCTAGAGAAACAAAGATACTAAAAAGAATCAGGATAGGTGGAGTTAAAACTATTAATCAGGTAGGAAAAAATTTTAGTGTTGTTTTGAGTGTAACTGAATGGCTACAGGTTACTTACAAATTTCACCATTATAAAAGAACTTACCAGTGAAATCATGTATTTGAAGTATCTTAAAACGTCAGTAGTTGGTTGAAAATTACGTTATTTTAAAACCAGGCAATATTCAAAATTACAATTATAGGGCAAACTTCCACTTGTGACACGTACCGCTCATCCTCAGGTACTGAGTTGAGTGGAGAGCGGTAGTGATGGTGCCTGTCCACCGGCGGGGAGCTGCTCGTGTGGCCATCGGACATGCTGGCATGTCCTGACGAGCGGTTGTCATCTGAGGAGCTCCCATTGTAGTCATGTCTCTGTAAAACCATCCAAATTTTAAAATCAGATTAAATTACGTAGGTAAATAACAAGTATGAATATTACAGTAATAAGAACTACAGAATAAATGCTCAAAAAATCCCTTACTTCATTCAGAAAATGCTGATCTTAAATTTGTATTCTTTTCATAACTCTGAAAACTGCTAAATAGAAAACAATAATTTTGCATTAAATTATCAACAATTTAATTTGTTTATAATTTTGTACATCAACAATCATTTAGACATCCTATAGGCTCTAGAGAACCTATAGTTCTGTTCACCAGTGGTGTAACTATAACCTGTCTTTGGGGAGGGGGTATGAATCCGATTGAAGAGTGTGGAAAATGATGGAGTATGAAATAAATCTAAATTCCAATATATTAGATAGGCCTAATTCAAAGTAAAACACCTAACATGTATTACAAACAAGTTGTAATTACTGTTATGGTAAAGGCTCTTGGGGGTTTATATTCCCTTTATCACCCCTTTAGTTACCCCACTGCTGTTAACGGTTTTAATTGTTGTGGTAGATTAAGTCAGTAAGAACATTATTAAATTGTTCCATACAAACGTCCTTTTTAAACCACTTAATTTTTTCATTTCCAACTGTGTGTCTTAAAAATTGAACTTTTTCTGATTGATTCACACTTGACTTTAAAGTTATACTTTTTGCATCCAATCTCAGCAGACATTTCAAAGTCTCTCATCATGCTCATAGTTTATATCATCATATTAAAATCAGGCAATGATAAACTTCGTGTTTTTTTCCTCGAAAAAAAGTGCAGATTTCAATAGCCAAACGCACCACTTGTTCAGGCTCACGAAATGCTTTTAAGAACCACATTCACCAGTCTGTACAGTGATAGGCTTCGCTAACGCTCAGCCAATTAAATAAATATAAATCACCTGAAGCAGTCGGAGCTCATCAACACTGAGGTGGTGGTGAGGCAGAGTCCCCAGCACATTTTTGCCCGCAGTGAGCTGACGGGGCTTTTCCTGCGCTGGGGGTGGTGGTGGAGAGGGCGGTGGCTTGGGAGGTGTGGCCCTGGTGGTGGAAGGCGGGGCGGCAGGCTGGGCTGGTGACTCCTTAGGCGATGGCAGTGAATGGCTACTCCCGCTTAACTGCACAACACCCAAACTTGTCTGACAAATGTATTCAGTAACATGAAGAAAGCAATAACAATTTTATAACAATATTATCTTACAAAATGATACATTATCACAGTAAAATATATGTATAAGCCGTAATACATAATCTGCTCATTTCACTAATCCTGGTTCCAAAATTGCTGGTATTATATTATACTTTTACTATTTATTTATAGCAATTGAAGAGGGAATCTTCTTACACAATGTTTATGTATTTTTACAGCATCTTCAAACAATGCCCATTTGTGTAGCAAAACACGAATACAGATCTATACTTTACTCTTTTGAAGTGTCAGTCTGCAATATTTGTGTAGCTCATATTATTTTTGTAGTGTATTTTGTATGCTGCATCAAGAACACATTTTAATAAAGATGATTCCACTGATCTTCTGGTACTACTCAGAATTAAGCTCTAAAAGTATAGTATTCTTTTATTTTAAATGCATTACACTGACAAATTTATAACATTCATCTTAAAAATATCCTTATACCTTGTGTTGTAATCTGGCATCAATAGGAAAATAGTAGAGTTTTGTTTGGGTTTTTTTTAATGATAGGGTGGATATAGCTTCTTTAAGGTCAGAGAAGGAAAATTACTCTGGCCTTGACTTGAGAACTTCATCTGCTAAATCTGAATAATAGAGATTGGCTCTCAACCTTTTCTCTCTAAAATGATAGGTTAGAAAAAAATTTATTTTTGTTGTTGTTGTTGTTATGGTAAAAAGGCAGACAGGTGAGTACTTATATTTCCTACTATTTTATTCTTTATATCATTTGTCTATTGTCTAAGAATGGTAAGAAAATCCTTTTCGAGTTACAGAAGTTTTAAGCTGGTAATCTGTTAACTAACTCAAGTTCATGTATATATGCTAGTTATTTGCATTTTTCTGTGCTAAAAATGGCTGCTTCTTAATACTGATTTCCTCTGAATAGGGAAATTCAGCTATCACACAAAGAAGATTGAAAAACATATGTTGAAAAGGACTATCGAACCAATCATAGACTCCAAGTAAAGTAAAGAAGGCTTTAGGTGCATTGTAATCTACTTACAAAACTAATATAAAGGTGTGATGTGAGATGACTGTAACTTTATTAGATTTCACGAAGTACTTAACATTTTACACACATTCAAGTCATATCATAGCTCCTCACAAAGACACAGTTTGCTCTCCAACGTTAAGACTCTGCACCTTTTTCCTTCAATGTTAACAATATTATTTAAATGTCAGGAACATTTACATTACTTAAAAGGTGCTATCTCTACCACACTGTCCTTACAATTTCTTACACGAAATCTTATAACAGAATCTTATAAAAGAAATAAAACAGCTTACTGCCCAGCATCCGTGTATCTCAATTACTACTCATACTTAAATCGTTATTATAAATTTTATCCAAATAAGAATTTCTGATGATATTTCTCTTGAAATTTTTGAGTTTTTGGGTGTGATGCAGAGTGATAACGAAGGGGTCTTTTCATAATCACTATCCTTGGTGTTTTTAAAGGATGTTTAGTGACATCTGACCATCCAGTTAAGGATAGTCAAATATGTTACTGCTAGCACTACAACAAGCATGATCACACAGGAAATTCTATAGACAATAATCTTAAGTCAATGTAACATTTAATATAACATAAATCTGATAAGCATACAATTATTTTGCAGCTAAATACCAAAGAATATTGAGCTACTGGCCAACTTCACACTCATAACTCCAACTTCACACTCATAACTCCAACTTCACACTTCCTACTTATATTCAAACGTTAACATTGAATAATTCGGAAGTTTCTGAGATGGGGATATCTTCAAATGACAATCACTTTACATAAAGTGGCTATGGTGGGAAGGGTTGATTCAATGTGAATATTGCGTTAAGTTCCATTTCACCTTGTGCTTAGTGCATGAGCAAGTCCGTACTCAGACCGGTTTTTTCAGACAATTTTAGCGGTATTGTAGTTTTAGAAGTAGAGCTAAGTGATCAAGTAGTGACTTGCAAGAATGTTGATAGAACATTACTGTACTTGTAAAACTTGTCAGTAAATATCCAATCATTTTGGAAAAATCAAAAACATCATGTATGTTACAATTTTAAAATACAGCTTTCGCCACATGACTGAAGAATTAAATAGTGATACAGGAAAGAAAATTACCGTGACACAAGTAAAAAAGATTTGAGTGCACTAATTTGTTTTAGACAAGTTCACACAAGTTTTTTACATATAAAGTTGCAAATATTAAGTTAAGCTCCATTTCACCTTTCGCTTGCTAACTGTAGTGTCTGAAATGTGATACTGAATCGGAATCGTATTCAATTAACCCTTCCCACCATAATCCTGGGATCTGAAAGCTAAATATTTCAGGAGAAGCTAAGTGTGCTGACAAAGTTGCTGCAAATGAGTTTAAAATATTTTTTTCTCAGATTTCATTGAAAAAAATGACTTGAGTCCATTCCAGGTGTACAATGCAGACGAAATCGACTTGTTATGGCGCTGTTTACCTAACTCCACTTTAGCAGATCATGACATAAAGAGTACCAAAGGTTTTTAAATGAACAAAGACAGTTTGACATTCTTGTGCTGTGGGAACGCATCTGGTGATTATAAACTTAAATTTTTCATAATAGGCAAATACAAAAAACACAGAGCATTTAAGGGCCTTACTCATCTACCAGTGCATTATGCATATCAAATTAATGCTTGGATGAGTGCAGAACTGTTAAAAGTCTGGTTTATTCATCAGTTTGTACCACCAGTAAAATCTCATTTTGTCAGTTTTGGGAAAACCAAGAGATACAAAAGCCGTTCTTTTGCTAGACAACTGTAGGGCACATCCCTCTGCCAATGAACTTATTTCTGGTAACATTTCTGTCATGTATCTTCCTCAAAATGCCACGCCTTTAATTCAGCCTATGAACAAAGGTGTCATTCATAACATTAAATGCAAGTACATAGACTCATTCATACAAGAATTGGTTGTTTCAGAGTCCACTCTTAAGGACTTTCAAGCCCAGTTAAACATAAAAGATGCAATTTTACTGCAGATTTCTCATAGAGGAAACTCTGGCCAGGTGTTATGATCAATGATGATGTTTCCTAATGAGAATGATCCTATTGAAGATGATGAAGTCGTAGGCCTAAAAATTAATCTGGTAGAGATCAGAGAAAAAACTAGAGAAATGAGTGAGCTGAAAAATATTCCAAGCACCGAAATCGTTGAGGGGTTAGAGATTGATAAAGCCCTCTCACCATTTGAATAAATCAGTGATAAATCCATAGTTCAGTGTTCTGAATAAAAAACCAGTTCAGGATAAATCAGAAAGTAATGATGAAGAAGTCTTAGAAACAAAAGTTGTGTCTTGGAACATAGTAAGTGAAGCAATCAACACGCTTGTAAAATTGGCTGAGTCAAATAAACAATACAGTATGGCCAAAGTTATGAACTTGCATTTGCAGCAATAAAAAATGATTGTTTAAATAAAAAAAGTTATAAGAAGCAAGAAGATATTATATCTATGTTTCAGCCATCTACCAGTGCTGTTGCTAAAAACCACGAGTAGTACAGTACTGTACTGTATTCAAATTTATTACATGTTGTATCGTACTTAAAAATTGCATTTTAATATTTCTTCTGTACGTAAATATTGATTTATATTGTTTAAATAATAAATACATACTGTAATAGTTTTACTGTGCAAATTTTGGAATTTTTTATACGATTTCTGTATTTTTATAAAATAACCTCCATAGTCCGGAATTTTATTTAATCCGGAAAGCGTTGAGTCCCAAAAGTACTGGATTTCAGAGGTTCTACAGTAATATGCTGCAGGAAAACGTGTAACAACAGCTAGTATCAAATAATATTAATAATGGTTAACAAGTTGGAATAATGTACGAACCCGAGGAGGTGTCTGGGTCTGAGCTGGGGACTCGGAGGTCTTGGTGTAGGCCACCAATTCCCTGGAGCCTCCCCCTGGCCTGTAACATATAAACAATGTTGACAAGTTGGACTAATGTAAGAACCCGAGGAGGTATGTCTGGGTTTGAGCTGGGAACTCGGAGTCTTAGTATAGGCCACCAATTTCCTGGAGCCTCTTCCAGGCATGTAACATATAAACATATAAGCAATGTTGACATGTTGTAATTATGTAAGAACCCGAGGAGGTGTCTGGGTCTGAGCTGGGGACTCGGAGGTCTTAGTATAGGCCACCAATTTCCTGGAGCCTCCCCCTAGCCTGTAACATACAAGCAATGTTGACAAGTTGGAATAATGTAAGAACCCGAGGAGGTGTCTAGGTCTGAGCTGGTGAAGTGGAGGTCTTGGTGTAGTCCACCGATTCCCTGGAGCCTCCCCCTGGCCTGTAACATATAAGCAATGTTGACAAGTTGGAATAATGTAAGAACCCGAGGAGGTATCTAGGTCTGAGCTGGTGACGTGGAGGTCTTGGTATAGTCCACCAATTCCCTGGAGCCTCCCCCTGGCCTGTAACATATAAGCAATGTTGACAAGTTGGAATAATGTAAGAACCCGAGGAGGTATCTGGGTCTGGGCTAACGTGGAGGTCTTGGTATAGGCCACCAATTCCCTGGAGCCTCCCCCTGGTCTGTAACATATAAGCAATGTTGACAAGTTGGAATAATGTAAGAACCCGAGGAGGTATCTGGGTCTGGGCTAACGTGGACGTCTTGGTATAGGCCACCAATTCCCTGGAGCCTCCCCCTGGCCTGTAACATATAAGCAATGTTGACAAGTTGGAATAATGTAAGAACCCGAGGAGGTGTCTAGGTCTGAGCTGGTGACGTGGAGGTCTTGGTATAGGCCACCAATTCCCTGGAGCCTCCCCCTGGCCTGTAACATATAAGCAATGTTGACAAGTTGGAATAATGTAAGAACCCGAGGAGGTATCTGGGTCTGGGCTAACTTGGACGTCTTGGTATAGGCCACCAATTCCCTGGAGCCTCCCCCTGGCCTGTAACATATAAGCAATGTTGACAAGTTGGAATAATGTAAGAACCCGAGGAGGTATCTGGGTCTGGGCTAACGTGGAGGTCTTGGTATAGGCCACCAATTCCCTGGAGCCTCCCCCTGGCCTGTAACATATAAGCAATGTTGACAAGTTGGAATAATGTAAGAACCCGAGGAGGTGTCTGGGTATGAGTCTGGGCTAACTTGGAGCTCTTGGTATAGGCCACCAATTTCCTGGAGCCTCCCCCTAGCCTGTAACATACAAGCAATGTTGACAAGTTGGAATAATGTAAGAACCCGAGGAGGTGTCTGGGTCTGAGCTGGTGACGTGGAGGTCTTGGTATAGGCCACCGATTCCCTGGAGCCTCCCCCTGGCCTGTAACATATAAGCAATGTTGACAAGTTGGAATAATGTAAGAACCCGAGGAGGTGTCTAGGTCTGAGCTGGTGATGTGGAGGTCTTGGTATAGGCCACCTATATACAATTAATATGGACTCAATAGTTACAAATACCAGAGCCATTATTTAGTTGATTTAAATGAAACAAAAAAAGTATAAAGATAAGGTAATGAAAAACTAATTAATACTCACTGGGGGATAATTTTGGAATTTATGAGCAAGATAAGAGTGAAACTTTTGCTAATATCAATACATTGATTTTTGTTGAAGTGGTACCTATCCTTTTAGTTTTAAGAACAAGAGCTTTCGTAAATAAAAATACAAAATACATACATTTTATTTACATTTCAATGAACATTCTACATTATATTACGATTGTTTGGAGTGGTTAACACCTTCACTGCTTTTCTATAATGGGAGATATTACTTACTCTTAACAGTGTTTGGTGCAAATATGAGTCTGCTGCTGTCAGTATGTTAACACTTTTTTAGCAGGTGATATTTTCTATACACTACTGATCAATAAAATCTTAAAGATGGTTTTTACTGTTTGGATGAAATATTTGTTTTTTTAATTCATATACTTGTATTAAAGTGTAATATCTCTTTTTGTAGTAATGAATACATTACTAATTTTCTCTGTATTGATTAAAATATTAATTTCATAAAGAACTGAATTCCTGAAGGTCTTATAGCTAAAAATTTAGTAATTTTATGAACATGCAACTTTTAGATATAACAAACAAAAAACATTTCATTGATATGAAATGGAGATATTTGTTGTTGATATTTTGGGAGTGCCGATGGCCGAGAGGTCTTAGTCCTTGGATTTGGGTCTGAGTTAGAGATAACGCAGGTTCAAATCCTATCGGTGACCGTTGCACTTTTTATCAGTACATTGTACTGTATCGACTCTCCCCCTTATTCTGTTTGATAAGATCCTCGCACATACCAGTGGCCCATAAGGATGGACAGGCCTCTCCTTCTTAAAAAAAATTTAATAAATATATAACAACATTAAATTGTGTTGTCAGTATATGTAGACTAGTTTAAACATGACATCAATCCATACTTAAAAGAATTATTTTATAAGCCAAGATTATGAAAATCAGAAAAACTTTCAGTACATATGAAGAGGTAATAATAAAATTACTGTAAAAATGGATGACAATTTCAATGTAGTTAAAATAACTTATATGGAGAATTTAATTAACTAGACCTTACATAATACTCTAAGTAAATATATTGATAGATTTATAGAGAAAAGGATCTTATAGAATTGTTGGATATTATTTAATGGACAAATATAAAGAATAAATTATTATTTTTCATGTAAACATCATGTTTTTGAGACAAATGTACGATGAACTGGCTGATACATTCAAACCCAACATGTTATTTACCCACTTGTAATATTACTAAAGTTCTGGACATGTGGCTCTGTAGTATCCAAATTCAAGATTCCTGTATACCAGTTTCTAAATAAGTGCCATTCCCCAAACACGTTTGGTGATGTAACAGTTTATGTATTTGATTGCCTTGTAACTGATAACAGATGTGTTTGTTTTTGCCAAATGCTGAGGTTATTCAATGAACTTGTAATCGTGAAATAAAACATGTATTCTTTCTGTAAACAATTTTCTAACAATCCTCATAGAACTTTAAAAATTTGTATAAAAAATATACTGAAGGTTTTCACAAGTTTAATAGTGATATGTGCCTGAAAATAATTTATTTGAATGTGGATATTTTGAAAGATAATGTTGAAATCAATATAAATTTTCATTGGCTGTCTATGACAATTATTATGATTTATTAGAAACTGGTTGTTTGAATCATATTTTGCTGAAAGATAAATTGAATACTATTTACAGTAATAACGTTAAACATCACAATGTGTTATTATTAAAAAACATTTAAATACTTGAATTACTTATTGATAAATTCAACTAAAAAACTGGTTATTGTTTCATCACGAACTTATGTAAACAAACTTGTACAAGAATTTGATGATATATCAACACAAGTAAAAAACGTCAGTCCTCAAGTCCAAGAACACTATTAATATTTCATTTTGAAAGGAGAAAAATCCAACACATAAATGTAAACTTCAATTCAAGAAGCTTAGGTAGCAAAAGTATTGAAAAAACTGTTGAGCCCATATTTATAACATGAGAATTAATTTATAACAATTCATAACTGTCTTAACAATTATTATAAGATCTTCATAGTTTTTGCAACTGCCTGTTGGAACAACTGATGTTTGAATCTGAAAAATCTCATTTTAGGATTTTTAATGAATACACTATCTGAGGTGTGAGAATGAACACAGAGAATGTGAGAATGTATCAACAAATAACTATCAGTTATCTTGTACTCCAGAAATGCATCAACTGCACTATACCTGAATACTCATGGTGAAACAATTCTTCAATTGATATATTTTTAGATTGATGAACACAATGTATATTCTTTGTATATATTGAATAATAAAGTTCAGCGTTATAGAATAATGAACCAAGTGAACTAACGGACAAATATAGACAATGTTAATGCCATGATCAAACATTGATTGCAAACCATGCCTATGAGGTATCGGAAAACCTCCTGGTACAGGATTTGCCAATAAAAGAACCTCAATGTTTGACTGCCACTTTCACAGATAGAATTCTCCTTATTAGAGATGTAGCCTCAAAAAGTGTTTGGTATGTAATATACAATAATACATCTTTTGACACTTTTTGATCGATTTTATTGTGTACAATGTACCATTTTGAATTCAATGAGTTCATCTTCAGGTACTTGTAGGTAAAGGTAATGTAGTAAATATGACAATGTGGTTTCAATTATTTATTTACTACATTATCTTAACCTGCAAGTACCTGAAGATGTATTCATCGAATTTGAAATGTACATTGTACACATTAAAATCGATCAAAAGTCAAAAGGTTTATTATTGTATATTATAATTCTCCTTACTTTAGCTGTACAATTAGGCACTTCTCTTGAAGCTAACTCTGCTCAGAATATTTATATATGACTTTCTAACATCTTCTTCAAGGTATTAGCAAGAGAGTAACACACCCTTGGCTGGGACAATATAGGTGGAGAGTATCAAAATTTGCTGCATCTAGACTAACAAGTGAATTGTGCCAAAAGAATCCCAAAAACAACTGAACAACAAATAAAGAAAGATATCTCCAGTTCATTTTTCTGAGCTGTTTTCTCAAACAACACAGGCTACTAGGGCTCTATACTGAGCATATTCTGGACATTCTTGACTGCATCAAGAGAACAACTATGAATGATCACAATAATATGCTGATTTATAAACTGAAATCATTTCTATGCAGCAATTATATCTTCTCTTGCCATACAATGTAACTTCTATTATGGGCTTTCATCACAAGGAATCTCTTCATTCGCTCATGATGTAATTTTCGATGGTGATCCCCAAGACAGAGTTGCAAAGATACAAGAGTGATCGATCAGGTATGGGTAAATTTTTAGGCAAATCAGTCAGTGGAGAAATCTGCCCTTTTGAGGGCACTAAATTGTTATTTCCTTCATCACATGTGTAAAAGAGAGTTTTGTAAGATGACCTGGCAAGCTATTATCATCTTGATTAAACATGGTAAGAGTAAGCCACACAATAAGTCACTCACTAACAGGCTTCACTGAGATTGCATGCAAAATGTTGTCTATAGCTCATTTCTTTCTAATAGTTAGGTTACATGTGTTAACGCCTTACATATTAACATGTCATATGATTATAATCAGTTTGGTTTAACATTTATTTATTTTGTGATTTACACATTAAAATCACTGTTACCCTTAAGACATGTAAAATGTTCATGAACGTTCAGCCTAATCCCATGTAGTACAGAAATGAAGCTTCATGCAAAATTTCAAATCAATAGGTCATTTCATTTTTGAGATATTGTGCGGACAGACAGACAGACAGAAATTGTACTTTTCTAGCCGGTTGTGATAGGTTGTGATAGGCTCCGTTAATGCTCAACCAATTAAAACTATGAGAAAAATACAATTTTAAAAAGTTTGGACAATAACATGTTTAAACTCAATACTGAAATGAATTTAGAAACTACCATGAATTAAGAAACTCCCCATATATAATTCTGGGTTAGGAAATATTTGAAAGGAAATTGTTGTTAAACGATTATTACAACTAATGTTTTAATAAAAAATATATTAAACAATTACTAAGAAGCTAACAAATTATTGTGATTATCCCCATTATTAACTTCACGATTCTTAACTCTTGCAGGTTGACTTCTTTTAAAACATCCAAATTCAATATGTGTTAATTTATATTATAAATTTTAGAACTGCCTATTAGGATAAAAATAACTTATTTGTATACCTGATGACTACAATGGCTATTTGTAATAAAAACAAAACAAAACTATCTATACGAAAACATTGGTTCACTAAACTCTGTATTCCATTGATTTTTTTTACAAAATTAATTGATTTTCTATGTATACATCAAGTCTTAGAACTGTTGAGCTCATAAATAAACCAATAAACTGTGAGTATTTTAACATGTTACTGTAGCAGACTATTTACAGTACACGCCCACAGTACAAGTAGTTGGTCTCACTCAGTATTGAGCAGCAGAGAAGATTTAAAAAAATAACAATTTTAAACAGAATTATTATATTTACCTTACATGTAAGTAATTGCACCTTGATCCTCTTTTTCCGAAATCATTACATTTATTTTAAAAAGTAATGTACTTTTTTTAATTAAAAATATTTTACAGAAATTTGCAAACAACTAATAGAACATTGCATATGTACCTTATTTTTTTGAAATCCACATCCAAAGTAGAAGAAGGTCCTGGCACTTTCACTACGCACTTATAACGTTCTTCTGGCTTTTCTCGTAAAATAAAATTACTTTGAACAGCTTCGCACGATTTACTCCGCCCATATTTCTTTTTGTCACCCAACCCGCTGGCCAATTCTCGGCACAAATGACACCCACAATTTTTCGAACAACGCATTTCAAAGCATTTAGAAAAAACTTATAATTAAAAAACTTTAAATTTAATTATATTACATGTTGTACAAGGTTGTTTAAGACGTTTATAACTACATACAAGAATTCTCACATTACTAAAAGAGTAATAATCATTATAAAGTTAACAAAGTTATGAATTATAGGCTCACTTAAATGAAATGCCAAAATTAATGAAACCCTCACAATTAAAAATCCTTTAAAAATTGTGAACAAAAATGTTTTATTCCTATATTTATGAAACTGCAAAAGAAACATGTAATCAGGTAGTAAATGATGCTCATGTAGAGGAGCATTGCACTGTATCACAGTGGCTGCGAGACTTAACAGAGAAACTGTAAGTCGGGGCATCGCTCCGGTGGAGGGAGGTGGCAATTACTAATTAACAATGAATACATCACTCCCACGAGGGCTCTTCCCACCATTGTCGCGTTGTCGGGGAAAAGTAAGCTTTTCTTCCAGGAAAACGGTTTTGGTCCTGAGCGACCAACAGGACATCTCTCCTGCCCCTGTAATTTGTTCGATAATGAGATCCTAAGCCTCCCACACCGGACAAATTACAACACTTCCGACTGGATTTATTTTATGGCCCTAAATCAACAGTTTCCATGCTAATTTATGCTCATAGTTGAATTTTAAATCAGTTCCAGAATGGTCGTATCCATATAAGTGACCTGCTTGTACTCGTGCTGTTTAACTATAACGTCTCACTTGTAATTAATTTTTCTTTTACTGAGTGCATATAATAAATATGTAGCTATTATGTATTTTTACTACTTTATCTCATAGGTATAAACATTAAAACAAAATTAAATTTTAAAAATCCCGTAATTTAAATGCTTCTCTACCTTGGTAGTTTTAATATCAACTAAATCATATTTTCAATTCATTTTCAATTTTAAAAACTAAGCTTATGTATTGTATACACTAATACAAACTAAAATTGTGCGTGTTTATACTCGTACATTTATTTTGAATCCACTCCATTTTTACTTAGCAGTTGGTTTTTATACATAAAAAATTTAGAACTATCCAAGATATTTTTTTTATTAAAGGAGGCATTCCAACTAAGAATTGTTTTTCTTCCAAGACAGACTTAAATCCAATAGGATAATTTATTAGGGTCCAAACCTATAGGGACATGAGATCTGAAGACAAAGGTACCTAGTACACCATGGACTGAATAATCTGGAATCATGTAATGCAATACACCAAACTAATTAATCAACCCTAATCCTTTCTTTAATTTATGAATTTTTAAACAGAATAACTCTGAAAACAAGAGATTTAAATAGTTTAAAATGTTGAACAAAAAAGCATCCAATGCTCTAATCATCTAATTATCTTTCAGCTCCTGCTTATTAGTTCTTGAAGAGCAATAACATTTATAAATAATTTGCTGCAAGTTACTTCAAACTATGCATAATAAACACACGTCATTCAATCCTTCTGTCTTCTTAAAACGTACTATACCAAGAGTAACAATACGTATCAATAAAAAGTAAGTTATTATATGTGAGTATAGTAATTTAATTATGGATTGTTTTTGTTAAATTCAAGGTATTAATAATAGTTTATTAACTTCAAAAATACTAAATATTACATGGTTAATATTTTTACAACAAAATGTCCTTTAAAAAAGGAAATTAATTATAAAATTCCTAAAACATTAGATCTTAATTGAACGTTACAGACTGTTAATTATACAGGCAGAGGAAGATTATGCCACTATGTTTCCGGTAGACAGACAGACACCATTGTGTAACATAACTAGACTAACTACAAACTACCTTCACACTTCAGTGAAGAACTGATGAGCTCATACTACAAACAATTCTCAACTATTACGTAGATCCATGTAGATCCACATATATAACATATTTAAAATTTGGATTTTTTTACCTTATTGTTACTTGGAAACCTCATAATGCAAAAATTAATTTAAATATAATTCTTTGCAAATATTTGTGTGAGTGATTCAGATTATGAAATAAATTATAATAATAATGTATTGTACATTATTTTATTCTGTTTTATAGCGTAGAACTGGGTTTTTTGGATAACCCATTATCATAACAATAATATTTTCAAAATAAAAACAGAGTTTGTAAGGTAGCGAGTTATTTAACAGGAAAAGGACTTTTTTTACTTAATTAGCACTAGTTTTTAATTATTGGTAGTAGTAAGCAGAAATATTGTGTGATCTGTGTTGTTTAGTTCAGTTATAATCAGTGTTACTTTCAGCTTTCAATGATTATTAGTAGTGAGTAAACTTATTTATGACCTGTGCGGTGTGGTAAATTTACCTTTGAAATTTGAGGTTTTGTAAAGTACCCCAAAACACTTTCTTAGTTATATCAAAATATATTTTGCAAGGAATTAAAGTATTTATAAAAAGGAGCTGATTTTATTTCACAGTATTTTTAATTTTGTAGGAATTTTGTGTGGTATGTGATCATTAAAAAATAACATAATAATTTGTTTATATTCTTCTCAATTAATTGCAATTAAACAAACAAACGTTTAATTTATGATTTCTTGTTGTAATAATGTTTTGACACCTCTAGCGCAGCAAGAGACTTTATTTTTAAAATAATCAAAATTGGGACAAACCCTCTTCATTGATTACCTTATATGACTTTTATAATTTTAAATATTTAACTTAGGGCAGGGAGGTTTTTTTATGTTTGTTTAAAGAAATTATAGATTTTGGTAACAGTTTTTCCTTGAAATATTTTTCCTAATTTGTTATCTATTAAAAGAAATGTTACACTTTCTTAAGTATCTTTCTAAGATTAATAGTCCTTGCAAACATTTAATTTGAATTTCATTAAACTTGCTTCAATCAGTGGTCTGAGCAATTTCAATATATACTGTATAGGAGTATACAGATGCTACTACAAAATGTGTAAACATTAACAACTGTTATACCTATACAATTATATTTTACCAATTTAACACTTAATTCAGAGACAACAAAAGTAAGATGCTAAAGATTGGAAACTTATGTAGGTACTTTATTCAGAAAGTTTAGTTACTCAAATATTAGAAACTCCTCAGAAAAATGCCATGAAATCTTGCAGAAGTATTCATATTACTTCAAAGGTGATCAAAATTAAATTCTTTCAATCTCTAACATCCCTCTACAAACCCAACCTATAAAGCTTTAATTTAGTGAAGGACAGGCATGTTATGAATGAATTAATAAGAAAACTCACCATATCTAGGGTTAAAATTATACATTTAATAATGATTAGGGAGTGGTTTTAGAGGTGGAGGTGCATCTTCTAAATTTTTATTCATTGAGTTCACAGACAAAAATGTTGAGTGGAAAGGCAATGTTAAAAATCTGTGACAAGATTTGATTTCAGCACACTCTTGATACACTCTTGAGTCCTCTCTAGCTCACTGGAACTTTTATTATTTGAACATTGCTATGAAACCTTACTAAATTAATGAACACAAATTTTTAATGTACCATTTAGCAAGTTATCTCAGAAAAGATTTCATCTGTAGTCTTTAAATTTTGCATAAAATTTCATTTCTAGATAGACAAGGATGTGCCATGTCCAACCATGGAATTCGACAGAATGTAATGTTTGTGTCAGTTTATTTTCTGTATCATTGTCTGTCTGTCTATCTGGTCGCAGAACGTCTAAAAAGTTATATGAGTTATAGACTAAAAATGTTTTATAAACCTCAGAGAAGACTGTTATGCAAAAAATGGTGTAGCTTAATATTATCTTGTTTGTATTACACTTCAATGAAGTAAAATCTGATTAATTAATTACGTTTCTGTTGAAACTGTTTTTTAATATAAGTACTGGTATATTAAAAATCTATTTCCTTGAAAGCGAAAAGTTTCACAAAAATAAAATTATGGTACTATTGGATTGTATGATTCAAAATTAAAGAACGATAATTGTAACTTTAAAATGATAACAAGGTGAAATGCAGTAAACGCTGTTCGCAAAGCGTTTCCCAAATTCCTCATTGGGATCAAATCAAGGAAACAATGTGCCCATAATCATAACGCTAATACAAGCGAAGGAAGGAAAGGCTGATTGAAGGGGAGTGACTGCTGAGTGAAGAAGAAAGTGATGGGATATTCACATGTGAACAGTTGCCAGGTCACAAAGGACCTGCGGAGGGTGAATGCCACTGCCAAGGAAAGTGTGTGACCAAGGATCTCCTCTGTTCCATGGTTACCGCAACTACAAACTGCCTAATGAGCTCATTCTGCTTTAATAACGATTGACTGAACCGAACAGGACATCCTGTACATACTTTATTACCGTTATCACCGCGAGGGTTTTTAATTAACTGGGCTCTCCAGTAATTAATAAATCCACTCACATATGCTTTTCACTTTCACTTGTGAGACATAAATGTTGCAATAATATTTTGTTGAGTCACAAAATTGGATTTAATAAATATCGTCGGGTCAACATTAATAATAACTAAAACGAACAAAGTCTTTAAATATTGAATAATAACACAATATAACATGATTAAAAGATAATTATTTCAGTAGTAGTGGCAACTTCTACACACAATCTTTAAATTTCAAACACAAATACTATATAAAATAAATTCTTACGTTTTATAACGTTTGCAGAATAGAGTTGCTAAATGATGTTATAATAATCAATATAAAAATATTATTTTCGAGCTGTAAATCTTTCAAGCTCAGTACGGTATATAACACTCACAAGAAAAAAGAAATAATTAAAAAAACTATGAACATTTGGTATTAAATAAGAGTATTTTACATTTTTTTAAGAGGAGAACTATTTTTTGTAGACAAGGAACTTATACATATAAGAATATCCAAATACATTATTTTTTGGAATCCTTTCTAGAAAATAAGGAAGAGGATGAGGAAAGGAAGATAGTACTGACAATAGTATACTAAGACAAGGATAAATTCTAATATTATAATTATTGAAGTTATATATTTTTCCTAACAAGCCAACATCACTATTTAATGGCTCTGAAATATAACAAGCAAAATTTAGTCAAGGTTCAGCAGTGATCACCTTCTGGGTTTGGGCCGAACGATTTCATGGCTGCCCTCCACCAGTCCGGCGGGGCTGCGGTAGTGGTCAGCGTCTCGGAACTCAGGCATGGGATGCACGTGAGCAGGGCTAGCAGTCATCATACAACCACCTGTAACAGGTGAACCACAGAGGTGTAACCCTGGTACACAAAGAGGAATGACTTGTCTTGAAAATTTCTATTCTAATTAATCTATCCTTAAGTAATCTGGAGAGCATCATTCAGTAGAGGAGAAGCAGACACGGCAGCAGCCAAGGAAAGTAGATTCTGTATAGTGTTACAGTACATTTTTATAGTGTTATAATTAAATTCCAAGAGATTATTGGCTGCGTGTACCAACTTATTATTCTATAAATATCTTTCATGGCAAAAGTTAAAATAATTAAAAAACAAACTTCTTACACAAAAATTTAATGTTTTAAAGTAGATCACACCAAGACTCAAGATCTTTATTGGTCTTTAAACACATTCAATAGTGCAATAGACTTCGTCAAGTTACTAAAATATTCTAAACTAAAACTAAAACAAACAACTCAGATTCTACCTACTCAATCCAGCCTACCAGTAAATATATAGATCTATATATAATTAATAACAACAATAACCAAACAACCAACAGATCTATATACATTAACAATAATAAATAACTATTAACAAATTTAACATGGATACAATTTTAAAACTCAACAATATTAAAACTGAATAAATAAATACATTGAGAGACAAAATTTAAAACATTATTGTTGTGGTATCACAATTTAAGAATTCATCAATACAATAAAATATATTAACTTTTAACCAGCACTTCAAAACTGTTTTAAATTTGACTAAAGATACAGATCTAGCATTTAATGGTAACTTATTAAACAATTTAATTTTCATAAAAAGATGACTGCATTTTGTTTTGGTTAATTTAACTACGTATACAGTAGTATCAATGAGTGAGTGACACATAATTTGGATGAGGGAGAAGATATTTTAAAACTAATTAAACATTAAGCCATTTGTATTGCTAGAGCCCATGATATACATTTTAATTTTCCTTTAAATAAAAGGTAGAAGAATGCCACACACCATGTGTCGCTCAATAGGTATTGTTGAGGTTGTATGGAAAATTTCAGACCTATAGCTAGATGTGTTAGGTACTATGTCACAGGTTAAAATGCCATAATGATTCTACTCAGTTTGTTTATAAATTGATTTATCCTACGATTTTCTTATTGACATCATGGTTACCCATAAGACCAATGTAATAATATTCACTAATGCTCAGCCAAATCCCACGGGGTGGCATGCACCATAATCAAACTTGATAGTCTTTAAATAGAAATGAAACATCATGCAAAATTTCAAGTCTATAGGTCAGTTCACTATCGGGACATCATGGGACAGACAGACATAAATTACATTTTTCAGCCCCTTC
Source organism: Homalodisca vitripennis (assembly GCF_021130785.1). Classification (NCBI taxonomy): domain Eukaryota; kingdom Metazoa; phylum Arthropoda; class Insecta; order Hemiptera; family Cicadellidae; genus Homalodisca; species Homalodisca vitripennis. The sequence continues at coordinate 39,172,009 of NC_060211.1, read as the reverse complement.
AAAAATTGTTCAGCCAATTATGTTTTTTTTTGTTTTTTTTTTTAAATGACCAAATAAAAATAAAAATATTGCATTGAACATCTACAAAATGATAAATAACACGAGTCAAGAATGCATTTCTGTATTCATATCCGGTCATTACTTTAAATCAAGAGACGCTGACTTAGTTTAATTTTGGGAATATTCACAACTGGTTTAATACTGTTACGGCAAATACGGATGGAATCTGCTACTACTGATAAGACGGTAGCAAGGTCGTGAAAGCACTACGCATGCGCAGAGAGAAAGCTGCGACCTTGAGGCTGCGCGATACGACCACGACCCGAGTGTTGGCCCGTGGAGTCGCGGCCAGTCACATTCCACGCCCGGCCCGACTCGCACCCGCCGCGGAATTGGAACAGATTTGCCCGCTTTTTGTCCGGCCAAGGCTCGGCCTCACGGGAATGTCGCAATGAGCCGAGATGTTTTCGGCCCAAACTTTTTACGTCGAGTATTGCTGATTGCGACCCGGTGTGAAGAATGTGAGTGACTCGCGACAATGGTGCCGCAGAGGTTCCTACTTGTTGTGGGCGGGTTTCCTACAAGGGAATAGGGGTGTCCTTCATAATCCTTAATGAGTTTTCCTAAGACATCCTCTTGCACTAGACAACTGGGCTTTCCTATAGCAGCCACAATTTCACAATCAAGAAGGAAAATCAAGATATAAAGAAAGATTGAATATCTGATTTTAAGAACTAACATTTTTGTACTCATAAATTGTATAGTAGTAAGAAACAAAAACCCGGTTGACTCTATTGTTTGGTCTGCTTAAATTGGGCGCCATTCTTATTGGCGACAAGGAACATGTTTATATTAAACCAGCACTAGATCGTCTCCTTGTATGATTGATTGGTGACGATTTTATAAGCCGAACCTGTAGCTATACTTCAAAATTTATATTTTGTATTTTAAATTACATGTTAGCATAGAAAAGTACATGAATATGTAAAAGAATATTTGAAATATTTTGTCGTGTTAGATCATATGATGTTAGAGATTATTATAATGAGAGAATGGTCGCATTAAGTTACTCTGCAATCTTGATGCAATAACAAGTCTTAATCAACACACAACACAATAAATAACAGACGTCACAGACCGTATAAAGGTTACAAGGACTGCTACATTACAGACATTCCTTTGAGAATCGTAGTTTCTGACCAAACAGTGAAGTCCAAAATGATTTTTATCGCGCCAGTAAAAGATTATGACTGATAATGAAGTTTACTCATTCTTCTTTAATTTCTGAGAAATTAGGTGGAAGCACGAAACCGGTTTGGTAATATTTAATATGTTTGATTTTTTTAAATAATTTAAGTTTATAAAAAGTTTGTCCGTTAATATAAGTTGAAAAATCCTGGGCTTATTTTCATTTAAAATCAAATGCGTGCCAATAAACAATATACGTAACTGTAGCGCTTTTAATTTTAAAATTAAGAGTTGGTAGATTACAGAGACAGATCTCAGACCGTCATAAGCTACAGTGAGCCAAAATAGGAGCAATGCTAACAAATTGAGAGGATTAGCATTTTATACCAAATTATTTGGCTATATCCTTCCAGGACCATCGATTATATCTTCTGTAGTGTAAGTACATGAGCCACTTTCAATAATCTTCAATGGGTAGCAAATACACTTGATGTCCAAATAAGAATTTTGTCATTAACAGAGTCATTCCCGAAATTTCAATAACGTCACATTACAGAGTTAATCATACCTAAATGCTGAAGATAGGGAGTGTCGGAAGTGAAAGAACCGACCTTGACACAGGAAATGACCGAGACACATTCCTGCAGCAGTGAGCCCGCCATAGAAACATGCAATCCCGATAAAGTCTCAGAGCAGAGTAGATCCCATCCGTGTGGAAATACTTAGGTAGGCATTGATTGAAGATAAAGATCCGACCTTGACACAGGAGATGACCGAGACACATTCCTGCAGCAGTGAGCCCGCCATGGCGACATGCAATCCCGATAAGGTCACAGAGTAGAGTAGATCCTATCCGTGTGGAAATGCTCAGATAATCAATGACTGAAGATAAAGATCCGACCTTGACACAGGAGATGACCGAGACACATTCCTGCAGCAGTGAGCCCGCCATGGCGACATGCAATCCCGATAAGGTCTCAGAGCAGAGTAGATACCATATGTGTGGAAATGCTTAGATAATCAATGACTGAAGATAAAGATCCGACCTTGACACAGGAGATGACCGAGACACATTCCTGCAGCAGTGAGCCCGCCATGGCGACATGCAATCCCGATAAGGCCTCAGAGCGAGTAGATACCATCTATGTGGAAATGCTTAGATACTCATTGATCGAAGATAAAAATTCGACCTTGATATAGGAGATAACCGAAACACATTCCTACAGCAGAGAATTCGCAATGGCGACTAACTTTGGCTGGTATGTGGTTAAATGTTTGAATAACTACAGATTTGTTACTTTTCAGTTGGGTTCATTATAAAAACATATGGTATATATTTGATCTCTTTGATTTTGAGAGATATACTCACATAAAAATGTCATCATTTGTAACCGTAATATAGTTCCGTTTTAAAACACTGAACTGTTACAGTAAAATGTTATTTATTATTTCAATATTGACTATTTTATGTAACAAATAATATAAAATGATAACATTTTGAGATTCCTAAAAAAATTTTTATTGCATTTTAATTGCTGGAGTTTACACTAGGTTTCCAGAACGAAAAAAACAGTTAGTGTCTCTTAAAATAATGTACATCTTGAACTATGTTTATATTCAATCTTTTTGCCGAACTCCTTGTAGACCATTCTCCATTGGATGTGAAAAGTCACTAACTTACCTTAAAAATTATTTCAAGTCCAGTATTCATTTACTAAGATTAACTTTCACAACTTAAGCAAAACAAGAACATTAAACCATCTAGAACAGGACCTACATTTTACATGTTTCAAACTTTAAACCAGTGTAATTTTTTAAAGAACGAACTTTATGAGGTCGGTTTTTGCGGCATTATTCCCAACTAATATAGACCTTTAATTTTATATACTATTCGACCTATGCTCTCTTTTAAGATATCCTTTTGACTCCTTGCGGGTCATCCCCCTGACATGACAAAAAAAGTAATTGCTTCAAAAAGTAAATTTATAGGTGCAGTAATTATGTACCAAGTTTTATAGCTGTACCGGTAATCATTCGTAAATTATCAAGCCCGTGCATGACTTTATTAACATCCTGTATATAAATAAAGCTTGATATATTAATCCATAACGATATTCTTTTTCGGAGAGGTATACGGTCTTTCGATTTATTTTAAGTCACTTACAACAGGATTAAAAACCTACATCGGTGTTCTTCATAAAGAAAGATTCCTTACAATCGCTGTACGCATTTGGAATTGTACATTAGACAAATTGACTAGAATGCCTCAGTAAAACACCCCTGAAGTCCTGCTGTTCGCCGGCCGCAATGACCTTTGTTGACCCAGGTTATCTGTAGAGTGATGATCATGCACCGGAATGGAATTCCGTAATAAATCTCGCACATCGGACAAAATTGAGAGAGTAATCGATAGCGAGTCGTAAAGCAGCGCTACCAGTCATTACTGCGGTTGGACGGGAGAGAGGTTTCCTGAACCGTGTCCCGTGTTTTTACTTTCGGCCAGGTAATCGAAGGAACGCGGAGGGCGAACCGAAGGCCGAAGAACACAACGGAGGCGGTCTGACAGGTGCGTGCCTGGAGCCCCGAGCTACCGCAGTCAAATAATAGAGCGAGGCTTTTGTGGCCTGAACCGGCGGAGATGAGCATTGAGCAGAGCACTGGCAGTTAGTGATGGGAGAATTGAATACTTAAAATAATCGAATACAATGTATTCAAAAACTGCTTTGTATTCAAATATATATTCGAATACTTTTTCTAACAGACAAGTCTAACCCTATCTTACTTCTTCCCCGTAACCCATTGTATCTTGCTTATTTGGAATTGCCCTGCCAAAAAGGTGGAAAAATCCTTTGCCCTTTTGTGCCTCCTAAAACATGTCATACCTATGATTTATGAACTCCAGAAAAAATATATTTATTGACCTGTTACTTCAGCCCCCGTTTGAAATATTATTTTCTACTGCATGCTCATGTCAGCAATGAACAAATAGATAGAAGTAAAAAACCTCAATCATATTTTTTACAACAACATGAAATAAACATTCATTTGTCTTCATTGTTTACAAATGTATTTATTAATCAAATATTCGTACAATTAAACATTTTGTCAAGTTTTAAAATTTGTAATAACCTGTTTCAAATAATTTATCTCCCTTTAATTATTATTTTCATAAACCCAGAAATATATATATATATATATATATATATATATATATATATATATATATATATATATATTTGTCTAAAACCCTGCAATGAATACTTGTATATGAAAACGAATACAGCTCTTGAATATTCATTTGAATACTATGAGTCCTAACGAATGAATACTGTAGGTTTGACTTCGATTCTTCCAGAGAAATTGTATTCATTTTAAAAGTATTCGAATCCATTTTGAGGTAAAAAAAATGAAAATGAAATGAAAAATTCTCTTTATTTTTTCAGGCGAAGTTAGGACTACATAGTCCTTTCTTACACTTAACCTGATTATTAGTATATGTAAGTACAAGCCATTTGTAATCTTCAAAATAAAAATAAAATCAACAGCGTTTAAAAAATAAAATGAATATTTGCTATGAATTCTAAAACTTACAACAAATCACTTAACAAAAAAAACAAGATTGCACTCTTAAATTTATACTGTGTATAAAACTAATATTTGATTATAAAATAATATTAATGATACATTTTAAACAAAAACTTAGTCAAAATATACAACATTACAATTAAAACATTCTATTTTTATAACAATTATTTACTTACACTCACACATTCATTCATTCTGTCTGCAACAAATCATGACTAGCGACCCTCGGGCACCACGGCCGCGGACATCCGCTGCAAAAAATACAACTTAACAGCCGAAGCAAACCGATCCCGGCTCTCCAAAGATTTTAAAGGATCTGGAAGAGAATTCCACAAACGGCAAGCAGACACTACAAATGATTTATTAAAGACAGTCGTTCTGTGGTGGGGGATTCGCAACGTCGACGAGCCAGTGCGGGTGTTCCTTACGCCTTCTCCAATAGCAATGAACTCAAAATCGTTTGTAAAGTATTTTGGAAACCCGGTTTTAAGGATAGAAAAAAGTAAAATTAGGATTCGGAAAGCTCTTAGATCTTGCAATTTTAACGTTGACATTAGTACATAATAAGGTGAGATATGCTCATCTCGCTTTATATTAAACAAAAATCGTAAACAATAATTTTGGATTTTCTGCAATCTATTATTCAAAACCACAGTCATGTCATTAACCACGGCACAACAGTAGAGGAAGTGGGGAAATACGAGTGATTTAATCAGTAAAAGCTTTATGTGGTGTGGTAGAAATCGTTGCATTCTTTTCAGCGTATGAACTGCTGCAAATACCTTTTTACAGGTACCTACAAAAGGTATTCGTAAAAGAGGTATTCGGGTATATGAATACCCGGGCTGAATTAGAATACTATTCGATTGTGTATTCGGGTCTCCCATCACTACTGGCAGTTAGCGTCCGCCATCAGCACGAGACACACATTTGCTGCTCAGCGGCCCAAAAATATCAGGGACACTCGAGTTGTTAGGAATCCGTGATGGTTTTAACTTTATCAGTGACAATCGTGGCCAGCGTGTGGGTTCTCTCCTTCATTACACAACTTTATAAATAAACCAATCAGCACCATTTCTGATAAAACTATGCAAACGCTTCTCTCACCAGCCGTTCTAAACGAATCCATGGGAAATAACTCGCAACGAATCTATTTAGCAACTTTATATATCAAATTTAGCCCTTCGGTATTTTATTTATGCTACCAACTTGTGTATTGCTTAGCTGTCGCATAGTTTGAACACATTTTTTGAATATGTCTATGCTCTATAATACAAGTAAATGCATGTATCATATACCACACGGGGTTTGCATTAATGAATGCACTTTAATAAATGAAATGAGACAGGATTTACACAGAAAAAGTAGACGTGTTGGTATTAGATTAAGGTTACTGCAGTGGCCATGCTAATTGTGCATTACTTATTTTAAAATTAGAACGAATTTTATATTTCTCTTTAATCTCTGGGTAATTTAAGAATAACGTGTCAATCAAGTGCACTTTTCCCTGTAGAATTGAAAAACCGTTGTTTTACAATACATTACAGATATGAAGAAGTACGGCAGCGGCACGACCAGGAAATTTCCCCCTCTTTTCTCTCTTTAGTATACTTTATAAGCTGCAGGTTTGTAACTGCAGTGTCAATTTGCTCTTTTCAACCTATTTACTACTCTCGAACAATGTGACAAAGTCAATATAGTTGCGTCCACGAACAAGTGCGACCCCCTTTAGCGACGGTTCTCATCAGTTTTCTATCTAAATGGTCACTTTCTCTCTTTTCTCCCTGTAAATAAGTACAGGCGAACAATATGACAAAGCTAAACTAGCTGCCTCCTTCAGTCATGTTTCTAGTCGGATTTTTGGTGATTACCATAATTTTATTAGCATCTGCTAGATAAATATGAAGAAGTACGGCAGCGGCACGACCAGAACATTATTCCCTATTTTCCCTCTTTCGTATACTTTCGTATAAAAGCTGAAAACATTTTAACTAAAGGGTCAATTTTCACCGACAAGTGCACCCTTAGGGACAGTTCTTATCAGTGTTTCATCAATTTTCTATCTAAATGGTTACTTTCTATCTTTTCTCCCTGCAAGTATAGGAGAACATTATGACAAAGCCAAACTAGTTGCCTCCTTCAGTCATGTTTCTAATCAGATTTTTGGTTATTGCCATAATTTTATAAACAGCTGCTACTACCTAGAACTGATTCTACGAATTTCCCACGAGTTGCTATATGAAAAAGGAAATTGCCTCCTTCAGTCATTTTCTAATCCGATTTTTGGTGATTACCACAATTGTATTAAAGACTGCTAGTACCTACAACTGATTCTATGAGTCTCCCACAAGTTGCTATATGACAAAGGAATTGACATTTATGACAAAATACCAAACTGAGTTAACATCCGTCTGGAGTGAAAGGAGTTACAAATATACGTGTTCTGTACACTCGAGTCTGTAGTGCTCACGAACACGACATGGGGTAGTGGGCACGCACGCTGCTGTGTCCTTGGCCACCATACGGACAGAGAACAGTCATCGCGGGCCTTGGGGCTTTCACCCACTCTCTTACACAACGTGAGACATACACCGCACTGGGGTTGGGTAACACTGCAGCACTGGCAGACACCCCGGCGTGCTACACGCGCCCCCGTCCTCCAACACGGGATTGCACTTCAAATACATTCAATTATAAAATACACTCTTTAAGTCTCTACGATAAAAACACAGGAGAAGACGTGCTCTAAAACTTTCGACCGGAGCAAGAACGCCAATCTTGGCGAGGTCGAAAGGTGCATCACCGACGCTGTGCTGTTCCATCGATACCGAATGACAATCGATACCAAATATTCGATTATGACCCGACAAGTATATTGTGATCGAATTGTTGAAAAAGCAGAAGCAATGTACATTATGGATTAGATCCCAACTTTTTATTTTCAAAAATCCAATTTTAGGACATTTAAAATGTTGTTTTCGATTACTATTAAAATTAAAATATACTTAAAACATATGTCAGAGTGATCGTAATGAACGTGTTTGGAAAGTCACAGTGACTACCGACAACCTTTAATCGATATGTTGAAGATAATACAATTGTATTACGTTTGCCACGATTGAAAATCAAGATGGAGGAGGAGAGGTTGATCTATTATTTAAACTAAAACTGCTTTTAATACCAATAGCTCTGTGAGGTATGGAGTGAAGCCTAAAAAAAATGAGTAGCACAATGAAAAAGTCATTTACTACTGACAATTCGAATGGTGAAGTTTGATAGAGTAAGTTGTTGACTCCCCGTATAATATATATAATTATCTGCCTCTACATACATTATTATAACTCAGTGTGCGTTTAAAATATATACGAGTAGTCGTGTATTACATTAAGTGATATATTCAAGAGCCCAGTTTGAAGTACCAGAATAGAGATTGCGAGTACTTCAACTTCCGCCCGCATAGTTGCAGCCTGGGTCAAAAAATCGATACTGATGTTCGAATATCGAATCGTCTGGTGGCGATAAGGCACGATGATTAAGGTAACGGTTAGTATGGATGCGAATTCTGACGAAAATCTGTTCTGACGAGCACTGACGAGTTCGTACGAAGCCTGTTTTCTAATGATACTGTTTACAGTGGCAGCGACTTTTGCGTCAGAGAACACACGAAATCGTCAGAACGTTTTGAGCGATCAAACAAGTTTGATTTTTTTGTGCGGCCAGCAACTTATTTCACCCTGTGCGAGGAATTTTAGAGTTATTAACTTAAATTAACCATGGATATTGCTAAATTAATCGGTCATGTGTACGAGAACAGGTGTTTGTGGGACATGAGAGATAAAAATTTCCACAACAGAGATCTTGCTCGGAATAATCGGGATAGGGTTGCAGCAGAACTCAACACAATTTAGGGTGAATGTAGGTAAAATGTGGGTGTTCAGTAAAACAATTTTTTTAAGGAAATTTATTCTTTTTATCAAACAAAGGTTGTTTTATTTCTAGGGTTAATTGTTATGTCAATCAGATTTTCAATAATTTTATGAATCTAATTTGTTTTGTTTTTTTTACGAGATTGTTTTGTTATAATTAATAAATAATTTTTACTTGACCAATTAAATACATTGTTACATACATACTACCAAATATCGCGTTAACAGATTCTGTTTTTTACCCTTTTCAACATTATTTTCAATAACGGGCTTTCAAGAAAATATTGTTAATCGAGTTCATCCATTTAGCTGCGCGGCTTTGACATGTACCGACTATCAGAACATCTGAAAACGCGCACACTGTAACCGCCTTGTTCTGACGAGGGTTTCGAACGTACTCGTCAGAACAGACTTTCGTCAGAATTCGCATCCATAGTAACCGTTGCCTAAAGCGAATACGAATAAGTGCAGCATAAAACGGCCTTGAGTTTTACCTCTCCCCCAAAATGTACTGCAAATGTAAAGTAATGCAAGGTAACACATTTTTAATCACGTGGAATTGAGATTATATCCTCTCAGGCTAATTTTCAAAATTGAAAAAACTGAAAAATCTTGAAATTGCCTTTATTTAAATCTGATAATACAGGATGAGCCAAAATGACGATTAGAAATAAAAATAAAATATTTACATGATTTATACCATTTCTATTCATGGTACATAATGTCCTTCCACATCTACCAAAGCCTTCCATCTTTACTGCATACTTGCGGCTACCTTCCGTAAAATTGTTTCGGGAACAGCTGCAACTTCGTACATTAAGCACAGCTCGTGTTCATTCGATATCGCGGAGCTTAGAAACATAGCTAAGGCTTTACTCTTCAATGTCGAGGAGCTTGGACTCATTGCTAAAACTTTACTCTTTAATATCGAAGAGCTTGGACACATAGCTAAGGCTTTACTCTTCAATGTCGAGGAGATGGAAACAGCTAAGGCTTTACTCTTCAATGTCGAGGAGCTTGGACTCATAGCTAAGGCTTTACTCTTCAATGTCGAGGAGCTTGGACTCATTGCTAAAACTTTACTCTTTAATATCGAAGAGCTTGGACACATAGCTAAGGCTTTACTCTTCAATGTCGAGGAGCTTGGACTCATTGCTAAAACTTTACTGTTTAATATCGAAGAGCTTGGACACATAGCTAAGGCTTTACTCTTCAATGTCGAGGAGCTTGGACTCATTGCTAAAACTTTACTCTTTAATATCGAAGAGCTTGGACACATAGCTAAGACTTTACCTTTCAGATAGCCCCACAGCCAACAGTCACAAGATGTAAGGTTTGGGGATAGCAGCAACCTCGTACCTTATGCGATCGGTACTTTTCCGAAGTCAGATCACGTTGGACGATCTGGCAAGTGATCTGAGGTCGGGAAAGTACCGATCGGAAATGCCCTCAACCATTCAGTGGTATCCGCCCCGCATTTCTAGCGGAAAACAAAATCATCCCTCGAGATAGTACAGAAATTCCAAGCTCAGATCACGTGAGCGCTCGTAAATGTCGACTTTATCTTTTTATATTTATAATACGTACGCATAGCATAATAATAACAAATAGTAGACAGAGAAAGAGTGGCTGATAATAAATAAAACTACTTGTTATATAGATAAAATAATCTCAAAATTACAAACCACGACCCAGCTTCTAGTTATGGCGCTAATCGTTTTACCAAAAAACTGTAATTTTTCTAAATTTCTAAAAATATTGATCATAAATAAAAACAACACCTACTAACGCCATGAATGTAATATATGCATGTACTACAAAACAAACAAAGCATCCTGATAGTCAATAAAAGTGCATTGCACTGGTCCAGATTTGCATTTTTATTTTACACTTCTATTTTCATCTCCCTCTGAAGAATAGTTAACCATGACTCTTAAAGAGAGCAGTTTACACGTAAGCAATAGCAACATTTATAGGCGTAACCTCGAGATATTTTGCGAGTATTATTCCACGATACATTGTGCAGTGTCCCTTGATATATTCCATTGTTGAATATATCATTTCCATTGTGGAATATATCAATTCCATTGTGGAATATTCCATTGACGAGTTGTTTTTAATTTTGTAATGGTAATATTGTTATTTACTAGAAATTGTCACAAGTAATTTACTAATGAAAGACGTACTGAAAAATTTATAACAACCTTTACTTCTATGCTACATTTGTTTGATTCCATAAACAAAGATTTTGAAAAGTAATTATCAAATGAAATATTAAACTTTAAAACTATTGTTCAACTACATATTTAAATTTCAATTAAGTATGAGGCCGTAGTTTTAGTAGTACATCAAATAATATGCCAAGTAAAAACATATTTCGCACCAAACGAGATTACTTTCTTACGTAGAGATGGTCCCTTTACAGGCCATGTGTTAGGCCATCCGTAAAAATCCGCAATGAATCGTTCTATAGTAAAAAAGTACCTAACTTGTTTCCTAAAATGTTTCCACAAAAGTTCGAGAAGTACAACCAAAATAATTTTGTTTGTAAATTTGAGATAATGAAGCCTTAAAAACATTTCAGTTTCGTGAAGCTAACCCCACGAAACCCCAAACATTAATTTAAGCACAATAATTAATTTAATTATAGCTTCATATAGTAATAACGTAATTTTAATTAGCTGGAGAAACAGGATACATTGTGGTTTCACGATTAAATTAAACTGCTCTGAAAATCGTGGCTTTCAATACATGTAGGTCATGCAAGCGTTTGATCAGTGAAACCCATGAATAGACTATCAGGAACATTTCCAGTGGTGGGAATACCTAATGGGTAATGCCAATACACTAAAATGATGCAGCACACATATTTGACTATCTGTCTTTTGAAAACCATAATTATATTTTACTTTCCATAACATTCACAAAATTGACTTTTTCCAGGCTAATTGCTAAATATCCCTCTGTGCAGCGTTCGAACTGTACGATACCTTACACTTGGCTTGTATTCTAGCGCGGAAACCATATTCCGGAAATTTTAAACGACGAGGAATTTAACTTTAACGATCGATGTTGAAGTAAACACTGAACAATCGTCGCATACAAATGACGGACTCATTATTTTTGAAAAATGTTTCAATCACGAAATCACGTTGTCGCGCTTACCACTGATCGATTACGATCGCGGACACTGATGAGATGTTAACAAATCTCAAAATGGCATGAACCAAAAATTACTAACTGCAACAACAAACATTATCCGATATAATAGTTAAGAGATGAAAGCCAATTTGCAGTGAGAGGAGAGCCACACATCCTGGGTTTTCTTGAAACCGATAGAACGACTTTTCCTAAGATAGAAACCGATCGTCAACCACGCTAATTTTAGTGGAGGTCAAAATGAGAAGGTACCAAAAGGGTTAAAAATGTGAAACGAAAACTTTTTCCTGGGGTCTTATATTTTTCTTAGCTATATACACACAAATTGACCACCAGTCACCACTTTAAGGATCTGTATATGATTAGTTGACGCAAATTTTAATTTATTTACGTGTCCAGCTGTTCGTTTTAAACGTGCACAGCTACGAAATGTACAATCGGAGAAAGTTTATCATTTCATATTTTTAACCCTTTAGGTCCCTATTTAGACCTCCATTAAAACTAAAAACTGTCAGGTTTTTGTGGCCTACCCCTCAAACAACCAAGATTCATTGCATTATGGCTGGTTTCGTAGTTATAGTAGAATGAAAGAGTGGGAATGCTCCCGCGCCCAACCTCTAGGTACGGCACTGGCCGAGCTGCAGGAAGGAGGACAGTGGGTGCCCCGGGCTGCAGCAACTGGAGCAGCGTCCCACTGTGCTGGGCGGAGATGACAAACAAGCACAGTCCCCTTACAATCGACAACCGTCACTGGCGCGAAAGTTACATATCCGGCATCTTGCTCCAGTACTGTACTCAAACAAAGGGCGTAATGCAGTTTTCCTGACTAAATTATAAGTTATCTTTCTTGATTAAAAGATATTTAACATTCATAGAAACCAATAATATCTATGTATGTTATTGCTGAAGATGCAGCTTTTGTTGGTTTTTTATTTCAATCACTACACTGAAAAATTAAAGTAACCAATATTGTATACCTATGCATTTTTGAGGCCTTTCGATAGCAAGGCTATGTGATGTGTCTGACGAAGATATCGAGGCTTTGTGATGTGTTCGACGAAGACAGCAAGGCTACGTTATGTGTCTGACGAAGATAGCAAGACTATTGTGATGTCTCGCGAAGATATCAAGGCTATTTGATGTGTTCCACGAAGATATCAAGGCTATGCGATCTGTCTTGTGAAGATAGCAAGGCTATGTGATTTGTCTTACGAAGACAGCAAGGCTACTTTGTGTGTCTGACGATGCTATGTGATGGGTCGCGAAGATATCAAGGCTATTTTATGTGTTTCGCGAAGATATCAAGGCTATGCGACTGTCTCGTGAAGATATCAAGGCTATGTGATTTGTCTTACGAAGATAGTAAGGCTACGTGATCTTTCTGACGAAGATAGCAAGGCTACGTTATGTGTCTGACGAAGATATCAAGGCTATGCGATGTGTCTCGTGAAGATATCAAGGCTATGTGATTTGTCTTACGAAGATAGTAAGGCTACGTGATCTTTCTGACGAAGATAGCAAGGCTATGCGATGTGTCTCGTGAAGATAGCAAGGCTATGTGATGTGTCTGACGAAGATATCAAGGCTATGCGATGTGTCTCGTGAAGATAGCAAGGCTATGCGATGTGTCTCGTGAAGATAGCAAGGCTATGTGATGTGTCTGACGAATGAATAGTCTTGCTATCATAAGGCGTACAAAATAAAAAAGCTGTACAACATTCTTTGTTATTGAAATATTTTTTATTGTTTAAGCAGCAATAAAAGTATTAACTCGTATTAAAGAATGTTAGAATCTCTACAGGGTGTCCACAAATTACTCTATCAAACTTCACAATTTGATTTGTCAGGTCAAAATAAGTAAGAGATGTCATACAGTATTAAGTATTGTCATGTGTTGTTTAGTGTGTCGTCTGTCAGTTTGTGTTTAAAGGAACAAAATTATAACTTTAAATTGAATAAAGTTCAAACTTTGCAAAATGTTCAGTTTATTTAGTCGTTTTTAAAAATAAGTTTCATAAAAATATCGTCAGGGTTTAAAATGACGGTCATACTCAATTTTCAAAATGACATAACTCGGAAACGAGATATTTTATGGAGAATTTACAGTTATATCCAAAAGCACAAAAAAGTTATATCCATTTAAAAGTAAAGAACGATGGATTCACAATGTTTTAATAGCCTTCGAGTATAAAATGGCAGTCTCTGAAAAGCCTGTAATACATTTTAATGGTCTCTCGACAACAATTACTATGTAAATGGTTTGTATTCCTCATCCTGGCGTGCGGGAACTACACAAAATTTCTGGTGTTAGGCTCTGGTATATGGTACCTACACTTTTGAGTTCCTTTTTCCCATTAATGCTTGCTGAGTCTCTTACGAGAATATCCTAGACCTGAGAAGTGGTTTGTGTAATGAGAACCTACTTATATTAATATTTCTTCGCATATTTGAACAGTTTTAGTATTATACAACGACAGCAGACAACGCGGTACTTGTAAGTAAACTACAATGACGATGAGTACTTACCCGAAGTGGCGAACCCCCTGCGGCGACTTGTCACATTCGTATCGTGACTATGTGACTGCTTTGATGAAACCCTACAATCGCCAGACTGATGGTGCGTCAGCAGCGGCGATTTGCCGCATTCTTCTCGTGCAGTTTAATTTAGAAATCGATTAAAGAACCCTCAATAGTCTTCATTATTTCACCCCAATATAAACAAAAGCTGAAAATAGGACGGCAAAATCTTTTGAATCGCAGTTAATGGCAAACTCTACGATTACAAATTATTTGTTCCTCCCATTTATTTTAACTTGCGGTTTAAATTCAATATATCAAAAACTTACGTTTCAAGTCAAGTTCCCCTGTTGTTCTCACCTAATCATGAAAAGGAAATTTACTCACTTCAAAGGCAGGAATTGAATATTAACGTTTTTACACAAATCCTACGAAACGCTTAAACAGGTTTACTTATTGGCTGAGCGTCAGCGAAGCCTATTTCCCAAGGGGCTAGACAAACGTTTTTCTGTCTGTCTGTCTGTCCGCCTGTTCGATATCACGAAACTGAACTCGCTTAAGGACTAAATTTTGCATGAAGCTTTATATCTATATAACCAACGCTGAGAACGGTGTGGGTGCATGATGGCCGAGCGTTAGCGAACGATTTGAGACTTATCTTATGGGCAACTATGATGGTGACGAGAAAAAAACCAGATTAAATACATTTGTAAATAAATGATCATACGAAATTGTAACATTTGACACACTAACACATGCGTCCTCACTACCCCCAACACATACAACATCATCTTTTGGTGACTTAGTGTGTAGCATAGGGTAAAACGAAGTGTGTTGATTTTTATCACTTAAACACTGCGATGAAACCCAAATTAATGAACACATGTGGCAATGTATCACGTGGCAAAATCTCGAGAAACATTTTACCTGTTGAGGTTAAATTTTGTATGACACATTTCCTCACAGACAAGAATCAGTTCTATGGTCCGGCTGTGGAATTTGGCTGAGCATCGTTGCAGCCTATCTCTCTCAATAGGGTGACACAATTTCTCTTTTGTGTGACTGGGGGTGAAACATTTCAAAATTGTCTGTCTGTATATCTGTTCGTAGGGCATCTCAAGATTAGAATGAAGTATAGACTTGAACTTAAGCATACGGCCGCAGCGAAGGCAGTTATGTGACACGTGGTGTTGCATACTCCTGTCTTCTTTATTTAAAATAGACGACTAACTTTCCCACTCAAGCTTGAACACATTGGGTCTTTCTCTTTTATGGCCCTGTGTATTACATAAACTACTATAAGCATACCATCAGTCTTGAAATACGTTAAAACTGGTGACGTATCCGCTCGCTGTAAGAGAGGTTCTAAGAGGCAGTTAACATTATTCACTTCAACCCCTGAGTTATCACACTTCAAATAACTCCGTAATCAAACACTTTATAAATGTCAGTTTACCAATATTTCAGAATAATCCCACTTAATAAGTCGATAATGCAGTACTTCATTCCGTAAAGCTACAGAGGCAGATTAAACACAGACGCTGTCGGACTTGCAATTATTTAGCGTTAACGCTGAACGTCTGTGACGAAGATGAAGACACCGGTGGAACGCGAAATTCCACGTTGTGACGGCCATCTTAACACAGACAACGTTCAATAACTTGTCCAGATAACCTCCACTCTGAAACATCTGTCTAAAAAGACACCTTGTAGTCTCGTACTGTGGGTTTTGCACGCTTATGGAACATTAGACATAGCTGAATTTCGCGTTCTCAGTAATTCTGCAGTGGAAACTGGAAGATATGAAGTTAACGGTCATCGACGGACAGGAGACCAAGGGGAGGCTCAAGGCCTTGACGTGATGACGGATGGCCTTGACAGTGAGAGGCGAGCCGAGCGAGCATCATCAGCCCACATTCCAGCTGGAGGCCGGCCCACTTCTCCAGCTCCAGCCACTGCTACTGTTGGTGCTGCTGCTGTCACGTCTTCGTGTAGCGCACGGCCAGGAGAGGCTGAGTTCCGAGGGAAGTTGCTCGACTCAATTACCTTGATACATTTCACTATGAGGCACGTTATCAGTGAATAGCAACAAAACGTTGAGCGGCATTACGCAGATTTGGCACTTCAGAAATAACCTCCACTGTTCAATCGAAATAAGTTGGCAAATTATGAAAGTAAAGCCTAAAGAGACACAAACTAAATTTCCCGATCCTTTAAAAAGAACACCACTTAGTAAATACAAACTCATGTATCTTCTACTAAATAACGCCTTTAATTCATAGTATAAGTAATTATTCGTTTTATAGAAATAAACACTTGAACAACTTTAAAAAAAATTGGGGCTAAGATAACCTATGAGGAAGCTTTGGTCGCCAAACCCTAGACTTGACGGTGTTAAGCCTAGAAACTGGACAGTCGTTCCAGCATCTTCTGTTGTCCTTTCATTTATAAGCTCGTACTTAGCTATGAAAGCTTCTCTGATAATATATATTTTAGAAGAACAATTATAACATATCATAAGGACACGTTTCACTTTTAAAATGTCCGTTCATTCCACCGATTTCAGGATAAGTCAGGGGTAACCAGGCAATTAAATCAGATGTTGCCACGCATTTTCTGAAGATAGACCTACGCCAGTTTTGCTTTAACACACGGGGAACCTACTTTGAACCTCACAGTTTAGCGTTTTTTCTCAAAATTTGAAAAAGACTCAGCTACACTTTGCTCCGTTCTCCGCAGCGTGAGTAAGCCATTGCTATCTATAGTTGAATGCCGCATGAGCTTCGAGAGTGTGTGACGAGCTTCTGTAAGTTGAGTTATACAGTAATTTTAAGTGGCAGGGGAGAGATACAAAGTTTAAGGCGTGGGCAATGACGTAGACCAAGTTGGCTCGTTATCAAATAGAACAACTAAATACGCATAATGTCCGGATGTTGACTTTATCAACCCCACCCCTAACTCCGTCACTTGGCCTAACAATCTGGCTAAGTGCGGTATTTTGTTCCATGTCCTGTCGGCAACCAAAGTCAACAAGGACAACTCCTGAGGAGAATGTGCATTTATTCACCAGATGTGTGACTCTACGGCATGGCATTGTCTCGTTACTTCATAAACACCAAGGTCAAATAGTTAGGTACCAAAGAAGGTTGTTGAAGACATTTATGTTATTATTGAACAACGAAGACCCCTTCAAAACCTAAAGAGGCGCTTGAAAATGAATTAATTTCTCTTTCCCCGTCAATTTACAAAAGTTTTAACTGTTGAAACATTGTGACTGATTGTTTAGCATTTCTCGATGTTATCGATTGTTCCGACTATTAAAGTTACTCAACGTTTCATATTACGACACGACGGTGGACAGGATGCAACACAGAACATCCTTATTCCTTCGATTGTACCGATTAAAATGCCACCCGGATAGAACACCAGGCTGAATAGAAAACAATCAATCAGACTAGGCTTGACAATTAAAATAACGAATACTTATAAGTAAAGTTGTAGGTTTAGATTAAAATATCAAAGATACCCCTAATAGAATGTCGAACTACGTGACGGATCAGCGTAACGAGGAGCTACTACGTCGCTTCGATTGTACCGACTGAAATGCCAACCGACCACAGCGTAGTTCGGTCCCGCAGAATTACAGCATAGCTCGGAGAACAAGGTCGGCGAACGCGTAAAGTGAGCGGGCAATAACTAAGACAAACGGATGTAAACCGCGAGAGGCGAGGTTGGAACAGGTGTCCATACTCGTGACTGGGTGGAAGCGGCGGTTTACCGTTCTTTATTGGAAGGAGTTGCCGTATTCTATCGTAATATATATCAATGACCGAGACAAAGGGATGTAAACCGCGAAAGGCGAGGTTGGAACAGGTGTCCCTACTCGTGACTGGGTGGAAGCGGCGGTTTACCGTTCTTTATTGGAAGGAGTTGCCGTATTCTATCGTAATATATATCAATGAATGAGACAAACGGAAGTAAACCGCGAGAGGCGAGGTTGGAACAGGTGTCCCTACTCGTGACTGGGCGGAAGCGGCGGTTTACCGTTCTTTATTGGAAGGAGTTGCCGTATTCTATCGTAATATATATCAATGAATGAGACAAACGGATGTAAACCGCGAGAGGCGAGGTTGGAACAGATGTCCCTACTCGTGACTGGTAGGAAGCGGCGGTTTACCGTTCTTTATTGGAATGACTTGCCGTATTCTATCGTAATAAATAATGACTTGAGACAAACGTATGTAAACCGCGAAAGGCGAGGTTGAACAGGTGTCCCTACTCGTGACTGGGTGGAAGCGGCGGTTTACCGTTCTTTATTGGAATGATTTGCCGTATTCTATCGTAATAAATATTAATAACTGAGACAAACGGGTGTAAACCGCGAGAGGCAAGGTTGGAACAGATGTCCCTACTCGTGACTGGGTGGAAGAGGCGGTTTACCGTTCTTTATTGGAATAAACGGATGTAAATCGCGAGAGGCGAGGTTGGAACAGGTGTCCCTACTTGTGACTGGGTGGAAGCGGGGGTTTACCGTTCTTTATTGGAATGACGCCGTATTCTATCGTAATAAATAATGACTTGAGACAAACGGGTGTAAACCGCGAGATGCGAGGTTGGAACAGATGTCCCTACTCGTGACTGGTAGGAAGCGGCGGTTTACCGTTCTTTATTGGAATGACGCCGTATTCTATCGTAATAAATAATGACTTGAGACAAACGGGTGTATACCGCGAGATGCGAGGTTGGAACAGATGTCCCTACTCGTGACTGGGTGGAAGAGGCGGTTTACCGTTCTTTATTGGAATAAACGGAAGTAAACCGCGAGAGGCGAGGTTGGAACAGATGTCCCTACTCGTGACTGGTAGGAAGCGGCGGTTTACTGTTCTTTATTGGAATGACGCCGTATTCGATCGTAATAAATAATGACATGAGACAAACGGAAGTAAACCGCGAGAGGCGAGGTTGGAACAGATGTCCCTACTCGTGACTGGGTGGAAGCGGCGGTTTACCGTTCTTTATTGGAATGACGCCGTATTCGATCGTAATAAATAATGACTTAAGACAAACGGAAGTAAACCGCGAGAGGCGAGGTTGGAACAGATGTCCCTACTCGTGACTGGGTGGAAGCGGCGGTTTACCGTTCTTTATTGGAATGGCGCCGTGTACGATCGTAATAAATAATGACTTGAGACAAACGGAAGTAAACCGCGAGAGGCGAGGTTGGAACAGGTGTCCCTACTCGTGACTGGTAGGAAGCGGCGGTTTACCGTTCTTTATTAGAATGACGCCGTGTACGATCGTAATAAATCTATATATATAAAAATGAAACTGTTCGTGTGTAACAGCATCACTCACAAACGGCTGGACGGATTCGCCTAATTTTTTTTTAATTTGTTCGTCTTGATCTGTAGAAGGTTATAGGATACTTTTTATCCCTTTCCCGATTCAGGATTCCGCCCCACTGGTTACAGAAATACCCGTAAGAAATGCATTGCAGCAAACATATGTTATTAAGTGAAAGAGTCTTTTCAAATTTTTAATCAGCTGTTCTTTGTAAACATATATAATGCGACAAAAAATTGTTGTTATTTTTGACAGTAACTAAGTAAACATAAATATTTTTGACGTTTCTATGTAAACAAACATTTTTTGACATTTGAAGCAACGATTTTGTCGGGAACATCTGCCGGGGAAGATGTCTTCATCCCTCGCATCCCCTTAATTCCATTCGACTTGCCATTTGAATTTAAGAGACTTCAGTTCCCCGTTCGACTTGCGTTCGCAATGACGATTAATAAGGCACAAGGACAATCACTTAACGTCGCAGGAATCCATCTGGAACCCTCATGTTTCTCGCACGGTCAATTATACGTCGCTTGCTCAAGAGTCGGAAACCCGAAGAACCTTTATATTTATGCTCCAAATAATACAACTAATAACGTTGTTTACCAAAACGCATTAAAATAAACAAAAAACTTTTATAATAGATTTTATGATATGCTACGATGTATTAGTAGAGCAATAAATTAATTGGAAAAACGTATAATAAAATTAGTATTTCTTTTCGATGCTTGATTGATGTAGCCCTCTCTACTGCCACGCGAGCGGAGCCGCGGGTTTAGGCTAGTAATGACTTAAGACAAACGGAAGTAAACCGCGAGAGGCGAGGTTGGAACAGGTGTCCCTACTCGTAACTGGTACAGTTGGAGGAATTTAGCTGTGCTCGTGCAGCCCTAATACTACCCTTTCAAAAAACGAACGCTATCTGTGTGGCGGGTTGCGTTTACGTGCTAGCCGCTGAGATGAAGGCGCAAGAATCTCTTAACGACTTTAAACTCACGATTTCGATTTGCCGATTATTATTCACACATACGTTATTTTCAAAAACACGTTAAACAACAATATAACAACTGAAAAACAAGGATAAGTCCTATTATTGTTATTATTTGGTATTCTCTTATTATTTAATTTACAATCACTTCAATAATATTTAATTAATTTAAATGCTAGAAAATAATTTTCTAATAACAAATGTTACTTAAAATGATTGATTTTTCATTGGAGTTCTTCAATTCCACTCAAGTTGTCCTCCTCTTCTGGGTCACTGTCACTGCTGTCTGTATCCGAACCAACTGATATAATAAGGGATTCTATAATATTGTCAATCTGGGGTTCTGCGGCTGCATAGTCCCTTTCGATTTTCTCTACGTGCTTGCACTTTACTGACCACTCTTCTGCGCCCATACTTGATATCTTGTCTTCGCATAGAGCTTTAGCTTGATACATAGTGAAAGATGTATTTCTCATAACCACATAATGTTGACTTCGGCCCAAATTAACTCAATGGGATTGAGGTCTGGGTGGTAGGGCGGAAGTTGTAAGATGTCGTGACCCTCTAGTTGAACAGTTTCGTCCAAGGCGTACCGGACATGCCTTGGTTTATATAGCTGCACAAGTTTGTAGAGTTCAGGATAAAAGAATATCGTCGCAGAATGGTATTCCGTTTTTTGAAAGCCACAACTTCATATCTTGCTTCCTACTTTTTGAAGTAGGAGCTTTATCAATTTGTATGTTATGGTAGGGCGCGTTATCGACTACCAGTACTGAATTTGCTTCTAAATTCGGTAACACTTTTTCCTTTATCCACTTCATAAAAATGTCCCCATTCACATTGTCGTGGTAGTCTCCACTATGGTTGCTTGTTTCCAACATGTAAAAGCATTGGGCAAGAACCCTTTCTCTCCATCCGCATGGATAATTATTAGTCTCTTGCCCTTGGAAATCGGCACGTGTAACCCTTCATTTGAGCCATTTGACCAAGTTTGGTTAGATACGTGAGACGATAGTATATAAGTTTCGTCTAAATAAATTAAGGGCCGTCCTTGCTCCCTGTAATTTTTCAACGCTCTCAAGTATGTTATCCTCTTCTCTCGGATTTCTGGCTTTTCAATTAATAATTTCCTATTGTTTGCCGTCCTTCTCCAAGTAAATTCCAGGTCCTTTAATACCCACCTAAAACTTTTCTCACAACCCTGGAAATATATTTTGTCCCTTAGCGCCTCCCTCAAAAGTTTTGCAGTCGGTATTCGATGTTTTCAACTTGCAAATTGTCAACTATTCTACGTCGTTGACGGTTTTTGTTTGGTGTAGTAAAACTTGCCTCACACATGTTACTAACCTTCAACTTGTTAAGTTAACTGTTTATTTTAGTCACAACTCGCTCTGACACTCCAGTTGCTGCAGCAGTTCTTTGGCGAGCCTTTGACAACGGAATTTTAACAGTTTGACGGTCTGCCTCTTCCTTCATAAATGTATAAACATTATTCACAATTTCGCGAGCCTGACTATGAATAGGCTTTTGACTTTAACTTAACAGACATTATCGGTAAAAGCGAAGCACAAGCTACACTCAGCACTGTCACAAAACAGACTGATTGTGGCGAGTGCGATGAGTTATTTGGGCCAATACGATTCCTGAAAGGAGGGTTTTAACCATGAGTCAAAGGAAATGTTTTCGGGACGCAACGCATAATGCTACCCCGCCACCCCTCCCGCCCATCACCACACACTCCAGGTCACGCGCACAGCTAAAGTCCTCGAACTGTAGGAAGCGGCGGTTTACCGTTCTTTATTGGAATGACGCCGTGTACGATCGTAATAAATAATGACTTAAGACAAACGGAAGTAAACCGCGAGAGGCGAGGTTGGAACAGGTGTCCCTACTCGTAACTGGTAGGAAGCGGCGGTTTACCGTTCTTTATTGGAATGACGCCGTATTCGACCGTAATAAATAATGACTTGAGACAAACGGGAGTAAACCGCGAGAGGCGAGGTTGGAACAGAGGTCCCTACTCGTGACCGGTAGGAAGCGGCGGTTTACTGTTCTTTATTGGAATGACGCCGTATTCGACCGTAATAAATAATGACTTGAGACAAACGGGAGTAAACCGCGAGAGGCGAGGTTGGAACAGAGGTCCCTACTCGTGACTGGGTGGAAGCGGCGGTTTACCCTGGAAGCGCTGCGGGGCCAGATACGATCCGAGAAGTAATTTTAGTTTGAACCGATAAAATGAAATTCGGCCTTGTCTATAAAGAAAAACAAACTCCTAAAAGAACTGTACTTTAAGCGTATAATTTGGGATAAAACATTTTGATGGTTAGTTAATTCATTCTCTAATTTTATGGATGACTGAGTAAGCTAATCAAGGAGACTAGTCCGTCGGCTACATATTTATTCATTGATTACTCGAAGCAAATGCAATGCGACATTTTTTCGTGACCGCAATCTGGTTCTGGCCTGTTGCTATTATGTTGCCCATATTTTACACTGTATAGACCCATACTGTATCCACTGCATGGTGTATCTAACCCATATATTACACTACATTTAAATAGATACAATGATTTGCCAACATCTCACGCACACACACCAAGTCAAAACAAAGCACTGGATTATGGAGACTTCAAGGTGAAACATTTGAGTTTTAATAATATTTTCCCAAACAATTACCCTTTCCGATGGTCCTCTACAGTTAAAAAAAAGAAAAAAATAACATTTTGGCTACCAAGCGGCGCAGTCATGTATTGAGAGTCTCGTAGCGAATGTGTTAAACACAATTTTTCGTACAATTTAGAACATTAATGTTAGTAGGGTTTTAGTTGTACACAAATCATGTTTGCCCATTAAAGAACAATCCGTAAAAAATTACAGAATATTTCAAAATGAACTCATCATCAAAATTGACAATAGTTTATCCCGACCACTAAATTTATGTTGGGTTATGAAATTTGGTCTTACCACCATGTTATTGTAGTTGGAAATGCACGCATTTATTTCTCTTTATATTTGTCTACTATGTACTATTTTCGAGAAACTCGCTTTTCTCGCTTTTAGTAATCACATCTAACCGATGAGTCGTTGAAGTGGGAGGAGGGTTCCGCGCATTTATCCCCCCCCCCCTTTAATATTAACGCCAAAAGTGCTTTGACGTGAGATATTCTATGCAGCCCCATACTGTAGCGGCGTTATGCACCAACAATATACAACAATGAAGAAAATTCAATTACTCGTAAATACCACTTAAACAAATAAACTGTACATTTTTTTAACTTAAAGAGGTTTAACTTCGATTTGTAATTTATCTGGAGGGAGGGAAAGAATTGCACAGGTTTATTATTTCGATCTGCACGATATATCTTTTTAGAAGTTTGACTCATGGGTCCATACACTCATGCAAAGAGAAATTATTCACTGTCATAAAACGGATCCAATAATTGTTTTCACAAAATCACATTAATTTTGTTACAAAAATCTGTGTCCGTGGCGAGAGAGGTCGACCACCAGCCACGTGCCTTGTCCACTAATAATACACTGGGGAGACCCACATCCAGATTCTTTTGTCCTTCCATCCACTGGCCAGTGCCGTAGCTAGGTCTCAAGAGCCCCGGGAAAACACTGCTTCGTGGCCGGTCGAAATAAAATGTGATTAAAAAGATAATATGGTGCAAATAAAGAAGCTTCGGTGATTGATTTAGAGCTGCGTTAACTTTTAAGAGGCCTGTCTCAGGTGTTCAAATAAACCAAAATAACGGAGAATCGAAGGATGCGACGAAAGTCTTTTCAGAAACGACTGTAACTTCTTTCCCGGATTAGTGAAAACTGGTGATCTAGAGCTCAACATTTTCCTTTTTCATGACTGTTAACTATGAAAAGTTTCAGTTTGTGTCCATGAACGGAACACAAAACGTTACAAGGCTGACTAGCAGTAGTGAATGCAAATGGTGACAACCAAATGAATTCAAATCCTGACTAACTTGATGAACTAAAATCCTGACTAACCTAATGAATGCAAACCCTGACTAACCTAATGAATTCAAATCCTGACTAACCTAACATTTGACAAAATAATTGCAATTTCGCTGTCCTATGACCTTATGGTCCTAAATTTAACAGTTCTACCTTGGACCAAGAAAAGGAACCAATGTATAAGTTTCAATTTTTTAGGAATTTTCTATCAACAGTTATCGCACAGACGAAGAAACAGGACCTGTCGGGTCCTTCCTAAACCAATAAAGCGAGTAACCGAAAAATAAAAGCTAGTATATTATTTGGAAACTGAATAGAAAATTTTAAAATATCCTTGCTGCTTGTTGAGATTTCAGAGCTTATGAAGCACATAGGACACAGAGATTTCTAATCAGGCAGGGCTGAGTCATTCTGTCAACAGCCTTCTATATCTCCACCCCCGCCGCAAGGACCCCGGAGAAGGACCCGTGTTTACAGCACTGTCTCCGGTCACTAAGTCTTCTTTGTGTTTTAATTGTTCGTGACAAATTCCGAGTCACGACCACGTCCTTCCCCGTGTCCTCGTGGCCGTGTCACGATCTGAGCTGGCCCGTCTCCCGCCCCACCCTCCCCCCCTTCAGGTGGACACTTCCTAGAGAGAACAATAATTACTCTACTGCCAACATTATACAGCACAGCGGCAATCACTGTGTTATACATTCTGCACAGTTCATAATTTAGAGAGAGCAATCAAACTAAATTGTAACCAAAACACAAACTAATAAAAAGAGACAAAAAGGTCACACACCGTGTGTGTTTTCATCAAGAGTTCTTGAAATATGTATTTTGAGGAGGGAGAAGGGGCTCTACAATTAAAATTATTTACTCGAATCAGACAAAAATCCAAAGCAATAAGAAAAATTGTTCATTATACAGCTCAGAAGAGCTCATATGGTTGAAGAGAAATCCCAAAGATCTGGTTCTTCTCTGTTTTAAATGACATCCCAAATGTTTCTGAGACAAGTGATGGTCATTGGATCAACTCTATACCTCTGAACTTCATAATAATTTGCTGTCAATGTTTGGATAAGAATGGAACCCTGAAGGAGGAGAAGTGACATAAATTAATATTAACCACCTTAAACCATATGCACAACAGATGTATACGCAAAATTGCATGCAGGAATTGTATTGGCAATTCCACGTTCACCGTGCAGTACAGACCTAATGGGAGATAGCAATGCTAATAATAAATTTACTGGGGATTTGCTTTGTGTCATGCGGATTGCGTTAACTGTTCTCGCGTCCCTCGTGGAAAGGTGCTCAAGGTGGTGCAATCGATTTTTGGGATTTGTAAAATATTTTTGTTCCATTCATAGCGCTTTAAGACAATTTCTCTGAATACTGGAAAAGTAGACAATTTGTTATCATTCCATGTGAAATTACACGCTTACAAAGTAGGAAATTTGGTAATTTTGTAATAAAGCCCAAATAAAAACGGCTGAATAAAACGTGTAATGTTTTGAACAAAATGGTTAAAAGCGTGCTGTTTTCTTTAAAATACAATTTCCTTAAGTCATAAATGAGTAATGATTATTCACTCCTGAAAGCTATAACTCTTGTACATACCGTAGTAATTTTACATTTTTTTTTATTTACAGCAGTTTATATTTGGGCTTGATTGAAAAATTGCCTAAATCTCCTACTTTGAAAGCGTGTAAATTCACGTGGTGTGATTACAAAATGTGTACTTCTCTGTAGTCTACTAAGGAAAGATTGTTTTCTCATCAGAGAGTTATGAATTTCGCATAAAAATCTTTTCAAAATCCCAAATCTTTTACACCTCCTTCAGTGGATTTTCAACTTTTTTTAATACACACGTTCAGTTTTTTTACCTGCGATACCTTTACTCGATAAAAAGGTAATATAAAGTTAATGTGTCAAACAAATGCAAAAGACAAGAAGGACCACCATAAAAAAGTAAAAAAATTAAAGAATGCCTTATTTTACCAGGCTAAGTTAGGGCTAAGAAGTCCTCTCTAACGCTTAACCTGGAAAATAAAATAAAAAAAACTATCAATAAATAAAATATCATGTGTGTAATAGATAAGAATACCTATGTGTTTTCAGAACGCCCAGAATCGGTGGTGAACATAATATTAAATGGACGCTCCCTATTGCATGGTGAGCGTGGAATCGAGTAAGGTTAAGAAATGTATGGAGAATTTGAGTGGTTAGAAATACAGAATAAATTTTAAGAGTTTTTAAATTCGTAGTCCAAGGCACTTCTTGCAGAAGAAATAAGCTAGTCATGTATGTAATAAACAACGTCAGGAGTATGCCACACCATCTGTCGCGTAACAGGCTTCGTCGAGGTTGAATGGAAAATACAAGTCTATGGCTCATTTCATTCTCGAGATGGCCTGCGCACAGACAGATAAAAATGAAAATTTTCCAATACCTCGAGTGACAGGTTTTGCTAACGCTCAGCCAATCATGTTATGTGGGAGATTATTTAGTATGTGTTCCTTATTATTATTTACGATGGGTTTCAACGGTACCCTTCAACGATTTTTAAGAGGGAAGCGCGAAGCACGAGCGGTACTCGCACCGGAACCAGAGACTGCAGTGTAAGTCCCTTCAGCATTACTGCATACCAAGCCTCAGCCTCCGTGAGAAGGACACTTGGGCTTGAATGCACACCGAGGCTGTATAAGTGAAAGAGTAAAAAATGTCGATTTTTATAATGTATTTACATTATTAGCCAAATAAAAAATGGATTCCAATTATTTAATTTTTCAAAACTAGTTTGTGCGTCACGGTGCCAGTTGATATAGTTAGTTGAGTATGAGAGGAGTGGCGCGGCGGGCGACCAGCTGATGCAGTGTGTGTAATGCCAAGGATTTTCTTAGCTGCACAAACTCTTGGTTCAATGCCAGCTGGACAACCGCATAATGGGATATATTTGAGGGACAGCATAAAATCTTAGTGCCTATTTTTGTACATAAAAGGAGAGGCCGACCCCCTTTTAAGCCTTATTCTGTCCGTCCTCATGGGCCACTGGCCTGTGCGAGGATCTTATCAAACAGAATAAAGGGGAGAGTCGATACAGTACGAGGTTGATTGTACTGATAAAAAGTGCAACGGTCACAGACAGAATTTTAACCTGCGCTATCTCTAACTCAGACCCAAAGTCCAACGACTTAGACCGCTTGGCAGTCGGCACTCCCAATTCTACTTACCATTATATAAAATTAATCTACCTCGAAAGAATTGGTCTTTGCTGAACCGTTTCCGTACCGGAGAGGGTCAGTGTAATCTTGGAAGGGTACATCGGAGACAAGTTTCAGAGGAGCTTTGTGATTGTGATGTAGAGTCCAGACAATGAAACATATTTTGCGTTCTTGCCCCTAGGATCATTTTCAGGATAGGTCGGTGAACTCCATAAAGCCAATAGCGGAGCTCTGTTGGCTAAAGCTTAGAGAAGATAGATCAGGATTTGGTTTTAAATACAGTATATAGCATGTAGTTTTTTTATGTTGACGCCAACACGCTAATGTTTAAAGCGGCTAAGCACGTTATTACACACTTTATTCAGCCGCTGAAATGGATACGACTACACCTTCCAAGATTAATTAATTAGTTTGTTTCTACAACAACGAGGGTATTAGGTATACAGGAAACCAATTGAAACCAGTAGATATCAGAACATTAATCATCCTACCCAAAATTTCGGGGATAACTGGATGCAGGGAAAAGGCTATCACAGGAAAATGTGAAAAAACAAAACAGATAAAAATACCTTTGATAAACAAATTACTAATGTTGAGTGTCAGAATGTGTCAAAGTTAGATCCAAACCTAATTGAAGAATGTCCAAAGTTGGCATATCTTCCTGACACCCAAAGAACGAATAATACAATAGGTGGGATAGTAAAATATATATAATATAAATACTGTATTAAACCCGGCTAAAACTGAATAACTGGTTGAGACCGGTGAGTGACATAATTCTACTCTGTACGCCTGAAGACTACGAAGTTGAATCTAGTTGTTTCTTTGTCATCATTTGGGAAACATATTTCATTTCCTAAACGAATTATTAAAACACGTAAGGCACACTAAAAGTTAGGCTACGGAAAAAAAATTAGGTACAGCGGAACACAAGAAAAACATACAGAACAAAAGTACTAACAAAATTGTGTATTATTATATAAGGCCGAAATACTATAGCTATCAATTAGTGAATGTCATATAATTTCGAAGTTGGTAAATAAACACAGCAGAAGATTGGGTACTTTTTGCTTAGCAGATGTGATAACTGGCTTGATGAAGGTCATATTATACTATACGTTTCATTCATTGTATGAACTGTCAGACCAATTTACACCAATTTCATTTTCAGAGTTTATCTCGTTAGCTCACTAACAGCAGTATGATAGCGGATTAAATTTGCAACCAATAATTGAGCATTAATTATAAGCCGTGTTTAATTGGTATGAAGTACATTTTAAGGTTATTTTGTTCTTTGCTGTGTACTGGCATTATTCATGGTACCTGTGGATATATTTGTAATTTATGTCAAAAAACAACTATTTTTTTTAAATACAACTTTCACACTTTAGGGGCCATTCCTAAATTACGTACCCCAGCAGGGAGGGGGTTTTCAGCAGCGTTACGCACCGTTATGTTATCGTTACAAGTCCGTTACAAAGGGGGGGGGGCTGAAAAGACCGATTTTGGCGTTACGTAATTTAGCGACGACCCCTTAGGCAAGACTTAATACTTTAAGAAATTCAAAACTATACACAGTGGGGGTCAAATTCCGTTACCGTTACTTACGATGATCTTAATAAGATACGAATCTACTGAAATAGAAATGCAAACAAGAAAAAGTCTTTATGATTGTTCTAAATGATTTAAACGTAGTAGTTATTGTTCCAGTCTGACGCTAGTTCCTCTAGCAGGTGCACCTAACAATGCCCTGCACTGCTGGTGAGAAACGAAAAACATGTCTCGAGACGGTGATCACGTAAACATTAAAATTCCAGAGCGCCTGATCACGAGTGCCTCCAGAGAGAGTTAACAAATGTTATAAATTCATTCACAGAAATATATTTCTATAGAACAGTTTAGAGTTTACTGGCAGGTAACCGTATTTGCCCAACACTGGCGTTGACGGTTTGATTCTTCACCCCTAGTCTGAGAGACAGTGACGACTTAAGAAGTTACGGGTGAACGTGATGTTTGTTGAGACAACCCTTAGCCCATTGTGGACTAGCCCATAAATTATAAGTAAACAAAGCAGAAGGGTGTCCCCAATCTCCATAAATTAAACGCCCCACGCTGTCTCTAAACAAACTATACGTCTAGACAGATTCTGGCCCTAGTCTGCTTAGGCTATATCCATTACAACCAAAGGCTATATGGAAAAACTAACCCTCCTTCCCCCATATAAAGAAATTAAACCAGATTGAAAAATAATATGACTGGAATATAAATAAGGATTTATGATTATTATTAGTGGCCAATCATGTTCGTGAATGTATAATTTACTTCAATAATAAGAACTAATATTGTAAGAGCTACAACATACACAATGTTCAAGTTAAGTGCATCCCTATATTGACCATGTCAAATTTGTAATTTTAGATACATTTAAAAATAAATATTGTACTCACAGGAATTTGATTTCTCTTGTGTTCTATTGGATATGGGTGTCTATACGAAAAACTAATATATTTTAGAATTTTTGTATTTGTAATTTTTTATTTATAGTTTGTTTCCAAATTTCAAAACATAGTTTTCCTTTTGATCATTTAAATAATTTCATCTATATTTCGGGATATAGTTCAATAACTTATAATCACTGTTCAGTGTCATGTTAAGAACGCACAAATTCATTCACGGATTTTGCCCCTATAGGCTACATTGAACTGTTCTTATCATGTAAAATGATAAATGTAGTGGGAAACTTAATTCTTTCTTAAGAAACTTTCTAATATTTATAATTTAATCCAAATCCATATATTGTGTTTATATTTCGTCTTTAACGTATATTGTGTATTAAACATGTTTATGTAATTTCAATAAATTCTTCGGTCTTGAAGTCACATTTTAAAAATCTATTCATTAAAATTTTCTATTTCACATTTGCATTATTAATTTCTTATTAATTAAGCATTCTTTATTAATTTACAATGTACCGGATTGATATTTTAATAACCACACAAATACATCTTTGGTCCACAAAAGTTTCTAAAATGTCTCCATTTTACTATTTTTTTTTATCATGGAGGCATAATTTGTAACATTTTGGATAATATTCTCAACTCAATTCGTTTATATATTTTATAATAACTTCATATGGATCTCTCTTCATTCTTACAAAATAACTGTAGACAAATTCATATAAAAAATACAAATTCATACAAAAAATACAAATTCATTTCCACAAAAATACAAATCCATTTATGGATTGTATTTCTTTAGTTTTTCATAATAAAATCCATACTTTAAAAATTTTGATGATTTCAAAAATGAAAACTCCATATAAATTAGTTTTCTTTATAACTTCTTTATAGTTTTCTTTTCCATATAAACTTTATTCTTTGCCTATAACTTTGTTCATATTTCAAACAAACATAAAAACAATAAAACAAAACATCAACATAAAACAATGAAACAATTACAACACACAAACAAAAAATTATAATTAAATAAAAAATTATAATGAATTTATTTATAATTGATTATACTATAAATTGTTATTAATAATGAAATAAAAATGTAAATTTAATTATGTTTGTTATGACAGAATACCCACTTACTAAGACAGTCAAAATCTGTTTATATCCTTCAAGGAAAACACTATCATTTGATCCTGAAAAAATAAACAATTGTGTCTTCTGATGGAAATATTTACAGGTTAGTGATTTCTCTGATAACATCTTCTATGAGATTAGGATTGCGACTTAAAAGGTCTATAAGTTTTTAAGTAAAAAGTTGAGAGTTATCAAAATACTGCTTTTTATAATTGGACTGTCCAGGTATCTCACTAGATTGGAAATGCTTTTCTTGAGCCCTTGGATGTAAGAGAGGCATGCAATAGAGCAATAGTAATTTTGATATAGTCTGCAAGTTACTAAAAGATCCTTTTGGGTGTTTTATACCTACCACTAGAATTACACTGGGTATAGCAAAACTGATGTCGGTTACGGTAATTCTAAGCAATATATGGGTCAACCTCGATTTTTCTCATATTACAATATAATGTTCCAATAGTCAATTAGAAAAGGAAATGACTAGAATTTCTTGCCGGAAAGCAGTTATAGGGAGCAGGCAACTCATATTACAATATAATGTTCCAATAGTCAATTAGAAAAGGAAATGACTAGAATTTCTTGCTGGAAAGCAGTTATAGGGAGCAGGCAACCGCGAGAATTACCTATTAGTGATCAGGGGCACTGACGTGATCTGGGCTTCAAATTTGGAACTACTCGAGTTACTTTTTTTTCTAAAAGAGCAAGCAGCGCGAAGCGCTGCGCAGCGGGCAAGCATCGTGCGTGATCTTCGTACATATACTGAATTGATTCAGGCCAAAGGAATGACACAGATTCCTTTACCAGATTTTTACGGAGATTTTGTATTGGGCGGATTACATTGGTTTACTTTGCTTTCCAGCATGTAATTATGTGTTTAAAATTGTTTTACATACATTACCTACATTATATTGTAATATGTAGTAACAATTTATCAGAAATTTTTAATAAAAGAAAGGATCACGCACGATGCCTGCCCGCTGCGCAGCGCTTCGCGCTGCTTGCTCTTTTAGAAAAAAAATTAACTGGAGTAGTTCCAAATTTGAAACCCAGATCACGTCAGTGCTCCTGATCACTAATAGGTAACTCTAAGCAATATATGACCGTCTGGCGGTTGCCTGCTCCCTATAACTGCTTTCCGGCAAGAAATTCTAGTCATTTCCTTTTCTAATTGACTATTGGAACATTATATTGTAATATGAGAAAAATCGAGGTTGACCCATATATTGCTTAGAATTACCTCGGTTACAACTGGACAACCCTAAATTTCCAGAAGCAGCTTATCACTAACCGCAAATACAGATATTAGTGTAAAGAGACAGCTTGAGCAATAGGTCTAATTTAATGTTAATGAAGGCTTCCTTCATGGTAAAGGTTTTTACAAGTTTAAACATAAAGTGGAAATTTTCTAGTTCCTGCTTTGACTGTAACAGAGCTAACCTCCTCTTCTTCCAAGGTGGTATGGCTGAGATAGCACCTACTATCAGTTATACTCATGGTTGCTGTATCAAGGGATTTTTACATGAGGTGGCTAAATCTCCAACCCTTACCCATCTTGAGTATCAAGATTTATAAGTAGTTTTAATATTCATCACACTGGTCATTATTTTCTGGCCATTACTTATGGAGTGGTAGTTTTACTGGACCTGGACCTCAGTCCTGATCTTTGATAAATTTGTGTTGTCCCATTTGGAAGTAGTTCAAGTTTATCCTGATAGACTGAGTGACAAAACATTTTCTGAAGATCTTTTGGGTAGTGGTGCGACTGTCATAACTCTTTTGTTCTATCATAAGACTAAACATTAACTTCTAAAACATAACAAAGTGGATTTATTACTTTGTGAAATGAAGAATCAGTATTTTGTGACTAATTACTTTCGATTCAAAATTAAATGGTTAGTTCTATGAAAAATAACCATTGCAACCAAGGCAATAACAAATATAATTTTTCTAAAATTAATAGGAAACGTTTACATTTTGGCTGGAAAAAATCGACTAGGTCAATACATTAAGCACAGCTTTGCTGAAAGAGAAATATTCCCTCCTGTGGTTGACAACTTTGCTTGGGATGATGGCAGCAGAGTTTGACATTCTTTCTGATTTACATTTTATTACTGCTGTGTTCATTTGTAGAATTTACAACTTACCTATAAGGCACTGCAAAAATATAAAAGTAGGCTTTACTTTGAAAATCTCCATGTAGGATCTTTGAATCAACTTACTAAAGAAAGCACAGAAGATCCAATGAAAAACATAATCAACTGATAAATATTATTAGGGTTTATTGATAAATTATGTACGCATTTGGTTTTATGCCTGCAACTGCTTGAAATGGTCACAGTGGCCTGTCAATAACCTTATTGGCATAATCAGGTATCAAGTACTGAAATATCCCTTATTCAAAGTAAACTTACATCCTCCTCTTATCACACAAAAATTTGACATTTCAGATGTTTTTAAAATGGCAGAATGTTGACATGAATAACTTAAAATGCAATTACAATTTTAACATAATCTATAAATTCTGGAGCTGTTTTAATTTTGATGTAATTTGATATGAAATATTATTTTATGATTAAGTTATCTCTAACTTAACCTTTTAATTTTTATGTCCTTTATAACAATTTTTCTGAAAACATTTTCATCTAAGTATGTTCAAGAGTTCTCACAATTTTGATTAATGTTAATTATTTGAAACCACCTTTCAATCCCAAAAATAACATTTCAATAACTGTTATTGAGAGAAATGAATCAAAAATGTTCTTTTAAGGAATGAAACCAAAAAAGGTAATATATATATATATATATATATATATATAATATATATATAAATTTGTGTATATTTGTTTTAATTCTAAAAACCTTAGACACTTTATTATGTGTAATAATGAAGCCTACTATAAGCATTTAATGATAGGAGATGAATGAATCATCCCTGTATTTGTGGAGGATTTTAAGAAGAATTTTAACAGAATACCTGTTTTAATTCCAATATATATTTGGTAGAGGGTAGAATAGTTTTTATATAGTATTAATCTTGAATATGAATAATAAATCATGTTTATAGTTAGGCATTCAACTTGAAGATAATAGAAGGGAATTTATTGGTAAAAGTTCCTCTGCAGGTGGGTTGGCAGTGGCCTGGGGCTCGCATTCCATTGGGCAATGGATACATTCCACAGGGGTTCACTTGAGTTCTCGTTGCCTTTTAAAACCTTCGTTCCCAACTCTCAATTGTTTAGGGAAGTCCTATTTATAAACTCTCAAGATTTTGATTCTTAAATGTGAAAATCCTTTAACAATGGCTGGAAAATGAATTTGTATTGTGTAGTTGTATACGAATTGTGAAGTGTGCACGATCGCAAACAACTTATTAGATTGCGTCTCTATTATAATCCTACATGAATCTTTGACAGTGGAAAATCTTGGTGAAAATCATGTGAAAGTTCAGTGAATCAGTTTGATCTTTTACATACCTTAGATCCTAGCATCCAGTCCTGGCCATGTTTTAAATCCTGAATAATTCTGAGTAAACGAACACTCGCGAACGTAAACGAATACATTGTGACGGCTATTTTCTCATGTTACAAACTACACTTTTAGCATTTTCAACGCACACACACAATCACTGTCACATTTATCACCCAGTTACATTATTTTTATTCCTCGATCACTCGGACGAAAACATTACGACTGTCCATTTACGTGTTTTGAGACATAGTTGGTGACACGGCCGCACAGACCGTGAGCGCCACTGTACGGACACCTGTTGGTTGTGTTGGCGCTCTTTTCATTAAAACCAGTTTATATCCTAATTATTGTTGAATTG
Organism: Homalodisca vitripennis; assembly: GCF_021130785.1. Lineage (NCBI taxonomy): Eukaryota > Metazoa > Arthropoda > Insecta > Hemiptera > Cicadellidae > Homalodisca > Homalodisca vitripennis. Next base: position 39,136,700 of record NC_060211.1, on the reverse strand, counting down.
TTGAACCAAACTAGTTTTGCTTTCTCAACACTAAAATTAATAGAAAAGTACTTCCAGCGTAAGCTTACATATTTACTTACTTATTATTCATGTATTTGTTCCATATTTTATATATCACATGTACAACCCCTTCAAAATTATATTGGTGGAAAAATATGTAATGTAATAATTTGCAAAACACAGTTTAACTCAATTGTACAATAAAAAGTTATAAAAATAGAGATGAAGCCCAAATAAAAACAGCATACCATTGAATATAGTCAGGGCCAGTTCTAGAAATTTTTCTACTGTAAGGGAATAAAATTTCAACACTATCTTCCCCGAAAAAAGGGTAGTAGAGACCGTCTCTGAAGAAATTGTAAAATAAATACTTAAGGAGTAAAAGTTGAAAGTTGAGACAAATTTGAGGGTAAACTCAACACATGTTTAAATACACATTTTGCTGGGACTATAATATAATATCTTCCTTATATGTATTTGAAAAAATCAGTATGTACTAGTTTATTGTTAAACAATTTGTCAGTTTCCTATGATTGCTTCTATCTATCTCTCTAAAACATAATCAGAATTATTTATAAACTGCATTTTTAACTTTATATACAGTAACTAAAATTAGTTTATCCTTAGTTATATGAGAGAAATATAAACTTATTTCCTCCCACTTTGCTTAAGACTGAAAAAACATTGTACAGGGTGTAACAAAAAGGTAGGCTCACTATGTATTTTCAGATTCTATGCATGATTCTAGGCTAAAAATGAAGAGTAGGTATTTTTTTCAATTTCCTCCTAGTTTAGCAATTATACAACACTTTGTTTTTTTTATTGAAACAATTTAATCTTTGTTGTTTTTTTTTACGATTGATACAAAACTTGGTAAACAGATCCAAGTCAGAAGGTGTTATATCTGAAAATAATATTTTTTTTAATTAGTTGTAATATTTTCAAAATGGTGGCCATTTAATTTTTGATTTATAACATATCTAATAAACACCTTTGTTTTTTATAAAAATGTTATGACACAAAACAGTTTTTAAATAACTCTTCATTTCCAAGAATACTCTATTTGTAAAAATCAGTAAAGAAATAATCATTTTATGGAATTTTAGACTCTTGGAGCAATTGGAAAATTCTTTAAATATTACTAAATGTTAATAAAAACACTACTTTTTTCCAAATTGTTTATTTTTTGGACGAGGCCTTTCGAAACCAAAGGTTTCATCTTCAGGCAACTCCACAAATAAATATTTACACATTGTTTGTTACAATTAATATTAAAATAACATATGGTGTAAAAATGTAAATACAAAAATTTTGGAAATATTGCAGCCAGTATGAAAAATTAAATTTGACTAGAGTTTAATTTTTGAATAAATTGAGAAGAAAGAAGATTGGAATTTTCAATAGGGCCCTCTTCATTGTTCATGAGTTTTTCTTTATTTCTGTTTATGTATAGTGTTTCCCAAGCATTCAAGTTCATTGGTTTTGTTATTTCTTTTAATAATGTGTTTTTATTAACATTTAGTAATATTTTATGGAATGTTTCATATTACACATGCAAAATAAATGGTCCTAATTGGATAGCATTTGAACAGCTGTTATGTAAATCAGTATTTACTATAATTAAACTGCAATACTGACAGACTATTAAGCCTGTAACATCAAATAAATAGTTATTTTCCATAACACAACCAATATTGCAAACTGATCTTACAAGCGTACTAATTTGGTTATGTTTACATTTATTATATGTTGAAGGTTCAATAGTCAGTGTCAGTGTTGCAGTTTAATTAAAGTAACATCTGATTTACATAACAGCTGTTCAAATGCTGTCAAATTATGGGCGATTTAGTCTGCATATGTAATATAAAACCTTCCATAAAATAGTTATTTCTTATCTGATCTTTACAAATGATCCTTAAAAAGTAAAAGTTATTTAAAAACTTTGTTGTGCCTTATAAAATTTTGATAAAAACATTTGTTTATTGCATTTTTCACAAAACAAGAATTAAACGCCCGCCACGCCTTAAAATATTGTAACTAAGTTAAAAATATTTTTTCAAGATATATTATCTTCTGACATGGACCTGTTTACCAAGTTTTGTATGAATCATAAAAAAACATCAAAGATTAAATTGTTGTAATAAAAATTTAAAAAATGGTGTATAGTTGCTAAACAAAGTATAAATTGGAAAAATTTTCATTTTCAGCTTAGAATCACACGTAGTATCTGAAAATGCATAACTAGCCCAACATTTCTGTTACACTCTGTATAATACAGCTTGTATTGTATAATTATTTTCTACATTAGTATGTGCTAGCATTGATTGTTATATGAAAGCTAAAACTTATTATATCATTTGCCTGCTTCCAAACAAAGTCATTTTCAAAAATATTAAAAAAATATTTTATAGTTCATAGTTTCTGACTTGTATTACACACAGTTCTTTAGACAGTTTTGTAATGATTTATTCCATGAAGTTTTTTTATATTTTTTAATCCTATGTGTTCACAATACCGATAAAAAGTGATTTTTCTTGCTTTTACTTTGGAAAATTCCTTGAGAACGTTATACATTTGGTTTAGTAAATCATCCTCATCTGCCAGTCCACTGAATTGTTCTTGAGAAATGAATGATCTAATATAAGTATTCACAGGTTTCAACTTAGAAATCTTATTTCTCCACTGGCCACTGAAACAAGGAATCTCAGTAGAATTCTGAGAAAACAAAAACATTTAGATATGTGCCCTTATAGTAATTTGTTGTTACGTATGACAAGGCGTCACTTGGAGGACTTCCGAAGAGCAGCATTGGCACCAAAATTTCTAGCTTGTTGAACAGTTCAACTCTGTTCATTTCATATACTTCTCTGTCACTCAGAACACTGTGAAGTTGTATGCAGGCACATTTCAGATTTTTCTTATAGCATATCTCTGGATTCTTAATGACTAAGTAAACTAAAACCCTTGCTGTAGTTCTTCACAAGTTCAAATCTCTTGATAAGTGAGGAAATTACTGTATCAAGCACTATAAAGAAAAATTTCACTTTGAATGATTCCATTTCAGCCTGAACGGATTCATCCTTACTTTCTAGCAGAATTGTATTTTGGATTTATTATAATACACACAGTTTTATTATAATATTTACAGCAGAGTTCCTGCCTCAAATTTTTGGTCTTGAAAGTACCTATTGGAAATTTTCTCGATGTGATATCTAAGAGGCATTAAGACTTTCAACCCTACTCTGACTCAAAGTATAATACTGAGAGACTTTGAGGTTTAAGTTGATTCGTGTTTCATCAAAATAATCCACCTGTAAGTTAAACTCAAGAAAAACTTAAAGATTTCGTGAATCATACTAAAAGTATCAACTGCGACAGGACACGAGATAATATCATCGTTAACCACTAGACTAATTTCCACATGATACGAAAAATACTCTAGGGTTCAAATCATATTCTATTCTTTTCTGATGCTAATTTATTTATTTTCATTCTTAGCTGACAAAATAGTTGTTGAATGTAAAAATTGCACCAATCGAGTGTTACTGTCACATGAGTCAGGATGATGGACAAGTTTGTTTAAGCAAAGAGAGGTGGTTTTCCAACAAAACTTAAAATTTCAAAAGTATTCCCTGTTCACAAAGAAGGCAGCGTAACATCAGTGGAAAACTATAGACCAATATCAATTCTCCCAACAATATCTAAAGTAGTGGAAAAGATCTTGCTAAACCAACTGATAACACATCTGACGACTTACAACATCTTGACGACCCAGCAACATGGCTTCCTCCGTGGTAAATCCACAACTACAGCTATAGTTCAACTGTCAGAATTCATCATCGACCAACTGGAAGAGGGTACAACTGTGACTGCCATGCTGCTGGACTTCAGTAAGGCTTTTGACTGCCTAAACCACTCTCTATTTCTCCAAAAAGTAGGGAACATGGGGATTAGAGAAGAATCACAAAACTGGCTTGCTAGCTACCTGAAAGACCGACAGCAACTAGTAGAATTGAACTATACAAACAATAATACATCCCATAAAGCAAGATCTACCTTACTCCCTATCACTAAAGGTGTCCCTCAGGGATCGATTTTGGGACCAGTGCTTTTTATTCTGCTAACGAATAACCTACCGAGCTATCTTCTTGACTGGGCCCAAGCAATGCTATATGCAGATGACACAGCCCTTCTTATTGCACAAAAAGACTCAATATCCCTCGAACTTAACTCTTTTATAGCCCTGAATATGACTAAACAATACTGCCAACATAATAATCTTGTTCTTAATGAGAGCAAAACACAGCAACTTATATGGAAAGACCGAAGAACCAGTGACTACTATGGCTTACCAGAAATAGCTCAAGATAACGAAGTAAAGTACCTTGGCATTATAATAGACGACAAGCTATCTTGGAATCCACATATTGACAATCTCTGTAGTAAGCTTAACTCTAGTATTTATGCTCTTAAAAGAGTAAAAAGTTCTTGTAACCAAGATACTACCAGGACAGCATGTTTATCTCTAGTTGAGTCCTACCTAAGGTGTGGATTATTAGCATGGGGCAACTCTTCAGCAAGAAACAGGGACCGTGTTCTAGTTCTGCAAAAAAAAGGCTATATGAACATTAGCAGAACTGACTCCTCATGAGTCATGCCGTCAGGCTTTTGAAGAACTTGGAATCCTGACAGTGGTCTCACTCTATATTTGCGAGGCCACCTGCTACACAATAGCTCAGAAACCTGACCACCTAGGTAACAATCATAACTATAACACTAGAAACGCATATGACTATGTCCTGCCAACGCACCACCTCATCCTGTTTGAAAAGAAACCTACCTACATGGGGAGAAAACTTCAACCAACTCCCAGAAGATCTGAAGAGACGTAGAGAAGACAAGAACTTCAAGACATCGCTCAAGACCTGGCTGCTACAGAAATCTTTTTACACCCTAGAAGAATTTTTCAATGCCTGACTATTTGTGGCAACATTTCTGTACCATATATAAACTTAGCTTCATCATCTCTTTTTAACTCTAACTGTTACCTATTTATATCTTCTTGACTGATTTCAACTAAGCTATTATTGTATACACAATTTTAAGATATTAAATGTACACATCTTTAATAACGACACCATTACTGTACTCTATGTTCATGTAAATAAAGAATTTTGATTTGATTTATCTGGAGTCATTCGAATCAAATCCCAACCATGAAGTTATAAAGAATTCTATTTTTCTACAACCTAACACTTTTTGATCATGTGATGTTGCATTTAAACAATTAAGTAAATACAGGTGTATGTTATATAATTAATTCCAACCAGAAACTGAACATGATACTTGACTTTCTCAAACGATAAGAGAGGCCTGCCCTGCAGCAAGGCTTTCCAAGTTCGATGGCTACTTCGCCATGCTTATGAGTTCCGAAAATAGAACGAAAACAGGATCATACACAAACTGGGTCATAAATCATTTCCCCATTTTGCAAGACACTTTGTCCAGGCGACAAGGGTTTGTCACAAAGAGATTGATCATCCTTATGGGATCCGTTACGGCCAAAACACTTGGATTGTGTGGCAATGGAAACTTATTCTTTGAGCTAACACTCTTGGCATATTTGCGGATTTTCTGTTTCGACTTTGATTCGTCTCTTCAGCTAAGGAGTTCGTGCGTAGAAGCAGCAAATGTTCGCTGTAACACACACACACCTTAGGACAGGATGTGGATGGTAAGAAAATACCTTTTACATTTTTTTATTTACAAGTATTTTCATATCTATTAAAACATTTACTGCGTTGTTAAATTTTATAATCTTTTTCATATTGTGACGTGGATCACTCTTGAAGATGCATTATTTAGTGCAACATGCTTCACAAGTGATTTATGACAATATCAGATAGTTTAGTATAAGTTACAACTAGTGCGCTCTAAGTGAAACTAGTGGAATTATGATAAAAGTTCATTATGATTAGTAATGATAACTATTTTGGAAAAACAAAGTTTTTAGTATAGTTTTATTTTTCTATGCCAGGCTGGAGTAATACCATATTCACTGTAGACATAAAATGTCTATAGAGGGCCAACCTCTATCTCTCCTATATTATCACTCAAGAAATTAGAACAGTTTTCAACATCATGAGAAAAAATTGTTTGATTTTATTTCATAACAATGAAAAATTTGTTTAAAGAAGTTGTATATACTTTAATTCTTAATTGCAGCAAAAATAGCCTTTTTGTCATTGTATAACGCTATAAATGTGCGTATAAGGTATTTCAAATTCAAGGTATGATTTTATTTGTATTGGTAACATTTAATTTTTTTTAGTTCTGAAATTTATTTAATTTCTCACAATACAAACAGTAGTGTTGCAGTTCTCTACAGGCCAACAGTCCATTGAAATATTTCAGATAGTCAACTAACAATTGGCAACATTTACTAAACAGCTCCTATGGCTACAACCGACAATTAAAACAAATCCTATTATTGTCCTCTACAGGCCTGCTCTGCCACAAACATGTTAAAACATCACATGGTTATTTCCCAGACATAATCATGAGGAGCTTGTGTGTCACTTGGAGATAAAAAAACTAAACAGTTTTAATTTAAAATATTGAGGAAGAAGAAATAGAAGTATGACAATTTGATCAAGGCTGGAGAGCAATCGATTATCTCATAATTATTGTAATAAAACAGTTTATACTAAGAGAAGGTAAAGAGTAAATAAACAACAAAAACACAAAGTAATAACACAACTATATTTCCAATTTATTTACATCAACAGGTAGTTGGAGAGGAGAAACGGTTAGTTGCGGCTAAAATGACATCTTTGGCTGACGGGTGTTTAACACACAAACTTACAAATATCACTTAGGGCTTTCCGTAGAAGTTACACATCTTGTTTAATAAATATTGCTTTTTTCTTAATTTATTACTAAATTTAAGATCTTGAATTTTAAAAAAATCATTAAAAATAAATTTTAGATTACAAAAACAATTGTTTTTTACAAAATATATTTTATTAACATTAAAATATTAGTAATTTATCTCAATTTTACAATATCTTAAAATGTTCTTTTAAAATTACAGAAATTATAAAATTTTATTTAGTTTTGGTACTCTTCCTAGTAATTACCCTTAAAATATACATTGTCGCAAGTTCTCACATTCTACCTTATTACAGTAAAATTAACAATAAAGGTAATGCACCGTACTGTAAATACTGTCTTTTCTTTCAAAGGTTTAAAGCTAAAACCAATTCAGTTTAACAAGAATATTAAATAGAGCTACTTTCCATATTTATTTACATGCTGCAAGCCAAAATGAAATGTAGAATTTAAATTTAGTAGTTATAAACACAATTTTCTGACAAAATGTCTCAAAATACATATCAAATTGTGTACTTCTACGATAGCCCACCATTTAATAACAGCGTTGTTAGTTACATTTTGTATTTACAAAAACACTAATATCGAGATCAAGAATATTCTATAATTCAAACATCTTAAGTTTCAAATGCACTATAGAATAATGTTTAATATATTAAAGTTCATTGTTACTTAATAATAAATTCACAGGAAACATAAATAAATACAAAATATAATGAGCAAAACAAGTTTTGAGTAGAAATGCACACATTTTAGAATATTAAGTATATGCTGTAATTGGTAGTAACTGTGTCAGTATCAAAATAGATTTTGTTCCACTAGTTGTAAAACATTTTACAAATTTTACACATCCTTAAATATATTAATTAGTTACTGTTCCAAGAGAGCATGCGTTTTGTCTAAAATTAACTAAGTAGGATTAGATAGAAAATAAACTAAAACATGAACAATTCAGATGTTGTTGTTGGTTGTAGTCAATTATAAATTAGAAAATCTAAAATGTTCCATAGTTTCCAGGACTTTTCTAAAACTATAAAAAATTAACTAAATATCCGAACACAAACTTATGGGAATTATTTTTTTCTCCTAATAAAACGTTCACCTTGAGATTAATATATTTTATGCATAAGGGATGATACATAAATAAAGCTGAAAGCTGTCAAAATAAAACGTTCTATACATGTTTAAACCTTGGATGATAAGTAGCAACTAAGGACAGAACTAAATGGAAAACATTACGCTACCCCTTTGAAGATTTATTGTTGGTATCCAACTTAAAAAACAAAAACGTTTTACCAAATTAGGTAACCTTAAACATATTATTTATAGCACAGAAAAAACATGGTATCACTGGAACAACTGATCAAAAACGATCCGATGGACAGGCCTAGTACTACCATTATGAGACCTAGGACAACACTAGCTGTTACTATTAACTGGTCCTTGTTACCAATCTCAGTGAGAGTCTATATTTGGATTGTCTTTCAACTAGTATCGACCACAGAACACACAAAGGGGAGAAATGTTTAGAAAACTGTGACGTCTCAATAATATGGTTGGATGAATTTGGGTTTTGATATTCAACTACTGATCGAGTTCGATGATGGTGTGTGTCACTTCATGCGAATTTTAACCTATGACACAGTATACACGTTGTCTATTGAAATGAGCAATAGACTTGATATTTTGCATCCAACCTCAGCGACGCCCGTAACACGACGCATGGTGTGGCGTACTCTTACCTTGTTCATAATTAACATTTGGGGCTTACAAAGGGACAACAGGATTAAAGACATTTTAAGGACTGAAATCCGCCCACTTCTTCAGGTGTCAAATACGAAAATGTTTTGTTTCCCCGATTTGGTGTTGTTTTCAAGTATTTTTTATTTATTTGGTGTACAATTTTGTTCTTGTAAACTTTACTTTTAATGGGTGAAGTGAATAAAAAGACTTAGATAATCGCAGCGACTACTAAAACCTGACACAAGACTCCACAGATATGAAGGCGTTATACTACACTGAGAAATTCACTTCACATGTATCTGGCACAAATACTACGGGGTCTGGAAAATGTAAAGCACCTCCCAATGAATTGAACCACATCCCGGGTACACAGTATTATCCTCTGATACTATTATTCACTGAGAATTAATTAATTGCTTCAAAACAAGTGTAATGAAGCAAGTTCTACTTTTTATTCATTTCACTCATTGTGTTCATTGCAAGTGTACAATTTTATAAAAGTTATATGGTTGAAGTTATACTTTAGTAAATGACACTTGAAAGAGAGGATTGATTCCAATTACAAAAACAATGGTTTTTTTATAATAACATTTAACAATATGTAGAGAAAATTTTAAGATCACAAATTTTAAAATTTGCCAAGTGCACTATGAAATTGATAGTTATTTGTAGAAACAATTCTTAAAAAATTATGGTTGCCTGTAAAGTCGGTTTTACGGGCGAAGATTTTACGTGACAACGTCTTTTTCTCGGTAGAATATTTATTGATATGAATATTATTAAATTGCACAATAGGAACAAGGAATTGAATGAAAATAAGAATTGCACAAATTTTAACTATAGAAATATATTTTGTTTACTAAAATATTGTACATAATTTGAAATTAATTAAAATTTGTTATTGTAAATGGTAAAGTTGAATAAAACATTTACTAAAATTGGAATTTGAAATTCTTGCTAAACACAGTTAAATTCTAACTCCGCGCGTGGTGATTGGTCGGTTTAGTTCGTTTGTTTGGTCGCACTGTTATGACAGGTTAGAGGTTATAATTTGTTATTTTAAATGTTTGACTAGCAATACGCGCTGTTTCTTCTCAATCGACTGAATTACGATTGATTGCAGAGTGATTTAAACTAATAATTTACTTAACACTATCAACATTTGTCAATAGTATGACATAACCTATAAACTCAGTTTCTCAACTTTTGTGTCAATCTAACAATTAATCAATCAATCATAGTTTACGATAATGAAATATCAGTGTACAATTATTTACCTTTATTGTTGTAGTTGTTGTAAATGACGAATCTAAGCACTCCACATTTTCACGAATTGTACCATAGTTCAAATTCATTTATGCTGAATCGCGGTAGGAAGTAGGCTCTTATTAACTAGACGCGGTGCGGGGACTTTGTTTGTTCAGTTGGACCGGCAATCAGCTGATCGGTCAGTGACGTATCGGGTGATGCGTTCCTCCCGGCTCGCTGGTCAGTTCGAGTCTTGAAGCCACGACGACAAGGTCCTGTTGAGAATCGCAGCTCTTCCTCTAACCCTATAGTGTGGGATTTAGAGTAATTCCATTTTTTATCGCGTGTAAATTTAATTCAAGTTTTTTAATTTTTCTTCAGTGCGTATTAAATCCCTATCAGCCTCCGTAATCTTCAAAGTAGTAAGTCCCGTACCAGCGTTTAGTTAATATCTTTGATTTTTTATACTGTTGTAATTAAAATGTCTAAAGTTTCCCATCTTTCAGAGTCTGAGAATTAATTACATTTTTTGAAGTATTGTGAATTAAATTTTGGTCATAAAGTTAATATCAAGTTTTGTGTGTTATATTGATTTTGAGTATTTTGAGAAGAGAACTTTTATTTTATTTTGTTAATTTAAACCATTTTTTGAGAAGTATAAATTTTTAGTTTCATTTTAATTTTAATTCATTTTTAATCAGACTCTTAATTAGATTTGTTCGATTGTGTGAAGTTTTGAAGAAAATCGAATCAAAAGTTTGTAAACTTTGTTAATTTTTTTGGTAAACTTGAATTTCGGAATAAAACCAAGTATTTCCGAAAAGTTGTTTAATTTATAAAGTATTAGATCCATATAAATTTAAAATATGTGCTATAAAAACGGTACATAATTTGCGCCAATCTGCTTTTTCTTTTTGAGCATAAACTTGTACAACAGGTTATTTACAGGAAAGAACTTGTAAAACTTGCATAAACTTGTCTGATACCTGTAAGTGTGTGTGTAACTTGTATAAGGACTTGTATAAGACTTGTATGAACTTGAACATTGTGTATAAACCTGCATAATTTTGTGTAGTGTGTAAGACTGAGGACTTAGAATAGTATTGTGATTGTAGAATATTTGATTTATTTTAAGTAAATTATTTTAAAAATAAAATGGAGCTAGGCGCGTGTGAATTTGTTGTTCAAAAAGGATATTATACTTGAAATAAATTTTAGGGACGGAAATGCTTTTAAATACGACGCTGTTAGAATCTTAGGAAAATGTGAAGGTCCACTTTGAAATTTAATATTAGGGACAGTGCTTGTAATCTGAAAGTGGGTAAACAATAAATAAAATAATTATAGTTATTGTAGAAAGGGTCAAGAACAATGAGGGCAGGAGATAGAAGTATTGTGAGCGCTTCTGTGTAAACATAAAAAGGTCCGGATGTGCCCAAGCCCCTGCCCGTTGTAAAAGTATTAGTTTTGTAAGAGTCCGTATCGTAAAGTTTTATTACAACTGAAGCTGATAAGTGAAAGCGAAGTGAACCCTGATAAGTGAAAACAAAGTGAGCCTGATAAGTGAAAGTATTTATGACTCGATAGTAAAGAAAGGACCTGGGCAATATGATTGAACTCACTGATATATAAATTGCTTATCGGAGATAATAATGAAATATCGATCCTGGTTAAATGTGTTTTTTTTTTTTTTTAAATAAAGATAGGTTGTTTTTCTTAAAAGGTGAATATTTCTAAATTTAAATTTAAATTCGAAATGTGAAATTTTAGAACTCAATAAACATTAACTCCCCCCGGCAAAGGTCAGTATGTTTTATTTTCAGGACAATTATATTGTTGAAAAGGAATTGAAGATGGGTCTAAAAACAATAAAAATGACAATATAATTTATTTCTAAATTAACTTCAAGAATTGATTATATAATTATGTATTAATTTGGCCCAAAACACAAAACAAGTTAAGTATGAGAGTCCAGTAGCTTATTATAATAGTAAAAATAAATAATGGAATATAAAAGGGTGATGTGGCGACGTTTTTATTTCAGCACATTGTATGGCTAAGATGAGAAGTCATAATATAAAATGCCAGTGTAAGTGTGTTAATAGAAGTGTTGTTGTAAACCATGTAATTTTCAGGGACAATGAATGGCATTAATGGTGTATAAAGTAAATACACAGATGTATTCTGATGTATTGTGATATATCATGAGATATATTTCTTCCCTGTTCCTTCAAATGTAGAAGGGACAGGGTAATTTTTGGTAATGTTGTGGTGTTGTTGTTCCCTGTTCCTTCAATAGAGAAGGACAGGGTAATATTTTTTGGTATACAATGAAGTTGTATTAATAGTGATAGTGATATGTAATATTGTTTTTTTTTATCACTTTCTGAGGTTTATTGTGTGTAAACAATTGATTATTGTGCCATTGTAATCCCTGTAAATTGATTGTATTGTAATTAACAACATCTGGTAATGGTTTACATTCGTGACACTGGCGCAGGCGTACAATAAGAACACCGTGAAAGACTGACAGCCATACAATAATACGGAGGGAATATTTTGTAAAAGGAATGTCCTCCAAGAGCTCAATGCCTCGCTGGCTGAAATTGTTATTAGATTGGAGGAGCAGGTAGCAGTGCTATTAGCGAACCAGAGCCAGCCAACCACGAGATCAACGAGGCCGCCGCACTGCACCGGCCGTACAATCATTGGAGAAGCTACCTGCCTCTACTCCTCACCTACCACATCCCTCTGCGATGGCTACCTGGGGACCCACACTGGGACGTCGGACACCTTCTACCACATTCACCCCTCGGAACTACACATCACAGCCTCCACGTTGTGATAAGTACAAAAGAATTGTTATTTAAAAGTGTGCATGTGGAGGGATATTATTGTACTTAGTCCGGGATGAGTGTTTAAAGGTTTAGGTTCCTACGTGATTGCAGCTTCGGGCTAGGGAAAATATGTACCATAGTTCAAATTCATTTATGCTGAATCGCGGTAGGTAGGAAGTAGGCTCTTATTAACTAGACGCGGTGCGGGGACGTGTTTGTTCAGTTGGACGGCAATCAGCTGATCGGTCAGTGACGTATCGGGTGATGCGTTCCTCCCGGCTCGCTGGTCAGTTCGAGTCTTGAAGCCACGACGACAAGGTCCTGTTGAGAATCGCAGCTCTTCCTCTAACCCTATAGTGTGGGATTTAGAGTAATTCCATTTTTTATCGCGTGTAAATTTAATTCAAGTTTTTTAATTTTTCTTCAGTGCGTATTAAATCCCTATCAGCCTCCGTAATCTTCAAAGTAGTAAGTCCCGTACCAGCGTTTAGTTAATATCTTTGATTTTTTATACTGTTGTAATTAAAATGTCTAAAGTTTCCCATCTTTCAGAGTCTGAGAATTAATTACATTTTTTGAAGTATTGTGAATTAAATTTTGGTCATAAAGTTAATATCAAGTTTTGTGTTATATTGATTTTGAGTATTTTGAGAAGAGAACTTTTATTTTATTTTGTTAATTTAAACCATTTTTTGAGAAGTATAAATTTTTAGTTTCATTTTAATTTTAATTCATTTTTAATCAGACTCTTAATTAGATTTGTTCGATTGTGTGAAGTTTTGAAGAAAATCGAATCAAAAGTTTGTAAACTTTGTTAATTTTTTTGGTAAACTTGAATTTCGGAATAAACCAAGTATTTCCGAAAAGTTGTTTAATTTATAAAGTATTAGCTCCATATAAATTTAAAATATGTGCTATAAAAACGGTACAGAATAAACATAGTTATCTGCTTTATCCCGTGCGGCGGACCCACAGTTATCTGCTTTATCCCGTGCCGATCCCGTGCGGCGGACCCACTGGACGGGCATCGTAACGTTACCGGGCGTTACACTTTTTCATGAGTGACTCCGAGCCGCAACCTAATTTAAGACGTTGTCACGTCAAAACACGACACTTGTAACTTATTCAAGCACATGTAACTTTACCAGTGCTGCTTTTACCAGGGTCTTAGTTGTTCTCTGTTAATTGTGTCAAACTTCTGGCTAAAATGCCTTTTCAAACCTGGCCGTTATCGTAAACAATAAAAACTGAACAAACACGTCATGCTAAAATAGGATAAAACTGACAATATTATTATTGATACAGAATTAGAGATTAAATCGGTAAACATTAAAACATACATGTCATGCACCTGTGGAGGCGGGGAGGGGATAGAAAAGTAGTCAAAGTTAGATAACTTTAAGAAATAGTTCTCTTGGTTAAAGTAAGTAAAAAGTTCTAAAATATATTGTAATGCAAAATATTTTTCCTTAAACACATATAACTAAAAGACTGTCTTAGTTACAGCAATAAAATTTCGTGGAGTCATTTTTTGTTATTGATGGTTAATGTTTTTGAAAGTTTTCACATGCAAGATACAGCACCAGTGGTAGCTTACCACTATTTTTGGAATTTTGTAATAATTTTGTGATATTTTTGTTCGTTCCTTGCATCCAGTTTAGCAATATTTCTCAAGAAACAAATTTTAAATTATTAAAAAATGTATGTATGGCACTTTGATTATTTGCGATTTCAGGCATTTGTAATATGTTTTTATACACAGAGTTCTATAACCACATTATTTACATAAGTATAATCCGAGAGGCAGTTATTCAAAATAACTCATGATTTTGTTCAAAAATTTACAAATAACAAAAGAGTAGATGTGAGCAATTTGCCTTAGCACAATCTCTCACACCCAGAAAGTGGGTGCAGTATCTTGCATGTTCATGATACAATTAACAAAAACCGATTTACTATTTTAATAGGAAAATGCAGAGTGGCATTAAATGGCAAATGCATCTCACTAAATGTATTATCTTCTCTAGGAGTGTTCACTTCTGGCTGGTTTATAAGTAAGTCCAGGAGTGACACACCACATCTATTTATAGTCTACTGCGGGAGATGACTGTTGGAGTTGGTGGAGCTCCCTAAGTGTTAAAGGCTGGTGCTAGCCTAGACATAAGGGTGTGCCACCCCTCCCTGCTTTGACTGGAGAGGCTGGCTTCCCTTAAGAGACATGACTATGCTTAATGCCCAAAATCCTTCCTCACATATCCCACCCCCAACTTTACCCATCCAGAATATCCTGTCAATCCGAAAGCAGCGCAAAGGTCCTTTTAGGACTAAGGGCTATTTCTCAGCTCAATGTCTTAAGAGAACAAAAAAAAAACGCTTTATAATCTGATACTGATAGCAAATCAGTGAGGCTTACACGACTAATGCTTGCTCCTAAATCTCTCTTAATGTTTAGCGACAGAACTCCTACGCAAGTCTGCGTATTAAAAATCCAAAACACTTCAATTATATCTTCTTGTTTTGCAGATGATAAAACTTAAATAACGGTAACTATTTTAATCTCCATTTTCCCTTTAACCCATTGCGGATCACTGACGAGCTATGCTCGTCACGCAGCGGCGGTCAGGTCGCACAAGCGGTCTGCTTTTAAGTTTCACTCTAAATAGTTCTATTAATGTCTGATAGATTGGGCGATCGTCTTCACTTGTCAACTAAGAGTGTTTAACAACGGTCTACGTTCAGAGTTTTCAAAAGTTTTATAGATATCCTACAGATCGTTGAAAAATCATTCATATGAGTTTACTTTCTGCTTTTTAGCGCTTCTGATTGGTTGTTTTTCCTCAGGTGTTATTATATTAGTAACTAACATCGCTTTTTATGGTATAATTTTCGTGTCATAATATGAGCTGATCGAAATGGAAAACTTACGATCGTCTGAACTTGATCGATATTTATTAAAGATATTTATTACAATAGTTCATAAAAAATATATTGTATTTAATTATTTAATTTTAAGAATATAGATGGAGATATTTTTATAAACCGGAATCCAGTTCAACGTAGATATGAAGTGAGTATACAATAGCGAGTGATATGATGTGGCACACAATTGCTGTTCATTCAGCCGCTGTAAATTAATTCGTGCCCACGCGCAAAAACAATACGATCCGCAATGGGTTAAATATATAAAAGAAAATATGTTATTATGAATTGGTTAAACACAATTGTTCAATAATTTCAAAATTATTGCATAGTTGTACTTTTCTTTTACAAAAACAGTTTTTCCAATAAGACGAGCTCCTTCAATAATATCATAATATGGAGTCTTAAAAAATGTGTAGAATTTTTAAACTATATTGGTAATTGGAAACCTTAACTGGCCGTTTGAAAAATTGACACCAGCTATTAAGAATTCAAAATCAAATTTGTTTATTAAGTAGTTGATACTCACTAATTGTTAGCAACTGATTGTTAGCAAAGCCTATCACTCGAGGGTCTAGAAATTGATGATGGTGCATGTCACTCCATGGGATTTGCCTCAATGTTAGAAAACATATTTCATAGGTCTTATCAGTAACCAACCTTGACGGCAAAAATAAAACCAAAGACTTAACAAATTTATGAGCACACAGAGCGAAATGATATGATGTAATATTTGATGGATTGCTTAGCAAAGTAGGATTGGACTATAACGCAAAGTAATATCTCGAGAATAAATTGAGCTACAAACTTTAAATTTTGTATATTTTACTTAGCTGTCATTAAGGGTTCTGGTGAACTTCCTCTTCTATATATCTATCTGTCTGTTTATCTGTTGTCTGCTGGAAGTTTTCAAAAACAAATTGAACTATGGACTTTTAATTTTGCATGAAATAGTTTGATAAAGGTGCACTTCTATCTATGGAGTTTAAGATTTTTATGCAGCATATGGTATGGTGTACTCCTACGTTTTTAATCTGTGATTAATTTGATAAAAAGAAACCAATACAATAGAGTATCATAGAACCCAACAAGAGTCCTTACCACACTTTAATGTGAGAAAACTTTTCCCAGATTAGTAAAAATTGATGATCGATAAGCTCAAAAAAATTTTTTCTTGCTTTATAATTGTGAAAAGTTTCAGGTTAAGCCCAGAAGAGAAATACAAAAAGTTATGAGGCCTACTGATAGCTGTGATTGCTTGTCTTGACTGATCTAAATTGACCTAAATTATCAACCAATGGATGATATGAACACTCTAAATTTTTTAAGGTTGGCAGTGCTTACTAACTGTTCATTTTAGGTTCGCATTTTAAAAGAGGCCAACATTGTTACAACTTTATAAAAACCATCTTTTTTCATTCTTAGCACTATATTCTCATGTGGAAAATAGTCAATCAAAATCATATTGCTGGAACTAAGATTACTAGTTTCACATTTTCCCAATAAATTATATAAAATTCACTTATGATATCAGACCACTTTATACTTCCTTGAATATTTCATGAAATATTTATCTTAGGATAACCTGTACTCTCACAAATGGGGGGGGGGGGGGGTGGGGGGGGGGGGGGGTGGGGGGGGGGGGGGGTGGGGGGGGGGGGGGGTGGGGGGGGGGGGGGGTGGGGGGGGGGGGGGGTGGGATTTTTATGTATAAATTAACGTTTATTCTACAAAAATGATATTACTAAATGTTAATAAAAACAATACTTTTCCAAATGTTTATTTTTTGGATGAGGCCTTTTGAATGATATTAATTAGCAATGTAGCAGAATTATGCCAACTTCTATTTGAAAGCTATCATAGGGCTGCATCTTATTACATCATAAACGATTTTATTAAGAAGGCAAATCTGTCTATTTTGAAAAGTGTGGTGAAGCCATGAGTAGCAGCTACTTCATAATATATTTTGTATTTTTATTCATGTATGAATAAATTTAACTATTAATTTTGAAGTTAGTTTTAGTTATTATTTATTTAATAACTGAAATTTATTTAATGGATATAGTCTTAAATCAAAATCTAATTCTGATGTCCTTGAATATATATATACAAACATTCAGACAAACATTTTCTTTTTTTTACTGTTCATCCCAGCATTGCCAAATGATGGGTTTATTAGTCACGAGAAAGTATATGATTGTTAACGCAGTGGCAGGATCAAACTGTCTATCCTTTGATCATCATTGTGACATTCTAAACACTGAGTATATAATATATTATGATTTTTACTCAAATGTTACAGTTTGTCCTTTTTCCAGGATAATAAACACTGGGAACCTGGAGACAAGTGACAATTCTCTAATGACCAGCAGTTGTACGTTACCCCGCAAGCACTCGTGGGCGAACGACCTGGATGAGAACCCTGGCCCACCGATAGCTGACCTGGTTAAGCTGGCCCGTAGGACTGGCGTGAGTCTGGACGGATTGGATGGGCCGGACTGGGACCTGAATCTGCAGGACTCGGAAGAGGAGCTGGAGGACAGTCAGGTGTTGGACGAGGAGAGCTACGAGCGGGAGTTGCGGTTCAACAACACCGTGCGCGAGATCTTCCTCACACGATTCGTCCACATATTCGCCTCCTATGAGCACTTTGTCATCCAGCCCAGCCAGTCCACTGTATGTCACCATTCTACCTACCTTAGTGAATATTGTTACGAATGTTGTCAGTTACTTCTTCATTTTCTTTGATTCTTTGAAGATTTTATGATTCAAAGGATTTTAAATTCTTTTAAACATTCAAAGAGTTATGTATCTGGGCTAAATTATGTTAACAAACTAAAATTCATTTGCATGTGGCTCTTGTTAATGGTGTACGTTGGTGGAGTATACATTATTGTATTTTTGATTGAATCAAATTAAATTATTTGTAATCCCAACCAAACTTTTGGAATTCCATTTCTAACAGAAATTATCTAGGAAAGGTTCAATCACAAACTGTGTGAAGTTGGTCATTGGCTATAGTTAGCTAATCAATCACTCATCAGAACTAACTAGTCAATTACTATCCAACATTAATTTTCAAACATTTTATAAAATCTTAAAAATAAAGAAATATTAAATAAATATCAAACAAGCATCAGTTGTGCTTTAGTAACAAAATTATTCGACCAACATACGTATAGTTTGGTAATGGAAAAGACAAGTGTTATGACTTAATTTAGTATTTTTTTTCTCATAGGGTACACCATTGTGTAAAACATTGTATGTCATCATTAATAAAGAATGACACAGGGAATACCAGGGAGTGTGGCAAGTATTTCATCTCAAAATTCAGGGGAAGATACATCCTGTATTTCTCCCCTGGGTACACTACTCAGAATTACACTTTTTAGCTGTCTGAATATTCTTACATTGTACAGTCCTACATTAAGTGTGTCAGGAAGAAATTTCCTTTACACTATGTTTATAAAAGAACATAAAGTATGTACACTGGGAAATCGGTCAACTGAGGTTCTAAAGCTGAGGTTTTTAATAACCTTGGAACTGATACAGCTAAGTTGCCAGAATAATACAGGTTCCTTTTTGAACTATTAACCCTACATCGGGCGCTAAACGGAGTTTTCCTCTGTGTATTTTTTATTATTAAAAATAGTACTACTTTTCTGATGTTGGCAGTCGTTTCCCGCAGTGTACTTCACGAGCATCTTTCAGGGAAGCAAAACAATAGCCTCCCGCTTATCTTTGTCAAAATCTGTCAGTATGACGTCTACTTCCGTGCGAGACTGGACGATTCCTCCGTGAGCGCCCGATGTTGTGTTTGTAGTGCTTGGACGAAATCTCCCTGAGCGCCTTATTGTGTTTAGTTTTTATGGAGTAATAATCCATGTGCACCTAAATGTGTGACCTGTAATGGTTTCTTTTTAAATTTTACAATATATTTTATTTGAATTTTGTGAAATGGAGAATGAAGACGAGAGACTTGTCAGTACAGTACCCGTGTGCTAGGGAACATTTCAGTACTGTTTATGGAGTGAACATTGTCGTTATAATAACCAGAAGGAAAATGTTTTGAAACTTTGTGTGGTATTAAAAAAATTTTTAGTAAAGAATAAATTTTTATTTCAGAGTAATAATTGACATTACATTGTATAATAACTCAAGAATTGAAGTAAGTTGTTTTTGTAAGAAGTTAAAAAACTAAGTTAATTTCCATATATTATTACATTAGGTTAAAACTTTTTACAAATAATTGCATTATTCCTTAAAATAAATCATGTTGTTAGTATATGATAACATTTTTTAAGATTTTGAATTTCTTATTTGGAAAATTCATTACATAAGAGAGTAATTTTTATTTAACTTCTAAAAATGAATATATTACATTGTAATTAAATCCGTATGAATATTTAAACAAATAAAAACAGTTTAAACGACTATGATATCCATTATTCGCTAACCTGGAGGAAACCTCCGTGAGCGCCTGATGGTGTTTCTAATTTTAAGCGCCTGATGGAGGGTTAATAAAAAAAATAATAATTTTGAAGATGAAAAATATAGTGAAATATATCACTTAATGCACATACATTAGAGAATACATAATTCCAACAAAAAGTAGATGTCTTTATACAAGATTTTTAAACCTTAAAATATTATAAAATTGATTAAACAAAATCTCACTTTTCACGCCTTGTAGCTCCAATGCCATAAAAGTTAGTAATGAATGTTGAATGAATCGAATATTCATCAGTGTTTTAAATGTTTTGAGAAATGTGTAGAGTAGAACTAAAGATATAAAACATTATACACAAGAACCAAAGCAACATAAGTGTAGAGTAATCTTCTAAAGAAACACATGCGATATTTCGTAAATGGATAAATTAGGTATATTACCAGTTAGTGACTGATAGTGGTAGAATGTTTGGTTATTACATTTGATGTAGAAAATGAACTAAAGAATCCATCCTTGCATGTTTCACAGAAATACAATACGAAAAAACTACCTGTTAATGAACACATAAAAGCATTGAAAACATCATCAAATTCAAAATATGCAAACCATTTAAATAACACCGGCCATACATACACTAACATCGAAAACAATCTTGAAATTTTACACACAAGCAAAAAAAGTCGCTTATTATCTACTTTAGAACATTTTGAAATTTCCAAAGTGCCAAAATTAATCATAATATATTATTAAATGACAAAGATTTTCTAACAAAAAATGTATTATTCGATAGACTTTTAAACAATATACATTGATCACACATAAAATTAAATACAACAAATTTAGCCACCAAGGTAGTGAAAAAAAACACATGACAAATTGGTTTTAATTATTTATTTTCATAACTTAACCTTAGTTAGTACCTGAAGATGAAATCACAGATTTCGAAATGTACATTGTAAGAAAAATAAAAGTTTAAAAAAAGTGTTCAAAGGTTTATTTAAATTGTGTTATACATCCCTGTAAAATATGCATTGAATTTACAACTTTATCGGTTAAGAGACATGTAAGTGATGCGTAATATATGAGTCACTGAGTTTCAGGGTTAGGTGAAGTACCATATTCATATAAAGAACAAATAGTTATGTACGAGTTACATGTTGCCATTCAATGCATAATGTGACAGTATTCAGAGTGAGGTGTAGAGGGGACAGAAGTCTGTGCCACACCATCACACTCACTGTCTACACTTGTTTGTTTTGAAGCAGCTGTCAATGAATTCTGTGGGGTTTGTAGTCGTGTAATGTCTTTTTGTGCATTTTTATCTAGTTCAATACTAAAAATATTGTGTAAATTTTAATGTTCAATCATTTAAAATCTGTAATAAAATTATTTGTTCGTTACTGTACATTTAATCAGTCCTTTGTTTCTAAATATTTATTTTAAAGTGTAGATACCCTACAATTTATGGAGGCAATAC
This sequence comes from Homalodisca vitripennis, assembly GCF_021130785.1. Taxonomy (NCBI): domain Eukaryota; kingdom Metazoa; phylum Arthropoda; class Insecta; order Hemiptera; family Cicadellidae; genus Homalodisca; species Homalodisca vitripennis. Next base: position 39,115,135 of record NC_060211.1, on the reverse strand, counting down.
TATTAGTGTCCTTATTATGTTATGACCAATGTTCTATTAACCAAGAATCTCGTTACCTAAGACAATTACCAACTCTTAACCCCTGGGTCATTGAGGTATAACTCATTAAATTCTATTTTTGTTCGTCCTTTGGAATGAATTGACATTTATATTAATTAAAGAAGCTATTGTTAAATTTGTTTCTTGCATGTTCTGCCTTGCAGTTTATTATTCAGTTTCAAAAAATTGCAAAAATGTGTAACAAAACAGTGAGTACAGAAAACTCCTAAAACGAGTTAAATCTACAAATTACGATCTTAGGACCAGATTGTAACGGATTTGAATTGACAGGATCGGGAGCAGTGGCTAAGCAATCGTGAGTCCATGCAGAATTTTGACAAAGCTACGTTCTTGTCAGACCAACCACAACAGCACCTGCCGTTCCTCTCACGCTTCATTGAGACTCAGATGTTTGCCACTCTGGTGGACAACAAGATCCTGAGTGCCTGGGTCAAGGTAGAGCCCCACCTCAGGGTCTTCGACAGGAGGATCAAACTGCTCAGGTTACTGGTTTTATTAACATTTGTCAATTTTTATTTAATAATTCAGTTATTTAATTGGTAAATAATTTTTAGAATTCTATTTATCAATGACGAAATGTATTATGTGTAGGAAGCGGTACGGAGAGAATGTAGCACGCTCACCTTGCTACGAACGTTGCACCTCTTACCATGACTCCCAGAGACTGTTGGACAAGCGTCTGGTCTCCGTAGACCACCAGGTGGCACCACCACGGGAGCTGCTGACCAACCATGTGACACGACACACACGTGCTGCATTTCCCCTACTCGACTCGGTTCTGCTGAACCAGGAGCCGACACTTAGGTCTGACAATAAATTATCCTGCCTTTTAAATTAGTTATTAAATATCATTAGCATACATGACCTTCATATCACATTACCAACAATGCAGGCAAATAATTATTTGAAAGGAAATAGTAAGGAATTTGTGTTAAACACAGAGTAAGATATTGATAACAGTCAGAGAGATAATACCACATTTTATCCTTCCATAATTGTTTTACTTACTTACTCATATGGTCACTCGAAGCCAAGTTGGACTTTGGCCTCACCAACAGTGTTCCTCCATACTCTTCTGTCTTGGCTTATTCCAAGGTCTTTTCCCATCTACCTCAGGTCTGCTCTTTACTGATCTCTCCGTCTCATTCTAGGTCTTCCTCTTGGTCTCTTTTCCTCTGGTCTTCCTTCCCACACTCTTAGTATGGCCAATTCCTCGTATCTGATATTAACATGACGCAGCCATCTTGATCTGCTTTTTACAAGAGTAACCAAATCTGATTCCTGGTACCAGTCTCTCTTAGTTCTCTATTTTTTCTAATTCTCCATTCTTCTTTCTCTTGAATAAAACCATCAAATCTTTTTAATATTTTGTTTTTGAAAAAAAAAAAATTTCTCTGGGATTTCCTTTTAATTGTCCGTAATTCTTATCCATGCATTAGAAAAGGTTGGATTATTACTTTATACAATGTTATCTTGGTTCTAGTGGTTAACAGTTTACCTTGATAGTTGGTTGACAGTTTGGCCTTTAGCGCAAAGGCGCTCGAAAGGCCAGCAGCACTGGCCACACCAAGGTTGCAAACAGCTTGCATTAGTTTTGCCTTAGTTTGTCCTTGCAACTCATATGGCCAGAACAGATGGCTGCACTATTGTGGTTTGCCTCCCCAGATCGGAATTATTTTTCAATTTTCTCTGCGTTATTTGCATGAAAATTTAAAATGTTTAAATAAGAAATGAAAAATAACTTAAAATTGATTTTTTTATGAATCTTTCTAATATAAAGATAAACATACATTTGTGAAATTGAACTCTTATACGTATATTGTTAACAAAAAAATGTAATTAAATGTTATAAAGTAGACCTTTACAGTTATGTTATACTCGGACATGAAATTTTTTACATTTTTCTCAGTCTTTACATTTTTTTACAGAATAAAACTTTGAAAAATACATACTTATGTGTAGTCAAAAATAGTTAGCATACTTCTTTTCTAGTAAAATTTTCTAGGTTTCTAATACTTCAGTGTATAGGCTCATTAAGCATCATTCGTCTTATTTGCATAGTCAATGTTTAGAGAAGAATTATAGGCCAATTTGAAATTTACTGCTTTACTTATAAATTACTTTAAAATAAAGCTGCTCGATAGGTTTTCAGCACTCACCATTCGTTATAAAACAAAGAGAAAATTAGAAAATCACTGATATGCTTAAGTGGTCAGTGGTGCTGGCCTTTCGAGCTATGCATGTATTATATATTGGCCTGTACACCTGAACAAGCTGATATAACATTATGGCAAAAATTAATCTGCGCTTCCGACAAAATGGCGGTGACCAGTAGAGCTGGCCATATGAGCTCCAAGGACAAATTATAAATACTGTCTTCGAGTGCACAGGGATAAGTATCTCATGTTAGCTGCAGTTATCCATTACTATTTTAAAAGGAATAAATATCTCAATGTAAGAATTGAAATTGACTGTTTTATGTGTGTCAGGAACCGAAAACGTAGCAGTAGTGTGCAGTGGCGGCCACCGAGAGGGCAGCTGTCTCATTCTCTGTCAAGTGTCTCCTTGGACCAGCTGGACACTGCTCCTGCCTCCACCCCTGTCCCAGCCTCCCGTCACTCACCCAGCGAGGCTCGCCCTCTCGGCACCTCCCTCAAACCCAAGCCCACGCCAGACATGAGTCCAGCACTCATAGCGCAGACCAACTGGAACTTTGTCGAGAAACTGCTCAAGGTCAGTGTACGTCATTCATTAGGATGGTCTGAAGGCACTAGTGATGTGTGTAGTTTTTTACAGAGCATAAATTGATGGTTCAAACTTCAAGGAAACCCCCCTGACACTTTTAGGGTAAAACATTATTAGTTTAACGATTAGCACATAAATGAAGAAATGTACGTTTTACATTATTGTCTGTGGCAAAACCTTTTTGTAAGCTTTATTAACCCTTTAACCGCTTTGTTCCTGGGTTTGCAGCAACACCCAAGCGCCAGGCTTAGTTACATACTAAGAACCCCCAGCACCGAGTATTTTTTCCCATTTTTAGGAGTTTTTTAACATAACACACTATTTAAAGTTTAATAAATAGAATAAATAATTAACATTGTTTACAAATATCTCAAATAATGCCAGTTTGTTAAATAATTCCAACATATCACTACTATCACACAACTATCTAAGAATAAACATCGGAAAAAATCTTGTAAAACATCAACGTAACCATTCCCGAACTCGTGTACGATACAAAGCACGTGGCTCCAAGTAGTTTGAGTAATGTCCACAAGATTGAACCACCTTGAACAGCTATCTTTTAGACATTTCTAACATAATAGAACACCAAGTAACACAATATAACAGCTGATAATATGAAAACGAGTACACTTGGGTGTGGCGGTTGTTCACAAATCTACAGTTGCATGGTATATCTTGGGTGTGAACGGTTAAAGGGTTAAGAAACATGTCTTATCAGTGTAATACTCACTAATGAAATAAACTTCTAAGCATTAATTTATTTTTTGTGTTATTTAATAAAAATATTGATCATTTGCCTCTATATGCGATGTTTCAATTGATAACAGAACTAATGTGAAAGAAATGAATCCTTTGATTTTTCCTAAACTTGATTGTTGTTTTTGTAACCTGTAATTGATTTCTTCCTCGAGGTCATTGGTAACCGCAGGCTTTCATCAATCACCACAATTTTAGCTGCAGAGTTGCTCTTAATGTTTTTTTCCATACACAGCTGTGTTCTTACTATGAATTTTAGCAATAGAAGTCAGATGACGCTAAGTACCTCACAGTTGGTGGGAGAGTTGATGTGGCTGCCATTATGAACACTAGTGTAGAGCGCATAGAAAGGCGTTCCTATTATACTGCCAGTGTAGCATTGAACGTGTACACATCCCCACACAAATCTTGCCGCTACCTCCATCTATTTGGTGATCAGATAGCATATCAACTTACTTTCTGAGCAACACATTAAATACTAATATCTATGCAAACTGTTAGCCTGCTGAAGGGGATGTTGGGAGACTGGTTATCTTTGTAGCCTACTTAGACGTCTTGTCTGTGCTCATTCTTGTCTGTGCCTGTAATATTATATTATAGCTAGAAAACTATTTATTTCAAGCTGTTTAGGGGTGCCTGCCCCTTCCTCCTGGGCACACAACCCTGAATATGCCATTGCTCTGAAATATCTTCTGTATTTACTATTGTCTTCTTAACTTTTCAAAATCTCTTTACTGTACTTTTACCTCTTTTCCAAGAACCAACAAAGGTGTTCACACCTATCAATTCTGAACCTAATGATGCTGTGGTGCAGGATTGCAAGGCCAAAACTAAGCGGATGCTGGTGGAGAAGATGGGCAACGAGGCAGTGCAGCTGGGACACTCGACGCAGACATCTCTTGTAGAGGAAAACACGCTGATAGCCAGCCTCTGTGACTTGCTGGAGCGGATCTGGTCACATGGCCTCCACACCAAGCAGGTTGGTTCTGTCAGTTGTTTGGATGTTGTGGAGTCCTGGTCAGTGGCAAAGTGTGACGTATTCGCCTAGTCATCCCTGACACAGAGGGTGGGAATATCTGTGTGTAGTTGCCCTCCCAAAAAATGAAATGATTATTCTCTAGCACAATAAAAATGATTCAACAATTTTTTTAATCCCGTAAACAAATAACTATCTATAGTTTTACTTAATCGTTGCACTGAAAACGCAGTCACAATATTTTAAAAATAGATTAGGAATTAATGAACAACATCTTTGTTTACGATTATGAATCATTGATATTTGTTTTAATTGTACAATACAATTTTTAGTACAATTTGTCTCAGCTATTGCTACCCTGTATTGTTTCATTTAAACATTAACTATTCGTTATACTCACAATCAAAATTCTGAGAATAAACCACAGAAAGGTGACAATTAAACTGAAAAATAAATAAACGTGGCCTGAACACATGGCATGATAAAACATATGGTAAAACACTGCTCGCTCCGAGTGGTGATTGCATCCTAGGAGCCAAACAGGTAAATGCACTTGGCTGGGAGATAAGTGGGACTTGACCATATTGACAGTGTAGAGGATGGGTGCGGAGAGTTGTTTATTACATTGAATCAAATGCGCTGACGATAGAGAATCTATTGTTAGTAATAACCTAGTGAAGAATAGAGAATCTACTGTTAGTAATAACCTAGTGAAGAAGGAACCTGCTTCCTTTATCTATGGTTAACATTGTTTCATGCCTTTCTGTACAAATTATGGACAATTTGGATTCATTAAGAGTTTATTTTTAAATTTTCCTTAACACTTAGAGTGCTAATCCCGTAATTTTACGGAACGGCGAAACTTCCGAAGAATGCTAATCCCGTAGTTTTACGTGGTTGTCATTTCAGTTGGTATTATATTACATTGTCCGTATTTAAACGGGTTTTGCCTACTCTACAATGTTATTTGGGTTTTTAGTAACACAATTCACCGCTAGAAAGCGTCAGATGTATTGTATGAGCTTAATGACAAAGCAACTTCGGTCGCGTTGTTTACGTGCCGCTAACGTAACGTTCGTTGCAGCCGGCAGTCGATGTCGCAATCATGGCTTCTCGCAGCTTGAACGACGTTGCGATCAGTGATGTATTAGATAAAGATAATTTTATTGGAGTAGATAGTATTTTTGACGATTCTGACATTGATCCTGATTTAATGGAAGAAGATTAGACACATACTTCAGGTAAGAATAAGTAAGTCTATTTATCATATAAACATCAGTCTAAAAGTTTGGTTATGTTATTGTTTTCGTGAATCAAACTATAATTTGTATTATAATAAATTAACTTTATACAACTAATATTTTATTCTTATGAATAAAATAAAAATATATTCATATTTTACATAGTATATTATTATGTTACAGATGCTGAAAACAGTGCTGACAGCGAAAGTGATGCCGACGCATCAATATGACGGCATAGTTTTTTGTCAAAAAACTACAAAACATAAAAACATGATTTGTATTATTCAAAGGACAGTTTATATTTGTAAATGGGTCATTGTAAATAATTGTATGTATGCTTAGATTAGTAAGTTAGATAAAAAAACTGTCTCAAAAAATAATTTTTTTTCACAAAAATATATGTTTATAAAAAACATTTTTTATGTGTAGTTTTTAAAAAAAACCACAAAAAATCTCACGTTAAAAGAAAGACGAAAGTAAGCTGAATTAAGGTATGTAAATATTTTTCTCATACCTTAAATACTTTTTTTTAAATAAATTTTTGAAAACCACCAAAAACGCCCAGCATTCTACAGAGTTACATGTCATTTAGGGCCAGCACTCAAAGTGTTAAAAATATTATTTTTTTAATTTTATGAACATTAGCATCATCGGCGAATCTATAGATGACCGTATGCCTCACCACTTGTCCTGGTTGGATTTTGTTAAAAGAGTGTAATTGTTGTTGAGAGTGTTGTGTGTTACAGGGCAAGTCAGCATTGTGGTCACATTTGCTCAACTACCAGGAGCTAGAAGAGTGCAACGACACCAGCAAGCCTATCGATCCCATGACCATATGCCTCACCACTTGTCCTGGTTGGATTTTGTTAAAAGAGTGTAATTGTTGTTGAGAGTGTTGTGTGTTACAGGGCAAGTCAGCATTGTGGTCACACTTGCTCAACTACCAGGAGCTAGAAGAGTGCAACGACACCAGCAAGCCTATCGATCCCAACTTCCTCACCCCAGGTAGGCCAGTTACTCTAATAACACACAGCTTCAGAGCTCACGATATAAACAAGTCATAAGCTTTACGTGGGGAAACGATCACTACAATGTGGTTTTAGTGAGAGCGGAATGTCCAAAAGGAAAAGCAAATCAGTTCCTTTTGAACAACTTAAATACCGTGAAAGTGCGATATTGGAGGTTTTGAAACTGAATTTGAGTGACAAATAATTAGCCCTCTCCTGCTCATAATAATTCTAGGCACAACGGTGCTACTAGACTCTGTTAATTTGCAACACCGACGCAGAATACACTACTCGCAACACCAGTGGGTTTTGCTATTATTTTATTATTCAATAATCAACCCTAACAATGTAAATATTATTAACACTCTCAGTCCCATTTGTATATTGCGAGTCAGGATAATTAATTATAATTGTTCCAGATTAATATATACTGCTGAAGCTGAAATTGTTAAATAAGCAATAAAATGAACTTGTTGTATTGAGTAACGCCTTTTTGTTATCCGCTCCGTTTTGTTGCTGATACATAAAGAAACAAAGGTGTTTATAGAACTTAGTTGCAAACTGTTTGCAGGTAGAATTATTATTGTTTTATTAGAATTAGTGAACGACAAATACCAATGCATCCATTCAAATCATAATAATCACAACAAATTAAAAAATCGATTTTATTGTTGCAAAGCTTACAAATCGTCCGGACATATTTTCCACTGATGTAAATAAAATAAAAGAAAAAAATGTTATTACAGAGTAGAACAGTACAACTGTTGTCTCTTTTTAGTAAAATTACTGTAATAATCAAGAATATTGACGCTAGACTGCAATACTTGTCAAAATATGGTAAAGCAGTGCAAGTCGATCTGAGTCGTTTGTTCTGCTGTGGCATTAAGCTTTCCTAGTCAATTCAAAAGTCTTATGTGCAGGAGAGGGTTAAACCTGAGTATTGTATCCCTGAATGATGGCAAAAATGTTCAGAAATATCCTGTTCCCTTCACAATCATTCTGTCGTCAAAAACAAATTTTAACCCTTTGCTCTCAGAAGGCCAGCAGCACTGGCCACACTAGTAATGGCCTTAACTGTTGTTTTCCCTAAACAGTTGCAACCGAAACAGTTTACACTTCGCATCAGTTTAATTTAATTAATGTGTTGCAACAGTGAAGACTACTGGATTATAGAATACTAGATGCAACAATGCTGGTTTCAATGTCCCGTGCTGTTTCTGTTGCATCAAAATAGATGAAACAGAATTAGTTAAATCATGTCTGCCTTAACTAATGCGATTCAAATCACTGTTTTAAAGGAATAAAATAAATTAAATTAAATTAAAATAATTTTTATTTATTTATATTTTGTAAATTATTATTACCGCTTTTATTTTTTTGTTGGATATATTTACTGATTGAAATGTAGGTTGAAATAAATAACATCCCCAAACAACTAAATAAACAACTTCAAGACAATATGAATAATAATTATATAAGGTATATGTATATAAATAAATTTAATATTAGGTTACTGCAATATAAGATCAATTGGTGCTGTGTTTAGGACGCACAAAACATATTGTAGTTAACTAATTAAACTACAGTACATTTAAAATAAACCAAAGTACAAAAAAATTAGAACTGTAATCGACACTGAAACTACAGTAGTCACTTTTCCACATAAACATTAACTGATCCAGATTCAGTGCCTTCCTGTTTCGAATAAGCTGTTGCGAACAGTTAGAACAGGAAAATCAGCCCGCAGCATATAGACATTCGTTATCTGTTGCAACTGCCATGATCGCTCAGCAGTTTAACAGTGCAACAGTTTCACTGTCGAAACTGTTTCAAATAAACTGTTGCAGTTTCATCAGGCCATCCCTAGGACACACCAAGCTCACGTTAGTTTTGCTGTAGTTTGTCCTCGCAACTCGTATGGCCAGTACAGATGGCTGCATTACTTTTATTGACAGCTCGGCAGCCATATTTGTTGTTTGCCTCTACACATCGGAATTATTTTTCAATATCCTCACAAGTTATTTGCATAGTAATTTTAAATGATTAAAAAGAAATTTAAAATAATTTAAAATTTATTTTTAATGAATCTCTCTAATACAAAGATAAATGTACATTTGGGAAATTAACTCTTATACGTATAATGTTAACAAAGATATGTAAATAAAATGTTATAAAGTGCGCCTTTACAGTTATGTTATACTCAGACATGAACTATTTTAAATTTTTTTCAGTCTTTAAATTTTTTTATGGTATAAAACTTTTTAAAATACATATCTATGTGTAGCCAAGTATACTTAGCGCACGTCTTCTAGTGAAATTTTCTTATCACTTCAGTGTATAGGGCAACTATACGTCATTCGTCTTATTTGCACAGTCAATGAGAGAAATTAAAGGTTAATTTAAAATTTACTACTTTACTTAAACATTACTTTAAAATAAAGCTGCTGATAGGTTTCAGCACTCAACATTCATTATAAAACAAAAAAAAAGAGAATATTAAAAAATAACTGCTATGTTTAGTAGCCAATGGTGCTTGCCTTACGAGCTATGGACGTATTATATCTTGGCCAGTACAGCTGGACATACGAGCTGAGATAACATTACGGCAAAATTTAATCCTGCTTCCAACAAAGTAGAGCTGACCATACGAGCTTCAAAGACAAATTACAAATACTGCCTTCGAGTGCATTGGGTTAAATTGAGAGCCCTGAATAGTTTTGATATAAATGTTACATTTTTATCAATAACACTTTTTCCTCACCCATTTATAATCCTCAATGAACAATTAATAGTTTATTTGCATAATTAAATTGCATTATGTATTTGTTGTTTTGAACATTCTATATTGAAAGTAATAAACACTTTCTGAAATTAAAACCTAAGAAGTGGCTATTCTAGTATTTTTAATTAGTATACAATCCTTGTCAGAGAATGTCAATTTCTGTACTTTAAATACTTAATATAGTTAATATATATATATATATATATATATATATATATATATATATATATATATATATAGAATATATAGTTCTACAACTCAATTATAGAATAAATTAATTGTTAATAAAGTAATATTGGACATTACTTGGTATGTCTCTGAGTTCAATATAATTGTGATTTTTTTTAATGTGTTACTAAAAGATTTAAAAAATTTAATAACTTTCTCTGTCACTGCAGCTTTGGCTTGGGTTGTCCTCCGCAAACGACTTGATTGTATGTATTGTTGACAACCGTAACAGTTTGTGTTTTATTGTTTACCAAAGTATTTTGCTGTTACTTGTGATTTTGTTATTTTGAAGATATTTTGTAGTTTTGGGAATGATTCTGCTGTTGTTGTGTTTAATGCACTTAAATTTGCTGTGCAACTCTTTGGACTACAATTAATTCAGTTTCTGTTCAACTTTGGTATTGTAACAGTGTACATATTTTGCAGATTTTATTATGATCCTGAGTTGTTATTCTGCTTGTTTCATTTTTTTTTACTTCAATATCGAAACAAGAATGAAATGGTTTCAATGAGTTTAAAATACCAGCTGAATGTGAAATGTTGGTCTGGGAGCTGAGAGCGATCTGTGCTGTATTAGCACACAACTTAGTTTGCCATAGGAATTACTCTTAAGAAAGAAATCGATTATCAGACGGGCTAGTTTTGAGGGAGGCAAAACTTAGATAAAATTATTAAACTATCATTTTTTCTCAGGTCATGTTTTTAGCTTAACACACTCATAAATAACTGCAAAGAATTCATTTATACTATAATATGTTTTTTTGACAAAGTACTTCTTTTATTTTTTTTGTAAATTAATGTAGATAAGGGAAGCTTTTTATATGACTGTGGAATATTATTATATAATTTCAAACCCAGATAAAAAGGACTAGTTTCAAATTTTTTTAGTCTGTCAAACATGTGAATGTTAAATCAATACCAGCCAACTATATAAAAATATTTGGTTACAAGTGTTAGCGACGGTGATTAAAAAAAAAAATTATTTATTTGTGTGACTGTTGATTTTTAAGTGTGACCAGCTAAAATTATATGATCTGAGAAAACAATTGTCAATGAGATTAAAATCCTTAAATGTGTAATTTAAATAGTTTAGAATTTTCACCTAGGAGAGATGCTTATCTGTTCTCTACACTAGGCTGTTGTAGGTCACACAATTGATGTACTAACCAATTTAAATGGATACAGTTAAATCAATACAAGTAATTTGTATAAATTCTAGGTTCTAGTTACAGATTCCGCAATGGTTTAATGGTTTGGCTTATTGTCTTTTTCACAAAAAATACCGAAGCGATTGTACTGGTCTTGCGGTCTGAAGAGAGACACGCTAATAGCAACAGTTGACTCTGAGTCCTTAAATAGCCAATGTAAATTTAAACCTTGAGTGGGAGGATCTTGAAAGTCATAAACTGTCTTTTATTTGGCACTGTATTCTATTATAAAAATGAAGTGCTAAGTCGTATTGATACCAGAACGGTTATAAGATTTTAATGTTAGTGACCTTATCATGATATTTTAAAGGTTAGTTGCACATTTTCAGCTAAGGGATATATAACTGAAAATGTAGGTAAAAATTGGAGTTTTCTATTACACATAATACAAATATATTACATTTTATATTATAAAATACATTATATTTTTCTTAAAATAATAATATTAAAGGAGCCTAATGCTTTGTAGTTCCTGGAAGCAATCACAAGAAAATTGAGGTAAATATGGGTTTTCCTAGTTTACATATTAAATTTCATCGTATTAAAGAACTAATTTAAAAATGTTTTATAGTCTTTACTACAAACCTCACTCAACCTGTAAGTTCAGTTGCATCTATTGGAACAGTAACTGTAGAAACGGTTAAGGGAAGAAAACTCACACCGCACACGTTCTGATAACTCAACTAACCATTTAACAAACTCTCAGTGATCACTGGAATTAATGAAATTTTCCTGGAACATTATTAACTTTCTTTTCCCACTGTCCTGTAATCACCTGAGCTACTGTTGTACCCCGCTTGTGTTAACTGCACTTTGGCTTATGGTTCTGTCTTGCGTAAGATTCCACCCCAGCCAAGGTCTCCCTTCATCAGAAGTTCTTCTCCTCTTTCCGTTCAGCCAACATAATGGACTACATCCCCTTCGGTAAGTTTTCAGTTTAGAAGTAGAATTGTTTGGAATGAAGTGTAGCATCATGACTTGCTTATAATCTTTTTCAATAAAACTACATTTTTCAAAGTTATTAGTTACATACATAAAATAAAATACAATTGATACAGTGATAATCAGTATTCCCATTAACAGAAAAATAGCACACATATTTACAGGGTGAATTTAAAACATGTTCTGCCTCATATTTTTTGTATAATTATCCACATATTTATCTATAATGGTACAGGTATGATTCAGTAATTTTTGTTTTGTGGAAAATTATTTCATAATACTATTTTAAGCTAAGTGTGTTGCACCAATTCATTTTCTCAAGATATTTCAGAAATAAAAATAATAACATAGACTAATATATTTGATTTATATAAAGTATTATTTGATAAAATATAACCACCCAAGAAGTGTACTGCAAATTAGATTTTTCATTTGTAAAGCTTCTTAAGAACAGATAAATGGCAATTTAATACTAGCCTTGTATTCAGCACAAAAAGGTAGTCCTGATTCATGTATTACAACTTTACATTTACATTTTCTTCAAATAGGGTGAATCGAAGATGTAAGAGTAAATTATTTATAGCACAGCAATGTTATCAATATCTGAAGAAAATAAAAAAAGGAAGGCATCTAAAGCTCATGCTAAATAAATATTGTAAAATGAGTTTATTAAACTAAATAAATAATCTCTAAATTTATTTAATGTATGTTTAATAAAGTCCAATAAAATTGAGCTGTTGAGTTTTGCAGATTGTTTGGACAACATTCTTACTTGAAGGTACTTTTAGTTTCTAGCATATGATTTAAATTGAGATAGAAAGATGTAGGGATAATTTTAGTTCCTTATTTTATAACAGTGTAATTTATTTATTTGTGTTAATAAACTCAATATTCTCCTTAACCTTATTAACGTTTTGTAAAATAAACTATTTTAAATAGTTTATTCACTACATTGAGAACATACCAACCAATACTAATAACTTTTTATTTTTGTGAGGCCTTTCGATAGCAAGGCTATTTTTATCAGACACATCACAAAAGTAAATATAAAAATAAAATATTTTAATTATTTACTTTTGTGATGTGTCTGATGAAGATAACCTTGCTATCAAAAGGTCTCACAAAAATAAAAAGTTATTAGTATTGGTCGGTGTGTTCTCAATGTAGTGAATAAATTAAGAATAGCCAATACAATCGCCATCGTCAATATTTTAAATAGTATTATTTGTAATGTAGGCTTTTAGCTTTCTGGGCCAGGAATCTATGGGTAAGCAGGACTGATTTACACTGGAACTGTTACTCCAGAATATCTTCCCGTACCAAAGATGGTAATTATTGAAAAAGACTAAAATAGCCAAAATCTGATGTGATTCCTAAGCAAATAAGAAACTCTGTCTAAACTCTAAATTATATATTTATTTATTTTTGACTCTCAAGAACTATTATTAGATACTAATATATTGAAAAGACACAACTCAAAAATACCTGTGTTATTAGGAATGAAATGTAATGCATGATACTTTAGATATTTGTAAATAGTTATTAATAGTTAATTTTTTGCTTTAATTTTAAAACTATTTGTAGATTTTTCTTTTGTTTTTTGTTTTTTCAATTTATAATTCGTATTTAATAGAAATTTAGTATGTGCTGTGGTAACTTAAAGTGGTCCTTATTTTAAGCGTAGTCATCAACGAATAGTTTTTGGTCAAATTATATTCCCTTGAAATTGGATCAAGTTTCAAGTGAAGTACCAATTATTGTAGCGTATTGTGGCAAGAATCGGCGTGGCATAGCGTGAACGATCTTGGCATAACATGCCATGAATAAAGGTTTCAGCCTGAATCAGAACAAATAAATGGCAAAAACAGATTCAATAGGACAAAGGATCAGTTTAAAAATTATAAATGGAGATTTTGAGTAGGAACTACTTTTTTTATTCAATATCTCTTAATCAATTCGTTTCATTTCAGTTTTATATTGTTGGAAATAGTTTCTTGATTTTTGTCAGTTCTGTTCATTGATAATTTAACGTTTTGAAATTAGATTTGTAACAAAAGTAATTAAATGGCTTTTTAGCAAAGTTTTGATGTTGAATGGATTGGGAAGCTTAGATAATGTTTATTTGGATATTATAAATTTAGAGGAACCAGAGACTCGTCCCTAATCCATATTTGACTAGTTGTTGAAACATACTAAAACATGAGTACAGTACTAATACAATACAAAAGCTAGAACAATTTTAAAAGAAATTGAAATTTGAATCAATCAAGAATTTTTCCAAAACTACTGTAGAAATAACTTATTAACTTGGTAAATGTACCAAGACATTTCTGTAAAATTGTTTTTTCAATAAGAACAATCTTTAGATGGCAATGGTTCTTGGCTGTTGTAATATATCTTCTATTGTAAGTATGAACAATCAGCTTGTATCTGTGGTTTTGGTCAACTAATGCAATACCCTAGCTTACTGCCACCTCACAGTCTTCAGGGAGCTTTTCAGCATCAGTAATCAATATTTGTTGCTGTCACCTCAAGCGCAGAATATTGTAATATTCGCTTAAATGCTTCACTTTGTTTTCTTTGGGCTTGTATGTTAGTTTAGTTGAACGTTTGTTTATTTTGTTTTATTTATATTATACCTGCAGTGGGACTATTTGAAACATCTTGGAAGAGTTGAAAGGGTGAGAATGCACAATAACAATGATGACCTAATCCCAGTGGTTGGTGTGATCAACCTGTGTTTCTCGATAGTTAATCAAACCTCTCGTATTTTCAATTTTGAATTGAACCGCAGAGTTTGGTTTGGACCAATTCTGCGATGTATTGGTTTGATATCCTACCTAAAAAATTGCAATCAAGCCAATTTTGCCAAAATTTAGAAAAGGTATAAAAAATAAGATAAATCTTAATATTTCTTTTATATCATGTGGGTTTATTTAGTAAGAATATTAGCTATTAAATTTTATTAATTATTTAAATATAATATTTACATACCATTTGAACATGTTTTAAAGGTTGGAAAGGATTGTAATTCCTATTTACTTCAGAAAATTATTCCAATATATTTGTTTCCTACAAATATGGATATTATTGTAAATCTAAATATTTCCTTCAATCCAATGTTTTTAAAACCCTAATCATGTATTACAGTATTCAATACAGTATTAGCTTTCGGAACTAACTACTATTGCCATACAAAATTAATTCATAAATTCAAATTTATGAACCAAATATTTATAATCAAGGAGAAAAAATGTATTTGGTATGATGAAACTTAAAAACTTTTTAGAAAGGGGAACAATGTGTAGTTGATATTTTGTGTGCTTCAGTATATAATGTATATTCCATATTTTATTCCATAATTACTAATATCAGAATATTTTTACTCCATTAAAGTCACCAAATAATGTATTTGTAAACGTTACTTGATTTTTATCAATGTTACCTTTGTACAGTACAGTCATGGAATACAGTAAATCTTTAGATTACAGAGTCATAAATCTTTATTAACTGATAAGAAACATAATAAGTGTGCCTTGAAATTGCTGAGTTGTAGTAAATCTAATCACACTGTTGTAAAAAGTTATGTATCCTAGTTGAGAAGTATCTAATACTGTAATGGTAAAAAAAAAGAAAATAATACCAGCATATAGGTTTTAGTTTGAAAAGCTCAGTTTTCTCCTGAAAAATTGATTAATATAATCTGTAATGAAAATTTTAATTTTTTGTTTGTCCAAATGCACAATGTGTATATAAAAAGAGATTTTGTTAGGTTCAGCTTTATTTCACCTCCTTCTGTTTAGTGCAACCTCTGAAATCTGATGCTGTCACAGACTTCTCTTCTGAAATCTGGATTCAATATCCATCTAAAGAGTTCCAAAAAAGAGAAAGAAGCACAAAATGAATTTTTTTTATTGTTTTGAAATCAGAGACACCTAGACTACAAACTCAACTGTAATATATATAAATAGGTATTCTCATTCCGTCATCAGGTGCACAATTGATTGTACTACGTTGTTTTAAACACAATCCCAAAGCATGGTGGAGCACCTGAGTTTTCTACACATAAACTTATAGCTCGATGACGCTGTCCAGGAGTGAAGTCTGTGACCGCATCAGATTTCAGATGCTGCACTAAACGAAAGGTGAACTGGGGTTGAACTCTACATTCACATTGAATCAGTCCTCCCCACCATAGCTATGTTATTATGTTTATTCATATTTAAGGATGTTAAAGATTTGTATTAATCAATTATTGGCTAAGGCCACTCCGAAATATCAGAATCTCCATTGTTATTGACTTATTATTGCCACACAACTCAAAATAATGGTTCTGGACGTAAATAAAACCTCATCTGTCTGATGCTGTCGGATAGATCTGTCAAGCATGGCGCTAGAGACAACTTCACCTGGTGTGGAGACTAAGAGCACACGCAGCCGCTCGGAGACGCGGACCAGCAACACTCGACGACTCAGTGAAGAGAGCCACCCTCAGCCCACCCTTCGCCCCCTGCCCTGCTCTCTCACCTTTGACATGAGGTATAAAACACAATGTGTTCTCAGCTGGTTATCTTATTGTAAATGTATATTGTCATCTTGTTTCACATTCGTATTGATAATAAATTTATAAATGAAACAGAAAAAATCACATTTTTAGGTCTACATGTGAATAAACATGTTACATGGGACACGCATATTGATTATATAATGAAAAAATTAACTCAGGTGTTTATGCTCTAAAACGATTATCATTTCTCTGTAATTTATCAGTGCTTCAAACTGTATTTGTTGCTCATATTCAGTCAGATGTATCCTATGGAATAAGTGTCTATGGCGGGACCTCAAATTAAAATCTAAATAAAATTCTCTCCCTTCAAAAAAAAGGTCTGAGAACAATCTTGCGATTAAGAAGTGATGATTCAGTCAAGGAACATTTTACCAACTTAAGAATATTGACAGTGTATAGCCATATTTTTAATACAATCATTTATCACAAACCCAATTTCAAAACTTTTAAAGAGGTACACTTTTACAATACCAGAAACAAAAACACCATTATATTACCTCATCATAACTTTGAAAGATTTGAGAAAGGCACTACCTATGCTGGAATAAAATGTTTAAACTATATCCTCAAAGCTATAAGGGAAATAAATGAATTTTAAAAATTCAAACTATTACAATATACAATAGTGTTTTTAATGTTTTCTTACAATTATTTTTATTATATATCATGTGAGGTTTTACAGTATGAAGTAACATTGTTAACAGTAGTTTTAAAGTACTTGACACTATTTATTGTGTATTTATACATCTTAAATAAAGACTTTTTGATTTGAATCTCTTCCACTACTTGGTCAATTCACCTTGGTGAAGCTGTGATTCCACCAAGATGATGATAAGGAGTCGTTTTTATTTATTTTCAACCTCTGGTTTCTATTCTATTGAACATCCTCCTGTACCCTTACATCTTCATTACATTCAATTTTGTACTAGTTTTTCAAATTCCATAGAGCAATGGAATGGTTTGTATTTATTGATTAAGACAAATAGAACTTACAACTTATAACAGTACAAGCCCATATCCAACCTGTCCCCTCAAACACTATACAAGCTTCTGTGATTTTGCTTCTTTTTTTCCAAAAAGCTATACAATTTAGTTACTCATAACATTTTTGTATCATCCCATTCTGTAATTAGTCCTTCACTCACATAAATCTTGCTTCGTAAAGACATATCATGCTTTTTCCTTGACGCTTCAGATTTATTTCTAATCCAAATAAATCTAAAGGACTGGCTCATTTAACTCTTGCATGAGTTTTAAGAAGTTTGACAGTTATTGCGTTTGCCACAGGAGTGTTCAAGCAATGACAGACATTAAGACTCACATTGGTTATGCGAGAGCTTGGGTTCGACTCGCATTAGAGAAAAAGTTGCTTTCAAGACATCTTAGAACTCTCCTCAGCGACTCGGCTTTACTCAGGTAAGTGGCTATCACCATAGACAATATTTGCATTAGGCTAATCAGCTATAAATTACATTATCCATGCACTATTTCTTAATTTCATATTTTTGTATCTTTCGGTTATTAACCTTTTAGAACCATAAGTAGTAGTGCCACTCCAGGCCCGGGTATTTTTCTACAAAATAGTAGTTTTTAGCCTTATAATTATATAACATTAACTCTTTCTAAAGTTGGGTAAAAGAAGTTTATATTTAAAAAGGATATTCAAGTCTATATGTTCATGGAGAATTCATTTATGATGTAGTGATTTAACATATTTGTTTATAAACAACTGAGAGCTGGTGAAAACTGTTGACTGTACTCACTTGTAGTGCTAGGAGTCTGTAGGTTAAAAATAAATATATATATATATACTAGCACCTGCCCGTGGCTTCCAACGCAATTTCCTGTTGAAAAACAGTACACTATATTCATGTATTCTTTTCTATCACATTCTACACATTCCTGAGATAATTAATAGTCGTTCCTTCGTGAGCCTCTTGGGCGCATTATGAAGGTATGTACCATATTTCTTTTTGCTAGGTGTTGTTAAGTTATTCAGTAAAATTAATTTATATGGATGAATCTCAAACTAATTAGGTTATAAAGAATCAAATTCGTTCAGTTAAAATTAATTTTCTGTCTAAGATATTTACAGTATTATTGAGGAGTTTGCTTTGTGCTTTGATAAAGAAAATGTATGATCGAAAACCAATTGCGATCATAAAGCGTCTTCTTTCGGCTCTTTTCATTTACCTTCGATCTAACCCAATTCGATTACCTTATGTGCAAACATTCACGGCTTTGTACTATGAGGTGGTTTTTATAACAGCGTTTAATAGTATTTTTCATTGCATTAGATAGTTTATTGATTATTGGTGCAATCTAAATTTGATATTAGGCAATAACTTCTTCCATGCAATCTGCATTACACTACTGAAAACAACTGTTTATGCCTCTTTGATGAACTTCAGCTGAAAGTGTTAACAGCTGTTAAACATCAGTTCACTTTGTATTACGTGTCGTAGTGCAGTCTACCGGATCCAATGTAAAACACTCCAAAATCAACAACTACTTACAAATGAAAAAATTAATTAAAAAAACATTTTCCAGTGGACCAAATTGTGAATCTAAACCATTCTCGAATTCCATTGAAAATACACACAAAATTTCATCAAAATCGGTCCAGTCGTTTAGGAGGAGTTCAGTCACATACATACGAACGCAAGAAATATATAATTATATAAAGATATAAGTACATATAAATTAACAAAGTGTAACATATTATATATATTGTAGACTCTTGGAGCAATTGGAAATTCTTTAAATATTATTAAATATTAATAAAATTTAATTATATTTTTTTTTCATACTGGCTGAAATATTTCCAAAATTTTTGTATTTACATTTTACACCATATGTTAATTTAATATTAATTTTAACAAACAATATGTAAATATTTATTTGTGGAGTTGCCTGAAGATGAAACCTTTGGTTTTGAAAGGCCTCGCCCGAAATAATAAACAATTTGGAAAAGTAGTGTTTTTATTAATATTTAATAATATTATATATAGTTCAGTGAAAGGTACAGAATAAGACACTAATAATTACAATTACTTACCATTCCATGTTAAAAAGGTATCAACTGTTTTTTGAAGAGAAAAAAATGTCTTGATTATTTTTTCACATTTAGCACAGCATAGCACTTTACTAATACTAAACACACTCAAATAACAATCCAAAATATACAAAATAACTACAATTTTATTACAAATAAAAAAATATACAACTAGCACATTTACTTTTTACATTAGTTGCCAATGGCATAGTGTAGCGAGTACGCAATAGTAATTGCAAGATAACCGCATCAAGCAACGTTGAGCGTTGCTACTGCTTGGATGGGTGACTGCTGAACGATCCTGTCCTTGCAAGCAGCCCACCTGTCCAGCCGTTGGTGGTGGTTGGAAGTCACCTTTAAGCCATTGTTCCCCAGGTTAAATATTAGAGGGCTTCTTAGCCCTATCTTTGCCTGGTAGAATAAGACATCTTTACTTTTTAGAAAAAAAAGCACAGACACAAAAGTGTGTTGTTTTTGTCCACTAAAACCCCCCAAAAATCTGGCAGTCATACAATTAATTCAACAGATGAGTTTTAATGCGGACAGAATTAAGGCGACATATGGGTAAATTAATAATGCAGTTTTTATAGTCAATTACTATATAAATTACATTGAGATATATCATCAATTATGGATGTTATGTTATTTGCGGTAAACACCAACCTAACCTTGTGTAGCGTGATGTTAGCACTATCAGGCGACTCGCTGAAATTGCATAGAGTAATGTCAGCACTTTTAGGGTTATAGCAAACTAATCATTACAGAGTGACAGTTTATGGAGTTACGAAGAAAACCAACAACATTAGAAAATGCCTGACTCTTCATGAACATTTTTGAATTTGATACACTTAGTAATAAATCTACGCTGATTTTATTGATCGCTTATTCAAGGTGCACCCGTGGAACTCAAAGGATTAATGATGTGGTTTGTTGAAATGAGACCCAAGCATGAAAGTAGTGATAAGAGACATGAAGGAAGTTAGTCTATTCTGTATACTAAAAAATAATTTCTTCTAAAAATGAGTTAAACCTTAGCATACACTGCATTTAAACCAAAAACAAACATTAAAATCTGGTTACATGTAAAATTATTGATAAATTCTATATTTCAAATTTTATATACCGGACCTTTCCAATTTCTACATTTATCTAAAAGACATTTCTGGGCCTAATTTAAAGCAGACAAGATGGCGATTTTCTTAACACAAAAATTATTGCTATATAGTTGAAATAAAAGTGTTAAAATAATTTTGACAGGAGCCAGTACAAGCGGTATGCTTTCCTGAGGTGTGAAGAGGAGAAGGAGCAGTTCCTTTATCATCTACTGACCCTTAATGCAGTTGATTACCATTGCTTCACCAACACCTACACCAACACAAGTGAGTCTTGTAAATTATTCTGTTACCACTGTAAACCTGTTTTTATTGTATTGGAAATACAGACCATTATTAAATTTTATTTGTATAATTGAACCTGTTCTGCTCATAAAAACCATCAAGACTTAGTTTAAAATAATTATTAGTATTATTGATAATAATTATATAGTATTAAATATTACTTTAAACAGGATACATTGTGATATACAAGATACAAGTGACATTTTATTTTTTTACCATTGTTATACATTTTTATTAATGTTTTTGACAAATAAAGATTGTCTATTGTCTAACTGTGATACCAGTACATTAATGTAAACTATAAACTTTGTTATTAAAAAAATATTGTATCTGTTTTTAACTTTGTTTTTTATTTATAAATGTGTTTAAGCAGTAATTTTAATCGTTTGAATTTTAAGCATCAGTGTTGAAGATCTTTTGTCACACTGTTGGTACTCAATTGTTTTTTTCTTCCTGTTTTGTGTATTTTATTTGATCACTTTTTAATTTTTAACACTATAATATTGTTTATCTTTAGATCACAAATACATGAACCACTTAAAAGAAAATAAATGTATTGTAATATAGTTTTTATTTAATAGTACATGTTTACTGTGTTCATGACAGTTTCTGTTGTACACTTGTGTATTTAATGACAATAAAGCTTCTTGATTCTTGATATACAGAAAATGTAGGTCACCATAAACAAAGTAGGGTGAATAGTTTTATGGTAGTTTTACAATAAGCTCAAATGTGATACGTAAATATCCTCATAACATTTTCAATTTCAAGTTTAATGAATGGCTTTTAAGAAATGATTTAATTCATTATAAAAGTATATTGCCATGTACATAAATAAATATAATTTTATGTGTGCCATGATGGTACAATAATATTAAAATCTTGTTATTATTATTATTTTTGTGCACTAAAGTATTACTTTAGTGTTGTAATTGTAACTAAAGTATCACCTACCTCTCCTTTCACTTTTCCAAAACGACCATGACCTCTGATGACTCACTCTTTAAAACAATGAAAAGTTAACTCTATAAATAACCTCCGCAATTCCACTCATGTCTGTTTTCCTAACCATCAAATGTGTATTGACTAATATATTCTTATCTCAAAAAACGCAACAAAAACAAATTCAATAGAACCCTATTTTACGATACTTAAAATCTCATCAACAACGCAAAGCTATACTTCAAACTCATCAAAATTATACAAAGTTTTGTTAATAAAGTAATCTTTTAGATAATATTTGAATTTTGTTTACACTTTTTATATGTAGGAAGAGTTTTAGGTCATTAACAATTAGGTAAAATACAATTAGGTAGGTCTTTATAGTACTGTTCAGTACTATAGCTTATTCTTTTATAATTTTTGATCACTTTTAGTAAGCCGTATATTGTCAGTAAAATGTAGAAAGTAGAAAAAACTTTAATTAATGCCCAAATTTGTTGTTTATTTAATTTTTACTCAATTAGATAACGTCAATTTTTGTATCATGCTTTTGTGATTTATTTTCCGAACATAGTTTTGTGTCCACACTGTAGGCTAAATCGAATTTATGTCTTCCAGAGGACATACATCTCGACTTTGGTCAAACTCTATACATAAGAGCTAGAAAAATAAATTAGAATTTAAAAGAACAGTGTGCTTTGTTGACAGTAAACCAAGAGATTTTAAAAGCAACCAGATGGTCAGCCAGTACAGGTCCGATGCACTAACTCTGCCAAAGATCTAAGTCTAAGGATCGAAGTAAATATTAAAAATTGGAGTTTTAGAGTTTGCCCATCCTTGGATGCAGTTTAGATTAATGTTTTGACCATGCAGGGATACCTTACCGTGTGGCTATCTTCCCATCCCAGAAGAGCAATGCTGCCACCACTTCTGCCAATTGTTGGCTCACGGTGTCTGGCAGTAACGGAGAGACTCAAAGAGTTCCGATCCCACGTGGTGCTCTCGAGTTCGTCTTTCACGTGAGTATAAATTTTAAAAATAAGTTCTCATCGTAGTGAAACGGAAACAGCATATGATGATTATCACTGATGGCCACTGTGTGTGCTTCCTCCATAAACAAGGATATAGTGGGAAGTACGACATGGTCTTTTTGTGGGCTTAACAGGAAATTTATCAGATCGTAGATATGGATACAATGAATGTCGTCATAAATGTAATGATAAATTACATCATAGATACAGAGTAACTCAGCTCAATTTTAGTTATCAACCACCAATCACTAACTACTTGGTTTTGTTTTTTTAACTCGCTTTTACAGTAAAGAGGCCTAAATAACAAATGTTCTTTCAAACTTTTTTAAAATTTAACAAATTAGTAATAGTTTAGAAGTTTATTAAAACATTTTATTCTCATACCAGCAATTACTCATGGCTTCGCACACAATTTCCTAGGCTTTGCACGTGTATAATTACTTCTGGTTCGAGTGAATTATATTTCCGGCTTCAGTGTTGAGATTGCCATGTTGCCACGGTCAAGAAAATCTGTCAATAAGTGTCTATTATTGACCATTGTAATTTACTCAGGTCTAATTGGGGGGGGGGGGGGGTGGGGGGGGGGGGGGGTGGGGGGGGGGGGGGGTGGGGGGGGGGGGGGGTGGGGGGGGGGGGGGGTGGGGGGGGGGGGGGGTGGGAATGGTTTCTCACTAGATTGGAAAACAGAGCTCTGAAATTTGTTTACAATCTCAAAAGATTTGATCACATCAGTGAATTTAGGTTAAGTTCTAAGGTGTTATCGATTAAAGATTGTTGTGACTTGTAAACTATTCAAGTTGTTTACAAAGTTAGGGTAGGGTACGATAAGCGGACCCAGGATTTTTATATCAACATTGGCAAACGATATTACTTAATCATAACCATCGATATAATCAATCGATACTGATTAATTATTTTGACATATTAACTTAAATAGTCTATATCAACAGCTGTAAACACTTTAAAATAATAACACGTTGGGTAATATTTCAATTTTACATTAGTAATTTTAATTATTAAAAATGGCAGTCAATTTTAGAAAACTACACGACATTGCTTTGAAAGATGATAAGACATAAATAAAATATATTGTTTTTGTGGCTTCAACATGTTGGACTCGTACCGAAAACCCCATTATGTAAAATTTGTGGCAAAGAAACAACTGTAACTTCGAGAGGAGCAAATATGGTTGTCTTCAGTTTTCCTAATTTTTTGTTATAATAATTTGTTTGATTACTGTAAATATTAAATTCATATTTTAATTTAAAACATATGATTGTTATTGAGGACTATAGATACTTTTATATCGATTGATAGTCTAGGATTTGAGATGTGAATATTAGGTATCTAAAGACTATATTCTTCGATATAAAAAACCGGGTCCGCTTATTGTACCCTACCCCAAAGTTATTCAGACTGACAAGCCTGAATATCTCAGGCAAAAACTTATTCTCAGGCATGAAATAAACACTTGCAGTACTTGACAGGACGGCCTATGTCATTTGCCAAGGATCCTTTTAGAAATCGGCAAGGAAGCTTTTAAGATACTTTGGACCGGAAATATACAATGCTTTGCCCCCTGCTTTGAAGAGCGAACTAAGGGGTGAACTGTTCGTTAAAAAAAAATCATCTCAAAAAGATTTTTATATAATTTTATTTTGTTTTAGATTTGAATGACATCATCTCAATGATTTGCTTTGTAAATCAGAGTAGTTTTGAAGAACGCTTCCTGAATAAAGACGTTATTTATTTATGTGTTTGGATAGTAACTCTTTTTCTTTTATATCTATTACTTAATATTTGCTAAAAATTAAGGTAAAAGTACATTAAAAACAACCACTATTTATGCGTTTGTTTCTTTATAAACTGAAAAATATTTTTAATAGTTAAGAACATATAGATCTGGATTTCAAAATGTGGAGTCCATTTAGTGGTACATTAGTTTAAAAGCACAGTCCAGTGAACATTCTTCTGGCATAGTTCTTGCCGACTTCTTCAAGGAAGTCTTTGGAGTACAATTCTGGCCATATTATATTTTAGGGACATTTGGTAATGAGTACTTATCGAATCACAAATCTAAAAACGGCATGAAAGTTAATGGTTAATCCCTAGAGAATTTACACACTATGAGTGTAAGCAAATTGAAAATAGTGGTTAAATTAATTAAACATGGTTTTGCTTGTCATAAAAAATGTTATACGGAATTAGAGACCAATGTTGGATTTTTTACTACTTTAAGACCAGTGGGGTGTAGACTGGAGGGATTTTCAAATTTAAAAATAGGCCTATATTCATCCCAGGGACCCTAAGAATACCCATGTAAAATTCCAGTACAAACGGTTGAATAGTTTATACGTAAAAGCAAAACAAACAAAGCATTTATAATATTATTAGATTAATGAAGAAAAAATAGACCAATTCTGAGACCTGATATGCATTGTCTCAGGGGCGCTAAATACCTTATATCTGGTTTTACCAGTCATAAGGTTAAAGGAGGTCAAGAAAATGTACAATGAACCTTCAAGCAATAATCTTTTGAAAACAAAACTATTAGTGTCTGTTAAAAATGTAGAAAAACTGACAGGGTTGAATGAATACGTGTTACGCATAATGGAATTTAATAATGAATACATTTTTAATACTACTACAAAGTGTTTATTTGAAAAATGCCTTTGCCAGTTAGGACTCATCCAAAAATTTTGTAGAATTATTAAAAATGTGTTCACTATTAAAACCTTGCCACTTCCATCAAGAATACAACATAGACAATAGCATTTCTTCGATAGTGTTTACTAGTATTAGTATTTATATTTTTTTATTGTTTATTTGCAGAATGGGGAAAGCTAAGGCAGTGGAGCCAGAACCAGCTGATAAGATTATACGAACTTTGGGAGAAAATCTGTGTATAGAAGTTTCTGAGGAGGAGAAGAAATATAGAAATAAAAAGGGTCCAGGTAAAATTTACTATGTCATAACTTCCTACCTAAATAGAGGCAATATCATTGCGAAAATGTATTACTGTTCATCAACAATTATATGGATATGATATTTTAGTTGAATAACTTACTCCTATCTTATTTCTGTAGTTTCTTTCACTATAGGAACTGCAACTTGTTTCTGTAGTTTTTGTTGCAAGATTAGTGACTGCAGTGTAAATTGATGGCAGTGTAGATTTGATTTAGAATATTATTGTGCCGCGGGTTTAATTATTAATTGAAACAGGAAGACGTACATTAGTTTAAATGGTATTGAAACTACCAACCCAAATTAGCACTGTTACATAAATGTAGGCTACCTATTCTGCAAATTATAAGCTTTCAAATTTATTGTAATAGGCCTAATACATATTATTATGATTGATGACATAAATATTTAAATTTTTGTAGACAATCAAAACTTTGTGGCTGAAAACATTTACTTTGTTTTATATTTAATACATATTAAACAATCTATTTTATATTTAATGTGACAAAATTATGAAAGTAGCTATTTAATATTTCAAATAATCAATATGTTATAGTTATAAAAATTTAATTCCATCTAAGATGTATAACAGAACAATCAACAGTTTTGTGTTGACTTTTTCTGTTATATATTTCATTCTTGTTATCCCTGAATTGCGAGACTTGAAAAATGTAAATAGACCACAAGCATTGTCAGGAAATTCTTTTAAAACCATAAAAAGATTTCATTTTAACCCGGTATATTTGTGTTTACATTTAGTGTTTAGCTATTATGATTGTATATTCAAGTGCTATAGTGTACAGAATGGCTGTAGATGGTACGTTAGGTTGTTCTAAATGAAGACTGTTGTGCAGATGATGTGAAGCACATCCGTAAAGAGAAGCTGAAGTGTACAGTCTGCGGTAAGAGTCTGGCCGATCTGGCCAAGAAGGCAACAGAACCGTATGTACACATGGTTCTAGGCGTATTGGTGTGTGGGGTAAGTTTAGTTGAGTATAAGAGACATCATTAGTAAGTAGTGTGTGCTAGATTTATAACTTAGGAATTAAACTAATGTCACATCTTGATACAAGAGACATAATTAGTAAGTATTATTTGCTAGATTTTAAAGTTGTAGGAAGTAAACTAGTGTCACACATATTGATATAAGAGACATAATTAGTAAGTATTATGTGCTAGATTTTAAACTCATAGAATTAAACTAATGTCACACATATTGATATAAGAGACCATCATTAGTAAGTAGTGTGTGCTAGATTTTTAACTTAGGAATTAAACTAGTGTCACATCTTGATACAAGAGACATAATTAGTAAGTATTATGTGCTAGATTTTAAACTCGTAGGAATTAAACTAATGTCACATCTTGATACGAGAGACATCATTAGTACGTAGTGTGTGCTCAATGTGCAAAACTACAAAACCATTATACTACCTGTGGCCCTTAATGTAACTCCAGTTTTAAGTCTTAGTTTAGCACAGAAAACATCTTGCAATTCTTCAAATGACACAAAATACTTAAGCTAGATTTATCCTGTATTTTAACAATTTTGACCACTTAGCTGTATTTTAAAAGCAAGCAGATTTTCTACTAATCATGGTAAGTTTCTTTACTTAAAAATATTATTCATGTACACAAAGTTCTTATCAGGTGAACCCCTGTACCTAAAAAGCAAAGTTAGGAATTATTTTAACCTGAGGGACCGTTGGAACTAACAGGATACCTTGCTTGAACCTTGAACTGATTCAAAGAAGGTTTTCATACTTCTTCTAACAACTAAATATTGAATGACCCAGTTCCCTAAAGTTTGAAATTAGCTTGAAATAAAAAAAATCAGTCTTTGTTTAAATAAACTTTCTATTTACTGCGCTTAAAAATTTTTATATTTTTATTATTCACATTAACTCTTATTCAAAATTAAATTTGGTGATGTGAACTGTTTGCAAAGCAATGTAATTAATGAAGACCGCTCAAGAATAAAGGCGTTAGATATTTATTTATCTTATAAATGTTAGGCATATTACTAATTTAGTAAACTTAAGTTATTTATTGAAACAAATATTTTGTTTCAATAGAGTTAGTATAATAATAATAAAAAAAAAAAAAACTGTAAACCTCATTTCCCATTAAAAATTGAAATATGTATCTTGTTTACATTAGAGGTTATATGACTAATGCATGCCCTAATATTATATATTGAGCTGCTTGGTAACCAAAGTTTTAATTGTGTGATAAAAAGTGTACTCACATGAAGGTAAATATGTATTTAGAATGTATTAAAGAAAACAAGGAGTTTTATTTCAGCATTTTAGTAGGCACCTTGTTATTTTTTTTAGATTTTCCAACCAAAAATAGATTTATATTAATCGAAAATGTTTGACTCTGAATTATGTAAATGGCCTTTTTGTCCGATTAAAATGTATTTTATATCATTGTTGTTATCTTATAATATATCATTTACATTAAATATTCGGAAAATCAGTATTATTTGAAGTCCTTACGTAATTATTAGAAAGTATTAGGCCTACGTAAAATGCCTCAAATAAGTCAGTGAGTTACTTTTGATTTTGAGTATTCCTGATTAGCTCTTTATGCATTTTTCATTCGTATTAACAAATTTTGTTAATATGGGTTTGAATAAACTGGTATGGAATGCTCCATTTCAGCCAGCTGCCGTGTATAAAAGCTTTAGGGTCAGTTTATGGTTGACCATATGTAATATTTTGATGGTTATTATTACTTGTGGTTGTAGTAAACTTTTAACATATACTCTGCCCTGATATTGTGATGCAAAACTGATCATGTATTTCCAAGGTTTGTAATTCATTTCTTTTATCATGCATCTCTAGCACATCTTAGGACATTTTGTCCTATTGCCACTAAATTGTAAAGTATTGTCTGAATGTGTTGCAGGACTGCTCATCATTCTATGGTGATGGCTATTTCTCCGTAGATGAGGACGGAGATGATAAGTACTGTCGATGGTGTGGTCAGGGAGGCACACTATACCTGTGTTCCAGTTGTACTTGCGCTTTTTGTAAGGTAACATATATCTTGTGGTTTGTCTTATGTTCTTATCATCCATTCAATGTCAATACTGATAAGAAGAGATATAAAATAGCAAAAGTGAAGAGAGTGATCAAGCTGTGAGCTTTAGACATGTCTAAAGTAATGTTACTTGGCTCATCACTTTACTTATGACAAAATCTCCATAAAAACATTTCTAGAAATGTTGTTATTGTTTCTACAATATAGTAAGGTTTTTTATGTTTACATTGTTCATATTCAAATGTTTTAACATGTGAAATTGCTTTTACAACTAAGCATGAGTATTGTTTTTCCCGAGTCGTTTTGAACCTTACCAGTGAAATCTGTTATGCTTAGTTTGATAAAATTGTAATTGAACTCTGAGAGACTGTGCTGAATAAAAGGAAAATTAAAACTTTCTAATTGGAAAGCCTATTTATTCATTAGGGAAATATTTTGTCTGATGGGCTGATGGTTTGGTTTAATAATGTTTTAATTTAAGTTTCAACTATTTTGTGCTCTTATAATTTATAAATTGAATATAATAGAGTAAGTTGACGCCCATTCATGAGCACTTGTGCTTGACAAATAGATATTTTGAATTGAATTAAATGAGACCTGGCGTTGTTGATCAGCCAGTAGTTGCCCGAAGCCCATATAGTGCTAAATAACAATTTAGTGTGACACAGTAGGTTAATTAACATTTAGAAGAGTTTGCATATAGTCAGGATTCCCACCCGACATTGAAAACCGTAAATTTTGTTCACCATGAAAAAACCTTTAATTTACAAACTGAGAAAATCTCTACAACGTGATTAAATGAATCAAGATGTGTGGTCGCCGTGGCTGTTGTAAGGCCCGGTTTAAACGTGAGCGTAAATTACACAAGCCTAATCGCGGCATTCGGTTCTGGTGCAATTAATAGTTTATCTGATAAAATGGTGCGATTCACATTTCAGTGTCTAGCGCCAAAGCATGCCACTAGTGCGTGCAGTGGTTCAAGGATTCTGAAATTTTGGCATCTGTTGCAGTTTCTCACGTCCCTACTCAATTTGAATACAGGTGTTTTTAGTTTTAGTTCTGATATTATTAACATTATTTTACACTTAAAAATGTGCAACTTTAAAACAGAACGGTTTATAAAGAAGTAGAGTGTAGGCCTGTGTTGTGGAATCAACACTTGTTCGTTGAATGATCTTTCAAACATAAAGTAATATTTTTTTTATTCCCTAGATCTGAGTGCAGTAGTAATAGGTAAAACTGACTTGATAGAAACCTGGAACTCGAGATGAAAGGGACCTACAATTTCACTGCCACAGCCAACGGCTTTTTCCAGCGTTATGTCAGCTTTTTTTGGGTCATGTGGAACTGCTCTAAATCGTGCCAGGACAGATTGCGGTGATTAGGCTTGCGCCATTCTCGCTTGTGTGAACTGCTCTTAAGGGCCAATTAATTGTAAGAGCTCTGGTGTGATATAAGCAGTAACTTTTGTCCCCTTTTATGTTCATTATTTAGCAAACAATACTGTTGAATGCATACCGCCCACTGCTTGTGTCGTAATCAAGGCCTAAAATGAATATATATTTTTTTAGATGCATCCGTCCATTCCTGCACAAATTGTCGTTAGTGAAATAAGGAAAAGCCTCAATTGTATCGACATTTCAAATTTGATCCCCTCCCCTCCCAACACCATCTGTTTTCTATTCGTATCGCCTCAGTTAACATTAATGTTACTTGTTACTTATTTCAATCGTAATCTAAAAAAATAATTTGACATCACAATGTTGACTGTTTCAGAAATGTATGAAGCAAAATCTGGACAAGCAAGACCTAAAGGATTTAGAGTCAGATGATTGGAAATGTTTCATCTGTAAACCAAAGCCTCTATTTGAGTGTCGGACCGTTTGTTGGTTTTTGCAAGAAAATGCTTCCAAGGCTAAGTGAGTATTCAAGATCAGTGAGTCTGTGTACAGTATTGATGTCATTGAAGTCCTGTTTTAATAAGAAAATCTACTTTCTTAAACACGCTAAACAATTAACCACATGAAATTAAAGAGTTATTTTATTTTATACGTTTAATAAATTTACCATGAGTTAATTCAATTAACTTGCAAGGTTATACTTCTTAAACTATAGATATGTTGATATGTATGATTCATAGCTCTGAGTCCCTGGCACGGCTTCCCTAATCATTTTTGGTGAAAACTACGATTTCTTGCGTATGTTGAGTTTAGCTCTATTTTACCTTTGACTTAGTGCAGCGTCTGAAATCTGACACTGTGATATACTTGACTCATGGAACTCTGAAGACCATGTTAGTTTGAAGAGATAAAAATAAAGTCAGTGACTAAGATAGTCTTAACAAACTCTTTGCATTGTTTCAACATCAGAGATACCTCGACTACAAAAGAGGTCTGTCTATCTTCTTACCCAATAAATATCCAGTGTAATCTAGATTACGAGATACTCTCATTGTCTCATTGGGTGCACATATTATGAGTGCACTGCGATGTTTTAGACACCATCCCTAAGCACGGCGGAGCAACCAAGTTTACTTCTTGTGAAGTAGTTATAGTGGGAAGGGTCGATTCAATGCAGATATTGAGTTTACTTTATTTCACCTTTCACTCAATGCATCGTCTGATATCAGACACTGTCACCGATCTCTTTTTTTGGATCTCTTTGGACGGATGTGGACTTCATATTCCACGAGTCAAGTCTGTAATGTTTGTTTTTTGAACACCTTTCAAGTTATTGCAATAACTGTAATGATTATGTGGTAATCAGTTTTGAATGTGTAATGCAGAATAATTGAATGAACTGTGTCTACAGCCTGTCTAGAGTCTACGCAGGCATTCCTGCTATGTTGTTCCTAAAATTTTTTGGATTAGTGCTTGACAATAATTCAACATAAGATGTTGAATTAATACTCAATAGGATTTACTCTGGGTTAGTTGCAATCAGAAGGGTACAACCACTTTGTACTGTAAAAATTCTCAAACAAATATATTTTTCCCGTGTTTATTCATATTTTTCATATATAAAAACATATCACATATTTCAACAAAAAAGACCTGAATGAGATTCTTAAAGTTCAAAAGAAAGTGTTGAGGGTGATATTAAATTGAAATTATTTAGAATCTGTCAAAAAATACTTTGGAGAGCTCAAGATGATTACTGTTTATGGCTAATATGTTTATGAGACTATAATGTTTGTAACTATAACCATGAAACTTAATTGAACAAATCCATAGTTATAATACCTGTAAGAGAAATCTGTTGTAAACCATCATAGGTTAAATTTGTATAAAAAAAGACTAAATATGGTGGCAACAAGTTTTTAAATTATATTCCTGTAAAAATAAAAAATGAAAGTAATCAAAATAAATTGAGTGTAAAGCTTAAGGCATATTTAATGAACATATTTCTGTACTCAACTGAGGAATTAAAACAATTTATTGATATTATATGTTAGTTTGTAACATTGTAGACACTATTCACTGTATGTATGTACAATTTATGAATAAAGAATTTTTTAATTTTTTGGTCTATTGAGGCTAAACATAATTATTTTACGTTGTTCTTACAGTTATGGCTGGAACAGGTAATATTAGAGACGATAGAATTGACAGGCTCATAGACTATAACAATTCAGAAGATTCTGCCAGTGAAATTGAATTAGACTTTGTCTAAGAGTTCCAAAGACTAGGTCTATGCCTAGACAAAGCTGTTCCTGAATTAGAAGTTGGGGATGCAATGAACATAGGCATAAATTATCCTATTCCTAGGAATTGAAACAGGCCTAGGCATGTACATACGACATGGAAAGGTATGGAAGATTATGACAGTGAGCAGAACTTATAGTTATGTAAGTGACAAGAAAGTATTTTTGAATGTAGTTACTGGAAAAATAATACGTGAAGGGGTTAATATTTTAAACTAATAATGCATCTTCAGTCTTCTGTTTAATATTTCAAGACGATATAAACATTTGTTGACTGTCAGAAGAGCTTTTCAATTTTTGTTTCCTCACATTTCGTAAGTACAGATTTACTTTTAGCTTATTTCTGTTAAAGGTGGCTTTAACAAAAAATTAAATGTGTAAAATGTGCGATTAAAATTAACAATATAACAAGATACTGTGTTGTTATATTTGTCTATAGTTCCCAGGAAATCTTAAATGGTATATAGTCAGGATTTAAAATGTTTTACATCGTAACCTTATATTTAATAATAGAATAAGAGCATTGTATGAAATGGTTCCAATTTAAGATTTTGTATATTATACTAAAAACATTTGTACAAAATTAACTGATTATCACTCGTTCTAAAATAATCTACACATTATTGTTTATATAATTTTAAAACTATTCTCATACACATTATTGTGCCCAGGAATGAAAAAGATGAAGAAAATGATAAAGAAGAAACACCTCCAACAAGATCAAGGAGGGAAAGGGGAAGCAGAAAATCTATAAAAGAAGTAAGTAAATGTTTATGAGTTTATTAACCTGTTGAGGAGTAGCTGAAAGTTGTTCCAAAAGAGTACAGACGGTTATAGCCGTTTGATCCCAAAAGAGTATTGACGGTTATGACCGTCCATGACGGGGTTGCTAAAACAATCAATATTGCAACTGTTTATGCACTCTAGTGGCGTTCTTACATACTATTTCGACTGTGAAATGTTCAAAGTAATTATTGCTGTACGGTGCTGGCTCCTAGTGACGGAATACATAATCACAGATTTGCCGCCAAAGTTCTGTAATTTTCTCATGCCACGTCCATTTATAGGCTATATATGGTATCAAAAAACCCAAATGCTAAGGTTCACATCATGGACTTCCGAATTAACGTTATCAGACAGATACTGGAAGTACATGTTGCACCAAGAGAAGAGGCCGCAGCTGTGACGCGTCTGTTGGGCGGAGCCCAGCAGCTGCGACGCTTGTCAGGTCGCCATTTCCCCCACCCACTACCAGTAAGGGAAAATGGCCGAAGGAAGCTAAAACGCTGCTTTGTGTGTTCAAATACAACACGGGGTGAGCGTAAAAGGAAAGAAACTGCTTATGAGTGCACAAAATGTGAAGTAGCACTTTGTGTGTACCCGTGTTTTGAACACTATCATACGTTTGTAAAATTTAAAAAAAAAAAAAAAAAACAAAATGTATGAATTTATCAAGTTGTAGATCCAAAAAATGCATTATTATGATATTTTGTAAGGTTTCAATACCTTTTGAATGAAAACAACAAAATTTTTTTCTTTACTCCCTGGAGTTCGTTAAGGATAATTTTGCTTACTCTAGTATACACTATGTAGGGTGACGGTTATAGCCGTCAGTACTCCCCAACAGGTTAAATAAAGCATCAAATGAAAATATAAATTGAACTTTATAATAGTTTTAAATAAAACTACTAAACAACTTTATTTAATGTGTTATTCCTGAGTTGTACAAGTATTTTGTTTGCAATGAGAACCAATAATTGAACTTTATAATAGTTTTAAATAAAACTACTAAACAACTTTATTTAATGTGTTATTCCTGAGTTGTACAAGTATTTTGTTTGCAATGAGAACTAATAATTGAAGATTGTTTCCATGCAGTTAAACCTTGCCTCCTCTGAGTATTAGTAAAATTTATCAACAGAGATCGGGGGAAATTATTGATTGGAAATAAGTGCTGAGAGATATCAATTATATGTGAAATCAAATTGATACTCGCTGCTCTTGAGAATATGTCATGTTTACAAAGCAGTAAACTCAACAATACTAAAGTCTTAATATGGCTAGTATCCATTTAAATGGTGTCTAGATTTGTTATCGGTAGTACATTTGTTGCTATATTGCGGCAGTCAACATAACCAATTCAAAGAAACTACTATTTACAGAAACTTTTTATGTGCGGGACTTGATAATCACTGTAGAAAAAGGTAAGTTTTGGTGGGAACTACTGAACGAGTCCACCCTTCAGCTTTGATCTACCACGTTTCTATTTAAAAAAAATACATAGTTTTTATGGATAAAAAGCGATTTGAGAATCAATTGATAACAAACCACTCGGTGACTAATTTACAACAGATACCAATCTGTTCTACGTTGGAGAGTTGGAAACTGATATTTATTTATTTTTACGTAGCACGGTTTCGTTATCTTTCGCACACTTGACAGAGGTTTACGTTCAGGAATGAACAGCAGAACAGGAATGCTGCACTGTAGTGTTGAACCGCTCAGTGCGTGTGGAACTGGATTCTCGTATATGTTACGACATATTTTCATCTGTATACTCGAGAAATATAAATATTTCATGAACTATTGTAATATATCATATTACACGCTCTAATAAATACCGATCCAATTGGGACGATTGTAAATTTTCCATTTTTAACAGCACACAATAATACAGACAACCGATACAGTAAAATGAAAAACTAGTTGATGTTGTAAAAACAGCTGAAAAAATGTATCAGTAGCGCTACATAGTGTAGAGTTTAAATTCCGGTGATCCTTCACCTTGTACATATAACTATGATGTAGAAAAAAATATTTACACACAGTTTTAGAAAATAGAGAAACTGCCATTGTTTAAAACTTTGTTAGCTAGTAATGACGCTCATGCAGTCTTCAAGACATTATTAGAACCATAAGGTGGTGATATTAAA
The DNA here is from genome assembly GCF_021130785.1 of Homalodisca vitripennis. NCBI lineage: Eukaryota > Metazoa > Arthropoda > Insecta > Hemiptera > Cicadellidae > Homalodisca > Homalodisca vitripennis. Next base: position 39,079,544 of record NC_060211.1, on the reverse strand, counting down.
GCAGGTTGCTTTTGTGACCTGAGCTCTTTACTGTGCCTCCAGATCCTGCTACCACAAGACAATAATGTTCGTCAGTAATCTGCAATGTGTTAAATTCTGTAGTGTTTTGAGTTTTAAATACATTGTGGTAAAACAAAGTTAGAAAAATAAAAGTATGTTCATAGTTTCAATCAGTATTCAAGTCTACTTAATTGTAAACAAAAAAAAGTAAATTGTTGTTGTTTACATTATAAATGTTATGGAAGAAACCAAATATCACCTTTAATTTTTTTACTATAGTACTTGTGGTTCTCTACTTCTCAAAAATATTTCAGGTCTGTGTGTTACTTATTATAAACTTATTGGCATTTTTTTCAATTTGTCTTCAAACATTGTAATTTCTTGGAGGTCAAGTATTTTCAACTAAAATATCTCAGAAGGGACAAAATCTCAAATTCCCACAAAATGTTCAGTTGTGTTGTAGTAAGTTGTGAAAATTCCATCATTGAAAGTATAAGTATTTTTACTTTTATTTATATAAATGGCCCTTAAAATTTTATTTTCAAAAGCGACATTTACAATATATATATTTTATTAATTTAATTTACTAGGCTTGAATGGTGATTGAACTTATAATTTACAACTTCTTATATTTTCTTTAAAATGGGTTTTGTTTGTAGTTAATTTGGAAACTTAATGTAAAGATATATATAATTCTGAACAGACCAATACAACTATACCAAATGATCGATATAAAAAACTAAACATTAAAAGATACCATTAATTAAAGTTCTGAATTCTAAAGTTGGTAAAGAAACCTATCAAATATATACTCATTCAACAATCACCACAAAATGCTCGAAAATCACAATACCATTCAGTTTCAGCTCAACATGTGTGAATGATAACACAACTCAAAAGCTGAAAACTCTGATCCTATTCATTTATTGTTGTCAAATATGTCAACATTATAGTTCTGATGTAACTCTGCTTTAAGTAAATATGTTTCATTTACATATTTATTTTAATAGTGGTAAAAATATTTACACTTTTTAATGTGTGAACTTTATGTAAATTATACAATTACTATATAGTGGTTTTGTTTCAGGAGAACACGACTCCAGCATCACGAAAACGAAAAGCAAGTGAAGTGGAAGATGAATCTGAAACTGAAAAAGAAAGAGGAAGCAAGAGGCGTAAGAGTTCTGATTCAGGGAAGGAGACTAAGCAACAAACCACTTCATCAAACAGGAGGTCAAGGAGTCAGTCCGTGAAAGAAAAGGAGGATGAAAAAGAGTCTGAGGATGAATCTCTTAAAAAACCATCTACAGTCGAACCTAGGTCCAAAAGAACCAGAGGCTCAAAACCTGAAGTGGAATCCTCACCAATTAAGAAGTCACCACGTGTTTCCAAGAGAAATGAAGATCAGTCCAAAAAGAAAACAGAAGAAATCACAGTTTCTGATGATGAAAATGAAGAGAAAGATGATTCTATTGAAGAAGTTCCTAAAAAAGGAGCTAATAAGTCTTTAAGAAAGGATAGTTCTCCAGCTATGGCAAAAACAACCACAAGCCAGGAAAAAGTTGAAAAAAGAGTTCGGTCCAAGAGACATTTCTCTGAAAAAACTGTTAAAGAACCTACAAATGTTGAGCCTCCTTCTAAAAGGCCATCTCGAAGTTTGGGTAAAAAAACATCCCCGTCAGAAAAAAATGTAAAATCCAAGAAAACTGAGGTTGATAATGAAATTGAAAGTCCTAAACGCAATCAACGATCAACTAAAAGAAACCGCTTAAACAAAGATGAAGACGAAGATGAAGAAGAGATTAAAATGTCAGATTCTGATGTACATTTGATATCCCTTGATGGGAATAGTGAGAGTGAAACTGAATCAAAAGGAAAACCAACAAAACGTAAGGCAGTCTCTAAATATAGTTCACCAATGAAATCAAAATTGAATTTATCTAAAAACGCAGATAGCAAAGTAGTTCAGGCCAGCGGGTACATAAATTCTGCACTTAAAGATATCAAGGAACTCAGTATCCTAATTTCAAACCGCTGTGAGAAACTTTGTACCAAAAGTATACAGTCAAGTGATGATGTTATTAGTGTATGTAACAAGTTACAGCAGTTAATGACAGGTGTTCATACAAATTTGGGACTGATAGAAAAAGGTTTGAATACTAAGATAAGTAATTGGCAAGAGGTAAAACTGGAAGATAAGAACATTTCTGAGGAAAATGTATCTGAAGTAAAATCTGTAGATAACCAAGAACATACTGAAGGTAGTAGCACATTAGAAGGAGAACAAATTAATGATGAAGAAGATTCCAGTATTGATAAAAGTCCAGATGATATAGAAGAGCTTAAAATAACAGAAGGTAGTGCCAGTCTTCAAATGGGGAACAGTGAAAATCCAGAAGAAGAAATGGAGGTTGATGACAACAATGAAGAGAGAATGACAGATCAAGTTGAAAATGAGAAAGAACAAAATTTAAATGAAAAGACTGATAGTGAGTTAGACAATAAAAATGATGAGAAAGAACATATTGAAGAACCTGTTGAAAATATTTCAGACACTTCAGAAAAGACTAACAGCGAGGACAAAGAATCTGATACTGAAAAAGATGATAAACAGGTTGAAATTACTGAAGAAAACGATGAAAATGAAATTTCATCGCCAGAAAAAGTAGAAGATGTGAAAGACAGTAGCAAGGAAGATGAAGATACTGAGGAGAGCATAACCAATAATAAAAATGAGTCTGTTGATAAAATTGAAGAGGAAGAAACTGTTGAAGAGACTGAGAACAAACCAGAAAATAGTGAAAATACTACAGAAAACAGTAATGAATCTCAAAATAATAAATTGGATGTTATAGAAGAAAAGAATGAAATTAGGGAAAAAGAAAAGGAAAATGTGGCTAATGAAACGGCTTTTCCTAGTTGTGGCTCTGAGAGTCTTGATGTATATAATAGTGAAAGTGTAGATTCTGTATCAAGACAGTCGGGTGCTATAGTTGTAAGTAAATCACAAGATAATGGATTGGGTGACACTAAAAAATCAAGTGACGAAGGAGTATTGGGAGATGTTTTCAGTGAAGAACGGACAAATGATAAAAAGGTATGAAGAAAATTTTATTTTACTTCATATTCTTTTAGTATTTTTCAAACAGAAAAAAATTATGTTGATTAAAAGGGGTCAGGATAAGTATTAGGGATTGTTTTCAGTCACAAAATATAGTATGATTCTTTAGAAAATTATAAAACATTCTATATAAAACACATTAATTTATTTACTAAAATTAAGATTCTTTATAATTGTAGGTAGGGAAAAAGTTGGTTAACCTTGTTTGTAATAAAACTGTGTGTATTAAAATTCCTCTCCCATATTTACATGTTTCTGATATTAATTGCAAGTATTTCAGGGCCTACTTTAACTAAACAATGTGAATAGTTAGTTACATTTGACACCTTATTGTAGTGTGTATTACATTTTCTTCTGAGGTTCATTATTTAAATGCTTTATAAACAATTACACAATTCTTTACATAAATATTCATTTGTTTTTTGTTCTGTACAGTTTGTGACTGCTATTTTCAAACATTAGCCATTTTAAGTTAAATAAAATACAATAATACCACTATCTTTCGAGATCTGAAACTGATCTCTTTCTCGGCTGGACAATCAACTCAAACACGTAGACCACTAACTAGGTTAAAATAAACAAATCATACTAATGCACTCAGTTGTCTAGAAGTAATAAATCTTCACAAAATCATAGAAGTATATATTTAACCCTTTTAGTGCCGAAGATAAAAACAATCCATGTTGAAAAGTGCCATTTTTCGTGTGTGACTATGCAAAAAGTTACCGTATTTACATTTAAACACATAAACCAATATTTAAAATTTAATTTTTGTGAGGCTTTTCGATAGCAAGGCTAACATGTGATGTGTCTGACGAAGATAGCCTTGCTATCGAAAGGCCTCACAAAAATACAAGTTTTAAATATTGGTTTATGTGTTTAAATGTAAATAAGTTAACAAGTAGCCAATACAAGCCTCATCTTCAACATTATGCGAAAAGTGCCAGAGGGTTTTGGACGGAAACACACATTTCCATGGAAACAAAATAAAAATCAAGAGGTAAAATAACTATTATACAAAAACTTTATTTTGAAATTTCAGTACTTTCATGATAAAGACCATTAAAAAAAAAAACAAAACAAAACCATGTGCCTAATGTTGTACCATAAACAAAATTGTACAAAAATAGTTAATTGCTAGAGATTATTTTTTTCAAAAATGCAAGGTATCAGAAAGAAATTCACCTAAAATTTATTTTTGGTCTTTAAAAGCTCCTTTTTAATTTGTTTGAACGTCAAATAAATTGTCTATCAGAAAATATAAATATTATAACAATAAGATTTTTATATTATTTAAAAAAATTAAAAATCACTTTAAGACAGTGACTTTTCCATGGAAACAAAATAAAAATCAAGTTTAAGGTAAAATAACTACTATATGAAAAATGTATTTTTAAATTTCAATATTTTTATGGTAAAGATAATTTAAAACACCCTAAAATCATGTTTAATATCCTAGTATTGTACAATAAACACAATTATTAAAATTAAGTCATGTGCTAGAGCTTTGTTTTACTAAAAAAAGCACAGGGTTTTGGGAAACATTTAGTTAAAGTTTATTTTTCACCATAAAAAGCTTTTTTTATTTCTTTAGAAATTTTAATACTTTAATGATAAATACCATCTAAAACCAATGCAAAATCATGTGTAATATAACGTTGCTTACTAAAACGAAACTCAAAACAAACATAACCTGATTGTAGGACTGTAGGTCCACATCTAGTTTGACGAGAGTGGCTGATGTCACTTTTCTGCAGGGTAGGACAGTTAGTTCACGCCGACACCCGTGGACTAACTGTTCTACTTTTCAAAACTGACCTGGCCGTGCATTAGTTTTTCTACCTGCATTTATTTTTTTATTCTGGTCAGTGATGCTTCCACTACATTCACACAGCGTACTGCTAAAGCAGTAAATATTAACAACAGTTTACTCAAGCTATCACATATGAAGTGGATTACTAATTGGGATGATATCTAAACGAATTCCATATAGCATTATATTACTATCTGATTAATTTGGCATTGTCCTAATGAATCTTAAACATCTACAGTAAGTTTGTATTAGTTATGCCTTATCTTGAACCACCGTTAGTATAATACTGTATATGCCAGTAGACATGTTACTCGTAGTACACGTTAATTGAAATGGATGGTTTATTGTTTTATTAACATTGTTAATAATTAAAATAACCATTTAGTTCATATCTAATATATCATTTTTAAAGTTGTACCAAATTAAGTTAAATAGATACGAAGACAAAATATTTTATTACCTTAAATAGTGGCTCTTGGCATATAATCCAAACAGTAAACAAAACATCTGCCTACACAGACATACTAACTTACATAATAGTGACCTTATGCCGCTAACGATACGTTGTAAATATCACTCAAACAGGAATTCGATGAAAAACGGCTAAAGAATTTGTCTAGTTTCATTCAAACTTCCAATTGCTATTCATCGCTATATCCCGCTGCGTCAAAGTTTAACGTTAGTTCAAATAGTGATCCCGGAACGACAGGGGATAATATGTTTAATTACTAGCAGCTATAAGTGAATTAGAATGGTCCAAATTCTTAAATGTATTCTTAAACTCTATTAGTTTTATTCCCCTTTAAAATAAACCGTTAAACGTTTTAAAATTTGAAGTTTAGTTAATAAAAAAACACAAATGCTGTAAGGGTTTTGAAAGATGCATGTTAAAAATAGTAGTTCCCCGCGGTTTTGTATGCAATTTCGTAGGCTTTCATATGAGTACTTCTGATTCTAGTGAATTATATATATATCCGATGTTGATATGTCCTTATTTCTACGACCAAGGAAATGTCTTAAAGTGTATACTTACGGCAATCGTAAATTATTCCAGACTTAATAAATTTTGTGCCCCAGTTAATATTGCTTTGTTTCCTCGAACAAGGTACATACAAACTTCTGAGAAGCCTACGTCTGTCAAAAGTCAAATAAACTATGCGTTTTATAACAGTCTTTAAATAAAAGTTATATAGTACATTCCTTTGATGTCTGCATACAGTACTCACCATGCACACTCAATATTTACTAAAGTGTACAGTTAAAAGTAGATTTTCAATAAAACTTTTAGTTTTCTTATCTAAAATTTTGAAATAAGAAGTGTTGTTATTATCAAGCTTACTCTATGCTTTCACGACTAAATATAAGGAAATTAAAAATAGTGATCAAATTAATTTTATATATGATTGTGCTACTATAAAATAATGTTAACACAGAACAATTGACTAAAGTTAACAGGCTCTTATACTATAATATAAATATCTTGTTCTCTTCACCTAATTTTTCTGTGCATTCTTATGATATTGTTATCGTTGTTCTCTTAGTCAGAGCGAAAACGTATCCAATTAAGCGAATACCATTATAATCGTTACAGCCATTCTTAAGTTAGAAATATTGTAACTAACCTGACTTTATTTTATGTATATAATTTTGTTTAATTCTTTCTGCAGCTGTCTTATGTAGTGTACTGAAAAATATTTAGCAGATATAGAGTTTAGATATCGAAACATCCTTCAAGTGCTGCAGTGTGAGTACGACGATCCCTTGTCAAAAGAAATCTGTGAGTCGGACAGTGGGTCCCAGGCCGGGACGGTGGACCCATTGTCCACCCGTTAAGAAGTAGGTAAGAAATGCTTCCGAAAGTTTTGTGACGTGGGCCTACATAACATATGTGGTCCGTTTGCCACATAACGTTACTCAGGCAATTTTCAAACAAACTACATCACTGTCTTCATGGACACTCGGACGTATCACTGGCACAAACATCTTCTAAAAGTTTTCTTATGGAAGTGTCATCACTTTTTTGATTAATTTGAATAACTAATGTAACTTATAAGCATTTTAAATTAATAAAAACGCACAATTATATACCATATAAAACGCCCGCTACTCGTCACAACACTGCGATCGTGATCCAACTGAGAAAATGTTGTAATTTAGTTAGTTGTATATGTCATCTAACAGCAGTACAGAGTAGAAATAACAGTTGAAAAGGTTAGTTTAATTCATGTATTGGCCTTTGGCATGATATCAGCCAGTATAGGATAAGTTATAGAGGTACTAAAAATGAAACAGAAATCGTCTCGGAACGAGACTCTCGGCACACAAAGAGTTAAATAAAACTCAAGAGTAATTATTATAAACTGAACTAAAGAACATATATCACAATACATTTGTTCACAAGCCTTTGCTTAATGGTTTTTATTGCAGATTTTGGAACATAACATTCTGACTTGTTACGTATAACTGAACATTAAAAATAATTTATTAAACTTCTAATCTACAACTACCTTAAATTATTTAATTCAACTTTTTTGTATGCATGTATTACAACTTCTAACCTTTAAAATTAGATAAGTTCCAAATCATATGTTTCATATTTAGTCATGTATATAAAATGCAACTAATAAAAATGAATAACTCATGTTTCGCTGAAATTTAGTAGGGTAGTTGAAAAGACAAACTTTTTACGTCACACTGTGCTGCAGGTCATTATTTACCACATATCTCCTTTAATATCTCTAAATGCTAAATTTTGTTACATTACAATTATATTTTTCCTTTTATGGGAAGTATCCTCACTATGACGCTAAATAATTTTAACTTATTCAATCATATTCATACCAGACAAGTAGCCAGTGATGTGATAATTTTATTTTTATTTTTCCTGAAGTTTCCTACACATGCAGTGAACTCACATTTAAGGTAATCCTACTCATCCCATAAAACTTTTCTTCCTTCTAAAAAGTGCTCCTTTCAGAAAATGTAAAGACAGATTTTGAAGCAGTAAAGAAAAAAATGGGCATAAAATTAATTGTTGACTTTTTTGTGTTGAATTCTGTAAATGTAATAAAAATTCTTGAAGTACAACTGAGAGTTACATTTTTTGTTCTGTAATATTTATAAAATTGTAAAACAATTTATTTCTTTGTATTATGTTGGGAGTCTTTGTTTTACAGAAAGAAGAAAATGTGTCACCAGAAGTAATGGATGTAGATACTGGAGAAAATGAAAGTACCACAGGAAGTGACAAACCTGCCATTCTAGAAGACAATACTCACAATACACCCACAGCCAGGTGATGGTTGTTTTCACTATGCAGTCTAGTTGTTTATTTGATATTTAGTGTATCACTTACTGGCACAATATATTAATGGATTTATTACAATTTCAGATCTTATTTGATAATAATAATAATAAATTACGATAAGTTCTACAGTGATTTTCAATGAATCTTGGAATTGTGTAATAAAAAACTAATTCATAATTATTGACTAGCTAGTAGTAATTGATGTAATTGATGTAGCTAGTAGGGGTCCTTGTAAAAAAACATCCAAGAACTGGATAGTTAAATGAAGTAAGATCTTGGTCTTATTATGCTGGGGTTGATGATGTAATGGTTCAAACCCTGCTTCTGGAACTTGTGTATTTTTATTATTTTACAAATTTATGTGCAGTTTATCATTTTCTTGTGAAAGGAATCGTCTACAAATAATCGTGGTTGACCTAAATATTAACAGGTTTTAATGTATGGGAATTGTATATTATATATATTCTCATATAATATGTCAGATAAAAATTTTTTTTTTAATTATGTAGTTTATGATTAGAAATTTACTGTATTGGGTCATTTTACATAGGGTGTCCAAAAAGTCCCGGGCCGGTTAAATATTTTTCAAAATATTTAAAATAGATCTAAAAAACCTTACACAAAGTTACTGGACATAAAAATCTATTTTATCACATATTCAATGATCCGCTACTTCTTCAGGGGGGGCGGCCCGCCAGGAGTCAGGAGAAAATCTTAAATGTAAGCATTGGTTGATATGCATATCAAATAAAAGGTCTTTATTAGTAGAGTACAGAGCCGCAAACCCGACCTCAAACGGATAACCGAGTCAAAAATGACAGCCGTTCAAAGATGGCTTGAGTTTGCAACTTAGGTTAATGTAAAAAATAAACTGATGAGCTTTTTGATTTTAACTTAACTAACCCAAAAACTGTTTACAATTAATTGTTGTTGTAGAATAATAAGTTTCGTTATTTCTGAGAGGGATCGGAGTTTTGGGTTAGTAAAGTTAAAATCAAAACGGCTGCCATTTTTAAATCGGTTATCCGTTTGAGGTCGGGTTTGCGGCTCTGTACTCTACTAATAAAGACCTTTTATTTGATATGCATATCAACCAATGCTTACATTTAAGATTTTCTTCCGACTCCTAGCGGGCCGCCCCCCTGAGGTAGTAGGGGATCACTGAATATGTGATAAAATAGATTTTTATGTCCAGTAACTTTGTGTAAGGTTTTTTAGATCTATTTTAAATATTTTGAAAAATATTTAACCGACCCGGGACTTTTTGGCCACCCTGTATATTGGTGTCTACACAATTAAACTTATCTTATTTTACTCAATTTAAAGTAGTTATAAATATGACTTTTATATTAATTAAAATAGTGTTTGATGCCAAATTTGTTAAGCATGTAAATTGCTCTAAAGTACAAGTGAAATTTTTAATACTGTATCCCTATGATTGGTTCAACATTTTATATTTATGTTTAAAAAAAGTTATAGTTCTAGAAAATAATTGAGATGTGGTGTAGGAAGTCAGCTCGCTTAAACTATAAACAGTTTAATGATGAAATTGATTTTATATGGATCAGTTTTATATAATTTTAGCCTTAAATGGATACACAGTTCAAATAACTCAAAAAAGTCTGAAATAATTATTTATTGCTCAAAATCAACACTAATCTTAAATAAGTTTAATGTAGGTTATGATGTACTATCTAATAGCCTGATATGGCGCACACACTGTAGGGTTATACTTGCACAAACCACAATTAATTTTTGTTGGATGATATAAAGTGAAGAACCTTTTGTAACAATCCTTTCATACCTAAAAATCATGCTCTTTTTTAATGTCATATTTATGCTACATATTTTGGAGAAATTTGTACGGATTTAAAAATTTAATTGTGTCAATAGATTTATTGTTAATCATTTTACTAGGGTTTTGCAACTAGTAATGGTTTTTAATGGTTAAAATTTAAATTATAGTAATGTTTCTGGAGTGTTTAATTAAGCAACCAATTTATTTGTTAATTGACCCAAATTGTGTGGGTGTGTGTGTGTTCAATATATATTTTGGGGTTTTAAATAACATGAAGTTTGGACGTTTGATCTTGTGTTTATAAAAATAAAATAATATGAATTTATTGTTTTGTTTAAATAGTCAGTCAGAAGAAAGAGGAGAAAGTGAAGAACTCAAGAATGGTACAGCTGACGATGAGAAAGTAGATACAGAAAAGAAGGAGGACAAGTCAAAGGAGATAGAGTCAACAGAACAGAGAAGTACAGAAAAGAGAGAAGAGAACAGAATAAGAACTCCGAGCGATGAGCACAAGTCAAGTAAGCAAGAAATCTACTTAATAAAATATCAGATTTTTTTAAAGGAAGGTTCAATCCCCTTGATGTAAAGGCAATGAAGTAGACTAGTATATTTATAAAAATGGTGTTTTACTTGGGTTTCTCAGGTTTTGTGAGGAATAATTAGTATACAAGATCAACCACAGGACATTGCTATTTCCATGTTTCATTTTTCAATCCTTGAACAAATTGATGAAGGCTACAGGTGAAATGAAATGTGTTGATACTGGTAAAAATAAAACTTGCATATTCTCAAGTGGAATATTAAAATTTTACTTGATCTAGGTCTCAGATTATAGGAACTCTTTATTGTGGTGAAATCTAAACTAATAGTAACAGTTGGTACGTTTTTATTTATGTTTGATTCTAGGAAAAAAACAATTTTAGGGTCCGATTTTATAGTGGTTAAATTTAAATGAATAAGTGTTGCAATTGGTCAGTTATACAATTGATCATGTCCTTGGCTAAACTTCGTTAGTGGTTACTATTTGTTACTCTACAATGAAAAAAATGATATGTGAAAAATCTATTAGAGTGCAGATAGATTCTTCTTCCCACAGTTTGGACCAAACAAATTGTTTTGTTAAGTTTGGCTTTTATTGATTTATAACGATTGCATAGTAATATCTATCGAGCTATATTTTGTACATTCTTAATCAATAAAACCTTTTTTTCTTACAATAAACAAATATCCCAAAATATCATAGAGTAGATAAATCAAAATAAAACAATTTTAACGCTCCAGATCACTTCCAAGCTGTATGTGTAGGTGGCAGTCCTCACACAGACCCATCCCGAAGGCTGTCAGGGGACAGAGACAGGGAGAGGGAACGAGGGGGAGGTGGCAGGTATTCCCAGGAGCAGCGTTGGTCTGGAGACCGTGGTGGATCCTGGAACCGTGATCGTGACCGTTACCAGGATCGTGGCTGGTCCGGTCGAGGGGGCTCGTGGAATCGCTATGAAGACAGGCGGCCAAATCGTGGCGGTTGGGGATGGAACCGTTAACAAGTGTAAGTTAAAGAAGTCATCATCAAAGACGAGTGTCTTTAGCAACTCTAAAATAAGTATAGTATATCCTACTCAGAACATTTTTAATGAAGTTTCAATAATACAGTTGATAAAGTTAACCCTCCTATTTATTATTGTTAACCCTCCTAACACATAGTACACATGTGAAGGCTGCTGTAATTTTTAACTTAAATGCCAAAATTTAGGTACAATATATTGATTAAATAGTACAATAATTATATTAGTAGAAAAGGGGTAGGTCGCAGCACTGTACTTTTGAGAGAATATCTTTTTTCCTTTGTAATAACTATCATTCAATTAATGAAACAATTTTATTTTCTAACAAGCTGCCTAGAGGAATAGAGCAGCAGATGCATGCCTATAATACAAGAGGGAAGGAGTTGAAAGTTCACTGTCATCACTAATTAAATTTCTATATAAAAAATATTTATTATGTAGGAAACTTTCTTTAGACATTTATCAATAGCAATAAAACAGGAAGGAGGAAACAAGAAATTTGAAACATTCAAAAACCAAATAATTTACTTCTCTTTCAATATATGGATATTTACAGAAATACTAATTCAGTTATATAAATGATTTATGTTACATTAGTTGTTAAGAACTTTGTTGACGCTTTCCTTGTTCAGAAAGAATAGATAGCCTATTTTGATTCAATTTAATTTGTGTTTACACAGTATATAAAGGGTTTAACAGGGGTTTAAGGGAGAATATATATTTTTAATGTAAATTGATAAAAAAAAATACATAAGTGACAACTTTATAATGTTTCCAATGATGTTAATTTTAGCTAGTATAAAAATGAAACCGAAATGATGGTATGTATGATGGAAAACATAAAATTGGTTGTTATAAATGCCATAAAGTTCTTGGAATACAGAGAAGGGCGTAGAGACAAAAACAACAATAGTCTCACAGTCTGGTGGAGACCATTGTTGCCTCAGGTTACTCTTGGTTAGCAGACTGTGAACTGCTTTGCTTCTCACCATAACTCTCAAGTAGTGGCTATACTGTAAAACAATAGGTTACATAATGTCATAGTGTTGCAGGATAAACTAATCATAAATATATAAAAAAGACACTTCCAAAAATGGCATAAAAGTGGGTTTTGTAATAAACATCTTCATATTATGGTACTGTACTCCTGCCACAATGACCAGTTATTTTTAGAAGTTTTAACACATTTTTTGTTTTGCAGGTGATTTGAGGTGGTGAGCAGTTCAGGCAGTGTAAATATTTTGAAATGTTGTACAGTGGAACTTTTTTATTATAGTTGTAAGATAGGTATAGATTCGTGAACTTGTACACATCGTGGTGAGTCATAATTTGCTGTCATGGTCAGTGTTGGGTTACTTGTTTTACTGCTTTGTCGACAGCTAAGCGAAAAACAATAGGGAGGTTTTTAGAAAAGCTGTGAAGAGTATTGATTCAAGAAAAGTCATCCATTAGGATACACAGTTATTTTATAATGCCCTCTCTGAAAACTTGGAAAACATAAATGAATGTTTGTAAGGAGTTGTGGGTTTCTTTGGTATGAAACAGTCTCATTATATTTTTATTTTGTTTTGAATTAAATTAACCCTATGTATTCTGTTAATGTTTATTCTGTGAGGAACAGGTCTAGTTGCTGAAATATTCAAATTACAATTTTCTTTTGTCAATGTTCATGGTAGAATGAGTCTCAAGAAAACTACAAGATAGTAACAATCTATTGTTGAGATTCTCAATACACACACAATACAATTGCCCACCTGCTGCTTTCATAGCTGAGCAATAAATTCAAAAAAACTTGTATGTAACATTTTAAATTTTATTTCTTAAATTCTTCATAAGTTTTACTCAAATGGTGGACATTTTCTCAATTTATTTTAACCCTCGAGCTGGAAGTGGTGCCTCGTCGTACTGGCACTACATGTGCAAGCATATTTTATATATATATATATATATATAATATATATAAAATCTATCTCATTTCATGATAATAGTCCAATTGTAAAGTTTTATATACTGATGTATTCACAAGGATGTGATAAGTAGTATATAACAATAAACTGTGGATTCCATGACATAACATTTTTATAAAAGAAAAAATTTAACCCTTTCAGTGCCAAACATTGTTATGTAATGTTAGTCAGTAATGCCAAGGTTATTTTTACAGGTGTTATCCAAAAGTGCTGTGCCATTTTTTAGCAATTTGTGTATAGTTATTATAAAATGTCGTAACTTTTTTATGTATGTTACACTTAATATACTCAAAAACTTTCTTATACTACAAGAAAAGTATAAGATAACGACAGTAAAATCTTAGCTTTATTTTTTTAGGTTCAACAGCTCAAATAAGTACCATAAAAAATTCTCACACTCAGTAAAGTCAAGGATCCCAAAATAAAAATATAGCATTTTTTAGCTGTCGCTCACTTTTGTTATAAATAAACATTGATACTAGTTGATAGGAAAATGAGCAGGCTTACTCTGAAAACTATCTTCTAGGGTCCACTGATTGAAAGAACACATAAAAGTATACATATTTTACACATAATAGTAAACAAATTTTACACATAATTAGAAATGTTCAATTGCACTGGAATCTTTTAAACCAATAGAGAACATTCTAGTTGTCTGTTCATTTTGGTTGCAGTCACTGTGGAAAGCAGTATTGCCATTTGACTTTTTATAGACACTGTTGTCACTGTGTAACTGTTGACAATGTATTGAGTACTACAGGGTGATTGAAAAGTAAGTTGCACCCCCCAGAGTAACTAAATAAGCCAGACCTTTCAAGGAACTTGTTAGAAATTTGGAGAACCTCTCATAATCTGATTAGATAAGAGCATTGCGTAGCTTAAGAGTTAGATAAACAACAAAAGGTTATTTGTTTCCCCAACTACTTCCCCCCACTCCAATACCACAATCCTCATCTGTAGTTACCCAAATAAGTTTTGTCTTAATTGGTTTTTCAATATTTATTAAGTGATGTATAATTCTTAACGCATGAATCACAATAAGGCTCAGGTACGTTTAGGGGTGTTTTTTTTTTCTTTTTCGTAGAGTGGACCAATTTTAATTTTTTAAGTGTATTTTTTATTGACTAACCAAGACCTTTAAAGTGATATGTTACATATGTTACAATTTGAAAATATTTGAGTTACCTCCTACTCCCCTTTCCCCTGAGGTTCAAAGATTTGACTACTGTCATTATTAGTGTGACCCTTTGTAGCTAGGGTATCCAACATAACAAAAAAGTGTAAGGGGGTGTAACTTGCTTTTAAATAACTCTGTGTATTAGATCTTTTATAATTATGTTATTTTATGAAAATATGTTTTTGTTTAATGTGAGTTTATATAAAATACATGTACAAAAAGAATGTATTATATTTTCTTAAAAACGTCTAGTAAAACTATGTTGGCAATTTATGCATGTTTTTAAATGTCTGGTTGCCTGGACGTTGGCACTGAAAGGGTTAATAAATATAATTTTGTAATATTCTGTTGTGTAACTGTTGAACGGTATGTTTTACACTGAATATGTAAATGTAAAACTTGTTCTAAATTCTGTGCTTCTGTGAAAGTTATGAAGCATTTCAGAAGAAATATTCATTAAATGTTTTAAACACTTTATGAATAAGTAATCAAAGGAGTGTTCAGTACATGGATATTATATTTGAGCTTTTTCTCCAAACAGTGTTCTCTTTTAACAGCCATTTTGGTTCTCTGAACAAATTACAGCCATTTTCATATATTCAGTAACATGAGAGGAAGGTGTTTAAAATATCTTGTATAACCTAACGCTCGTGTTTATCTAATGGGCTAATAATAGTGAGTTGTAAGTACAATTTTATTAAGAAAGTAGCTCTTCAAAGTTTAAATGTTTCAAATAAAACTTATGAAAGTAGAAACATTATTATAGGTAAGAAAAAGCTGTACATTTTATTTTTTCTAGTTTAAGGAAAACTTGTTCATCCAAGGGGGACAAATGTACAGATATTTCCCTGTATCTCCGTATAGAAATATATTTTTATTTATTTTAAGAGAGTTTATTTGAACCGTATCACTATAAGGAGAGTATAATAAATAAGTGCAACTTTTTATCTTTGTTTATTAGAATGAGATATATATTGGTTTGATACCATTTTTTTTGCTACATTCTGATTATTTTTAACTAATTAAGAAAAATATTGGTAGGTTGTACAAAATAAGTCACATAAATGTTTTCATAACAGCACATATTCATTTTATATATTACAAATCTGACTACCAAGAATTGTTTGTTAGAATACAAAATTTTTGTAGCAAATTTATTATGACGATGCATTGCAATTTTAGTTTGAACAAAAAAAATTAAAGCAGAGTTAATTCTATTGTATAAGTTATTAACGGTTAAGTAATAACTTGAAAATTTTTTGTATTTTTTTCCAGATGAGTACAGGAGATGATAACTGCAGTATTTGTAATGGGTTAAATCAAATATTGCTCTGGCGGCAAGTAGTTTGCCTGAGATACTATTGGAATATGTTGAGCAAATTGAATGTGAACACATTTTGAGATAGTTTCAAACAAATAAAACTTTTATAGCTGGAAGTAATAAAACTGAAATAACTAAAAATATATCTTATTATTGTTACATTTTTGCAAGAAATTTTAAAATTAAATGATGTACTGTAAAAAATGGCTAACAAATTAAAATCAACTTAATATTGCTGATTTGTATTTTTTTATGGTATTTTTAAAACAAGTTTTATTCTATTTTGTCCAGTTACAAAAAAATTAATAATTTATTATTATCACCAATAAGAAGATATGGTAACTAAATATTTATATGTACAGTAATCTGTGTTGAAAATGTGTTCACTCTTTTGTTCAACATCTATCTACATAATGAAATATTTCCTGTAACAGTTTTTACCATTTTAACCCAAAGGTTATTGTTTGTAATTTACCAAATTGTATGTATTTCTTTTCCAGTCTATTGAGAAAATATTTAAATAAATATAAATGGTTTTATAAAAAAGAAATGGATTTTAAATAATTATTTGTATTTCCTTGATTCTGACCATTGAATAAAATCTGTAAATTAATTTGACATGTTAGGTCATATGAATATCACTAGTGTGTTACCCTATAGTGATTCCACTGGTGAAACCAAAATTCACTGCTGATACCCTATAGTGATTCCACTGGTGAAACCAAAATTCACTGCTGATGCCCTATAGTGATTCCACTGGGAATACCCATATTCACATCTGATGCCCTATAGTGATTCCACTGGTGAAACCAAAATTCACTGCTGATGTCCTATAGTGATTCCACTGGGGGATACCCATATTCACATCTGATGCCCTATAGTGATTCCACTGGTGATACCCATATTCACTTCTAACCTATAGTGATTCCACTGGTGAAACCAAAATTCTATGCTGATGCCCTATAGTGATTCCACTGGGGATACCCATATTCACATCTGATGCCCTATAGTGATCCCACTGGGGATACCCATATTCACATCTGATGTCCTATAGTGATCCCACTGGGATACCCATATTCACATCTGATGCCCTATAGTGATCCCACTGGGGATACCCATATTCCCATCTGATGCCCTATAGTGATTCCACTGGGGATACCCATATTCACATCTGATGTCCTATAGTGATCCCACTGGGATACCCATATTCACAGCTGATGCCCTATAGTGATTCCACTGGTGATACCCATATTCACTTCTAACCTATAGTGATTCCACTGGTGAAACCAAAATTCTATGCTGATGCCCTATAGTGATTCCACTGGGGATACCCATATTCACATCTGATGCCCTATAGTGATCCCACTGGGTATACCCATATTCCCATCTGATGCCCTATAGTGATCCCACTGGGGATACCCATATTCACATCTGATGCCCTATAGTGATTCCACTGGTGAAACCAAAATTCACATCTGATGCCCTATAGTGATCCCACTGGGGATACCCATATTCACATCTGATGCCCTATAGTGATCCCACTGGGGATACCCATATTCCCATCTGATGCCCTATAGTGATTCCACTGGGGATACCCATATTCACATCTGATGTCCTATAGTGATCCCACTGGGATACCCATATTCACAGCTGATGCCCTATAGTGATTCCACTGGTGATACCCATATTCACATCTAACCTATAGTGATTCCACTGGTGATACCCATATTCACATCTCAGGGCGTAAATAAGTCCTGAACGCCTGGATATATTCCAAACTGATTGAGACATTGATGTACAACCTTCACCATACTCATTAAAGTACTTTTTGTATGATACAAAATTCTCCCCGATTTTCAAAGGAGATAACTTTAAATTTTCAAATTGCAACCCCTATCTTGTGACATGTCATTATAAAGGTATATTCAATCAAAACACAATGACATGAACAAAACATCACTACAATGATCCTAGAAAGAGTTATGCATAAATAACCCTTTACATTGTAATGCCACCTAGGAAATAAATCCATTTGCCAAACAACTAAAGCTCCACATAATGAAAAATACAAGCTTCATGAAACAAGAAATATAGACTTTTTCAACTTTGAAGATTTGTTAGCCTCTATTCAATTGTCAGGAAGGCTAGAAAAAAACTGTTCAGTGTGTAGTGTACAAACATCTGCTGATTGTCCTAGAAAAAATCTAGGCACTGTAGCAAAAAGGATCCATCGTCTGTTTTAGATAGTATCACTGTTGAGTATGTAGGGTAAACATGCCAATATAATTAGTGTTGGTATTTTAATTATGTGTCATAACTGTTAATTGTACATTCACACTAATTAACCATAATGTATGTATTGGAACAAAGTTTTCTCAAGTTAATGAAAATTTAGATGCAGTACAACTTTTACATAAACCATTTTTACTTTACTTCTATAAAAGATAGGAACTTCAGGTTTGTATTATTTTGCTAAGATATATCTTTTATCTATGACTATGTATGTAAAAATTCTATAAACGATGTTAAATTTATATTTCTATTCTTTTTTGTATTGATCAAACATTAAAACTAAATTGTTTTTACTTTCACATTTATTTAACTATTACATTTAAAACGAAATTTGGTAGGAAACATTTTTTGGTGGAAGGAGTTCTTGTCCATTTGTTTGTTATCAAATGTACGTGAAACAGAATAAGATATTGTTTAAAATTTTAGCATCTTTGACCCCCTCTGTTCGTCCACCATTCACCTCTGTCGCTATGCAGGGATAATTGTGTAGTTTCTGTATCATTCTTGTGATTGTAGCATCTTTGACCCCCTCTGTTCGTCCGCCATTCACCTCTGTCGCTATGCAGGGATAATTGTGTAGTTTCTGTATCATTCTTGTGATTGTAGCATCTTTGACCCCCTCTGTTCGTCCGCCATTCACCTCTGTCGCTATGCAGGGATAATTGTGTAGTTTCTGTATCATTCTTGTGATTGTAGCATCTTTGACCCCCTCTGTTCGTCCGCCATTCACCTCTGTCGCTATGCAGGGATAATTGTGTAGTTTCTGTATCATTCTTGTGATTGTAGCATCTTTGACTCCCTCTGTTCGTCCGCCATTCACCTCTGTCGCTATGCAGGGATAATTGTGTAGTTTCTGTATCATTCTTGTGATTGTAGCATCTTTGACCCCCTCTGTTCGTCCGCCATTCACCTCTGTCGCTATGCAGGGATAATTGTGTAGTTTCTGTATCATTCTTGTGATTGTAGCATCTTTGACCCCCTCTGTTCGTCCACCATTCACCTCTGTCGCTATGCAGGGATAATTGTGTAGTTTCTGTATCATTCTTGTGATTGTAGCATCTTTGACCCCCTCTGTTCGTCCGCCATTCACCTCTGTCGCTATGCAGGGATAATTGTGTAGTTTCTGTATCATTCTTGTGATTGTAGCATCTTTGACCCCCTCTGTTCGTCCGCCATTCACCTCTGTCGCTATGCAGGGACAATTGTGTAGTTTCTGTATCATTCTTGTGATTGTAGCATCTTTGACCCCCTCTGTTCGTCCGCCATTCACCTCTGTCGCTATGCAGGGATAATTGTGTAGTTTCTGTATCATTCTTGTGATTGTAGCATCTTTGACCCCCTCTGTTCGTCCGCCATTCACCTCTGTCGCTATGCAGGGATAATTGTGTAGTTTCTGTATCATTCTTGTGATTGTAGCATCTTTGACCCCCTCTGTTCGTTCACCATTCACCTCTGTCGCTATGCAGGGATAATTGTGTAGTTTCTGTATCATTCTTGTGATTGTAGCATCTTTGACCCCCTCTGTTCGTCCGCCATTCACCTCTGTCGCTATGCAGGGATAATTGTGTAGTTTCTGTATCATTCTTGTGATTGTAGCATCTTTGACCCCCTCTGTTCGTCCACCATTCACCTCTGTCGCTATGCAGGGATAATTGTGTAGTTTCTGTATCATTCTTGTGATTGTAGCATCTTTGACCCCCTCTGTTCGTCCGCCATTCACCTCTGTCGCTATGCAGGGATAATTGTGTAGTTTCTGTATCATTCTTATGATTGTAGCATCTTTGACCCCCTCTGTTCGTCCACCATTCACCTCTGTCGCTATGCAGGGATAATTGTGTAGTTTCTGTATCATTCTTGTGATTATAGCATCTTTGACCCCCTCTGTTCGTCCGCCATTCACCTCTGTCGCTATGCAGGGATAATTGTGTAGTTTCTGTATCATTCTTGTGATTGTAGCATCTTTGACCCCCTCTGTTCGTCCGCCATTCACCTCTGTCGCTATGCAGGGATAATTGTATAGTTTCTGTATCATTCTTGTGATTGTGAAAGTTGCAAGCTGTTAAGTGTGTTTTCTTTATGCGAGATATTTCTTAATGATTAAGTAAATTTAGAATTGTTAAGTTGGAGTGTTTTAGTGCTGTGAAAAAAGAGGTTGCAATTTGGAAAAAAATCTTACAGGTCTGGTTTACATTTTTAAAAACATTTATGTGTGGATGGGTTCATAAAAAATGTAATTTCAATAAAAATGGAATATATTTAAAAATCTTATACTCCTAAGATATAAATTACACTAGTAAAGAAATAAATAGTACAATATATAATAAATTATTTTTCATATTCTAAACATTTTGTTTAGCCATTTTTATAATACATAAAAGATGTGAAAAACTAGGCAGTGTTTGGATTGCCAAGATTCATTTTGAATTTTAAATGTAATCAAAATTAAATCTTTTTAAAGATAATCCAAATACAGATGTGGTTTATACAATTTTTTTTTTTTATTAACTAAAGGATTAATGGTGAAAAATGTATCAACATTGCTAGAGAACTTTTAAAATTTCATAGTGGTATTCATAAAAATTCAACCTCCATTGTGGACTTTATTTTTTATGTTTCAGTTGCATTTTGCTAAAAATTAACAATATTTTATAATACATTTCAAGAAGAATCTTTATATAGGTATATGCGTTGTGCAATTTTTTAACCATTTAACATTCTATAAGTAGTGAACACAATTTATATATGAAACTTCCTTAAATAAGTTATTTAAAAGTATTATAAATAAAAAAGTAAATCATTGAAAACATCTATTGTAATATTTATAAACTAAAACCATACTTTAATTTTAGTTTAAAATAACCCACACAATCTCAAAATGTATGACATTATAAATCAAAATTTGATTGTTTTACCATCACACCTTTATCATACACTATGTTTGGGAAAGGATATTAAGAATCTAATTTTATTATAACAGTAAAGACATTTTGAAAAACTCAATAAAAACAATAATGAAGTTTCATAAAGTTTTGTTTTTAAAATATAAAATACACTCAAGTAGTAAATTGCTTTTAAATCAAAACACAATACTATTTTTCTTATTGAAGATTTTTGTGGTTTTAAACTATTAATGTTTAGTAGTGTGGTTTTAGAGTTATGTTTTACATTTGTCCTCTGGCTACTCTCCATTGACTAAATACTGGAGAGTTTCCTTTAGAAAACATGAATTGTGGAGCACATCACATATTTTTCTCCATTTCTAATAAAACAAGTCATCCTTGATCTAAATATTAGGCTAAATGTAAGCTATTAGATGGCATAGATGCATTCAGTCTTGTTTACTGAGGGAAACGGTCGCTCCCACCAAGGCCCTGAGCTTAGCACTGAGGGCCAGCCTGATGTCACGAAAGGCTTCACGATCTGCAAGATTGATGTTCTCATCAGGATCAATAGAATGATCGTATAACTCTGTGCCTGCCATCTGTGTCCACAGGGGAGTCCCTTTCCAGGCAGGCCATTCCGTGTAGCGGTAGTGAGCGGTGCGCAAGGAGTAACCCATGTAGCGCACCTCACGTAATCTCGGCTTATCACTGTTGGGGTGAGATGTGGGGTAGATCCCTGGCCTCGGGTACTGGCTCACTGCCGGCTTTCCGATGTCAGTGACTGTCTAGAACAAAAGTACACCTGTATAACCCAGAAATATTCGTTAATACTTAAGTGTACAGTATTAGTTGCACTGTACCTCATTCTTGACAAGTGAAGTATAGATGACGGGTAACAAACTGGCGCCTTCCGTGCAGGTGGTGACACTGTGGGAGGGGCGGGGACAACGGGGTAGTCGTGGCAGACCTGCAACGTCCACGAGCGTGGGGAACAGGTCCAATAGTTCCACTGGAGCTTGTATAGATCGCATTACTGCAGTCCTGTCTGTCAGTCCAGGCACTCGCAGCAGTAGCGGAACTCTCACAGCCAGCTCATAGTTACTGAACTTGGACCATTCTCCGTGCTCACCCAACGACCAACCTAATACATTTTCATTTGAAATTTTTAAAATACACGATTTTATTGTGTGTGATATGAAAAGCAAGCAAGATCTCTTGTCGGAGGAGTACAATTTTGTGTAAAATGACAATTTTTTGTTAACAGCTTAATCATTGTCATAGTGAGATGATGGCTGACATTGAATACAACTACATCTAAAACTGTATTGAGAGTAGTGTAAAATATTAGTCACAGATATCAATCTTTACATAATATTTCAATCAATTAGTCAACATTACTATGTACAAGCTAATATTGATTGATATTAACAGTGATTTGAAACGAAAAGGATTAGAGAAACAAAAGGTGTGAAGCCTGTGAAACTTAACAATTGCATTTCTCAAAATGTACACTTTTTGTTACAAATAAATCAATTTTATATTACTCACACAATTTCCTAGATACTAATTTAATTGTTTTATAAATTTAACAACACATCTAATTTTTATTTTCACTCCACATACTGTACCTAAATCTAATAAAGATTAATTAATAAAAAAATAACTACTATCCAACTTAATAAACCAAATGTCATGAAAACAATCAATTTTCTTATTCTAGAATGAACATAACTAAAGATTCCAGGATTCAAGTCAAACACAGCGTGAGATTTCAGACACTCCACTTAGCGAAAAGTGAACTGGAACGAAACTCAACATTCACAAGTTGCTGATGGCAATTTATTTTAGAAATACAGGGACCCAACATCTTTTAAAAAATAAATGTTTCTAGGTACAAAAATGATGGAGTTGTGAATTTTTTATGGTTGAAGCTGCTGTATTGGAACAAAATTTCATATCAAGCTGGTCAATGAACTTAGCTGAGATATTTATAAAATTAATTTTTATACCAAATTTCAACTTCTTTGGGTTTTGTGTCAAACAGTTAGACTCTGGAGGTAATGTTCGGTGAAGTGAATAAATTAGTACTTACATATCGCCACAAATTAGATTTCTAATAGTGTTTGTTAACCCTTTTAACCCCGACGTCCGTACTATACGGACGTCGTAAAAATGGCGTCAACTCCCGACGTCCGTATAGTGCGGACGTGCACTTTTTATTACTTTACTGGCCACCTATTTCACCAAATGCTTTGAAATTTCACAGACTTGTGCACAAAGATATTTTGCATCGAAATATATTAGAAGTATTTTTTTCAGTTTTATTTATTTTTTATATATGTATATGCATTAAAAAAAACTACTTTCAAAATAATAATTTTATTTGTATATTTCTGTAAGCTACATGTATAAAGAAGTAAAACAAAAAAAGAATTACCTAAATATCTTAAAAAATAACTGAGTTATGAATTTTTTACAAAACCCTTACATTTTGTCTGAAAATGGCTTGGGATTTCTGGCACATCACTTGATTCAATGGCCGGGGTTAAAAGGGTTTTAAGCATATCATGTAATAATCCAAATATATTCTCCGAAAATTAAAATCTTGAAGAATTACATAAAACAAAGTGTTTAAAATTGTGGGACACAAAAGTATAAAAGAAAGGGAAAAGCATATATTAGTCAAATTTTAATTCTTTGGCTACACATAAACATGTAATAAATACTTTTTAAATAATTATATAGTGTTTGAAATAGAAGATAAACTCAACATTTCCTGATATATATATGTTATGAGATGCCCATTGTAAGGACACAAAATTTGTACACATTTTAGTGTTGTCTTTCATAATGATTTATTGACCAAATTGAAATTTTTATAAGTGGTAATATGAGAAATTAAACTTCAATACAGTTTACGTACCATGGTCACCTAGGAGCACAATTATTGTGTTGCTGTACAAGTTGGTAGTGCGCAGCTCATGGATAAGTTTGCCGATCAAGTCATCAACATAGCTTACTGCTGCATAGTAGCTCTGTCTGATGAGACGACTCCACTCGTCTGAAATTGAGACCACGGGTTTTAATTTAGACATATACTGTACATTCACTATTAGTATTCTACTCACATCATTTGTGACCCAATTATACAGAATTAAATGGCTTATTACATGGTTGAATGTATTAGTACTTTTCTAAGCAGAACAGTTTGAAAATCACACATTTACTTGATTTTTTTTATAGTAAACACGTTTTTTTACTGTAATAAACAATCATTATTCTAGTCCTTACATTTTTTTATTAAAATGTTATTAGCATTGGTTGAAAATAATAAAAATAATTAAAAATTTAACTTGAACTATTTAAGGACTTGTTATGAAACAAAAATTTACGTTAAGGATCTTCGATGACACTTAAACTGTGTCACCACCGGAGAGATGTAGGAAATTCACAAGGTTTACAGCCAAAAAGAGAATTGCTCATATTCTGGCTGCCCCCACAGCCAAAACCAACTTTAAGGTATATATAACAGTTTGATAAAAATGTCACAGATATTAACAATGACAGTGTAAAGTTAAGAACTGACTTTGGAACTGAAGTGTTTATGTTCTTGAGGAAGACAAACAAACTTTTACCTGGCATACGTCCAAAGGGAAAGGGGATGTTGAGGGAGGCAATGTCATCCCTCATTCTGACATCAGTCCAGGGGTTCCAGGCCACCGAAGGAAGCAGAACAGGCCAGTTATTAGGAGGCAAACTCACGTTTGCAAGTGGGTGGTGACCTAGACATGTCAGATTACAGTTTTTGAAAGTTACCGCTTCCTGTATAAGTACTAACATCCAGAATTCATGATGGCTGATTATTACAAAATCAAACGTCTTAAGTCGATTCTAGAGAAGAGGGGGGACCCTTCTGAGATTTGCTGTGTTCCGTTCTGTCAGTGAGTCACAGCACTCTATTTTCTATGCTATTAACATGTGTTTTCATCGCATTTCACAATGACTGATTTTTTGAGCAGCAAAGAATGTGCAGAAATTTGTACATTTTGTGTCGGAAATAATTTCTCTAATTCACACAGCTGTAGATGTCATGTCTATGGGTGATATTCAAATAAAATAATAATTTCGTCTATTTAAGATGGCCGCATTTGAGTGACGAGTGACCAGCATCTAGTAGGTCTGTATCGATCATAAATCTAAAAACACTGTTCATTTTTAAATCTGTAAAACTTTACAGACTGCAGATTTTAGGATGCCAAGTTCTTCCAGCTCCCATACTGATTGATGTACTTAATTGATTATCGACAGTATTCATTAATTACCACACAAACAATTTAGATTTCTGGCCAATACAGGCCTGACAGGTTATGGATCACTCTTCATTTAAATATGGCCATTTTAAATAGCCTACATCACACTTATCTGAGATACCTATAAACTCATCACAAAAAACATTGTGTGTTATAGAGATTACAGCATCTCTGAAGCAGAATGGCCAAATTTCTAGTAAAACCTCTTGTGAGCTCTGCTTAATACGTTCACGACGACGGCAATTTTACGTGTTGTTACATATTGAGCAGTCATATATAACACAAAATCTTCAAAATAGGCGTAAACGTTGTTTTCCATAAAACAATTCTATAATGCATAAATAATGCATTTTAGGTTGAAAAACAATGATAAAATGTATATGAGTAAGTTAAAACCAGTGTGTCACCCGTGGCACACGACGCCTATACATTGCCCTTCGCTTCAATGGGCGTCGTGTGTCACCGGTGACACACTGGTTTACTGAACCTAACCTACTCTATGCTACGATCTGCTGGCGGGTGGTGAGCTACATCACTACTTTCCTGCGTTTTTCTTTGTTGTTCTCTTCCCGCGCAATCATCAAGCTAACCTAGTCACTCACTTGCGGCTGCTCAGTGCTACTGTTGTGGTGTTTTATATTAGTTGTTATTGTGCAATTTGAATCTTAGCTTGGGAGATGGATGACAGTGACATTGAGAACGCTTTGGACGATTTTGATATAAATGAACTAACTGATTTTGGGTACTCAGGAAGCGAATATGTACCTTCGTCTATCTGCTCTGACGACAGCAGGGCAGAATCTGTAGATGATATGAGTGATGTGGAAGATAACCCGCTACCTCTAAGTAATCAACAGCTTGTAAACATTGACATTGTAGCTAATCCTCAGCCCCCCGGATTGTAAATAATTTACATGCTGAAAATAATCTACAAAATGATCATCACCCCAATAATGTTGAACCTCATAGGCCTCAACGACAAACTGAGATTGTAAGAGTTTGGGGTGCCCAGTTGTAACCTATAGAGTGCGGCACCGGTGACACACACGGGCATTCTGATCGAAGCAGCGTGTATCACCGGTGACGCATGTCGTCGTGAACGTGTTAAGACATTCAGACTTAGTTAAGTACAGCATAAGCACATATAATAAAATAAAAAGCAGTGAGTGCTGTGAGTCACTGGCTGGACAGAGTGCAGTGAATGTCTGAGAGTGGGCTTGGAAGGGTCCCTCTACACATCCTTAATTGATCTGGGACAGTCTTGTTACTATCGGCCAGGTCAGATACTTTCCTAATATACCTTGTATTTTGCGATACCACTGTAAAAAAAATCATAGTGCCCTCTGATCCTATAGAATAAGCATGTGAGTCTAGTATTAGCATAAGTTTTTCATCTGCTCAGATCTCTGCCCTATACATAAGAACTGACAGCTAATATAGTTAGCAGTGTCATTCTGATCTGTTTCAGATTACCAATGTTCTCAGTAGGTGATCTTATTGCCCAACATTATTCTCAAATACTTTTAGTTACCACCCCACTCAAATTCACCCCACAGTGGAAAATATCCTAGCATGGAAAGAGACTCCCAATGGACATATTTACCATTTTCAGCTGTGATATAGAGGTAACAGATGTGGTTTCAAAAAAATGGTAACCCTCCAAGTTAACTTATTCAGAAGTATTGTGTTTACAGACGGACATACACAGCAAAAAAAAACCTGTCTTTGTCATCAACTAAAGGGAGAGACTGCTAAATGCTCTGCGTTCTTCACGTTACCAATATAGTTACAGATAAGACCAATGTAATCATCAAGACTTCCAATGGACCAATGTTTAGCATTTTCAGTTTCAATATAAAGGTAGCAGGGGTGGTAAAAAAATTCTAACCCTTCAAGTTAACTTATTCAAAAATTTTGTTTCACAGACGGATATACAGCAACAAAACCTGTCTTTGTCATCAACTAGTAGGAGAGACTCTAATAAATGCTCTGTGTTCTTCACCTTACTAACATGGTTACAGATAAGACCAATGTCAAGACTCCCAAAAGACTGATGTTTAGCAGTTTCAACAGGTAGAGTTTTACACAAAATTCCTACCCTGTGGGTCAACTTAGTCAACTAGTTCCAACAGTTATTATGCTTACAGAGAGACAGAAATTGGATTTTGTTCATCAGCAATTGGCAGGAGAGTCTATGCTAAATGCTTGGCTAAAGCTGATTAATTTATTCTGGTGCAACTGGTCACATAAGATTTTAAGTGCATACAAGCAAGTTTTAGGAGGAAATGCTAATCAGCTTACTTAGATACTTGCGGGGATACTTGAGTGGAACATGAGGTTTGTGGAAGCCGACCGCCAGAAGGAAATTCTGCCCTCTCTCCTCACCCACACTCCAATCTTGCAGAAATCTCTTTGCTTCCTATAGACATAAGTATGATACATTTCAAAACTTTTAAATTTGTAATAAATCACTTAGAGTCCAATCAATGTAACAGGAGAGAATATACGTCATCAAAAGTGAAGACATACTCAAGTTTCAATTTGATTTGAGTAGATTCATGGATAAAAGTTTAAAATTCTTGTCTATGAAAAGGGGGGCATATAATGTTTTAAGTGTGATTTTATTTCTATTGTTTGCTAGTTGTGAAGAGTTAAAAGACCCATAATGGGCAACTTTACTTCAGAAAATTTAAATGGCATACCATAACTGGGGAAGGGGGTGAGGAGAATATAACTCTCCCAACGTATGTACATTTTATAATAGTTTATAAAAACAGCTATGGTGGGAATGGTTTATTCAGTGTGAATGTTGAGTTTAGCATCTGGAATCTGATGCTGTCACTGACTTAACTCCTGGAATCTGGAGTCGTGTTTGTCTGAAGAGATCAAAATAAGTCGGCGGTGAAGAAGTTCAAAATGACCATTTTACATCATTTTGACATCATAGACACCTAGACTACAAAATATAGTGTAATCTAGGTGAAGAGATATTCCCATTGTCTCATCGACGATGATGACTCAAGATTCC
Organism: Homalodisca vitripennis; assembly: GCF_021130785.1. Lineage (NCBI taxonomy): Eukaryota > Metazoa > Arthropoda > Insecta > Hemiptera > Cicadellidae > Homalodisca > Homalodisca vitripennis. The sequence goes on along the minus strand of NC_060211.1, from coordinate 39,050,966 downwards.
AGAGTTCAAGTCTGACAGTGTCAGATTCCAGATGCTGCACCAAAAGGAAGGTGAACTGGAGCTAAACTCAACATTCACAATTTAAGAAAAACTTTCGCAAAATGGGCTTGCCAGTACAGAAATTACTATATGCCTAGTTGGAGGGTTAAATACAACAGTTAAATGCTTCAGTCTGAATTAGGCCTTTCTAATTTATATTTATTCCAAACCCTCTGGTGTTGATGTGCTCCTCAGTCAAATTCCTCTCCCCCAACGCCAAGTCCTAGTTACGCTGTTGGACATTTGTTAGTACTTTTGTCTTTATTAATATTTTGGTGATAGAAAGTCTCCAAATACCTGGAGATTGTGTAGATAGATACCTGTAGACTCTCCAGATCAGGGAGAGAGCCCCCAGGCTGCTGGTCCGGAGTGACAGGACATACAAGGTTGCTGTGTAAGCCCTCCTGACCTTCTCGACTGCAGACTGGTGCGTTCATGTAAGCCTGGCTAGGAGGGTGGTACGGAGTACTGGACCAGCTGTATGGCTGATCATCACTCCAGTTGCTTGAGATTCCTGGACACGATATGTGAATAATATTTATTATAACTTTATCTATAAACCTGTCAAAAGCAGGAGCAAAATTATATAATATAGATTTCAAGCTTTATCCTGGTCCAAGGAGGCCACATTGAACAATGATTAAAGTTTTGTTATATAATTCACATTCTTCCAAGTAGAATTACATTTGAGATTGTGACTAAGGTGTCATGAAAGATTTTCTTTTTTTAAATACATGTTTAACTTAGCTTAGTTAGCCAATTAGTTATTATGGCAAAATTTACCATTTAATTAGGTAATAAAGGGGATTTTTTATAGAAAACACTGAAAAATTAAATAAATAAGAAAATTGTGGTTAGTATGAAATTTACATGTACATTACACTTTAGTTCCATAATTTTAATCTAAAAAAATAATTGCATACATAT